>NC_084863.1:5304875-6504875 GCF_951802175.1 Populus nigra | reverse complement strand
TTATATCTATTGTATGTTTGTTATTGTTATTGTTTTGTGTATATGATTTGAGAAAAGTAATTTAAACCGTAGTTGGATATAAAATGATCAAAGACGACATTAATTTTTTTCATACATGACATTTAACATTTAATATATATGTAAGATCAATTAATTGTAACATAAAAACCTTTATAATTCTCTCATCAAACTTGAAGTTGTTTAACCCAATAAAACAATGAAACTTACTTTAGGTAAGACGTATTTGGAGTACTAATACTTTTTTTTTACGCAACCAGTTCTTGTACGCGATCTTTGAAATCAGTTAGGGTTTCTAGTGATCAAAATACTAGATGACGACTCTCATTTTATTTTTTCACTAATAAAAAACATAAATTATTTGTCTTCTTATATTTACTAGATAGATAAAAGATAACACATATGAGAGTGGATGTTTACGCCGCGACATTGCACACATGTGACAAAGAAAAAAATAAGCTTTTTAAAAGTTTAAGAAAATTTCAACTCAAGTTAAACCTGGTAAAATGCAACTTTAGAGTGACATCCAATAAGCCTTTGGGATTTATAGTGAGAAAGGAGGGAATTAAAGTAGATCGAAATAAATTAAAGGCAATTTTAGAAACGCTACATTCACAAATCCAAACGGAGGCGAGGAGTTTCCTAGAAAGGTTGAATTATAAAGCCAGTTTCATTTGTAGACTCACGCCGACATGTGAGCCAATATTCAAACTTTTATAGAAGAATCAGACTGAGAAGTGGAATGAAGATTTCCAATAATCTTTTGCGAAGATCAACTATTATCTCTAAAATCCATTAGTCTTGATGTTTTTGGTTGTTGAGAGATCACTAATCTTTTATCTTATGGTATTGGAGATGTCAATGAGGATCGTGCTGCAGAAACAAGGTGAATTTGAAAGGAAAGAGTGGGTTGTATACTACCTCATCAAAAGAATTAAATATTTAGCCTAAGAGAGAACTTGTTATGCTTTAGCGTGGATTTCTCGTCGGTTAAGGGAATACATGTTGTGCTCCACAACTTGTTTTATATCTAAAGTGGACCTCATAAAGTATTTATTCAAAAAGCCCTAATTTCTTAGAGGATTGCTAGATGGAAAATGTTTCTAATTGAACAAGACATCATCTACTTGTCTTGAAAATCAATCAAAGGTAGCACAATCATAAACTACTTCATGGATTGAGCAATCCCAAACTATGAGTGACACGATCAAAAAGTTGATGTCTTCTTCCAAGTATAGGAGTGTCGAAGTAATAAATAACCTGGCAAGACTGAGGTCGTACCATAGGGAGGCAGAGCGCGGTGTTGCGGCGACCCTCAATTTATTTCAGGTTTTTTTATTTATTTTGATTAATAGAAACCCTAATTGGTCTTTCAGATATTCTAAGGCAAATGACTGGTTGCGTAAAGTGAAGGTATTAACACCCATTGTATGCTCTACCTAAGGTAAGCTGCTTGGTATTTGATTTGCCTTATAATTGCTATGGTGTTGGTATTTTCTAATCTCATCAGTTTTCCTAGGTTTGATTCAAACTAAATTTATTAAGATAGCAATCTAAGAAGATTCAATGTGCTTTAAAAGCTTATTTTTCTCTTAGTATTTCAAGAGTTTGCGACTCGTAAATCGCAAGGAGGAGGGACCAAAATTTAGAAATCTAGGGCACTTTAAAAGCTTATTTTTGTCTTAGTGTTTTATACTCTCACGGCTCGTAAACCGTGAAGTAAAAAAATGAAATGTCCTCGATTATAATCAATGCTTCTTTCAAGGATGTTTAATGACTTATTATTTCTAGAAAATTATTTTGGATATTTACTACTTAGGGTTTTTTTATCCAAATATTAACAGTGAATAATAACAAGTTATTCCCAATAATATTTTGGATATTCATCCCTTTGAGATTTCTTTATCCAAATATTAACGGTGAATAATAGATGAATTCCTCCCAAAATAAGAATTTTTTAACTTTTTTTGGAATATTGGCCAATACCCTTTGGAGTTTTACAAACATGTAAAATCTAAAAATGCAAGAAAATAGTTTTTGTTGTGTTTAAGAAATCCATGCGAAAACACATTTTCGAAACTTCCAGTATTTTTTTTTAAAGAACGTTCAAAACATATTAGGATATTGGTCGTATGCAGCATACAAGAAAACATTTCTTTTATATATATAAATATATATTTGTCACATTGCATCGAAAACTAAGTATTCTAAATGTGAGATTGATATTTTTTTATATTAAAAAAAACACAAAAAAGAAAAAAAAAATAAATATACGTTCAAGTGATTTTGCCTTCCCTGGTTTCTATTCAAGTGAATTAAATTTCACTTGAACAATAATAAATACAACTAAGAATGCATGCAAAAGCTGGGAATAAAAAAAATAATAATACACGTTCAAGTGAATTTGCTTCCCTAGTTACTGTTCAAGTGAATTAAATTTCACTTGAACAGTAAAAAATGCAAACTACGAATGCAGAGTGTCTTAACATGCAAAATGCAAAAAAACGGGGAGAGTAGAGGCACGGCTTGCCTGGTCCGCTGGCGACCCCGGCTTTTTCAGTCCTCCACTGTCTGCAAATCCCTGCTTGTTCTGAATGCCAAAGATGACTTACAAGCTGATGGACAGAGGTTCTGCTTTCTCGCCTCCGGTATCCAAAGAGAGAGTCCTTTCTCCTTTCTCCTTTCTCTGTTTCGGTCTCCTCTCTTTCTTCTGGTTTTCTGCACCTTCTTCTCCCCTGTTCTGCAGATTTTATTTGCAGAAAATTAAGCAAAGACCTAAAGGCAGTCCCTGCTTCTTTCTTGTTTCTCTTCTCCTTTTTTTTCCGTCCTTTTTCTCTTCTTTCTCTTCTACTGTCTACCTTCCCGACCTCACAGTAACACTGGCGAAGGAAAGAAACTTCCTCTGTTTTTTGTGTTTTTTTTCTCGGCTACTGCCCGCCTCTCTTTTGTATTTTTCTTCTCCCTTTTCTGTCCTTTTTTCTCCCTCATTCGCTAGGCCAGTAGAGGGGCTTACATATAGTCTAATATATCTCTATTTAGGAAAGATTGAATGCATTAATTCTAGGATGCAAATCCCTGCTGATTTGCAGTAAAAAAAACCGCAAAAAGGAAACTGAAATATTCTGATTTTCAGCACTTAGTTTCCATTTATCAAAGGGGTGATACAACTCCTTTCTTTCCTTCCATAGCTGGGACCATGAGGCACCAGCTATTTCCTTTGAAATGAGGCAATGAAAACGTGGTCTGCAGTTCTCCAATCCAGCAAGAGAAACATGGAAACCAAACAGGAAATTGCAGATAAAAGGAAAGAAAAACCGGGGTAGCTGTGCAGAAATAAAAATGTGCTTCTTCAATTTTTTCCTTCTAATTTTATCTTCAATAAACTTCCCTATTTTAGCACCTTTTCCATTTGGTCCTTGGTCAAAAGAAGGGCTTCAAAATGGCCTGCAATTGGTCTTCAAACTTTAAGCATCTTGCAATTGTGTCCCTGCAAACTCGGGCAAAAATCCTTCTCGCGGGAGGAATCCTTACTTTCACACTATATATTCAAACGGGAATATCTTGAGCTTCTGATATCGAAATCAAGCAATTCAAAAGCCCAAATTTATCTACACATCTAGGACTACAACTTTGATGAAGGATTTGAAGTGAGATAAAATTGTTTTAGAGAACAGAATCTGGTAGTAATATGGTTGGTCAAAAAGGATCTCTTGATCTAATTCAGAAACTAACAATGTCGAGCATCCTGATATGACTGAGAGTATGGCCTAAGAATAAATCAATAAAATTTGTGACGGAAATAGAGTCTTTAGTGTAAAACTCGGGTCAGGATCCTTCTCGCGGTTGAATTCTCTACTTTCATGTTAGATATTCAAACAGGAATATTATGAGCTTCTGATATCAAAATCAAGCGATTCAAAAGTCCCAAATTTATCTACACTTGTAGAGAAACAACTTTCATGAAGGATAAAAAATGAGATAAATTCATTTTGAATAATAGAATTGCAACCAAACTCGGCTGGAAACCTTATCGTGGCAAGAATCTATGTTTTCATGCTAGATTTCAAACAGGAATATCTTGAGCTTCTGATATTGAAATCAAGTAATTTAAAAGCCCGAATTCATCAAAGTGTCCCAGACTACAACTTTTATGAAGGATTCAAAGTGAGATAAAATCTTTTTAGATAACAAAATCTGGCAGGAATCTAGTTGGTCAAAAAGGTTATTGATCTGACAATGTCGAGCATCCAAATCTGACTGAGAGTCTACCATAAGAATAGTGATCCCTAGGACCCAATAAAGGTGTAGGTTAATTTTTCAACATGTCATGAGTAACAAAATATAGCTAGGATGGTCAGATATCGTACGAAACCAAGTCAGAATCAAAGCTTAAATTGGAACAAAAAATTGCAACAACAGCAGAATAATTTTTTTAAAAAATGCAAATTCTGAGGGATTTATATGAAGACTCCTTATCAGCATAAAAAAACCTGACACTTTTGGCAGCAAGGGGGGGATAAAAAGAGTAGAAAATAGCTCAAACAGGGTTTGAAAAAAATATTTCTCTCTCCTCTACTTTTGTCAATTTTCCATCAACATGAGCTACACTCCTACACTTGGTTCAAAAGGGGTACACACCATCATCAGCACATGGGATCCAAAAATGAGTAACAACAGTTGCCCCCTCTTTACAATATTTACAGAGCCAAGACTTGTCAAATGCTTAGCGTAGTAAGTGTTGTAAAGATAAATTACCTGATCATGCTAAAACTCTGTGCTTTTCCTAAACAATGATCTCCCTATCAGGTGCCTGCCTATCTTAAGATTTCTAGAAAAATTCCATGTTTTTTCTAGAAACGGTCCCAATATCAGGTGACCTACCCACCTTAAAATTCTCAGAAAACTCCACACTTTTCTAAGGAAATGGTCTCAATATCAAGTGACCAGCTCATCTTAAAATTCTCAGAAAACTCCACACTTTTCTAAGAAATGGTCTAAATATTAAGTGACTGACCCACCTTAAAATTCTTAGAAAACTCCATGCTTTTCTAAGGAAATGATATCTATATCGGGTGACCGGCCCATCTTAAGATTTTTTAGAAAAACTTCACGCTTTTTCTAAAAAAAAATGGTCTCAATATCGAGTGACCTGCCCATCTTAAAATTCTTAAAAATCTCCATGTTTTTCTAAGAAATAGTCTCAATATCAACTGACCGGTCCATCTTAAAATTCTTAGAAAACTCCACGCTTTTCTAAGAAAATGGTCTCAATATCGAGTGACCGGCCCATCTTAAGATTTTTTAGAAAAACTCCACGCTTTTTCTATAAACAATGGTCTCAATATCGGGTGACTTGCCTATCTTAAAATTCTTGAAAAACTCCATGCTTTTCTAAGCAATGGTCTCAATATCAGGTGACCGGCCCATCTTAAAATTCTTAGAGAACTCCATGCTTTTCTAAGGAAATTGTCTCAATGTCGGGTGACTGGCCCATCTTAAAATTTTTTAGAAAAACTCCACGCTTTTTCTAAAACAAAATAAAAAAAAATGGTCTCAATATCGGGTGACCAACCCATCTTAAAATTTTTAGAAAACTCCACGCTTTTCTAAGGAAATGGTCTCTATATCGGGTGACCAGCCCATCTTAAGATTGTTTAGAAAAACTCCACGCTTTTTCTATAAACAATGGTCTCAATATTGGGTGACTTGCCCATCTTAAAATTCTTAGAAATCTCCATGCTTTTTTAAGAAATGGTCTCAATATCAGGTGACCGGCCCATCTTAAAATTCTTATAAAACTCCACGCTTTTCTAAGGAAATGGTCTCAATGTCGGGTGACCGACTTATCTTAAGATTTTTTAGAAAAACTTCACGCTTTTCTTAAAATTCTTACCACCTCTTGACTTGGTAACAATCATTATCTTTTTGTCTGCATAAAACGTAATTGTTAACATCAAAATTTGAATAGATAGTCTTCATGAAAGTTTTGTGACATTGTCTTAGCTTTTCAACAAAACAAGAATCGGTGCATTTGGACTTCTAGAACTAAAGATATGGGCTGAACACTGAACAATATTTGAGCTGCATGACAGATTCTGACTTCTCCATTGTTGCTACCATTTGAACTCGAAAATGGCACTTTTAAATCAATGACTCTCATGAAAGTTTTAGGCCTATGTCTTAACTTTCCATACATATAAACCAGACCTAAATCCAAGTTCTACAGCTCCAGTTATGATCCAATAACCGAATGGTGTTCTGGTTTGGACTGAACCAACATTTTTTTTTAAGCTTAGCTCTTTCTTTGTCTTCTCAATTTTAGTAGTTAAACTCATCAATCAATCCTTTGATTTATGTGATAGACTTGCATTTAAGATGAATATTTACCATAAATTAAAGGTATCTTATATTACTAGACATGTTATTATAAAATATGATCTAGTTAAGGAGTTATTGATACTTCAAATGCAAAATGATAATATAAAACCTTGATAAAAATACACTTTTAAGTAATAATCAATGAGCCTATAAAATTTGATTTTCTTGGTGAAGACATAATATTTATTGAAAAAGATAGGGGAAAAGACTTAACAAAAAAAAAGAAAATGGGTTTTTTTTTTTTATGGGGCCTTAGAAGCTCTTGATTATGGTATTGGAGTTGTATTGATATCACTACCAGGTAAACACTTCCCATTACTACTAAATTGCAATTCAACTGCACCAACAGTGTCATATAATATGAAGCTTGTTGATTGGGATGCGAGAGGCCATCAAATTAAAAGCAAGGCATTTAGAGGTATATGGAGATTAAACGTTGGTAATTATTAAATAAAAGGAGAATAGGTGGCTCCATATTTAAAGCTTATCCCATACCAATAATACATAACGTGATTGATAAAAAAAATAATTAAGATTGTTGATTTCAGCCACTTGCCTCAAGGTGAGAACCAAATGGTGGATGCATTATCGATAATTGTAGTAATGTTTAAAATTGATGAAGGAATGGAGATCCAACCAATTAAAATAGAAATATAAGACAGTACTCTAGCCCATTGTCTGAGCATAAAAAAGGAATCTAATGGAAAACCATGGTGTGTGTGTGTGTGTGTGTTTATATATATATATATATCTTGAAGAATATAAAAAATCAAGAATATTCTGAAAAAAGCAACTAAGAATGACAAGAAGACCATCAAATGTTTGTCCATGAACTTCTTTTTAAATGGAGAGGTTCTTTATAAAAGACGATAAGATATGGTTTAAGAGGTTTGGAAGATTGATGTGAACCCCATGGATATGGTTTAAGAGGTTTGTAAAATTTATATAAACTCCCAATAAAGTTAAATTTAAGCTTATGATTGAACTTGACACGATAATAACTTATACTAAGATACCATGACTATAAATAACTAACTCCCGCTTAATGATTATAATTGAGATGCAAACAAGAAGTATACAAGACTTTGTGGCCGTTTGGTATTGTGGTTGCAGGTGACCAGTTTTTCTTGTTTGGTTAAGCAAAAAACATAATTGTTTTATATAGAACCCACCATTTATTAAGGTTGTGCTGCAGGTTTACCAAAAGTTGTATCAAAGAAAATGATACAAACAAAACAATGTTCTGGAAAGGAACATACATTACTAGTAATGCTTTCATAATCACAAAGACACCATAACACCATCCCACACAAATTCAAAGAAAGTCTATACAAACAAAACAATGTTATGGAAGGAAACATGCATTACCAATGCTTTCATGGACAGGGACATTGGTGACCGGTTCCTTTACACTCAAATGTTTGCACAACACCGTTGTAAAATTCATAATGTTCAATCACCAAATAGTTAAAAAACGTGCAGAGGAAAAAAATCATATCAAAACCCACAAACCATACTTATAAAGAAAATCCAAATTCACCTCAAATCAGCTTATTTATGTTGTGTGTGTGCACGCGCGCGTGCGTGTGTGCGTGTGTGTCGAATCGATTCCATGCCTTATTTATGTTGGTTCGCGTGAGTGGGATTTCGTAGTCGCGAGTTCGAGCACTGATGATAGCATGCATTTTCCTGTAAAATCTCCTAAAACTCTTTTAGAAGAAAAAGATCATTGTGTTAGTGATTATACCTTGTAATAATAAAATATATTTAATATTACTAAAGGCTTTCTTTATATTTAATATTCATTTATATTTGATTAATAAATCTAATGTTTGATTAATGAATCTAAAGTAAAGATAAAGTCTATGGAACGAAAATGTTTTGCATATGAGTGTGTGTGTATGGAATCAATTCCACGCCATATCTATGTAGGTTCGCGTGAGTGGGATTTCGTTGTCGTGATTTTGGGCACTGATGAAAGCATGCATTTTCCTGTAAAATCTCCTAAAACTCTTTCTGAAGAGAGAGATCACTGTGTTAGTGAATATAACTTGTAATAATACAATATATTTATTATTACTAAAGGCTTTCTTTATATTTAATATTCATTTATATTTAATTAATAAATCTAATATTTGATTAATGAATCTAAAGGAAAGATAAAGTCTATGGAACTAAAATGTTTTGCATATGAAATTATAAAGTTGTTATAATTATAAGACTCTTATTGCACCAAAGCATTTTTTTAAAATGTTTTTTGTTAATGTTCTAGATATTAATTAAAGCTGTTGAGATCGATGCATATTATGTTCATTCCTTTATAAAAGAAAATAGCTACTATCATAAACTAAGGTATGAGGGATACCTAGAACTAATATGCAGGTGCTTGTTAGATGACATGCATACTGAACTAACCCATAAGAGAATTTCATATAGAACAATCACATATATCTATGGAAACGCTTACATGTTAGTTATGTAAATGATCGTTAGACTTGAAATCATTAAGTTATCTTATATAGGAAGTGTTATGCTTTGATCTTAAAGACACGTTACGATATTTTTAATATTTTGGGGATCATAACAGGTTGCTAGATATTGCACTTGATCTTCAAATATAAATCACTTAATTGTTGAATAGATAATAAATTAAATTATTTAATTTTATTTAATTTTATTTAATTTAGGATTATGATTTATATTTGGACCAACATATTAGAGAACATAATAGGTCACACCCATAACAACCACTAGTCAAAACGATTAACCAGATGTGACTTCATTGTAAATAAATTTTAAAAAATCAAAACTAGAATGTAATTAATAAATGAGATTACAATTCTAGATCTAGAAAAAAGAAAATAGGGACTTGATGGAACGAATTTCTAAAATTATCCTAAAATAATACATGTGATATTATTTAAGAGGAAAATTAATATATTTCCATTTGAAAGCTAAAGAGTTGGACAACTTGTGTTTTCTAATAACCTATCCTTGAAGTAATTATTCAAAGCCAAGAAGAACATCTAATCTTCAGGTAATGTTTGTATAAACCCTAAACAAATATAATTATGTCTAACAAGATCCTTGAGAATTCTAAAAAAAATTAAAATTATCGTTTTTGCTGCGTGTGTGTTTTGAAAAACCACATTGTGTGTTTATGTTCTAGCTCTTTCTTTTTGGCTCTTTCTTTTTGTATTTTCAAGTTTTTCTTTATATCATATGTTTTGTAAGCTAGCTACATCTCTATATATAAAATATGAGGTATATCATTCTATTTATAGAAAAAATTGATGACCCTATAAATGACAAAATATTAATTTACCCCTAAAAATTCCACATATATTATTTAAGGACAATATTATAAACTTATTCAATCAAGTTCATACTTGATTTTTTTAGATCTAAAATTATAATCCCTTGTATTAACTACATTTTAGTTCTTAGTTTTTAAAACTTATTTATAATCAAGTCATATTTGATTAATCATTAAAGTTTAATTTCTGACCAATAATTTTTAATATGTGTGACTCATTAAGTTTTTAATAAGTTAGCCTAAATATAAATCACAATCCTAAATAAAATAGGATTAAATAAATTAAATAATTTAATTTATTATCAATTCAACAAATTAATTGATTTATATTTGAAAATCAAATACAATATTTACTAACATGCTATGATTCCTCAAATATTTGAAAAGTTATATATGATTTGACCTAACCTTTTAATGATTAGTTTCTCAGTGTAATTATTATCTTTTCATCAAGAATATTGTATTTTAAACATTATAGCATTGAATGTATTTGCTTTATTAAATTATTTTTTTCTTACATCACATATAATCATTAATTATTTAAATAAAATTTAAATTTTTTTTCAAATCTCATTTCATATAGTAAAAAAATTTCACAATCTCCTAGATCGATGTAATCTACCTCTCGGGGTACAGTGGATGATGGAGATCCAATTCCAAACTCAAATGACGCAGAACTCTCCAAACTGCTTTATCAAGGTTAAATGAAATAAAAATAAAAATAAAAATAAAAAACACAGATGAGAAAGCCGTGCTTCATATGAAATAAAAACAGCTTAATCAACTATCTAGGTGGTGACCTAGTGATAAGAATTCGGGACCAAGAGGTTTGCTCCCTTTATGGTCTCAGGTTCGAGCCCTGTGGTTACTCATATAATGACCACTGGAGGCTTACATGGTCATTAACTTCAGGGCCTGTAGAATTAGTCGAGATACGCGCAAACTGACCCAAACCTCACATTGAACTAAAAAAAAAAACAGCTTAATCAAGGTTAAATAAAAAAAAATAATCAGAAGTTTTGGATTTTAAATTCTCGGAGAAGCGAGAAGAGATCAGAGAGGAGAGAAAATCTTGAATTTTTAGAGAAGCCACAAATCCATATGTTGTAATACTTGCAGTAACAAAATTTTCATTCTTAAATATTAAAAGAATTATATATACACTCTGTTACTAATTCATTACTAAAAATTGGTCGAGAGTATGGTTTATATATTTTTAAAAATATTTTATACTTGAAAATGTTTTAAAATAATATTTTTTTAATTTTAATTTTTAATATTAATATATTAAAATAATAAAAAAACACTAAAATATATTAATTTAAAACCTTTTAAAATTTAAAAAAACACTATTCAACTGTAATACTAAACAATAATTAAATTATTTTCTTCATTTCAAACTAATTGTTTTCTGTCAATTTGTAGGTAATTATTGATGAAAAAGTAATTCCATCACCAATTTCTTATGGTACTATAGATCAAAATATACTTACTTATTTATTAATTAATTATTTCATCAAGAATTCTCTACCGCACATTAAAACTTGTTGCACGCTCATATTTGTATTGTCACATGCTTCTACCAGGTGAACAAATAAGGATCGAATATATATTTTTTAAAGAACTAGAGTCAGATTCCTGGAAAATTCTCACCAAAAAAATACTTTTTTTTTCTTGTTGAATCAATCATAACCATCACCACCAATATTTCATAAAATTTTGGACCATAAATAAGAGTTAATAGATAGACCAACACATCTATAGAAAAACATCATGATCTGGGAAAAAAATAAATTACTTTGCTGGCCTGATTGATCCTCTAAGAAAGCTAATAATTTTTTAATTTCATTTTTATTTTTAACTTTCACTAACAAAAGAATTTCAATTTTTAAAAAAAATTATGAAAGAAAAATATAAAATTAAGGATGCATTGGTTTCTGAAATTTTACACAAGGATTAAAAATAATAAAATAAAATTATTTAAGAGTTTTTAAAAATCTGCTAAATAAATCTAGAATTATTTAGAAATTTATTATTTAAAGATATGATCTTCATCAGTTTTGAATAATCCTGTAAAAATTAAGTTTTTGTAAACCACAAACCGTCAAATTATCTAGTTTTTAATGTTAATACACATGAACCACTAGTGAAAAATCATTTAAATCCCTATTTAGATGAGAAAGATTATTATATTTAGAGTGCTAACTTTTTATTTTATAACTTATATAGTTTTTTTGTGTTGCAGAGACCTAAATTACTATTCATAAATTAAATATTAAATTCATTAATTTGAATTTAAAAATAAATTAAGTGTTTATTAATCATAAATATTTATTATATAAATATAATAATAATACATGTAACTTATATAGTTTTTTTGTGTTGCAAAGACCTAACTAACTATTTATAAATTAAATATTAAATTCATTAATTTAAATATTAAAAATAAATTAAGTGTTTATTAATCATAAATATTTATTATATAAATATAATAATAATACATGTAACTAAGCAATATTTGTCATTGCTTTTATTTACAACTTTATATTTGCACGCTTATATTTCTATTGTTGCATGCTTGTACTAGTTCAACGATTAAAGATTGAACATCTCTTTTAAAGAATAAGAGTTAGAATACTTTAATGCACCGCGCTACATTGAAGGTTGAGTCCAAAAAAAAAGAGAGGTGTAGACAGCAAGGAATTATCTAACATTATTATTAAACCTAACCCTAACGAGTTAATTTTAAATTTTTCCAGTCCAACTCCTACCATAATTTAAATTTAAAATTAATCTATATAAAAGTTATCCCAACACAATCGAATTAACTTAACATAGATTAAAAAAAAACTTAAATAATAGGTGAAAAACATGGTTTGATTTAAAAAAAAAGATTCAAGATAATTTGTTTTTTATGAAAACAGCAAAATATTACATCGATTAGGGTTTCGCAGCATAACCTATCAAACCAATAAATTAGATCATGAACTCTATGGAATTTAACAACTTTGCTTTTTTTTTTATATATATAAAAAACTATTTTTTATCTAATAATATGATAACAATAAATGCTCGCAAAATTAAGTATTAACCGAAGATCGATATGTTTGCTTGAGTTTGTGATAACCTCATAGAATAACAACTAAAACAAATAATGAAAACTAATTTAAAATCAATCAAATGTTGAAGGATGAAATAAGAAAATAAAATTCATCAAAGATTCAATATAAAAAAAATGAAAGATGGAATTAGAAAAAAAAACTAACTGGCATTGTTTTTTGTTTTTTTATTAACGTGGCTGTCCGGATCAACTTGCGTGCACCTCGACTAATCTTTCGAGCCCTGAAGTTAATGACCATGTAAGCTTTCAAAAGTTCTAAAATTTATGGGACTCGAACTGATGACTTTTAAAAAGTAAATTCATAACTTGATTAGTTTAACTGCACCTCCTCATAGCTATTTTACATTGTTCATAACAGTGAAGGAGGTAAGGGAAGTAGTTAATTCTTAGAAAATTCTCAACAAAAAATACATTGTATTCTGTCTAGTCAAGGTCCATACTTGTTCCATGCACATACTTATCCATGTAACAAGGTCCATATATTACACACACATACTTATCCATGTAACAAGGTCCATACTTGTTCCATGCACATGGCTAGTCAAAACATGCCACATCATTTCAATTTAAACAACAAGAATTTTTAAATTAACCAACCCAAATTAATGTTTGTATTGATAGATAGATACATACATAAAATTCAAAACCTATAATTAATTAACCATGATAGGTACAGGGAAAAGAAGAAGAAGCCAAACACAAACTTTAGTAGAAAATGAAAAATAAATGAATGATACAATAATGTGTTTATATAAAAAATAAATATTTATATGTTAAGAACATGTTTAAATTAAGAAATAAAGGCTGAAATCGATCATAAATAATAAAATCAACTAGGTTTGAAGAATATTAATTGATCAAGGAACTAGAGTGCAAGAGTTTAAATTAACACAAGTGACTAATAGGTTGAATCCTACTCTAAATGAGAATTCTTTATAGATAAAACTAATCAAGTCATTTAGCTTACTTAGAAATTCACATGATTATTAGTAAATAAAAAAATTGGTTTGTATTAGAATTCAGTATAGCTCCTTATCTTATATAGATTACATTTATTATTTTAATATCATAATTAAATTAAAATATTTTAATCTCTATATACGATAAGGAGCTATATTGAATCTTAATACTATATAAACAAGCTCTTTGAGATTCCTAACTAAGCTATATTGAATCCTAATACTATATAACTAATCTCTATGGTTTGGTAAAATCAAATTCAATTTTTAAAATTTTTTTATTGAATCCTTTGTGGCTAATTTAATGAGTTATTAGTGAAATTTGTAATGGAAATTTTTTTTGACAAAAACAATTTTAAATTTTGTTGATTTTGCTTCTAATTTAATCCTTTTGTGACAAATTTAAGGAGTTATTGGTTAAATTTATAATAGAAAAGTCAAATTCAAAGAAAGAGAAATTTGCATGTATATCTCTTGATTTATTATTTTGAACACATGTATTAACTTTTTAGTTTACAATTAATTTTTTTCTTGATAACTAAAAAGAAAAAACCATTAACAACATTCACAGTTTTTTTTCTTGCATTGAACAATTAAAAATTGCTCCACCTCACAATGTAGCGAAAGTAATTAGACTAACGTACACACACACACACAAGAAATATAGGGCATGGAAAAAATACTATAGCACTAGACATGAATTACTATTAATTGTAATAGTGAATAAATGATTTTTTCCTTCATCAAATTAGCCTAGAAGACTAAACTCCAAGGAAAAATAATTTTTTACACTTTATCCATTTGTTATTTTTTTTTATTAGGGGTACAATGATATTTTCCTTTTCTTTGTCGAATTGTAAAATACTTTCACTACCCTTAAAAGTAAAAAAATCAGATAATTAGTCTCCAGGTTTTTTTTTTAAGATTTTACATTTTCTAGCACAATGAATTTTCTAAGATAACCTTAGTTTCAAAATTTAATTAAGCTTTCTTTGGGGGCATTTTCATATATATATATATATATATATATATATATATATATATATATATATATATATATATATATAGTCTCTCATAATAATTTAAAAAATATTATAAAAAAAGTCAGACGTGGGAGAAAAACCACATCGTTTCAGTGGAGTATGCGCAATCATATGAAGGTTAAAAGTTTGCTTTCATCATGTCATTCAATTATTCATCCTCTAATTTTGTCTTCATTCTCTTTGGTGGTTTCATATTTTAATTTTTATGAAATTTATTTCTCTTTTCAATTTAGCCCTTCAATAAAAAATTATTCGTTCTTTAATTTGTTTTTTTTTCAACTTTGGTCCTCATTTTTTTAATTGCTATTTTTTCTTTTGAATCCTTTTTTTGTGATTGATTTTTTTTAATTTTATCATTTGACAAATGATTTATTAACATTTGGGTTTCATAGTTTTTCCATGTTTAGTGTTTCTAGTCAAATGGTGATAAGAAATCTCTACTACATGGCTTATATGGGTAACTGGATACATGGCTAGGTACATGGCTTATATGGGTTACTATTGTTTTGTGTTTTGTTGAATTAGTCAATTAATAACTTAATTTGGGAAAAGGAGTTGTTGAAAGCATTCCTAGTCTTTAGCTCCACTACTAGAGTCCCTGTTATTTTGGATTATCGTTGTATTGTGGTGGCCAATTTAGGTTCATGTTTTTTGTATTGAAGTATGCAATTAATAACAAATACTGTTCAAAACCTCAATTATTTTTCTTTCCTTATCTTCCCCAAATTTTTTCCTTATCAGTGGCATCAGAGCCATTCCGGTTCATGGATACACGCAGTGAAACTCATGTGAAGTTTCGCATTGAGGTCAATGAAGCCCTTGCCCGACATGACACCAACTTCGATGTATTGAATCACAATTTTAGTCGAGTCAGTGACGCCCTACAAGGAGTCATGGCTGAGTTGCAGGAAATGAGAATCGCCCAATCCAATCGCACATTTAAGAGGTAAGTCAATCCGTTTGCAGCAGGAGATAATTCCCACAACAGGCCTTCCGCTTCAAACACTTCTAATTTTGACCAGAATCACACCAATCTCAAGCTAAATTTTCCAACCTATGCTGGCAAGGGTGAGGACCCTACATGATTGATTTTCAAAGCAGAGTAGTACTTCGAATTTCAAAATATTGACGCTCCACAACGGGTTCAATTGACATCGTTTCATTTATCAAATGTATCACTTCAATGGTATCGGTGGTATACCAAAAACAGGGGCCAGTTACGTTGGAATGAGTTTGTCAAAGCTCTCCTCCATCGTTTTGGTCCAACAGGTTATAAGAATCCATCAGAAGCATTGTCACGACTCAAGCAAACCATGATTGTCAATGCGTACCAAGAGGCATTCGAGAAATTATCCCATAAGGTGGATGATCTCCCAGAAAAGTTTTTGGTGGGTTGTTTTATTACAGGGCTGAAGGATGAAATTCATTTGGATGTACGTGTTAAGCAACCAAAAACTCTTTCTGAATCAATTAGTGTGGCTCATCTAATAGAAGAACGCAACTAGTTCCAAAAGAAAACAAGTAATCACTTTAGGCCAGCAACACCTCCATTCCATCCAAGACAGCAGCAGAATTCCACAATGGGACTTCTTGGTTCTTCCCCTTCTCAGCAAACATCTCAGACAACAGGTACCTTTAGTGGATCTGTCTGGCGACTCACAGGACAGGAGGCAAGGGAGAGGTGTGAAAAAGGATTGTGTTTCTATTGTGATGAAAGATATGTACCAGGGCACTGTTGTTCAAGACCACAACTATTTATGATGGTAGATGTGCAGCCGAATGAGGAAGAAGATGATGTGGACATGGATATTGAGCCATCTGAGGAAGCAATACCAGAAATATCATTCCATGCCTTAGATGGTATAGCCCACCCACAAACCTTTCGCGTTATTGGAAGGGTAGGAAACAAAGAATTGACTGTGCTCATTGATGGGGAAGCACCCATAATTATATTGATCAGTCTATGGTTACCAAGTTGGGACTACAAGTGGTTCATGGCAAGACATTCAAGGTGACAGTCAGCAATAAAGAAGTTATTGAGTGTACCGGACGTTGTTTGGGGCTCTCTCTCTCAATTCAAGGGATCACAATACAAGCTGATTTTTTTATTCTTCCAGTGGTTGCCTATCAAGCAGTTTTAGGAGTATAATGGTTGGAGACTTTGGGTCTAATTGAGACTGACTATAAGAAGCTCAGTATGTCTTTCACACAAGCAGGCCGAATTCATATATTGAAAGGGATGGCCAATTCAGAGCTTGCTCCCATAAGTGAAAAAGAATTGCTACACTTATCAGGTATGGGGTCTTTTTGTTCATATGATTTCAGATGTGCAACCAATTCAAGACACTAAATTGCCACCAGACCTCAGTCAAATTCTATAAGAATTTGCGTATGTATTTGAAAAACCTACCGAATTGCCACCTACGCGCAACCATGACCATTGAATTCCGATGTTACCAAACCAATCTCCAGTTAAAACAAGACCTTACAGGTACTCCCATTACCAAAAAAATGAGATCGAAAAACTGGTAAAAGAATTCCTTCAATTGAGAATTATTCGCCCTAGTCGGAGTCCTTTTTCATCACTAGTATTGTTAATAAAGAAATCTGATGGGTCTTGGCGCTTCTGCATCAACTACCGGGCACTCAATGAGATTACAGTTAAGGATAAATTTCCCATACCAGTCATTGATGAGTTGCTTGATGAGTTACATGGCGCAAAAGGTTTTTCAAAACTAGACTTGCGCTCCGGTTACCACTAGATCAGGGTCCAGCATGATGATATTCTGAAAACCACTTTTCAAACTCATAACGGTCACTATGAGTTTGTGGTGATGCCATTCGGATTGACAAACGCTCTAGCATCCTTTCAGAGTCTTATGAATGATATTTTTTGGCCATATTTATGAAGGTTTATTCTAGTTTTTTTTTATGATATTTTAGTGTATAGCAGGTCTTGGGAGGATCATTTGCTGCACTTAAAACAAGTGTTGGGAATTCTTTTTGGCAATCAGTTGTTTGTCAAAATCTCAAAGTGTCAATTTGGGGTGTTATCGGTGGGGTATTTGGGCCACCTCATTTCTTCTGAGGGTGTGGCAATACACCCAGCAAAGATACAATCTGTTCAAATTAGCCTGTGCCAACGTCCCCTAAAGGTGTCCGAGATTTCCTTGGATTTGCCGGGTATTATCGTAAGTTTGTGAGGGGATTTGGTATAATAGATGCACCATTAACAAAACTTCTCACCAAAGATGGGTTCTGCTGATTTGAAGATTCTCTATTGGCTTTAACAAATTGAAGTAAGCTCTCAATTCACCTCCTGTATTGCAGCTGCCCAATTTTTCATAGCAATTTGTAGTAGAATGTAATGTTTGTGGAGATGGTTTAGGTGCAATCTTGTCTCAAAACAACCAACCAATAGCTTATTACAGTGAAGCCTTGAAGGGCAAATCTACATTATTGTCCACCTACGACAAGGAGATGTTGGCTGTGGTGAAGGCAGTGTGAAAATGAAAAGAGAACCAAGGTGTTGATGCTCTCTCTCGTGTAGCAGCGTTCCAATTTCATGCCTTGTCATTGCCAATTGTCGATTGGTGGAAAACTCTACAGCAAGAGGTACTCCAACAACCTTATTATAATACTTTGCTTACTAATCAGTCCTTAAATTGTGTTTAACGGGATGGTATATGGATGCAAAGTGGACGGGTCCACTTGAGTCCCACTTTGTCATTGTTGCCTACTGTCTTGGCATATGGCCACTCTTCTCCTTCATGTGGACATTTTAGATACCTGAAGACTCTCACACGTATTTCAGCAAGCTTTGTTTAGCCTGGCATCCACACCTCTATTAAAAGTTTTATTCAGGACTATGAAGTGTGTCAACGTTGTAAGCATGAGACCCTTCGGCCTGCAGGTTTGCTTCAACCCCTTCCCATTCCACAACGAATTTGGACAGATATATCCATGGATTTTTTCGAAGGATTACCGCTGTCACAGGGTTATAATGTGATTATGGTTGTGATGGATCGACTCTCAAAGTATGCACATTTTGTGCAACTAAAACATCCATACACAGTTGTATCAGTAGCCAAATGTTTTCTCAATAATGTGGTGAAATTACATGGGATGCCTCTTTCAATTGTTAGCGATCGTTACAAAATCTTCATTAGAACTTTTTGGAAGTCTCTGTTCAAATTACACGGCATAACATTGTGTTACAGTTCCAGTTATCACCCTCAATCCAATGGCCAAACTGAGGTGGTAAATTAGAATCTTGAGCAGTATTTATGTTGCTTCTCTTATGACCAACCAAAAGGTTGGATGGAATGGCTTGCTTGGGTAGAATATGGGTACAATACGACAGTTCATTCAGCGACTAAAGTGTCTCCATTTGAAGCAGTTTATGAGGTTCCTCCTCCGTTTATAACTTCTTACCTTCCAAGCACAACAAAAATTCAGGTTGTGGACAAATTGCTGCATACAAGAGAAGTAATACTTCGTGATCTATGGTGAAATCTGTTAGAGGCACATGTTCGCATGAAGTCTCGCGCAGACTTGCATTGCCGGGAGATCACCTTTGAAGTCAGTGATTATGTGTTTCTTAAGCTGCAGCCTTACCGCCAAAAATCAGTGGCTTTCCGAAGTTCTTTGAAATTGTCACCAAGGTTTTTCCAGCCATTCAAAGTTCTAGCTCGAATTGGGACAGTTGCTTACAAATTAGATCTTCCAACAAGGGCGTGAATACATAATGTTTTTCACGTCAGTTTTCTCAAGAAGAAATGGGGATCTGTCGTCGATAATACTGTGATAACTCTTCCTCCTGTCACAGCAGATGAAGTCTTGTTACTAGAACCTGAATTAATTTTAGACTGTCGAGTTATCCAAAAGGGCAAATACCATCCGAAAATGGAAGACTTGGTACAGTGGAAAGGGGCTCTGCCTGAAGATGCTTCAATGGAAAACTTATGGTGTTTCGCCAAAATTTATCCACAATTCAACCTTGCGGACAAGGAACTTCTTGGGGGATGGATTGATAAGAAATCTTTACTACATGGCTTACGTGGGTGACTGGGTACATGGCTGGGTACAGGGCTTACGTGGGTTACTATTGTTTTGTGTTTTTTTGAATTAGTCAATTAATAACTTAATGTATGAATAGGAGTTGTTGAAAGCATTTCTAGTCTTCAGCTCCACTACTGGAGTCCCTATTATTTTGGATTATCTTTGTATTGTGGTGGCCTATTTAGGCTCACGTTTTCTGTATTGAAGTATGCAATTAATAACAAATACTTTCCAAAACCTCAGTTCTTCTTCTTTCCTTATCTTCCCCAAATTCTTTCCTTGTCAAATGGCTGGGTCACAGGTTCAAATTGTTTTTTTTTACTTATTTTCTTTTTCGATCTCATTACTTGATGTTGATTTTGATTTTTATTAGAATAGGCTTTATGTTTTTTTTTGTAGGGTTATCTCGATCTCATAACATAACTCATGAGTTTGACAGGTTAACCTAAATGGGCTCGCACCTTTTTTTTACTTTTAATTATTGTTTTTTCTTTTGGATTATTTTATATGATTGATTTTTTTATCCTTAAATATTTTATTTGTTAGGAATTGGTCTTCGTTGTTTTTCCTTGTTTAGTGTTTCCAGTCAAATTGTCTCAAACATAGGTTTTTTGGGTTAACACGGGTTAACATTGTTTTTTTTTTTTTTGCTTATTGTTTTTTGTTTTCATGATTCAGCATTGATTTTTATCATTTGATATTATTTTCTCTTTCTTTAAAACACATTTGTGTTGACTGAACCTTAAATGTTTTCTTAGTTTTTTTATTCGACTTGCAGCAGAGTGTGGGTCTCGTGTAGAGAATGAGACTGGGCTTGAAGAAAAGTACTCAATTCCAAATTTATAATTGTTGGATATTTTTTTTAATTCTACTATAACCAAAAACTATGGGATGCTACCTGCCTACTTACCAATTCAAATTAACCAAGTTTCGTATTTATGTTTGAATTGATAGATTAATTAACTCGCGATTGAAGAGGGATAGGGAAAAAGAAAAATCAAACACAAACTTAGTAGAAAATGAGAAATGAATGAATGACACAATTTCAATTTGAATGTTAACATCAATATTCACATGTGAATTCGATAATAACATACTTAAATAAGAAAAAAAATAAAATCAATCATGAATAGTGACACGACCAAAAGATTGATGTCTTTTCCCAAGTGCAGGAGTGTCGAAGTAATAAATAACCCGACAAGACTGGGGTCGAACCACTGGGAGGTTACTTGTATAAATTATAAGCAACAATAATACAACAACAATAGTAACAACAACAACAATAGTAGTAGTAGTAGTAGTAGTAGTAGTAGTAGTAGTAGTAATACCAATAATACTATTAATAATGATAATAATAAAGATGTAGAAGAAGAAGTTGATGAGAACTTTGAGATAGAAGATTAACGTAAGGATTAAACAATGATAACAACAAATGTCAAGGTTAGAGGATCCACTAATGGTACTTCAAACAAGTATAGTATAAACTCTTATTATTCAATTGGAAACCACACACAAAGAAGGTTCCAATCAGATTATAAATTGTTAACATGATTACATTAGTTTTCTTATTCGAATAATGCTAATACTTGTAAATGTTGTCAGGCATTCATGATTATAACTTATGTTAACAACAAATCAAGTTCCTTTCATAGCTCAGGTGTCGGTTATACCATACAGTATGGGCTATGAAAGTGCCAAGTATTTGTTGTAGCAAGTGTTATACAACATAAATCTAGATTAACCATTTAACAAGCAAAGTATTAAAAGTGAACAAGATAACAAATATAAAGCATGTTAGTATCCAACATTAAGGTCCATGTTAAGTTTATATTATACTTATTGTTACACCATTAGTGTACCCTTTTCACCTTGACATAATTAACTTAGCTAGACATAATGAAAGAAAGAAACATAAATAAACAAGATAAGAACATAAATGAGAAAGAAGTTAACTAAGTAAAGAAAAGGAAATGAAAGGCATAAACAATGATTAATATAAAACTTAAGTATTACAAAAGAGAGAGCAAGAGCATGATCTTGATCTGAACACCAAGATACCTAAATACATGGCAAATGCCTCCTTTTATAGGCTAAAATTTAGAACTATTGATTTGTTGACTAATTGATGAGTGGGTGGCCACCTCTTGGTGACAATTCTTATCTTCTTGTCTGCCAAAAACGTCATTGATAACGTCATAATTTGAACAAACTTCAATCATGAAAGTTCTAGGAAATTGTCTCATCTTTCCAGGGTAAAATGTTGAGATCATTTGGACTTCTAGAACTCGAGATATAGGCTAAACACTGAACAGTGTCTGGGCTGCAGGACAGATTCGGACGTCTTCTTTGTTGCTACAATTTGGACTTGAAAACGGCCTTGTTAAATCTTGGGCTCCACATGAAAGTTGTAAGCCTATGTCTTATCTTTCCATCCATATAAAATGGATCTAAATCCAAGATCTACAGCTCCAAATATGACCCAATTACCAAATTGTGTTCCAGTTTGGACTGCACTAGCATCTCTTTGGCCATCTTTTTGTCCTTTCAATTTCAGTACTTCAACTCATCAATCAATTCTTTTATTTATGTGATAGGCCTACATTTAAGATGAACATTTACCATAAATTAAATGTATCTTATATAATTAGATATGTTATTATAAAACATGCTTTAGTTAAGGAGTTATTGATACTTCAAGTGCAAAATGATGATATAAAACCTTGATAAAAATGCACTTTTAAGTACTAATCACACCCCCCAACTAGCTTATTACTAGTCCCTAGTAATTAAGGCGTTAAAATAGAAAAACAATTTGCAAATTCTACAAAGTAAGGCATTCATCATTCAATTTCGATTAATCTATCCAGATAAACAAACTCTCATTAAATTTTATATATCTGCTCAATATCTCTTAAACAAAATATTAATAAACCTTCCTTGTTATGTGCTCAATGTATGAAACATAGATGATGGGTCTTTTATTGGAAGAAAACAATATTTTGTTCTAATGTTTAAGGTTAACTTCCTTGGGTTGGGATTATTTTATTTTATTTTACTCTTTTTTTTTAATATCTATACATATAACTTAAAACACAATGCATCTTTAACCCATGTAACTAGCTTTGGGCCAATGACTCCCAGACCAGTTGATCTTAGGGCATTAGGTGTTGAGACACCCCTACGAGCTTAGTAACTCGGGTTGCAGATACTGATACGTAGATAGTGAAATGTTTGATTCCCTTAAGCTTTTCTCCTTAACCCATGTAACAAGCTTTGGGCCAATAGCTCCCAAGTCAGTTGACTTTAGGGTATTAGGTGTTAAAACACCCATTCGAGCTTAATTGCTTAGGTTAGGGAGGCTACGAAATCAAACTTATCTACGTTTTTATTATCATCATTTTCTTCTTCTTCTTTTTTGTTTTTTTGTTTTTTTGTGCAAATTATAGACTATCCCTATCCCTTAGTTGTTACCTTTAACAAAAGAACATAAATAATGTAATAATCCAATGTGCAACCCACAATCATATGTTAAAGTGTGTGTGTGAAAATGAAGGTTTAAGAATATTTGTTAAATGAGTATATGAGCAGAACCAAGTGATAACAATGCGAGAGTTTGTAAACCTGAATATTTCAAGAAGTATTCTAATAGGCTTTGTTATGAATATTGCAAATAACCATTAGAAAATGTTTACTAAGATGCGTCTCAAGAGTCATTCCCCTTTACTCTGCCATCCTAGTAATAACAGTTTTGCCAAATGGTTTTTAAAAACAAAAACAGTTAATTGGTTAGTTTTTTTTTTTAATTACTACTACCCTCTCCCCCCAACCAAAACGAAACATTGTCTTCAATGTCCTAAGGTAGAAAGATAGAGTATAGAAGACATCACCTGAAACAATGAACATTAACAAACCTGAAACACACTTAAACAAATATAAGAAATAACAAAACAAAATATTATGCTAGAAATAAAACCAAAAGACACAAGGATTCACAAACGAAGGCTCAAATCCAATCTAAGCTTTTTACGACTTTCTGTAGTTGACCAATTTATGCAACTCATGGAAGGATCAATTACAGGGGTGAAAGATTGTAGTTTGTCGATCAACTGTTCAGCAGTAGCAGCAGAGATTATGATTTATCGTGCCGAAGATGTTAGAAATTTCTGTTCCACAGCTTGATCAAGAAAAGACAACAAATTATCATAAAAACCATTAACATTGAGCAACCCGATAGGTTTATGGTGAATGTGAAGTTGGGCCCAAGAGGAAATATGAAAGATCTCTTCCAATGTGCCCAAACCACCTGGTAAGGCAATGAAGGCATCAGCATGGTTAAACATTGTATTCATTCGATCAAACATTGTGGAGACCTGCAGTTCCTCTCCAATTGTTCTTCCAATGATGTCCCCTTTTGTTAAAGCTTCGGGGACGACCCTCAAAACTTGACTACCTCCTAAAAATGCAGCTATTGCCACACCCCCCATTAACCCAAGGCTGCCTCCTCCGTACACTAAATGAATCTTTTTCTCAGCTAGTACCTGACCAAGATGATTTGCTGCTTCTAAAAAAGTTATTTCCTTCCCAGGACTGGATCCACCGAAAACACAAATATTTTTTATGTGATAACTTGAGGAACCTGCCATTTCTACACGCTTCTATATCTGTCTAATGTAGGGGATGAGTAGAAATGAGGGGAAGGAAGAGAAGATTTTATAGATGAGAAATTGAAGATGCAATCATACCACCTATATGTAGGCTAGCTGGAGTCTCACACACTCTCTCTCTCTCTTTATTTATTTATTTATTTTGAAAAATCATGTGTATGTACAGGTAGTTGTGATTGTGGCTCACATCTTCCCTTGGTTTTACGTCCAAGAACGGCTTAAACGCCCTCTATGGGTCGGGGATAGGCTTCCCATCCAGTTTTCTTAAAAACTGGCAAACATGGTCTTTTTTAGGCAGATTCCCAAGACTAAGTCTATCATGTTCTTTATGAAATTGGGACCATAAATCATGAATTGCACGATGCACATCTCCACTAGGATGCGTCTCAAGGGTCAACAAAAGATTATCTAAAGACCCCTTACTCAGGCCATCCTTAATGAATTGTATTTTATCTTCACGGATTATAGATACCATTCCTAAAGAATGACATGTGGCATTACAAGTCCATTTGGCACATCGGTGACAGACTTTCAGTCGTTTTGCACAACGTTTCTTTGCAAAAGTGCTTTTACCTGTTCCAGGCATGTGTGAAATGAAAGAATTGGAGGACTCACTTGATAATCGGACCTTTGCTTCAATCAGCCATCGAATATCTTCAGGAATTCCATGATTCATTAACAACTTCAATCTTGCACACCTAGCACGGTAAATTTTTGTAATCGCATTCTGAGGCAGAGCGGGAAAGTACTTTTTCAATTTTTCAAGAATAGTGTCCATTTTGAAATGAGAATTGGAGAAGAGATTCAAAGAAGAGAGAAAGAGCAAAGAATTGCACAAATATATACAGATATCAGTTATTATGGGAAACTGAAAGAACCGACTTAAGTCACGGACTACCGTTATCCGTCTTTTGACCGGGGTGAGAGAAACTAGCAAAACAAAACACAAAACAATGTGAGAAAATGAATCAATCTTTATATACAGGATCACTCAATTCAATAGAGTCATTTTCAACTGAAAAATTGTCAAAGTAGACTTTCAAACGATGTCCATTTACCTTGAAAACATTGTCATTCTTTGGATTCTCGATATCACAGGCCCCATATGGATACACATGTTTCACAATGAAAGGACCACTCCATCTTGATCTTAGTTTTCCAGGAAATAAATGGAGTCGAGAATTATAAAGTAAGACTTTTTGACCAACATTGAATGTTTTTCTCAATATTTTCTTGTCATGAAACTCTTTGATTCTTGCTTTATGAATTCTTGAATTTTCATATGCATCATTTCTTATTTCCTCAAGCTCATTTATTTATAACTTATGCAGCTGACTAACATCATCAAGGTTTGAATTGAAAGCTTTAATAGCCCAATAAGCTTTATGTTCAAGTTCCACAGGCAAGTGACAAGGTTTTCCATAGACTAGTCTATAAGGTGACATACCTAATGATGTTTTATAAGCACTTCGATAAGCCCAAAGTGCATCATTAAGTCTTAAAGACTAGTCTTTCCTATTAGGGTTCACTGTTTTCTCTAAGATTTGTTTGATCTCCCTATTAGCAAGCTCTACCTATCCACTAGTCTGAGGGTGATAAGGGGTGGCAACTTTGTGAGTGATTCCATATTTCTTCATTAAAGACTCAAATGGCTTGTTGCAGAAATGTGTTCCACCATCACTTATCATGGCTCGAGGGATTCCAAATCGACTCAAAATATTTTCTTTCAAGAATTTTATCATTGTTTTGTGATCATTGTTTCGACTTGGAATTGCCTCTATCCATTTTGAAACATAATCTATTGCGACTAATATGTACACGAAACCAAATGATGAAGGAAATGGACCTATGAAATCTATACCCCAACAGTCAAAGATCTCAATGACAAGAATAGGATTTAAAGGCATCATGTGATGTTTTGAAATAGATCCCAACTTTTGACAATTTTCACAAATCTTACAGAATACATATAAGTCCTTGAACATGGTGGGCCAATAAAATCCGCATTGTAAGATTTTTGCAGTTGTCTTTCTTGATGAGAAATGGCCCCCACATGCCTCAAAATGAAAAAATTTAATGACACTACTTACCTCATTGTCAAGAATGCATCTTCGAAATATTTGATCAGGACAATATTTGAATAAATAAGGGTCATCCCAATAAAAGTTTTTTACTTCGTTCAAGAACTTTCTTTTGTCTTGGGTACTCCAATGAGCTGGCAATTGTCCTGAAACAAGAAAATTAACAATATTAGCAAACCAAGGCATCGTAGAGACAGAAAATAAAGATTCATCAGGAAAGTAGTCATCGATTGGTGTGATGTCAGATTTTGAATCTGTTGTCAATCTTGACAAATGATTGGCGACAACATTTTCGGTGCCTTTCTTGTCTTTGATTGTGATATCAAATTCTTGAAGTAACAAAATCCATCGAACCAATCTAGCCTTAGAATCTTTCTTAGAAAGAAGATATTTAAATGCTGCATGATCACTAAAAACAACAACCGGTGAGCCAACAAGATAAGACCTGAATTTTTCACATGCAAATACTACTGCAAGTAATTCTTTTTCAGTGGTGGTGTAATTCATTTGAGCACTATTTAAAGTTTTACTTGAATAGTAAATCACATAGGGTTTTTTATCTTTTCTTTATCCCAAAACAGCACCCACGGCATAATCACTAGCGTCACACATTATTTCAAAAGGTAATGACCAATCAGGAGGTTGAATGACAAAAGCAGAAGTAAGCATGTTTTTAAGTTTAACAAAGGCTTCTTCACAATGTTCAGTCCATTCAAAGATATTGTCCTTTGTTAGAAGGTTACTCAAGGGCTTAGATATTACACTAAAATCTTTGATGAACCTTCTATAAAAACCAGCATGTCCTAAGAATGATCTAACATCTTTAATAGATTTTGGTATTGGCAAGTTAGCAATTAACTCGATTTTAGATTTGTCAACCTCAATTACTTTTGATGAAACAATGTGACCAAGTACAATGTTGTCTGTTACCATAAAGTGACATTTTTCCCAATTCAGTACAAGATTCTTCTCTTCACACCTGCTCAAAACCTTTTCTAAGTTAGTCAAACAATCATCAAATGAATCACCAAAAGAAAAGTTATCCATAAAAATCTCAAGAAAATGTTCAACCATATCACTGAATATACTAAGCATGCATCTTTGAAACATGGCTAGTGCATTACATAATCTGAAAGGCATCCTTCGATATGAAAAAGTACCAAATGGACATGTGAAAGTAGTTTTCTCTTGATCTTCCAATGCAATTTCAATTTGGTTATAGCCTGAATAGCCATCTAGGAAACAATAAAATTCATGACCTGCAACTCTTTCTAGAATTTGATCCATATAAGGTAAAGGAAAATGATCTTTTCTAGTCATTGAATTAAGTTTTCTATAATCAATGCACATGCGCCAACCAGTAATAGTCCTAGTTGGAATTAACTCATTTTTTTCATTTGTTATCACAGTGACTCCAGACTTCTTAGGTACCACTTGAGTAGGACTTACCCATTTGCTGTCAGAAATAGGATAAATGATTCCATTATCTAGAAGCTTAATGACTTTATTTTTCACTACTTCTTTCATATTAGGA
Source organism: Populus nigra (assembly GCF_951802175.1). Lineage (NCBI taxonomy): Eukaryota > Viridiplantae > Streptophyta > Magnoliopsida > Malpighiales > Salicaceae > Populus > Populus nigra. The sequence goes on along the minus strand of NC_084863.1, from coordinate 6,476,700 downwards.
TTAAGCCTTCGTTGCATTTCTCTAGAGGGTTTAGCATTTTCCTCTAAATAAATCCTGTAAGTGCAAATCAAAGGACTAATTCCTTTTATGTCAGCTATGGTCCATCCTAATACATTTTTGTGCATTTTCAGAGTTTGTAATAACTTACCTTCTTGCTGTGCATTAAGTTTGGAAGAGATTATTACCGGAAAAGTTTCATTTTCTCCCAAAAATGAGTATTTGAGATTGAGGGGTAACGGCTTCAAATCAGGTTTTGGTGGTTGAACACTTCAAGGTATTGGCTCAATTGATCGTGGCGGCAATTCCTCAATTTGTGGTCTCCAATTACTTGCTTTTGATTCTTCCTGAAAATAGACCATTTGCAAATCATCAGATTCATCAATCTCAATTTCATTGGAAGTGGTTTGAAATTGATCATGAACTAATTTTTCAGTAAAGTCCACTTCCTGTAAATCATTATCATCTCCAGGTTGCTTACAAATTTTAAAAATATTCATCTCCAATGTCATGTTTCCAAAAGATAGCTTCATCAGTCCATTCCTACAATTAATCAATGCATTAGAAGTTGCAAGAAATGGACGCCCTAAAATAATAGGAAATGAATTACATGCTTCAACAGGTTGTGTGTCCAAGATAATAAAATCCACAGGATAAATGAATTTATCAACTTGTACTAACACATCTTCAACTATTCCTCTAGGCACTTTTACAGATCTATCGGCAAGTAAAAGAGTCACAGAAGTTGGTTTTAACTCACCTAGATTGAGACTTTGAAAAACTGAATATGGAAGTAAATTCACACTAGCTCCAAGATCAAGTAAAGCTCTTTCAATTTTATGTTCTCCAATAAAGCATGAAATTGTAGGACAACCAGGGTCTTTATATTTCAATGCATTATTGTTCTGAAGAATAGCACTTGTTCGGCTAAAAAGGCTTTCTTTTTCACATTCAGTTTTCTCTTCACAGTGCACAGATCTTTCAAAAATTTAGCATAAGAAGGAACCTGTTTAATAGCATCCAGCAAAGGTATATTGATCCTTACCTGTTTGAAGGTTTCAAAGATTTCAGAGTTGTGATTGACTTTCCTTTGTTTCGTCATGGCATGAGGAAATGGAAGTGCTGGCGGAGAATCAGTCTTTTCTTTGCAATGATCAGATTCAACCCCTTCCTTACCCTCAGAGATTGACTCATCATCATTCTCACAAGGTTCAAGAATGGGTTTTTTAATAACCTTACCACTGCGAAGAGTGATGACTGATTTGGCTTGATCCATGTGTTGGCTTCTAGAACTACTTGCATTCACATTGTATTGCCCCTTTAGATTTTGTTGTGGTTGAGATGGAAACTTACCTTTCTCTTGGAAACTGAGAGCAGATGTCAATTTTGCAAGAGTATCTTTAAAATCTGTCATGCTTTGAGCAAGTTGAGTGTTAATTGCCTCTTGCTTTTCCATAAATGCATGCAATGTTTCCTCAAGATTTCTTTTAGGAGGTGGAGCATAAGGAGGTGCATATCCATGAGAATTTTGGAAATTATGATGTGCTTGAAACGGTGGCTGTAAAGTTTGAGCATTATTGTTCTCACTCTTCCAACTGAAATTTGGATGATTTCTCTAACCAGGGTTATATGTTTGCGAATACGGGTTATGGTTGGGCCTTTGAAAACTGTTTAATGCATGGGCTTGTTCATAGAGACATTCTTTAAAAGAAGGCAAGGTTGGACAGTCATTGGTTGAATGTTTGTTGGTTTCACAGATTTGACATGCAATGTCTTGAACAAATTTTAATTGACCACTCTTTTTTAATTCTAGTGCCTCAACTTTTCTAGCTAAAGATGCAAACTTGGCTTGGAGGTCGAAATCTCCCCTAAGGTTGTACATACCGCCACTAGATGTATGAGGTTGGGTTTTACTTGGTGCCTCATAAGTTCCTGTAGTGTCCCAGTTTTGCGCATTTTCAGCTAGCAAGTCTAGGTATTCCATTGCTTCATTAGGGTCTTTATCCTCAAAAGTTCCATTGCACATCAATTCAACCATTTGCCTATCTCTAGGAGTTAACCCTTCATAAAAATGTGAAACTAATCTCCATGTTTCAAAACCATGATGGGGGCAAGTATTAAGTAAGTCTCGATACCTATCCCAACATTGATAAAATGTTTCTCCTGGTTTTTGAGAGAAAGTAATGATTTGTCTTTTGAAAGAGTTTGTTCTGTGGGATGGAAAAAACTTCTTTAAAAATTGTTGTTGCATTTCATCCCAAGCACGAATGGATCCAGGTCTCAAATTTTGTAGCCATGTTTTAGCTTTATCTTTTAATGAAAAAGGAAAAAGCTTCAATCTAATGGTGTTCATGCTACAATTTGAGTCATTATACGTGTTGCAAACCTCCTCAAATTCCCTTAAATGCAAGTATGGATTTTCTAAATCTAAGTGATTAGTACTTGAAAGTGCATTTTTATCAAGGTTTTATATCATCATTTTGCACTTGAAGTATCAATAACTCCTTAACTAAAACATGTTTTGTAATAACATATCTAATTATATAAGATACCTTTAATTTATGGTAAATGTTCATCTTAAATGCAGGCCTATCACATAAATGAAAGAATTTATTGATGAGTTGAAGTACTGAAATTGAAAGGACAAAGAGATGGCCAAACTTTGAAAAGAGATGCTGGTGCAGTCCAAACTGGAACACTGTTCGGTAATTAGGTCATATCTGGAGCTGTAGATCTTGGATTTAGGTCCATTTTATATGGATGGAAAGATAAGACATAGGCCTACAACTTTCATGTGGAGCTCAAGATTTAATAAGGCTGTTTTCAAGTCCAAATTGTAGCAACAAGGAAGAAGTCCGAATCTGTCCTGCAGCCCAGACACTGTTCAGTGTTCAGCCCATATCTCGAGTTCTAGAAGTCCAAATGATCTCAAATATTTACCCTGGAAAGATGAGACAATTTCCTAGAACTTTCATGATTTAAGTTTGTTCAAATTATGACATCATCAATGACGTTTTTGGCAGACAAGAAGATAAGAATTGTCACTAAGTCAAGATGTGGCCACCCACTCATCAATTAGTCAACAAATCAATAGTTTCGAATTTTGGCCTATAAAAGGAGGCATTTGCCATGTATTTAGGCATCTTGGTTTTCAGATCAAGATCATGCTCTTGCTCTCTCTTTATCTTTTGTAATACTTAAGTTTTATATCAATCTCTTGTTTATGCCTTTCATTTCCTTTTCTTTACTTAGTTAACTTCTTTCTCATTTATGTTCTTATCTTGTTTATTTATGTTTCTTTCTTTCATTATGTCTAGCTAAGTTAATTATGTCAAGGTGAAAAGGGTACACTAATGGTGTAAGAATAAGTATAATATAAACTTAACATGGACCTTAATGTTGGATACTAACATGCTTTATATTTGTTATCTTGTTCACTTTTAATACTTTGCTTGTTAAATGGTTAATCTAGATTTATGTTGTATAACACTTGGTACAACAAATACTTGGCACTTTCATAGCCCATACTGTATGGTATAACCGACACCTGAGCTATGAAAGGAACTTGATTTGTTGTTAACATAAGTTATAATCATGAATGCTTGACAACATTTACAAGTATTAGCATTATTCGAATAAGATAACTAATGTAATCATGTTAACAATTTATAATCTGATTGGAACCTCCTTTATGTGTGGTTTCCAATTGAATAATAAGAGTTTATACTATACTTGTTTGAAGTACCATTAGTGGATCCTCTAACCTTGACATTTGTTGTTATCATTGTTTAATCCTTACGCTAATCTTTCATCTCAAAGTTCTCATCAACTTCTTCCTCTTCTTCTTCACTATTATTATTATTATTATTGTTGTTGTTGTTGTTGTTGTTGTTGTTGTTGTTGTTACTATTGTTATAGTATTATTGTTGCTTATAATTTATACAAGTAACCTCCCTGTGGTTCGACCCCGGTCTTGCCGGGTTATTTATTACTTCGACACTCCTGCACTTGGGAAAAGACATCAATCTTTTGGTCGTGTCACTAAGCCATGAAAAGATGGTAAAAGTTGAATAATGTCTGTCTTAAAATTAAAATGAGATGCATCAGGAGGAAAAACTATGCATGAGGGTGCACTTTTTCTTGTGGGATTCATGTGGTCTCTAAGAGTTCTAACCCGAATATTCTCATTATTCTCATTATGAAGCGATTGGTTATCTTCTTCACCCATATTTTCTGAAAATGATGAGGATACTCTACAAAGTCTACCACTTAATGTACGTGACCACACTCTCATGCACGTGTAAGAAGAGAATAAAAGGAAGAAGAAAACAAAAGAAAGAGAAACAAAACAAAAGAAACAAAGTTAGATACAAGAAAAGAGAAAAGAGAAAAGAGAAAATAAAATAAATACTATAATTTGTACAAGAATTTACCTCCCCGGCAACGGCGCCAAAAACTTGACACGACCAAAAGATTGATGTCTTTTCCCAAGTGCAGGAGTGTCGAAGTAATAAATAACCCGGCAAGACCGGGGTCGAACCACTTGGAGGTTACTTGTATAAATTATAAGCAACAATAATACAACAACAATAGTAACAACAACAACAATAATAATAGTAGTAGTAGTAGTAGTAGTAGTAGTAATACCAATAATACTATTAATAATGATAATAATAAAGATGTAGAAGAAGAAGTTGATGAGAACTTTGAGATAGAAGATTAACGTAAGGATTAAACAATGATAACAACAAATGTCAAGGTTAGAGGATCCACTAATGGTACTTCAAACAAGTATAGTATAAACTCTTATTATTCAATTGGAAACCACACACAAAGAAGGTTCCAATCAGATTATAAATTGTTAACATGATTACATTAGTTTTCTTATTCGAATAATGCTAATAATTGTAAATGTTGTCAGGCATTCATGATTATAACTTATGTTAACAACAAATCAAGTTCCTTTCATAGCTCAGGTGTCGGTTATACCATACAGTATGGGCTATGAAAGTGCCAAGTATTTGTTGTACCAAGTGTTATACAACATAAATCTAGATTAACCATTTAACAAGCAAAGTATTAAAAGTGAACAAGATAACAAATATAAAGCATGTTAGTATCCAACATTAAGGTCCATGTTAAGTTTATATTATACTTATTGTTACACCATTAGTGTACCCTTTTCACCTTGACATAATTAACTTAGCTAGACATAATGAAAGAAAGAAACATAAATAAACAAGATAAGAACATAAATGAGAAAGAAGTTAACTAAGTAAAGAAAAGGAAATGAAAGGCATAAACAATGATTAATATAAAACTTAAGTATTACAAAAGAGAGAGCAAGAGCATGATCTTGATCTGAACACCAAGATACCTAAATACATGGCAAATGCCTCCTTTTATAGGCTAAAATTTAGAACTATTGATTTGTTGACTAATTGATGAGTGGGTGGCCACCTCTTGGTGACAATTCTTATCTTCTTGTCTGCCAAAAACGTCATTGATAACGTCATAATTTGAACAAACTTCAATCATGAAAGTTCTAGGAAATTGTCTCATCTTTCCAGGGTAAAATGTTGAGATCATTTGGACTTCTAGAACTCGAGATATAGGCTAAACACTGAACAGTGTCTGGGCTGCAGGACAGATTCGGACGTCTTCTTTGTTGCTACAATTTGGACTTGAAAACGGCCTTGTTAAATCTTGGGCTCCACATGAAAGTTGTAAGCCTATGTCTTATCTTTCCATCCATATAAAATGGATCTAAATCCAAGATCTACAGCTCCAAATATGACCCAATTACCAAATTGTGTTCCAGTTTGGACTGCACTAGCATCTCTTTGGCCATCTTTTTGTCCTTTCAATTTCAGTACTTCAACTCATCAATCAATTCTTTTATTTATGTGATAGGCCTACATTTAAGATGAACATTTACCATAAATTAAATGTATCTTATATAATTAGATATGTTATTATAAAACATGCTTTAGTTAAGGAGTTATTGATACTTCAAGTGCAAAATGATATAAAACCTTGATAAAAATGCACTTTTAAGTACTAATCAAATAGTATACCAACAAAATTTAAAGAGTTCTAATCAATCAAGAAAATCCAAAAGAAATTGATCATAAGACCAATTGTCATGATATACAAAAACATATACTAGATTGTAAGTATTAAAATTCATATAAATGACTAGGAGGTTAAATCGTACTCATAGTGGGAATCTCTTATAATTTAAATTGAAAAAGTTGTTTAGCTTAGTTAGGAATTCAAATGATTATCAACAAATGAAAGTTTAGTTTGTATTAAAAATTCAATATACCTATTTATCTTATATATGTTACCTATACAATATTAGAATTATATACTTTATACAGGGTCATCCTATTCAATAAATATTAGAATTCAATCTTACAAATTCAAATGATTAAAATTCTAACACTATATCAATTAAAATAGGGTCATCCAACTACTTTATATATCTCTTTTTTTCTTGTAAATCATTTTCCTGTTTACCTATTGTTCTTCTCATGTGATGTTGCTTAGGATATATATGTATTTCTTAAGATTTAAAATCTTGAAATACCCATATTTTATTTAATTTTATGAGACTATTACTTGTCTTTGGTTATGTTCCTAGTTGTAGTTTCTTCTTAGTAGAAAGAAGAAATTGATAATAAGTTACATAATTGATCATAATATTAATGATTAGTTAGTTAATTATGTTAGTTTAATATGCCATATAGCTAGTTGGTTGGTTACACGTGACATTATTATATTCATGTAAATACATATTTATTATCAATAAAGACTAATGTATCTTTAATATTACTCTCTTAAATATTGGGCATTCATTAAAGTTGTAAAGATTGATACATATTATTTTATTTTCTTTATGAAAGAAAGTAGTTGTTCTCATAAGCTGAGGTATAAAGGATACCTAGAACTAATATGTAGGTGCTTATCATAAGACATGTACACTAAACTGACCTGCATGAAAATTCCATTTAGAGAGATCGCCTATGTCTTTGGAAAAGCTCACGTGACGGTTGTGTAAATGATCTTTACACTTGAGATTACTAAGTAATCTTATATAGAGAATGTTTCATCTATTCTCAAATAGTAGTGACTGAGAAATCCTTGACCAAGGTGGAATGAAATTTGAAAGGAGTTTCAAATCTTATTCAAATGATCAATGATTATTATGTATAGAATAAACATTATTTAACATGGTAGATATACTCTATGCTTTAATGTTAAAATGAAACATTATTGATGAAAAGATATTAATTACATTGAGAAATCGATCACTGAAAGGCTAAGTCAAACCACTAATGACTTTTTTAATATTTGAGAGATCATGACACGTTACTATACGATGCACATGATCTTCAAATATAAATTAATCAATTATTGAATTCGTAATAAATTAAATTTTTTAATTTATTTAATTATAATTATAATTTATATTTGGGCCAACATATTAGGAACCTAATAGGTCACATACATTAAAAACCATTAGTGAGAAATTAAACTCGAATGATTTAATTGAGTATGACTTGATTAAAATATATTTTAGAAATCAAGGACTAAAATATAATTAATACATAGATTATATTTCTAGACTTAGAAAAATAAAGTAAGGACTTGATTGAGTTAATTTCTAAAATTATCCTAAATTAATATATGAAAATTATTCATGGGGAAAATTGATATTTTGCCAATTTATAGGTTATTTCAGATTTCCCTATAAATAGTAAGTTATGCCTCTTATTTAGGGTAGTTGTTTGTTAGATAGAAAAACTATGTAAACATAATAATAGAGTTAGCACTCTAAGCATAGTAACCCCTCTCTTCTAACTAAGAATTTAGAAGATTTCTCACAGATGATTTGCATGGATTACCGTTCAAGGTTGGACAATTGAACGATTTGTGATTTGCAATAATCCACCTTTTAAGGAATTATTCAAAATCGAAGAAAAGATTTTCAAGTAATAAATCCCTAAGCAATTCTAGATCTATTTAACGGGATCTTAGAGACTCTCGAATAATTTTATTTCATAATTTCTATTATATATATATGACATTCAGGAGCCCAAAGGATTAATCAACTATCAATAGCATAATTGTTAATAGATTAATAGCGTGTAATTGTAAATACACCGCGTTACTAAATGTTACCTCCTATGAGCATGTATTGGAAAGGGGTTTGGGTATAATCATAAAATTATTATTATAAAGTTTAGGAGTCACGACCTAGTATTATGGTTACCAAGAAACTTATGATCTGCGAGAGTGTGAGTAAATGACTGGTTGTGCAAGAGAAAGACGCATCACCCCTAATGCACCCTACCTAAAGTAAGTTACATTGTTATTTAATTATTTTTCTAAGTCATGTTTCTATCTATTGGTCTTATCTATGGTTCAAGGTAGATCTATCTACGTGATGAAGTCTCTTCCATATCGGGTTAAAACCTAACTATTTTAAAACCCAAATTTTAGTATGACATTTATTTCTTTGTATCTTTAATACTTAAGGAAAAACTTTATTGTGTAGTTCTACACCTCCAAGTATTAAAATCTACAACTAAACCCTAATACTTTAAATATAAAGTGAACAAAATGATTGGTGAAGGGTTTTTTATATTTTTGCCAAACCCTAATGGATAATCATGAACTAGTTACAATATTTATTTTTTCATTTTAGAACATGAGAAAGATACATTTTTGTTTTTTTATATAAAAAGTGTGCATAGAAAACTTTTAAGATTTGGTCGTATGGACGAAAATAAAAAATATATTTTTTTAAAGAGGAAATTAATTAAAAATTTTTTGTTGAATTTTTAAAATTTTCAAAAACATTTTTAGGTTTTAGAGAAAATCAAGTATTTTAATATCAGATATGTATTTTACAATGTTAATATACAATATGATATTATGCAAAATTATTAGAAAAACATGAGAAAAAAATCACAAATATTTTGAAATGACCCTTAATTTTTGTTTTATTATTAAATTTAAATTGGGCTAGACTTGAAATAGGTCCAGCCTGATTTAGTTAGGTTAGGCTGATTCCCGGCCTAACAAACTCTTTTTTTTTGTTGGTGAGTTAGTTAGGTTAGGTTGATTGGCAGCCAACCAAACCTTTTGTTTTTTTTTAGTGGGTCAGACCCAACCTAACCATTGAAGCTGTCAAGCCTAACCTATATTAATTGCATTTTTTCATTTGCATGCTTAAAGAATTCTGCATGCAAATGACCATGGAGGTTTTGAAGGAGAAAAAAGAGAGGCAAACTTTCTTGGTTGGAGGAGAAAAGAGGTTGGTGGCGTTCCTAAACATCCAAGGCAGCTATTTAATAAAGGGCATGGTGGTTCTTTAATACTATATATATATATATATATATATATATATATATATATATATATATATATGTGTGTGTGTGTGTGTGTGTGTGTGTGTGTGTACAAAATAAATAAATAAATTGATATTTGTTTTTTTTTTTTTGTAAGTGACTTCATGATGTTTCGGGTTGGCAGGTTGTTTCAGGAAGTTTTATGGTCTATTTGTAGTTTTTGGTTAAAAAAAAGGGTAAAAAATAGATTTTTAAGCCAATTTTCCTTCAAATTTTGAGGCCATCGGATTTAGACAACAACTAGTAGGCAACAGGGTCTGAATTTTCAATTTGAATCTCGCAAGAGAGCAAGTAATTAAGAAACAAAGAGAGTGAAGATGGCGAGGAAAGTTGCCAGTCCTGCCAATTGTGGGGATGGTAATGGCAGAGTGTGCACAAGCTGGGCGTATGATATTAGGCAAAGCAGCCATGTCAAATGGCATGATATTAGGCAAAGTATAGTGTTCTTCTTATATTTTAGATCTTATTATTATTTTTATTTTGATTAAATATTAATATTAACAAACTAAAATAAAAAAAATAATAATTAAAAAAACAAAAAAAAATTTCAGATTAACTAGTTAACTCGGATGACAACTAGTTTTTTTTGTCCCAATATACTACAATGACACCATATCTTCTGTTTTTTTTTGTTGGGTGCACCAATATCTACTAGCTAGTTTCACATATTTGCGTCCTTCAATTGATTTTAAATTATAATATCCTTTATTATATAGTTGTATTTTGGTCAAGACAGAAGATGAATATTTAATCTTGTAAAATTAATTACTAACATTAAAGGGAAATTAAAAAGAGTGCCAAACTAACTCCAGGGCAAACCAGCACGAGCTTTAGATATAGCATGGATGGACCATTTCACAGGGCATTTAAAACTTCACCACCAAAACTTACCCGTAGCTCATCCATGAAGAATAGAGATTACATTAATGCCCAACTCATGTGGTTGACATTTTTATATCCCACCTCTTGATTTTCTAAAATTTAATTATTATTTATCGACAAAAATAAATATATCACCACTCTGTCAATTTGTTTTTCCCTCTATTTCTCTTTTTTCTTTTCCATTCTAATTTTTTTTCCTCGAACGGCAAACAACCACACTACAAGATTTCACAGTTTTACCGACGGAAACATTCCATTGGTGTGTGATTAGAAGTTCGTCAGTGATTTATTTATCGACGTCTGCACCGATGGATTTTGTCCGTCACCTTTCCCTTCGTCGGTGATTCCCCATTCTGTCGCTATATCGGTCGGAAAAACAAAAAAACCATTTGCTGATGGTTTTATCGACGGAATTTGCGCGCCAAAAAAAAAGATTCCCGCTTGAAATATACCAACCAATTTTTATTCCGTCGGTGATATCATGATTGACCGATGGCTACGTACCGTCGGTAAAGCTGTCGGTGAGTGTATGAAATACCGACCGAATATATCCGTCTGTAAATTCGTCGATAAGTGTTGCAGCTACTGTCAAATGCCGACAGATTAAGTCCGTCAGTAAGGTTGTCGATGAGTGTTTAAAATACTGACCGAATATATCCGTCTGTAAATGCGTCGGGAATGCTACTGTCAGATGCCGACGGATTTATTCCATCGGTAAAACCCTTGGTAATAATTTTTTTCTAAATTTGTTTTTTAAAAAATTATTTAGAATATATAATATAAAACTATATAAATTAATGGTAATACAAACCAATTATGCAAATAAAATTTATATTGAACATCAAAAAAAAAATCAAAGTTAAATAATATTTATTACAAACTGAATATGTTTCAAAAAAAATATTAAATGAAGTTTTAAAGGTAAATAATGTTTTTTACAAATTAATATAAAGGTGAAGCTGGAGGAGGAGAAGGAGGAGATCCTGGAGGAGGAGGCTGGTGGTTATACGGCCAAAAAGGATTAGGCGCACATGTTCCACTATATGTTGCCATGTTCATGACCATTTCGCGAAGCTGTTCATAAGCCGTTTTTTGTTGTTCATAATCTGCTTTTTGTTGTTCATACTCTACTTTTTGTTGCGCTTGAGACGTTTTGATTTGTTCAGACTCCGCTCTTTGTTGTGCATAAGACGCTTTGAGTTGTGCGTACTCCACTGATAGGTGGTTGTATTTGTCGGTGAGCTAAGTCATGTGTTGCTGCAAGGCCACGAACTCCTTAGATTGGGAGCTCGATATTGATTGGGAGCTCCCAATGGTTGAAACACTACGGGTCGACCGCAAGTTGTCGGCCGTAATGTTGGAGAGCCCGTAAACCCGATTTTTATCGGGTCCACCTGACGATCCAACCTCCATCCATAAATCCAGATCAAATTCCGGAAGGGTCAAAATATCATTCCCGTATCTCTCCCTCAACCGATTATTATAGGTCTCCTGAAAATAAAAAAAGTAATCATCATATTCAATTCAATAAACATAGTAACTTACAAAATAAAATGGTTGAACAAACATACCATGAAATGTTGAGCACGGTTATCAACGAACTGTTGCGCCCCCTTTTGGCGTTCTTGACTCCGCACGTATGTCTCCACAAACAGCTCCATCGGCCTCGGCTCACGTCCAAGAGACGCAACCTCTAATGGAAAAAGATATATTAACAACAACTTAATTTAACAATATATTTCATTTAAATTAATCTTACCTTCTGTTTCGCATGTGCAGCAAATAGAACGGAGCTGCCAGTGTGCGTTGTCATCAAGCCATGAATTGGTCGATTTTGGTTGCCAGCACCGGACTGTGAGCATCGTGTGACCCGCTCAGACGTCACATGCTCAAGATAGTGCGGCCATATATTTTCCGGGATGTATATCAGTTTGAAATCCCTCCAAACCCCAACATCTTCCAACTTTGGAAACCCCTATCCCTCACGGTTTGTTTTGCCCTTTATTGTGCTTCATACCAAAAATCACACAACCTATTTCACACAACCAAAAATTACATTTCGAAACATAAATTTTTGTCTAAAAAAAATCTTGTATTGTTTTCGATCTTACCTCGTTACCGCATGATTTTCCCACACCCTCCTCACAACAGTGTTATGCTCACTGTCCCAACAGAATATGTGCTGTGTATAAATAAATAAATTTAAATAAAAATAATAATTTATTTACAATTATATTAATAATTTATTAGAAATAAGCTGAAAATTATAAATTAACACCAACCTGAAATCTGTCAAACCATGCATTGATTTAAGGCATTCATCCAGGATGCTTGGATATCTGACTCCATTGAAATAATAGAATCTCCATCGATGATTTAAACACCAATGATATTACTCGGGCGGCCTCAATGTTTGTGAACCTGAAAATAAATGAAATAAATTAAATAGTGATTACTTCATAAATTATGTTGTAATTTTTGTTTTTTTTTAAATAATACCTTAACAAACTTACATTGAAAGATCGTCCTTCCACTGTGCCTCGTACTTGCAGGTAAATTAATTCTACTGCGAAGGCACCCCACCTCTGCACTGTGAAGTAACGCTGGAAGAGGCAGCATCGGTTGACGGCACAGGTGATGTAAGTGCCTCTTCTTGAGAGGCACCTAAAAAAATATCATTATCGCTGCTAGACGAACTAGCTGCGACCGTACGTGAGCGACCAACTCTGGTTTTCATTCTACGCATCTCCACAATTTTATATAAATAATTATATAATTAAATTCAAATGTTAAAAAAAAATTCGACAGCACCTCCCCTATACTGAATACTACCCAAATCCACAAACCTGCACATATTAACAAAAGCCATAACCAATTGACCCAATCTATACTAATTATTCCAACATATTCAATTACTAATCCTAAGGTAAATTCAACATTAAGAATTACAATTCAAAAAATTATTCAATAATTATGCCAATAAAACAATAAAATATATTCAATAAATAAAAAAAACTGTAGACTAACAATTAAAATTACTGGAAAAAATTAAACATAAATCATGCAATAATAGAGTAAAATTAACAATTATTCCATATTCAATTACTAATACTAAGGTAAATTCAACATTAACAATTACAATTCAAAAAAATATTCAATAATTATGCCAATACAACAAAACAATAAATTAAAAAAAAAACTCTAGAATAACAATCAAAATAAATGCAAAAAATTAAACACAAATCATGCAATAATAGAGTAAATAATAATTATTCCAACATATTCAATTACTAATTCTAAGGTAAATTCAACATTAACAATAAATATTCAACAAATCAACTAATAATAATTATGCCAATACAACGATAAAAAATATTCAATAAATTAAAAAAAAAACTATAGACTTTAGGAATGAAATATGCTTACTTTAATAATGTGTTGAATTCAATACTTTATCTACATTAAAAAAATACACCAAAACAAAAAACATAACAAAAAAAATAGCAAAAAAAAACCCTTAAAGTAAAATGAAATAGAAGAAACACATACCTTCTAAACTGATGAAGATTCACAAGAAAACTTGCTAGAGATTGCAGGTGAAAACTTTGAAGAACGGAGAGGAAAAGAATCAAAATTTAGGGTGAAAAACTGAGGAGAAGAAAAAATGAACTGAAGGGGCGGTCGTTGGAACTTATATGGCAGTTTTACCGACGGATATAAAATTAATTATTATTTTAATTTATTCCGTCGGTAAACTGTCAAAAATCCGTCGGTATTTTTTGAATTTTGCACCAAAAATTTTAATGACCCTCCATATTTTTCATGGTTCGTCGGTAAGTCCGTCGAGAATATGACGCAATCAGAGATGCATTTAATGCACACCCCTTTGGAATTCGCACAGTCCGTCGAGAATTTTGTCGGTAATATTGACCCGTCGACAACTTACCGACGGACTTATAGCCGTCGGTATGGACATCGGTGATAATGGCATTTCAAGTAATTATTTGCGAACTCTCTATGAAATGCCGACGGACTTAATCCGTCGGTATGGACGTCGGTGATTGTGGCATTTCAAGTAATTATTTCGTGTTACAAAATACATCATCCATGATCTATAATTATTTCAAGTAATTATTTCATGATTGTGGCATTTCAAGTAATTATTTCAAGTAATAAATATTTCGTGTTACAAAATATATCATCCATAATCTAAATTACATGAAAGAAAGGGTTTTACACAAGGCTTCATTTTGATTGTTAGTCAGATTTATTTTTTCTTCGTCATCAATTAAATTGTCATCACCTTCATCGTAATCTTCAATATGGATATCATCTTCTTCATCGACATTTGCTTGTCTGCTAGAGCTCAAAACAACATTCAACTCCTTTGCGTCAACATCAACAAGACTATCATCGAAAAAACAAAAATTTGAATTTTCTTCCAATTCAACGAAGGAGCAACTCGATATGGTTCAACCAACTCACTAACTTGAAGACTTCATGTAAACCCCAGGAAAAATAATAAATAAATAAAAGTGAAGAAATTCATGCATATGGTTAAATAAAAACAGAAATTCAGAAATTTTTGAATATAAATTTCCGGGCGAAATAATTCGAGACATTATAATAAACCCGGTACTGTTAAGGGGTGGATTTAATTGAAAAAGGGGGTCTAAATGCAAATAAGTGAAAACATAGAGTATAAATACTCTATAAGGAGAGAAAATATGGAGTTTTATAACCATTCTTGAGAAATCAAAAGAGAAACACTAAAATTTCAAGAACCCATCCTAGATTAAGAGCTTAAAGATGGGATAAACACTTGAGAGCAAAGGATTACCAAGAAATTGAACAAAATAAAAAGAAAGGAGGGGAATTGAACAAGAAAAAAAGAAAGGAGGGAGTTGAAAATCTTCAACTGGTTGAAGATTAAAATCTTAATTTGTACCAGGTAAGGTATTCTAAACATGATCTTAAAAAAAAATCATTTTTTAAATTCGATAAAGAATTGATGCCTTGATATTGAATCATAGGTTAGGGTTCTTAGACATAAATTGGGGAAAAAGCACTTATTGTTGAGATTAAGTTAAATCATGTGTGTGGTATGTAGTTTATGAAAGTATTGTGTGAAGGGGAGGGGGAGACGAATTTGGACAAACTTGTCTCCTAACTTTCGATGACATTTCAGGTAGGAGGATGAGGGGATTAGGATCGGGTTCCTCATAAAAATTGTAGATTTGAATGTTAGCTAACCAAGAAAACTAGTCTTGCTCAATTTGGAAATGTAGAACTCCAGTTATGGGTTACCAACTGAGACTGAGTCGTGAATGATTATGTAGGGCAGTAGGACTAATTAGTAAATGAATAATTTTGACTATCTTGGAGGCAAAACTGGGTTCTTCTCCCTCATAGAACTAGTAGCCTCGTGTCTTAACTTTCCAACGAGATCAATCTCAGTTAAAATGGAGTTTTAGAACTTTAGATATAGTTAAAAATTTGATGATTGTTCAAACAGTAACAGTTGAAAATTGGACAGTAACAGTTCAAAGTCAAACAGTAACAGTTCAAAGTCAGACAATAACGGTTGAAAAAGTCAGACAGTAACGGTTGGAAAAGTCAGACAGTAACGGTTGGAAAAGTCAGACAGTAATGGTTGGAAAAGTCACACAGTAACAGTTGAAAAAGTCTTTAATTAACCATTTTGAAATATTTAAGATTCAGCTTAACATGTCATATTTTTAGTTATCTTGTAATTAACCATTTTGAAATATTTAAGAACACTTTTTATATTGTAAATACTTTCTTTGCATGTTAGTATTCCTTTTCCTTTAAATTTTATGATATGATGTGTTGGACTATGTTCATATTGAACTTACTTGTAGGATATATATATAGTGTGGATTGTATGAGGTATAAAATTATGAGGTTTGATATAAGGTCCGGAATTAAGGGACCTTGTGATGATGGGTTGATTGAGTAAACTGATAATAGTCGAGAACTTAAGATGTCCTAAATGCAAACGAAACACTGCCAATTTTTGGAAATAAAAAAAAATAAAATTACCCTCAAATAAAGGGGATATGTTGGAATCTTTTAACATTGATCAAGTCGTACAGTTCGGACCATTACAATCACTCCATCAACCGCATCATGTGCTTGGTGCCATGTCATGTGCTCAGCAGCCCTTGGTGACATGAATAACCTCTGCAGTCTAGGTGTGATCAGGAAGTATCTAAGTTTTTTATATGCCACTAGAGTCTTTCCCCTGCTAGTTCTAGGTTTGTAACGAGAATGCCCGCATGTCATGCACTCGGTCATCTCAGCATTTTCAAGGTAGTATAACATGCAGAAGTTAGGGCACATGTCAATTTTCTGGTATCCTAAACCGAGGGGTTTCATTATGGACTTCGCAGCATAGAAGTTCTCTTTCAGCCTGTTCCCTTTAGGTAAATGCTTTTTGCCCATTCAATAATCTTGTCATACCCGGCCTCACTCAACCCGTGATCTGACTTGATGGTCTCACTTGTAGTCATCCCATAATGGTTCTCAAAATCTTTCAAAAAATCAAAAAACCTAACTGCATCTGCATTAGGTTCTTCTTCTACGATTGAACATTGACTGACATTACCTTGATTCATTCTCATTGCATCCATAACCATATTTCTGTAAGGATTAGTGTTGTTATTTGCTGCTTCATGCATGTTGCTAGCACTAGAAGTAGACCCAACCACCGTTTTTTCCATTCTCCTCTTACTAACAAATACTTTTCCATGTGCATACCAACACTGGTAATTCTTCATAAACCCTTTGTGTAGAAGATGCATCATTACAACATCTGGATGCAAATACTTCTTATTTTGACACTTCCTGCATGGACACCTAATACCGCCTCCAGTAAAATTTCTGGGAATAGATCTTGAGAAATTAATAAAACCCTGAACCCCGTTACAATAATCCATCCTCCACAATCCTTGGGGTGAATTGCGATACATCCATGAACCATGACTTATATCGAACCTCTGTAAAATTATGATGACATCATGTATTAATTAACTAAGTTAGGTAAATAAACTTGCAAAAATATTACTTTACCTCGAGATTATCCAACAAACCAATCACAACTTCTCATAAATATTAAATATTCATTATCATTTATCAACGTCCATACAAATTAAAATATATAAATTTATGGAAATTACTACTCCGCAATACCATTGATAAAACTTTAAACGGAGCCATTAAGCAAGCTATTAATTATTTCAAAATAGCACATGTACTTCGGTAGTTCCATAAAGTTTTAACAATTTACAAACAAATACAATCTTACAACATCTAAAACAAACCATAACAGGTATAGAATTATACATTCATATACTACAAGTTTGTTTGAGAAATAACAATAAAACATGTACATCTACTAACAAAATACATATACTAAAAAAATAATAAAATTGACATTTAATTAAATGTTAAAATTTAAAAAGATAGAATTACTTATAAAAATTGATAAAATCCGTCGGTAAATCAGAACACGGATGTTGTGACCACAAAACTTCAAGAAATATAACTTGTTGTGCTTATATGAGGGAGATTTTTGTTTTGGGGGGAGAGGGGGCTGGTTGTTTGCAGATGGGGAGAGTTAGGATTAGGAAGAAGAAGGAGAAATAGGGGAGGAGAGGGTCGGTAGAGTTGACATATATTAACTTTTTCCAATGGTTTCACCGACGGAAACTTCATCGGTGAGTACGTCGGTGATTTTGACGGAAAAATCGACACGTCACCGTATGGATCTGCCATTTCAAATCCCTCGGTGATTCCGACGGCAATTTAAATGGTGAACCAGTCACGTCACTGTACGGGGTGTCTTTTTGAATCCGTCAGTGATTCCGTCGGAAAAAATAACCCCCCAAAACCTCCACGTCAACGACCCGTCTTTTTTTTAATTCAGAAACTTTTCTGTCTGTAATTCAGTCGGTAACTACCGACAAAACATTTTTGTCGGTAGTTACCGACTGAAATACGGATGGAAATTATTTCATCGGTAGTTACCGACTGAATTACGGACAAAAATGTTTCCGTTGGTAATTTCGACCTCAAATTACCGACATAAATATTCCGTCGGTAAATCTGTTGCTATTTAGCGAATTTCTGGTAGTGACACCCAAAAAAAATCCCCCTCTTCTTATAAACTAAGGATTGATTATCTTTTTTAAAGAATTAGAGTTAGATTCATGGAAAAATCTCAACTATTCCTCTTTTTTTGTATGAAGAATTTTTCACCATAAATAAAAGATAATAAATAGACCAACGAATCTATAGAAAACAATACATCAAAATAGATTAATTGAGGACATTAATCCTTGAAGAGCTAACTTGACAACCAAATAATATATTTATCAATGTAACATGGCTCGTCAAAACATGCCACGTCATTTCAATTTAAACCACAAAATCTAACAATCTTAAATTGTGCTTATTAAGCATCACTGCACGATAGGTCAACCTTTTATCTTTATTTGTCCAATATACTCTTAGCCTTTTCTATATATAACTTGCTAGTTGGCATCATTTTTCACAAAAATCATTCTATACCACAATGGCTTCATCACCCTCTTCTCTACTTTTCAAAGTTCACAGACGTGAACCCGAGCTGATCAAACCAGCGAAGCCCACCCCACTTGAGTTCAAACTGTTATCTGACATTGATGACCAAGAAGGGCTTCGAGTCCACATTCCAGTCATACAATTTTATCGCCACAATCCCTCAGTGCACGGGAAAGACCCCGTCAAGGTCATCAGAGAGGCAATTGCTAAAACATTAGTGTTTTACTATCCATTTGCCGGTAGGCTGAGGGAAGGGCATAACCGCAAGCTCATGGTGGAATGCACTGGCGAGGGTATCTTGTTTATAGAGGCTGACGCTGATGTTACACTTGAGCAGTTTGGTGATCCACTTCAACCTCCATTTCCTTGCTTGGAGGAGCTCCTCTTTGATGTTCCTGGCTCTAGCGGGGTGCTAAACTGCCCTCTGTTACTTATTCAGGTAAAGTTTCTGTATTTTTGTCCACTACGCCGGTCCAAGACTTTTTCTGTGTCACCTATTAGGCAGCAAAAATTATTAAGGGAGCTAGAAATCCCTCTGCGTATCAAACACTACGTACGAAGTCTATCAAGCCATCATAAGAGTAGATGGATAGCAAAATTATAAGCTATTATATTGGAGAAACCTACCATGATTAATTGTATGTTCCGATATTTTTTTTCTCGTAGTTGTTATAGTTACTATAAAATTACTTTCAAAATTTTATTAAAAAAATGATCTCAAAATTTTAATTTCAAATCGTAATCTTTCTTGTTAGTGGAATTTGAGGAGGAAAAAGTCACATCATATATTTTATATTTATTAGGTTTAAGATTATGCTCCTGCTTTGTGTTGATGATCTAAAAATTCCAATCCACTAGTCAAATAGGCATAATTCGCTTATACATCCACTCATCAAATCATCTAACAATCATCTAGGTATATGCTGTGTAATTTATTATGCAAATTGGCAGGTGTCACGGCTCAAGTGTGGTGGTTTTCTCTTTGCCCTCCGCCTCAACCATACCATGAGTGATGGCCCAGGAATAGAGCAATTCATGGCAGCGGTGGGTGAGATGGCCCGCGGAGCCAATGCCCCCTCTGTTCCTCCAGTGTGGGAAAGACATGTCCTTAATGCAACTGACCCACCTCGAGTTACATGCAGACACCGAGCGTACGAGGAGGTAGCTGGCTCCAAGAGCTCAATTCTTACACATGATCATCTGGTTCATTGTTCATTTTTCTTTAGCCCTTCAGATATAACTGCTCTTCGAAGATTGGTCCCACCTCACCTCAGCCATTGTTCTACTTTCGAAATATTAACGGCATGTCTTTGGATATGTCGGACCATTTCCCTCCAACCAGATCCTAATGAAGAAATGCGCGTAATTTGCCTCGTCAATGCACGTGAAAAATTTAATCCTCCATTATTACCAAGAGGTTACTATGGTAATGGTTTTTTTCTTCTAGCAGCAGTAGCAACTGCAGGGGAACTTTCGCAAAAGCCAATTGGATATGCTTTGGAGTTGGTAAGGAAGGCTAAGGCGGACATGACTGAGGAATACATGCGATCTACAGCATCTTTGCTGGTGAGCAAGGGAAGGCCTCTTTTTACTGTGCCAGGGACCTACATAGTTTCGGACTTGAGACGTGCGGGACTTGAAAAGGTAGATTTCGGATGGGGAAATGCTATATATGCTGGGACTGCAACAACCATCGATGAACTTGGAAGCTTTTATATTCCGTTTACAAATAAGAAAGGAGAAGATGGGATCGTAGTACTATTTTGCTTGCCATCTCCTGCTGTGGAAAGATTTTACAAGGAGCTTGAAGGCATGCTAAAGGGAGAGCTAGTTAGTGGTGGAGCAAATTCGAAGTTAATCGTATCTTCTTTATAAGTTAAATTGTTTACTCCTATTTTCTGTGATCTAAAAGATGGTTGGATATCGTTTTCTATTTGCTGATTTTTATATTAAATTTAAAAACACAAAAAAAAATTCTGGTTTTATTTTTTATCTACAAAAATTAACAAACCAACGATCTGTTATCAATTATTTTTAAAACTAAACAAAGTGGTTTTGAAAAATTATAATAGTGTTTACTGGTTTGTTTTTTTAAATAAAAATCTCAAGACAATCAGTGTTTTTTGGTTTGTCTCCTTATATTTGCTAGATAGATAAAAAATAAAACATATGAGAGTGGAAGTTTACGCTGTGACACTACACACATGCAATAAAGAAAAAAATAAGCTTTTGTGAGTTGTAACATAAAAACCTTTATAATTCTCTCATCAAACTTGAAGTTGTTTAACGGGGTGGTTGTTGTTGAAATATTATTTTGTGAGTTTTGCTATTGTTTGTGGCTGAAAAAAAAATAAATCAAAGAAGACAGTAATTGTTGCTCTTTCTTGTTCAAGTAAATTATAATTCACTTGAATTGTAGTTGAGCATGCACGCGTGAGGAAACTCATGCATGCCTCTTATTTGTCCAGTCAGGTCACTAGCTTGGGCTAGTGACTCGGTTAGGCCTGCTGGGTCCAGCCTAGCCACATGGGTCGGGCTGGGCCCAGCCCGAAAAAAATAAATTCTTCAAAAAATTATTTCAAAAAATCTATGATTTTTGGCAAATTTTTTAATTGAATTTTGCTTAGTATTGGTTTGTATTTTTATACCGTAAAGATACAAATCTAGTATTAAAGTACTCAATTTTCGTCAAAACATTAAAAAAATTAAAAATATATATTTTTGTTTTCAAGCATACGACCAAGTATCTCAAAAAAAAATCATATTTTCAAATAACAAAAATTCAAAAAAAATAGGTATTAGCATGCATTTGGACTTTAATAACCAGTTTATTAAAGTCATGAGAACTAGGTCAATATTTTAAAAATTCCAAAAAAAATCATTTTTTTTCTTTTAATATTAAGGATTACGCGCTTATACATAAGGCGTAGTCTTGATATTAAAAAGATAGTTTCTTTTTTAATTTTAAAATGGATAGGCTTTTACCTAATAAGATAAAGACCTCTTTATCAAGAATGACTTTTCTTAAATCATAAACGGACCAACCACTAAAAAACACGACAAGACCTTACATTTTATGAGATAATTAAACAATGAAGCTTACCTTTGGTAGAGCGTATTTGGGGTGTTAATACCTTCCATTTACGCAACCAGTCGCTGTACCCGATCTCTAAGACCAGTTAGGGTTCCTAGTGATTAAAATATTTGGTGGTGACTCCCATTCCATATTTCCACTAATAAAAGACAAGAATTCTTTGTCTCTTTATATTTGCCAAATAGATAGAAGATAACACACATAAGAGTGGATGTTTACGCTGCGACATTGCACACGTGTGACAAAGGAAAAAATAAACTTTTTGAAAGTTTAAGAAAATTTCAACTCGAGTTAAACCTGGTAAAATGCACCTTTAGGGTGACATCGAATAAGCCTTTGGGATTTATAGTGAGAAAGGAGGGAATTAAAGTAGATCGAAATAAATTAAAGGCAATTTTACAAACGCTACATTCACAAATCCAAACGGAGGCGAGGAGTTTCCTAGAAAGGTTGAATTGTAAAGCCAGTTTCATTTGTAGACTCACGCCGACATGTGAGCCAATATTCAAACTTTTATAGAAGAATCAGACTGAGAAGTGGAATGAAGATTTCCAATAATCTTTTGAGAAGATCAACTATTATCTCTAAAATCCATTAGTCTTGATGTTTTTGGTTGTTGAGAGATCACTAATCTTTTATCTTATGGTATTGGAGATGTCAATGAGGATCGTGCTGCAGAAACAAGGTGAATTTGATAGGAAAGAGTGGGTTGTATACTACCTCATCAAAAGAATTAAATATTTAGCCCCAGAGAGAACTTGTTATGCTTTAGCGTGGATTTCTCGTTGGTTAAGGGAATACATGTTGTGCTCCACAACATGTTTTATATCTAATGTGGACCTTATAAAGTATATATTCAAAAAAGCCCTAATTTCTGAGAGGATTGCTAGATGGAAAATGTTTCTAATTGAACATGACTTCATCTACTTGTCTTGAAAATAAATCAAAGGTAGCACAATCACAAACTACCTCATGGATCGAGCAATCCCAAACTATGAGTGACACGATCAAAGAGTTGATGTCTTCTTCCAAGTGTAGGAGTGTTGAAATAATAAATAACCCGGCAAGATCGAGGTCGAACCACATGGAGGAGAGCTATATAAATTACAAATAATATATATATTTAATAAAACAAATAATTTATGACAATTTTATGGGATATTGATGTAAGGATTAAATAAGGATAAAATAATTGTCAAGGTTAGATGATCCACTAATGGTATTTCAAATAAGTATAGTAGAAACTCTTTTTATTACTCAATTGAAAACCACACACAAAGGAGGTTCCAATCGGATTATAAATTGTTAACATGATAACATTAGTTATCTTATTCAAATAATGCTAATACTTATAAATGTTGTCAGGTATTCATGATGTTAATTTATGTTAACAACAAATCAAGTTCATTTCATAACACAGGTGTCAGTTATACCATATAGTTGGTTATGAAAGGATCAAGTTGTCGCACCCTCGCGGCGGGGCGCGGTGTTGCTGTGACCCTCGATTGATTTCAGGTTATTTGTTTTATGTAAAGGAGTCGCTATCTAGTATTATGGTCACTAGGAAACCTAACTGATCTTTCAGAGATTCTAAGACAAGGGACTGGTTGCGTAAAGGGAAGGTATTAGCACCCCTAGAAAAATATTTTGAATATTAACCACTTGGGGTTTCTTTATCCAAACATTAACAACAAATAATATCAAGTTATTCTCAATAATATTTTAGATATTCATCCCTTTGGGATTTTTTTATCCAAACATTAACGATGAATAATAACAAGTTATTTCCAATAATAGTTTGGATATTCATCCCTTTGGGATTTCTTTATCCAAACATTAACGGTGAATAATAGATGACTTCCCCCTAAAAAATAAGATTTTTGTATTTTTTGGAATATTGGTCAATACCCTTTGGAGTTTTACAAACATGTTGTAAAATCCAGAAATGCAAGAAAATAATTTTTGTTGTGTTTAAAAAATCCATGCGAAAACATATTTTCAAAACTTTCAATATTTTTTATAAAAAAGAACATTCAAAACATGTTAGGGTATTGGTCGTATGCAACACACAAGAAAACAAATTTTTTTTTATCAAAACATAAGCATCACAGTTAATCACAATTACACATATACATATATTCTCAAAATTTTACAAAAATAAATAAAATATAATAAAACAAAGATGCCCCCTCAAAACTAACTTTTCTCAAATAAAATTCGGTTCATTCTTGAACCCCAAAAATCAAGCTCAGTCACAGTTCAAGTGAATTATAATTCACTTGAACAGTAACACAAATGCTGTCATTCAACAGCCAAAAGGATAACGCCTCCCTGAACCTGCCCGAAAGATTTGCAAACGCTGAGGGTTTCCCTGTATTTCAATTTCTTCTCCGGGTCAAAACTTTATTTAGGAGCAAAGGTACCCCATCCCAGATTATAAAGCAGAGAAAAAAAACATCTGAACTAGAGAGTGGGCTGATGACAGCCCCCATGGTTCCTCATGCTCCAGAGAAAGAAAAAAACAAAACAAGGAACTCGCAACTCTAACACAAATAATCGTCTAAACTCAAAGCCACGGAAAGAAACAGAAGACAAGCATTCATTGTATGGCAAAAATAAAATAGAAAGCGAAATTGCAAAGCCAGAAGACAAAACGAGTATTTTTTAAAACATCAAAACAATCAGAGATTTATATGCGGAAAGGGAGGAGAAAGTGGAGACTTATACCTGCAGGTCTCACTAGTTTTGGCTGCAGAAGATGAAATACAAAACCTTAAATGAACGTTTCTCTCAATGTTTAGCAGCCAAACTTCCTCTCTATATGCTGCAGATCTCCCCCGTTTCTGCAGGTCTCACTGGTTTTGACAGACGAAAGTTTCTGTCAATATTAGCAACAGAGCTTGTGCTGCAGACCAAACGTTTCTTCTCCTCCTCTCTTCCTCTTTCTCTCCTTTTTTCTTCTTTCTGCTCTCTCCCTTTCCTGCACTTTCTTCTTCCCTGTTCTGCAGATGTTATATGCAGAAAAATGAAAGCAAAGACCGAAAGGCCAATCCTTGCTTGTTTATGGTTTCTCTTTCTTTTCTTGTTTCACCTGCTCTTTCTTCTCCTCCTCTTCTACTGCTTGCCTTCCTGAACTCACAACAACGCAAGGATGAAGGAAAGAAAACTCCCTCTTTTCTGCCTCTCTTGCATTTTTCTTATCTTTCTTTTGCTGTCCCTCCGTTCTCTTTTTCCTTTTATTCTCCCCCCTCATCTAGGTCATTAGAAGGGCTTATATATAGTCTAACATATCTCTATTTAGGAAAGATTTAATGCATTAATTCTAGGATGTAAATCCCTACTGAAAAAACACAAAAAGGAAACTGCAATATTCTAATTTTGATTCTGTGCTCACATCTGATTTCTTTCTAGTTTTGGAGGATGGTGTGGCTCTTTTCTTTCCTTCCATAGGGCAAGCTACTCCCTTTGAAATGAGTCAATAAAAACGTGGTCTGCAGCTCTCCATTCAAGCGAGAGAAATATGGAAACCAAACAAGAAATTTCAGATAAAAAGGAAAGAAAGAAAACGGCGGCTAGCTGTGCAGGTAAACGTGTTTTCTTCATTGTCTTCCTTAAACAGAATTCCTTTCTATTTTTATCTTAAATCATCTTCCTTGTTTTAGCACCTTTTCCATTTGGTCCTTGGTCCAAAAAGGGTTTCAAATTGGCCTGCAATTGGTCTTCAAACTTTAAGCATCTTGCAATTGTGTCCCTGCAAACTCGGGCAAAAAAAATCTTTCTTGCGGCAGGAATATCTTGAGCTTCTGATATCGAAATCAAGCGATTCAAAAGCTCAAATTTATCTACGTGTCCAGGAGTACAACTTTGATGAAGGAGTCGAATTGAGATAAGATCGTTTTAAAGAACAGAATCTGGCAGTAATCTGGTTGATCAAAAAGGGTCTCCTGATCTAATTCAGAAACTAACAATGCCGAGAATCCTAATATGATTGAGAGTATGACCTAAGAACAAATCATCAAAATTTGTGACAGAAATAGAGGTTTTAGTGCATAACTCGAGTCAGGATCCTTCTCGCGGCAGGAATCCCTGCTTTCACACTAGATATTCAAACGAGAATATCTTGAGTTTCTTATATCCAAATCAAGCGATTCAAAAGCTCAAGTTTATCTATACGTTCAGGACTACAACTTTGATGAAGGAGTCGAATTGAGATAAAATCATTTAAAGAACAAAATCTGGCAGTAATCTAGTTGGTCAAAAAGGTTCTTGATCTGACAATGCCGAGCATCCAAATCTAACTGAGAATCTGCCATAAGAACAGTGATCCCTAGGACCCAATAAAGGTGTATGTCAATTTTTCAAAATGTCATGAGTGACAGAATATAGCTAGGATGGTCAGATATTGTACGAAACCAAGTTAGAATCAGAGCCTAGGTTGGAACAAAAAATTCTGAGGGATTTATCTAACCTTAAAGACCATATAAAGAAGGAATGAATTTAGCATTATGAAGACTTCTGATCAATCTAAGAAAAAATGATGATTTTGGCAACAAAGAGGAAGGATAAAGAGAGTAGAAAACAGCTCAAACAGGGTTTAAAAAAAAAATATTTCTCTCTGCTTTTGTCAATCTTCCAGCAAACATGAGTTAAACTCCTAGACTCAGTCCAAAAGAGGTATACACTGCCTCCAGCATGTGGGATCCAAAAATGAGTAACAATAGCTGCCCCCTCTTTACAATGTTTACGAAGCAAAACTTGTCAAGTGCTTCGTGTCGTAAGTTTTGTAAAGATAAATTATTTGATCATGCTAAAACTAAGTGCTTTTCCTAAACAATGGTCTCCCTATCAGGTGACCTGCCTATCTTAAGATTTCTAGAAAAACTCCACATTTTTTTTTATAAAAATATGGTCCAATTATTGGGTGACCTGCTCATCCTAAAATTCTTAGAAAACTCTACGCTTTACTAAGAAATTGTCTCAAATTGGGTGACCGACCCCTCTTAAAATTCTTAGAAAACTCCATGTTTTTCTAAGAAACGGTTTCAATATCAGGTGACCGGCCCCTCTTAAAATTTTTAGAAAACTCCACGCTTTTTTAAGAAACGCTCTGAATATCAGGTGACTGGCCCATCTTAAAATTCTTAGAAAACACCATGCTTTTCTAAGAAACAGTTTCAATATCAGGGGATCGACCGCTCTTAAAATTCTTAGAAAACTCCACGCTTTCCTAAGAAATGGTCTCAATATCAGGTGACAGGCCCTTCCAAAAATTCTTAGAAAACTCCACACTTTTCTAAGGGATGGTTTCAATATCCGGTGACCTGCCCACCTCAATTTTTTAAAAAAAAACTCCACGCTTTTCTAAAAAATGATCTCAATATCGGTTGACCAGCCCCTCTTAAAATTCTTAGAAAACTCCATGCTTTTCTAAGAAACGATTTCAATATCAGGTTACTGGCCCCTCTTAAAATTCTTAGAAAACTCCACGCTTTCCTAAAAAATGGTCTCAACATCGGGTGACAGGCCCCTCCTAAAATTCTTAGAAAACTCCACGCTTTTCTAAGGAATGGTCTCAATATTGGGTGACCTGCCGACCTTAAACCTTTTTTTAGAAAACTCCACGCTTTTTTAAAAAATGGTGTTAAAATTAGGTGACCGGCTCCTCTTAAATATTTTTAAAAACTCCATGCTTTTCTAAGAAACGGTTTCAGTATCAGGTGACCCGCCCCTATTAAAATTCTTAGAAAACTCCATGGTTTTCTAAGAAATGGTTTCAATATCGGGTGACAGGCCCCTCCAAAAATTCTTTGAAAACTCCATACTTTTCTAAGAAACGGTCTCAATACCGGTCTCAATATCGGGTGACCTGCCCATCTTAAAATTCTTAGAAAACTCCATGCTTTTCTAAGAAACGGTCTCAATATCGGGTGACCGACCCATCTTAAAAATTCTTAGAAAACTCCACGCTTTTATAAGAAACGGTTTCAATATTAGGTAACTGGCCCCTCTTAAAATTCTTAGAAAACTCCACACTTTTCTAAGAAATGGTCTCAATATCGAGTGACCTGTCCATCTTAAAAATTTTAGAAAAATTCAACGCTTTTTGTAAACAATGGCCTTAATATCGAGTAACCTGCCCATTTTAAGATTTTTAGAAATACTCCATCCTTTTTTCAAAAAATGATCTCAATATCGAGTGACCTGCCCGTTTTGAACTTCAAAAGAAATCATCTTACCTCAAGGAATGAAGCAGTGCTGGTTCACAATTCCTATCATTTTCCATAGTTTCGTTGACCTGAGATTTTGTACCTCAACAGTTCCTAAAAAACTTGGAAACTTATTTTGTCTTTCGTCATGCCTTTTCCTGCTAGGTTAGTGTTATGTAAATATAGCATGCATGTTTTTTTGTTACCTATTTTGGAAACATAGGTCCCCCTTTTTGTTATTGCCTTCTTCGAGCTCTTGTTTTCATTTGTTTGGGCCGACCTGCCCTCTTTAATCAATATTTGCTCCATATGCTGCATTTTCTATCCTTTTCATGCTTGATGAAGAGATCTCCAATTCCTTACGGGGCCCTTTCTTGCTCCATTGAGTATTTGTCTTTTATAATTATTTTAAAAGGAAAACTCAAAAGATTTGGTTTTATTCATGAAAACTGAAACTCTCAAAACAATTAGCAATTCTCATAAAAGATGCTTTTTTCAGAAGTTTTTATGATGATACCCTTTTGGGCTTTGGTTGATTATGGACCCCTATGTGCACTTCTTGCCCCTAGTGTAGTGTGCAAAAATATGTCAAGTTTAGATTTGATTTGGTTCTCTCCAATTAAGGGAGTCATCTCTTTAGTCATGCGTAAAAAAAAACAGTTCTTTTAAGTAAAAGATTTCAAATGCTATGAGATCATATGTTTTATGAAAAAAAAGGTTCTTTACAAATAGAATTCATGGCCAAACTTTATTTTATTGACTGGGAAGCATAGTACTTCTTTATAGAGTTAGCATCCATAGGTTTAACTAGATCTTCTCCATCCATACTAAATAACAATAAAGCTCCTCTCGAGAATGCTTTCTTTACCACCAAAGGGCCCTCATTGTTTGACGCCCATTTACTCTGATCTTCTCCTGGTAAAAGGTAATATTTTCTTCAGTACAAGATCTCTTGCGTGGAATCCTCGAGGTCGAACCTTCTTGTCATACAATTTGGCCATCCTTCTTTGATAGAGTTGATGATGACAGATTATGGCTATCCTCTTTTCACTGATCAGATTCAGCTGTTCATATCTAACCTTTGCCCATTCTACCTCTTCTACGCGTTTAGGACTACAACTTTGATGAAGGAGTCGAAATTGAGATAAAATCATTTTAAAAAACAGAATCTGGCAGTAATCTAGGTAGTAAAAAGGGTTCTTGATCTGACAATGCCGAGCATCCAAATCTAACTGAGAATCTACCATAAAAATAGTGATCCCTAGGACCCAATAAAGGTGTAGGTCAATTTTTCAAAATGTCATGAGTGACAGAATATAGCTAGAATGGTCAGATATCATACGAAACCAAGTCAGAATCAGAGCCTAAGTTGGAACAAAAAATTACGACAACAGCAGAACCAGTTTTTTTTAGTGCAAATTCTGAGGGCTTTATCTAACCTTAAAGACCAGATAAAGAAGGAATGAATTTAGCATTATGAAGACTTCTGATCAATCTAAGAAAAACTGATGATTTTGGCAGCAAAGGGGAAGGATAAAGAAAGTAGAAAACAACTCAAACAGGGTTTCGAAAAAAAATATTTCTCTCTGCTTTTGTCAATCTTCCAGAAAACATGAGTTAAACTCCTACACTCGGTTCAAAAGAGGTATACACCGTCTTTAGCACGTGGGGTCTAAAAATGAGTAACAACACAAGTATTTATTGTACCAAGGGTTAACAACAAATCTAGATTACCTATTTAACAAGCAAAGTATTAAGAGTGAACAAGATAACAAATACAAAACATGTTAGTATCAATCATGAAAGTCCATGTTGAGTTTACACTATACTTATTCTTACACCATTAGTGTAACCTTTTCACCTTGACATAATAAACTTAACTAAACATAATGAAAGAGAGAAACATAAATAAACAAGATAAGAACATAAATAAGATATAAGTTAACTAAGTAAAAGAAAGAAAATTAAAAGCATAAATATAAAATAAAACTTGAACATTACAAAATACAAAGAAAGAAAGCAAGAATATGATCTTGATATGAAAACTAAGATACCGAAATGCATGACAAATACCTCCTCTTATAGGCCAAAATTTGGAAGTATTGATTAAATGACTAATTGTTGAGTGGGTGATCACCTCTTGACTTGGTAACAATCATTGTCTTCTTGTCTACAGAAAACATCATTGCTAACATCAAAATTTGAATAGATAGTCTTCATGAAAGTTCAGGGACATTGTCTCAACTTTCCAACAAAACACAAATCAGTGCATTTGGACTTCTAGAACTTGAGATATGGACTGAACACTAAACAATGTCTGGGTTGCAGGACAGATTCCGACTTCTTCGTTGTGGCTACCATTTGAACTCGAAAATGGCACTTTTAAATCTTGGACTCCTCATGAAAATTTTAGGCCTATGTCTTAGCTTTCCATACATATAAACCAGACCTAAATCCAAGTTATACAGCTCCAGTTATGATCCAATAACCAAATGGTGTTCTAGTTTGGACTGAACCAGCATCTTTTTTCTAAGCTTAGCCCTTTCTTTGTCTTCTCAATATCAGTAGTTAAACTCATCAATCAATTCTTTGATTTATGCAATAGGCCTGTATTTAAGATGAATATTTACCATAAATTAAAGGTATCTTATATTAGTAGACATGTTATTATAAAACATGTTCTAGTTAAGGAGTTATTGATACTTCAAGTGCAAAATGATGATAAAAATGCACTTTTCAGTGCTAATCAATGAGCCTATAAAATTTGATTTTCTTGGTGAAGACATAATATTTATTGAGAAAGATAAGGGAAAAGACTTAACAAAAAAGAAGAAAATGGGTTTTTTTATAGGGTCTCAAATGCTCTTGAGTATGGTATTGGAGTTGTATTGATATCACTAACAAGTAAACATTTCCCATTACTACTAAATTGCAATTCAACTGCACCAACAATGTCATATAATATGAAGCTTGATGATAGGTCATGCAACCATATTATTCGATAGTTTCACCCACATTTAACTAGTGTTTTGCCCATGTTTTATATATAAAATGCCTTGATATTCTTTGTTTTATGTTTTGAAAGCACTTTTGGATGAAAGATGCAAAAAAGGAGTAAATTGAAGGTAATTGGTAGATTAGATCTTCAACGTGAGCTCTAGAGGTCAAAAAGAAGTGATTTTAGTGGCATTAAAAAGCTAACATCTATACCTTTCTGGACATCTAAGGCAATAAAATAAAATAATAAAGAGCATGGAAATCGCAACCTTCAAAGTCAAATCTTGCAATCTACCATTGTTGAACTTCGTCCATTCCGACTTAAATATCTGGAGCTACAGAAGTCCAATGGAAGCAAACTCAATTGTTTTGGATTCCTGACTCCAATGCCTATCAACGCTCCAAATTTCAGCCCAAAAGGATGTTATATGAGGGAGATTTGAATTTTCAAATATGACAACTGAATTATGCTAGCAAACAAGTTTCGTGAAGAAATGAGTCCAAATTACGTTCCCAAGCATCTAAACTGATATCCAAGTTTTTATTTCAGCAATTTAGCTCCTCTAAGCCAAAGCTTGAAGATTTCATGCAAGGCTATTTTTCTTTTTTTAGAAAAATAGTTATTGAAGTACTTAAATGTAACTATCTACTTAAAGGAGGACTATTTTGTAAAATAGAGACTAGGGTTTCTTAGGATATAAAAAGAATGAGAGAAGAGAAGGGGGGCAGATAGCTAAGAGGAGAAAAATGCCCCCCTCCTCTAAGAAACCTGAAATCATGCATTCCTCCTTCTTTTTGATTAGTTGTTCAACAAACATACAAGGCTAAACTCTTTTTCTTGGTTGCAAGGACACGAAAACCTTCGGATTTCAAGAACTGTGAGATTTATTTTACCTTTCCTTTTCTTTTGTTTGTTCTCCTATGCTTATTTTTCCTATGATTGTTTATTTTAATTGCTAGAGCGGACTATAAGTTATTATTGTAGACAATCTATTGCTAAGTTTGATATCAAAACTGGAGTTGTGGTATATGAACTTGTGAAGCAACTGAGTTTAATAATTGTGGCGGATCTATGTTATTAATCTTAGGGAGAACATTCAGTCAAATCAAACATAGACAGCGGACAATTATATTTTCTTGATTAATCAACTTATTTAGTTTTTAAGGCTGCCATTGAATTAAATTACTAATACGGACACTGTGGTTCTTTGATTGTTAGGGTTAGTTATACGGTGGATCCGTTAACTAACTAATGTTAAGAAGAGATAAATATTCAGAATATAAATTGATGTTTTGTTTCCATGATCAGTTCTGATTTCTGTAAGTGGATGTGTGCTTGCAACCAAGGTTTGTTCTCTTGATAATTTTTTGATTTTATTAAATTTTGTTTGATAGTTTTCTGTTTTCTTTTTCTTTAGCTTAGATAAAGTCCAAACCCCCCCCCCCCCAAATTGCATATCATCTAGCATAAAAATCTGACTTGAACGTTCCTCGTGGGATCGATCGCTTACTTGCTCTATACTATCTTGTGTGTTGTGTTTGAAGTTAGGGTAATTAATTTATGTGACCGCTACATCGCAACAATTGGGATGCTAGAGGCTATCAAATTAAAAGTAAGGCATGTAGAGGTGCATGGAGATTAAACGTTGGTAATTTTTAAATAAAAGGAGAATAGATGGCTCCATATTTAAAGCTTATCCCATATCAATAATACATAACGTGATTGATAAAAAAAAATTAAGATTGTTGATTTTAGGCACTTGCCTCAAGGTGAGAACCAAATGGTGGATGTATTATCGATAATTGTAGTAATGTTTAAATTTTATGAAGGAATGGAGATCCAACCAATTAAAATAGAAATATAAGACACTCTAGCCCATTGTCTGAGCATAAAAAAGGAATATAATGGAAATCCATGGTGTGTGTGTGTGTGTATCTTGAAGTATATAAAAAATCAAGAATATTATGAAAAAGGCAACTAAGAATGACAAGAAGACCATCAAATGTTTGTACATGAACTTCTTTTTAAATGGAGAGGTTCTTATAAAAGAGGATAAGATATGGTTTAAGAGGTCTGTAAGATTGATGTGAACCCCATAGATATGGTTTAAGAGGTTTGTAAGATTGATATAAACTCCCAACGACTTTTCATGAAAGTTTTAGGCCTATATCTTAGCTTTCCATACATACCAGACCTAAATCCAAGTTCTACAGCTTCAGTTATGATCCAATAACCGAATGGTGTTCCAATTTGGACTGAACCAACATCTCTTTTCTAAGTTTAGCCTTTTCTTTGTCTTCTCAATTTCAGTAGTTAAACTCATCAATCAATTCTTTGATTTATGTGATAGGCCTGCATTTAAGATGAATATTTACCATAAATTAAAGGTATTTTATATTAGTAGAGATGTTATTATAAAACATGTTGTAGTTAAGGAGTTATTGATACTTCAAGTACAAAATAATGATATAAAACCTTGATAAAACTGCACCTTTAAGTACTAATTATTAAGCCTATAAAATTTGATTTTCTTGGTGAAGACATAATATTTATTGAAAAAGAAAGGGGAAAAGACTTAACAAAAAAAATAAGAAAATGTGTTATTTTTTTCTATGGAGCCTCAAAAGCTCTTGAGTATGGTATTGGAGTTGTATTGATATCACTAACAGGTAAACACTTCCCATTACTACTGTCACGGGGTGCGCAACGTCGTCTGGCGACGGCGGAGGCTTCTTGTCATGCCTCCTGACGAGGCGTGTTATGTGTTGGGAAGGGTTTTTGGATTTAATCATAAAATTATGATTAATGTTCAGGAGTCGCCACCTAGTATTATAGTCACTAGGAACCTATGGTCTGCGAGAGTCTAAGTAAGAGACTGGTTGTGCAAGGGGAAGATGCATCACCCCTAGTGCACCCTACCTAAGGTAAGCGACATTGTTGTTTGATTGTTTTTCTAGGTCGGGTTTCTATTCGTTGGTCTTTTCTAATATTCAAGGAAAATCTCCCTTCATGAGGGAGTCTCTACCTTATCGGGTTAAATCCTAATCGTTTGAAAGTCTGAATTTTAGCATTGTATTTATTTACACCTTGTATCTTTAATACTTGAGGGTGTACTTTATCGTGTAATTTTACACCCCATAAATATTAAAGTCTACATTTAGACTCCTAAAAAAAGGTTGGAAAGAGATTTTTCACATGTTGGCCAAATCCTAAAGAACAATCATAAACTGGTTACGATATCCATTTTTAATTTTTTAAACATGAAAAAGATGCTTCCTTTTTTTTTTTAATGAAAAATATGCTTGGAAAAATTTTAGGATTTGATCGTATGCAACAAAATATATATATATTTGAAATATTTCGGAGAAAACCGGGTATTTTGATACCGGATTTGTATTTTACAGTGTAAATATACAACCCGATATTATGCAAAATTGGTAGAAAAAAATATTTGAGAAAATATTTTTTTGAAAGGATTTTTGAATTTTTTTTATTATTATATATATTAATTAATTAAATATTATTTAAACATGTGGGCTGGGCTAAGCACAGGCTCAAAAACTGGTGGGCTGGCATTGGCCCGAAAAGGTTGGGCCGAACTTGGCCCAACATATTGTTTTTTAATTTGAGGATAGGCTGGACCCAGCCCAGCCACCTGGGCTGGGCTAGGACAGGTCCAGCCCAAAGCAACTTAGTCACTGGCAGCCTAGTGACTAAGTTGCATGAGATAGTGCACCGTGAATTATAATTCACGTTGCACTGTTCTCATGCGACAGTAGTAGAGAGGGAGAAGAATAAAAAGAGAGGAGGGAGACTTACTTGGCATTGAGGGAGCTGGTGGCCTGACTGGTGGTGCACGGTGTGGCTGGGGTGGTGAGGCCGATGGGTGGCTTTGGTCACCTCTGGAAGAAGAAGAAGAAACAGAGGCCTACGAAGGAGAAGGGAAGCTCGTGGTTGGAGCTGTTGGAGTGGTTGAGGAGAGAGATGCTACCCTACCTTCCTTAGGGAAGGAAAAGAGCTTCTACACAAGGTGGTGGCCGCTGCTTCCGCTGTTGATGCTACTGCTGCTAGGGTCACAGTGGCAGAGAAGAAGATTTTTACAGTGGAGAGAGCGAGAAATGGTGCATCCACCACGTGAGATGGTTTCATGGCTACTGGAGGTCGGGATGATGGTGAGAAGACGGGTGATGAAGGTGGTGGTGGGTGAAGGCCACGGTGGAGAGAGAAAGTAGAGAAAGGATCGGTTGTAGGAAAAATGAGCAGGAAAGGCTGGTTTTCGGCCAACTTTGAGTTCAATTTTCTTCTCCTCTCTGAACATGAAATCTGCTCCTATTTATAAGGGTGGAAGAGGGTAATCTTGTCTTCACAAGGGAACAAATTCCAGCCCTTGATTTGATTGGGAAGGATCCCAATCGTTGGCTCAAAGTAGGCATGGTGCACTGTCAATCTACAGCTGCAGGCTGCCTGAGGTGGCCTCTTTGGAGTGGTGCCACGTCTGTTTATGTGCCAGTGAGCCGGTGAAGACCATACCCAGACGTAGAGGGATGTCTGGTGATCAGTTTCGTGCACGGTTTGGAAAATTTGATGGACGTTAAGTGCATTAAATGCACCTGCAAAGGAGGTGACTGGACCAGTTTTTCCGGAAAAATAAGGAAGATAACGAATAGTGACTAGACGACGCGTCGTCTGGTCCCTCTTTTTTTTTCTTAACTCAAAACGGTGCCGTTTTAGATTTGAAATAGGGATTTCTCCAAAGTTCAAAGCAATCCTCCAACTTTCACTTTTATGCAATTGTACCCCTAATTGACCTAAACTTTTGATTTAATGCAATTACACCCTTGTCGAATTTCAATTGGAACCCTGGATTTACGCGCCTTTTGCACATTAGTCCCTAGTCTCGGATTTTTGCAATTTAACCCCTAATTGACCATTAAACTTTTAATTTCTTCAATTTAGTCCCCGGTTTTTGTCAATTAGGCCCCTATAATCCAGCGCCTTTTGCAAATTGGTCCCTAGCTGCGAATTTCTTCAATTTAACCTCTAATTAACCCCAATTTGGCCCCTAATTTCAATCAAATAATTTGGTAAAAATTAAATTTGGTCTCTTAAAATTCCAATCTTCTCAATTAAGCCCAAATTAGGCCCCAAACTTATTTTTTCACCAATTAAGCCCCAAATAAAATTAATTTGACCCATTTAAAGTATAATTAAGTCCTTGCACTTAATTAAATCTTTCAATTAGACCCAAACTAATTCTTAAACATAATTAAAATTTAATTTGGCCTGTGATTAAATCAAATTGGCCTATTAAAAATTTAATTATGTCCTTAGACTTAATTTTTATTCAAATTCGTCCAATAATCATTTAATTTGACCTTGAATTTGTATTTTTTTCTCCATTTTTGGGCATAATGGGGTACAATTATCCTTGAATCTCCTCCAAAAATTGCAGCTTGATTTCCCGACCTGCTTTCTCCACGTTGCCAGCCTTTTATTTATTTTTTTATTTTGAAAATAAATAAATAAATGATTTTTTGGGGAATAACCCAGAATCGGGTTATGACAGTTGCCTCCCTCTTTACAATGCTTACGATATAAAGTCTCGTAAGAGACTTTAGGTAGTAAGCGTTGTAAAGAAAAAGAAGAATGAAAGATGATGGACTCATCATATTAAGAAATGATGAATCCTTTTGAGGGCTAGAAAGCGCACTCAGAGTAAAACTAGAAGATTTCTCTTTTACAAATTCAGAGATTTTGAAGTGGTCGAAATGCCATGGGTGACCTACCTAGAGAAAATTAAAAATGTTTTTTGAGATGGTCTTATTGTAATGGGCGACCTACCCGGGTTTTTCAAAGTGATGAAAAATACAAAGATTTTTCAAAGTGGTCTTGTTATAAAGGGCGACCTGCCCAAGTGAAAAACATAAAGATTTTTCAAAGAGGTGAAAAGTACGAAGATTTTTCAAAGTGATGAGAAATGTGAAGATTTCTCAAAATGGTTTCATTGTAATGGGCAACCGGCCCAAATAGAAGATGAAAAGAGTTTTCAAAGAGGTCTGATTGTGATGGGTGACCTACCCATATGAAAAGAAATGTCTTGAAGGAACGACATGATAGGATTCAAAGGCACATTATTCAAGAGACGGGAGCTCATATGAGCGTTTGAAAAGAGATAGGACTTGAAGGGGAGCGAGGGCTGAAAAGTGCATTCAGAATGAGGTAAAGTTAGAAAACACACTACCCAAGGGATGGGGGCTCAAAGGCACACTCAAAATGAAGCAGGATTAGAAAACGCACTACTCATGAGGTGATGGCCTAAAGGCGCGCTCGAAAAGAGGTAGGGTTAGAAAACACACTACTCAAGAGGTGAGAGCTCGAAGGCGCACTCAAAAAGAGGTAGGGTTGTAAGGTGCACCAGCTGGGATGTTTGATGGCTCGAGGGCGCACTCAAAGAGAAGGAAGATAGGCTAGAAAGCACACTATCTAAATGATGAGGACTCAATAGCCCGCTCAAAAAGAGGTGATTGTGAGACACTGATCTGTCAAGGATGAAAGTAATGCATCATGATTAATATGCATGTATACTTACCTGAGAAATATAGGTCCCCTTTTTTTCATGGAGTTTTCCTTTTCTCAAAAGTTTGAGTCTCTGATAGTAAGCTTTGATGGCTCTTCCGCTCTTGCTTACTCGAGTCATATCTTGTGATCTTAACCTCTGGAAAGGGTATGGCATGAGCATACTTCTTTGCCCATAAATCTTTATCTAAAGAATTGTCATCTCTGCACCATATCTCTTATTTTCTTAGAAACAGAATCATGGAGCCAACCCTATGTGTTTTGCTGGATTGCCCCTCATTTGATCATGCCCGCAAGTGTTTGTTTGGGGTTTTCTTTAGGGACAAGGTTATGTGAAAGGAGATTTGGTTATTTACAAGGAGTTGTTTTTACAATGAACTTTTGGAATTTCAAAGTTATTCTAAAAAAAAAATTGATGTTTGTTTAAAACAAACTTGTTCTGAAAAATTCAAGCAATTCTCATGGATAGGTTTGCATAAATGTTGTTTTTGGTGAAAATGTGAAGTGATGTTTTGTTGGTTAAAAAGGATTTAATATCCAATCTGAAGGTTTCAAAGAACCAGTTTTCAAAGCATTCATTTTGATTGCATGAATAATGACTTGTTTTGCACAGGAAAGCATTGTCTACCGATCCAGATTGCTTGCCTTTGATCAGAAAGGGTTTGATTAAGCATGTAATGTAGGCTTTGGCTCTTGGCTATGAAGAAAAAGGATATCTATTGGCTCAAAAGGTGTTTAATGGACTTTAAGACTAAGGATCACTAATGCTTATATCCCAAACTCTTTTTTTTTTGTCCATGTATTTCTAGACCTTGGAATTGATTTGCAAAATGGTCCACGGTGCCCTCCAATGTTAGGCTTTTTCTTTTTTTGGTTTTGAATATCACTATATTAGTGATTTTTATGGCACGCTTAAATCTTTTGGAACTCTTTCATGCCCCCCATCTTTGTTTAGGCACTTTTGATAATTGAGGATTTTCCTTCATGCCCCCCCATGTGTTGTTTGGGCACTTTTATCATTGAGGATTTTTTATGCCCCCAGGATTGTTTGGGCACTTTTAGTTATTAAGGATTTTTTTTCACTTGCCCCCCAGTGTAGGGTGTGATCCTAGCCAAGGTTATTTTTTAAGAAAAATGCATTAGGCTCAAAAAGGGACTGCAAGGGATTTTTAGAATTTGTGAAAGGATGATCAAAGATGGCCTTTCTTCATTTCAAATGCATGCATTCAGAATCGACAAGCCTTGCTTTCTCTAATGCAAATATGCGAAATGGTTTCTCATTATTCACGCAGCCAAAACTCGGCTTTGAAGTCATTTCATGGCATTTGGGTTGTTTTTCAGGTTTTGATAGGTGTTAAGATATCACTTGAATTTTCAGAACTTGTTTGTTCGAAAAAACACCAATTTGATTTTTTTTATTAAAATTTTGATTTCCCAAAAATCCTTGTGTAAACATGAGATCATGCATAGTTTTTTTTTAGGGGAAGCACACTAAAGAAATCTTGGTCAACCTTCAATTTTATTGAATGATAAAGGAAAATACATCAGGCATAATACTTCTTTACAACATCTGAGTTTACAGGTCTAGGTAGATCCTTTCCATCCATATTAATCAGAATTAAGGCCCCTCTAGAAAAACCCTTTTTCACCATATATAGCCCTTCGTAGTTTAGTGCCCACTTACTTTGATCTTTTCCTGATGCTAGTGAGATCTTCTTTAACACCAAATCCCCCTCCTTAAACACCCTTGGTTTGACCTTCTTGTTGTAAGCCTTTACTATCCTGCTTTGGTATAACTGGTGATGACAAACAGTTGCTAGTCTTCTTTCATCAATCAAGTTTAGCTGCTCAAATCTTAACCTCGCCCATTCTGATTTGTTCAGTTCTACATCCTTCAAAATCTGTAGTGATGGGATTTCTACTTCTAAGGGCATAACCGCCTCCATTCCATATACTAAAGAATATGGGGTTACATTTGTAGAAGTTCTAACTGTGGTGCGGTACGCATGAAGTGCGTATGGGGAGCATCTCATGCCAATCCTTGTAGGTGACCACTATTTTTTGGATGATCTTCTTGAGATTCTTATTGGCTGCTTCCACTGCCCCATTCATCTTTGGTCTATAAGGGGAAGAATTGAGGTGTTTAATCTTCCACTTGGTGCATAGTTTGTCAATCAGCTTCCCATTGAAATTCTGAGCGTTATCAGTTACCAATCTTGCTGGCAAACCATAACAACAGACCAAATCCTTTTCAATGAATCTCTTGACTACTTTTTGTGTTACATGGGTGTAAGAATTGGCTTCTACCCATTTGGTGAAATAGTCGATGAACACCAGAATAAATCTATGTCCATTGCTCGCTTTAGGGTTGATAGGCCCTATAACATCCAAACCCTACATATCAAAAGGCCAAGGTGAGATCATATTGAATAGAGGTGTTGGAGGCGCATTTATTCTATCACTATATATCTGACACTTATGGCATTTTCTCACATAGTCTATACAATCTCTCTCCATGGTCAACCAGAAATATCCTAACCTTTGTATTTGCTTTGCCATTATATGCCTATTAGCATGTGTAGCACAAATCCCCTCATGGACTTCTTTTAATGTTTGTTCAATCTCATTTTCATTCAGACACCTGAGTAGGGTCCCATTAAATGACCTTTTAAATAAAATTTCTCCATCTAAGTAAAAATTCATGGTCATTCTCCTCAAAGTCTTTCATCTGTCTTGGAAATCCCTTGAGGGTATTCTTGATGTTGGAGAAACTTCTTCATGTCATTAAACCATGGTTTTCCATATGAAGATTCTTCAATTAAGCAACAATGGGCTTGGAAGCTTCTGACTTTAATATCTATTGGCTGGATCTTGCTTCTGATATCGACTTGTGTCATTGAAGCTAAGGTTGCAAGGCCATCAACAAACTGATTCTTATCTCTAGTTATGTGGGTGAATTTGATCTCCTCAAATATATTGGTTAACCTTAAGAGATAATTTTGATACAGCTTCAATTTCTCATCCTTGGTTTGCCACTCACCTTTGACTTGGCAGATGATTAGTAAGGAATCTCCAAAGACCTCAACGTTTTTGGCTTTAAGTTCTAAAGCAGCTTCCAGGCCAATAATGCAAGCTTTATACTCGGTCGTGTTATTGGTACATTCAAATAGTAACCATGCTGAAACAGGATACTGTTTATTTTCTGGGGAAATTATTACCGCTCTTACCCTATTTCCTGATACATTTACTGCACCATCAAAGTAAAGGGTCCATGTATCACTTTCCCCGCCTCTATTCTCGATTACTATCACATCTTCATCTAGGAGGTCAAAATTTAGAGGCTTATAGTTTTCCATGACATGATCTACAAGATGATCGACAATTACGCTTCCTTTTACAGCTTTTCTTGTCATAAAAACAATGTCATATTCTACCAACAACACTCGCCACCTTGCTATTCTACTTGACAGGTAAGATCTTTAACAGATATACTTAAGCAGATCTAATTTTAAAATCAACCAGATTGTGTAGTACAACATATACTACCTGAGTCTTTTCGCACTCCAAACCAAGGCACAACACAACCTTTCAATTGTTGTGTATCTTGACTCACAGTCATTGAATTTTTTACTCAAGTAGTAAATAACTTGCTTTTTCCTTCCTAACTCATCATGTTGTCCCAGTACACAGCCCATAGATGTTTTTGTTACTGTCAGATACAAGATCAAAGGCCTCCCTGGTGTTGGAGGTACTAGCAGCGGTGGATTTTGCAAATACCTTTTTATTTTATCAAAGGCTTCCTGACAGTCATTGTCCCATACTCCAGGATTTTTCTTCCTAAGCAAATGAAAAATTGGATCACAGGTCACTGTTAGCTGAGATATAAACTGAGCTATGTAATTTAGGCGTCTAAGGAAACTTATTACTTCCTTTTCTATCTTAGGTGCAGGCATCTCCTGAATTGCTTTGGCTTTATCAGGATCAACTTCTATTCGTCGATCACTTACTATGAAGCCTAACAATTTTCCTGTTTTTACCCTGAATGAGCATTTTGCAAGGTTCAACTTTAATTGGAATTTTTGCAACCTTTCAAATAGTCTCCTTAATACTTGCACATGATCTTCTTCCTTCTTTGATTTTGCAAGTATGTCATCCACATAAACCTCTACTTCTCGGTGCATCATATCATGGAATAGGGTAACCATTGCCCTTTGATATGTGGCTCCGGTATTCTTCAATCCGAATGGCATTACTTTATAGTAGAATGTCCCCCACGGTGTGACAAAGGTGGTCTTCTCTTTGTCTTCTTTCGCCATTCTTATCTGGTTATAGCCAGAGAATCCATCAATTAAAGAATACATAGCATTTCTTGCAGCATTATCAACTAGAATGTCTATGTGAGGTAAAGGAAAATCATCTTTTGGGCTCGCCTTATTCAAATCTCTATAGTCCACACACACCCAGATCTTGCCATCCTTTTTTAGGACTACAACCACATTAACTACCCATTGAGGATATTGGACCACATCTAGAAATCTTACATCCCACTGTTTTTGAATCTCATCCTTTACCTTGAGCAACATGTTCGAGCGCATTCGCCTGGTTTTCTGCTTAACTGGTTTGCTTCCTTCTATTAAGGGAATTTTATGTACTACTATGTCAGTATCTAGACCAGGCATATCTGCATAAGTCCAAGCAAAAACATCTGCATATTCATGTAAAAGAGAGACTAGTTTATTTCTTTCTTCAGTTGTAACAAGGGTGCCAATCTTTAGTTCCTTCTTTTTGTCATAACCCTTTTTTGGGTCACTCCCAATTTTTTTCCTTTTCTTCAAAAAAAAAACCTGCACGGTGCCGTTTTGAATGGCACGGTGCAGCTTCTTCTTCGCTGCACATGTAGAGGCAGGGAAGAAGAAGATTTTAAATCATTTTCCCCGCTCACCCTTTCCTTATCTACCTCCCCACTTGCCTCACTACTTACACAACCCATACCCTAATTAATGAAGAAACAGGAGACCCATGCCCCCCACCATGACGAAAAGAAGGCCATGCCCTGCAGCGGCTGCACAGGACCCATCCCACGCCACCATGCCCTGCACTTGAACAGGTATGGTGACCCTCTCCCTCGACATTCTATAAATATAAGGGAAGATTACAGGACAATGGGGGGATGATTTTTGGGCAGAAAGCAGAACAGAAAACAGAGGGGAGAGTTTGTTTGAGAGGAGAGGAGCTCGGGCAAAACAGAAAAAAAAGGAAAGATCAGGGGAAGACGGGCAAGCTGCAGAAACGAAAAAAAGGGAAACCAGAGGCTGTAAAATTTTGGAGAAGGAGAGAAGGGCAGTGACAGAGAGGGAAGCAAGACGAGAGAAGGGAGAAAAGAATAGAAAACAGAGGCTAGATAGAAGAGAAGAAAAACAAAAAAAAAGAGAGGGAACGAAGCAGGAACAGGGGGGGTTTTCGGGTTCCCAGCAGCTGCTCCTCTCTCTCCACCATAGCCTTCGGCCACCACCATAGCAGCACCGCCATTTCGCCACCATCAGCACTGCCCAACGCCAGTAGAACCAGAGAAGGAGAAGAGAAACAGAACAGAACGGAGGGAAAGAAAACCAGGGGAGGAGTAGCAGGGGAGGCAGAAGAAGAACCACCTAAGCAGCCTAAAACCCGCAGCGCTCTCCGCGAACCACCACCGGTCCCTTTCTTCGCCCCACATTGAGCCATCATCAACGAAAAAGGAAGAAGAAACAGAGAAGCTGGAGACAGACACGGGAAGAAGAAGAAACACATAAGAAAGAAAGGGCAGAACCGCCGTCTGACATCGCCATCCACTACGAGCATACCGCCTGACCGCCTTCATTAGCCTCCGCCACCACCACCAACAGCACTGCCTCGCCATTCCAGGTAACCTTCCTTCCCCTCTGCTGGTTCATTTTTGTTTGCATGCAGATTGAAATATAATTAGG
This sequence comes from Populus nigra, assembly GCF_951802175.1. Taxonomy (NCBI): domain Eukaryota; kingdom Viridiplantae; phylum Streptophyta; class Magnoliopsida; order Malpighiales; family Salicaceae; genus Populus; species Populus nigra. Next base: position 6,432,961 of record NC_084863.1, on the reverse strand, counting down.
TGGTTACTGTGTAGAGCACAGTAACCACCTAATTATAATTCACTGGTTACGTAACCAGCAATCCACCCTTTTGTTTGTTTTGGGGCTGGAACATCAGCCCATGCCCACGCGGCTGGGCTGAGTCCAGCCGTGTAGCTGGGCTGATACAGGCCCAGCTCACATAATCGGCCCGGGTCCGGCCCAGTTCCATTAAAATATATATATATATATATATTTTGAAAATTGTGATTTTCCCGTGTATTTTTTACTAAATTTTGCTTAATATTGATTTGTATTTTTATACTGTAAAAATAAAAAATCCGATATTAAAATAGCCGATTTTCGTCAAAACTTCCAAAATACAAAAAAAAGAAAAAAAAATATTTTTATGCATACGGCCAAGTCGCTCAAAGAAAAAAATTACATCATATTTTCATACAACAAAGAAAACTTAAAAAAAAATGTGTTTTAGCATGCATTTTGGCTTTAATAACCAGTTTATTAAAGTCACGAGAACTTGGCCAATATTTCAAAAATTCCAAAAAAAATATTTTGTTTTCTTAATATCAGGGATTATGAATTTATACGTAAAATGTACTCCCGATATTAAAAAGGTAGTTTTCTTTTATAGACATTAGAACAGTTAGGCTTTACCTTATAAGATAAGAATCTCCTTACTGAGGAGGGCTTTTCTTGAATCATAGACGAACCAACAATTAAAAAACATGACAAGACCTTAGATTTTTATCAGACAATAAAATAATGCAGCTTACTTTAGGTAGGGCGTATTTGGGGTGCTAATACCTTCCTTTTACGCAACCAGTCTTTGTACCCGATCTATGAGACCAGTTAGGGTTCCTAGTGACCAGAATACTAGGTGGCGACTCCATTCTATTTTTTCCACTGATAAGAGATAAGAATTCCTTGTCTCCCCATATTTACCAGATACACCACACAATTGAGTGTGGGTGGGCGATCGCCGCGACGCTGCACACGTGCGACACTTTTCTTGCTTATTTCCCAAGTTGATGACTTCTAGTTTCTCATTAGCAGGTTCCTAGGACTTTTCGAAGTTTTCTACCAACCTAGTAAATTCTTTTATATCTTCTTCCTCCCATTCTTAATCGCCCATTACAACCATATTATCAAAATTTGGCCAATTATTCTTGGTGCAGTGGTTTTGTGAACCGATAGAACTTTCAGGATTCTTGAAAGTGCAAGGTGTGCTCATGTAAGTGTGATTCATGAAAGGATAAAAGGATGAAGACACATTGGACACAAGAAAATGCATGATCTCATTAAAAAAAAAGTGCTCAGTTAACATAGAAAATCTTGCGGTATCATGAGCTAAACAAGATCAGCACAAGTCAAAACAAAGCAAAACAAATCCAAACATGATCAAACAAGAGCAATTAATTTTTAAACACAATATGAGCAATCTCCATCTTCCAATTCTGGTACACCTCTCCTTCAGCCAATCTTCGCACAAAAAATCTTGCAGGGGGTTCATCAATGGTGTGAATGGAAAGCTATGGTAGAACTTCATGCTTCACTTCCAAATCCGTTTCCTCTATCTGCTTTCCTTTTTGGCTCTCCAGGGTACTGATGTGGAGATCTACTATACCAGATCTAATCACTTCTGTAGCCCTTGGGAAAGATACTTAGAGCGATGGGATGACAAATTCTTCTTCTTCTGGCTCTCTTCCTTCAATTCTTGCCATTCTTGCTTCCTTTCTAATCTGGGCAACCCATTTATAGTCATCTTTCTTGGGCTTATATCCAAGCCCAAATCTTTGATCCACACTTTTTAGCTTGATCGGTCCAATCTTAGGACATATTGGAAAGGAGCCTCATTCTTCAAAAAGCATCTGGCAGCCATTTTTGCCGCTTCAGGGATTCTGGGCTTTCTTAGGACTGCACCTTCAGGAACCCATTCCGTATTCACAATTTCAAATGCATGAATATCTTCATCCCTACAATCTTCTGCTTCAATGAAGGGTATGGCTATATTTTTTTATCATGGAAACTGTCTCTTCAGCTTTTACAGTTATCAACATTCCATTCATAATATATTTTAAACACTGATGTAGTGAAGAAGCCACTGCTCCAGCTGCATGAATCCATGGCCTCCCTAATAATATGCTGTAAGATGGGTGAATGTCCATTACTTGTAATGTTATCAGGAACATCTGCGACCCTACATATAGCTCCACTTCTAAGGTCCTAATTATCTGTCTTGGCGAACCATCATATGCTCTCGCCATCAATGTGCTAGGTTTCATATGTGACTCATCGATAGACATTTCTTTCAACATATGCCTTGGTAGAACATTCAGTGCAGAACCATTATCGACGAGTACTTTTCCGATTAGAATATCCTTACACCGCATTGTAATGTATAGTGGCTTGTTATGCCTGGTACTATCGGGACCCAATTCATCTTCAGTAAAGTATATATAATTCGAGGCTTGGATTCTTCCCACCAAATGTTCCGTGGTTCTTGATTGATGTCCTGAGGAACATATGCCCCGTTCAATACCTTCTGTAGAGCCTTCCTATATGGCTTAGAGCTTAGAATCAAAGACAACAATGATATTCTTGCTGGAGTTTTCTTGAGCTGTTCAACAACACTATATTTACTTTGTTTCATTAGCTTCAAGAATTCATTGGTTTCCTCTTCAATGACAGGTATGTTTATTTCCTCAGTCACGTCAACCCCCTCTTTACCCTTAGCTTTTCTTTGTTTTTCCAGTTCTTCTGGAGTGAAACATCTGCCGCTACGGGTTAATCCTTCAATTTCTACTTGAAAAACAGGCGGCTGTAAAGTGCTTTTAAAGGAACACCCATAGTCATGAGGTAAGGCATTGAAATTCCCTTGATGCGCCACTACTGGTTTGGATAAGACCAGTTTGGGTGGCTTCCCTGTAATGAATTGTACTCGACATACCTCTTTATTTGGTGCTTCCATCATTGACACCTCCTCACCTATTGCTTTCTCAATCCGTAGCAATCCACGACTCATCATTTGTATAACTTTTTTATGAAAACCCTCACACTGGCTAATTACATGGCCTTCTATATTATGATGTTCACAACACATCTCGTTACCCTCTTTGTACCTTGCATCTACCATCATTTGGTAGATCCTATCCATTGATGCCTTCAAGCTTTTTGAGTGTTCTATTTCTAACATGTTTACAAACCTACTACCTGAAGTATGATTGGGTAGAGGGTTTGTATTCACATTAGGGACATCTTTAAATGTTATACATCTTGCTTTGATCAATTGTAGAAGCTTTCTCTTAAAAGCGTTGCAAGTATAGATGTTATGCCCAGCTACACCAGCATGGTATTCACAGGTAAGATCTGGCTTATACCAACTAGGGTAAGGCGGTTGTAGGGGTGCCAAAGGTATGGGGGCTACTTGTCCGATACTTAGTAGCTTTTGGTACATTTCATTCAGGGGTAACGGCAATAGAGGCAATTGTTCTTGGGTTCTTTGGTAGTTCTTTTTGGGGAAACTTTCATCTTGGTTTTTTACTTGGTGGTTTTGGGGTTTAGGTTTTCTGACTGGGATCAGGAAGTTGAAATTGGTGTTGGCAATTTGGGATGAAAGGGATGGAGTGTTATATCTTTGGAATTGGCCTTTCTTGCTTTTATAGCTACTTTCGACGTGATCAATCTCCCTTTTTTTACTCTAAAACCTTTTTTTCCATGGGTGTAGAGATTCTCCCGCTCTTTACCCCTTGCATCAGTGAATTGTTAAGCCGAACTACCCATCACGTGTTCGTAGTATGGCGCTTTTAGCGTGTTAGCAAACAGAGCAACCATTTCCTTTTCTAGGAGAGGGGGATGTATCTATGCTGCCAAATCTCTCCATTTTTGGGCATACTCCCTTATACTCTCTTTGTCTCCTTTCTCTAGATTAGATAAACTGGTTCTATCCGGAGCAATATCCATGTTGTATTTGTAATGCTTGATGAAAGCATCTACAAGATCCTTCCATATATGAATCTTGGTATTATCTAACCTCATATACCAACTCAACGCTGCTCCACTCAAGCTGTCTTGGAAGAAGTGCATCAGTAGCTTCTCATCGTGCACTACTTCTGCCATTTTATTACAATAAGATTTGAGATGGGTAACATGGCATTGAGTTTCGGTATATTTGATAAATTCAGGAACTTGAAATTTCTTTGGTACCACCACATTAGGGACTAGACACATTTTTGCAGCTCGTACTGGGTCATATAAGTCTACTCCTTCAATAGCCCTAATCTTGGCCTCTAATATTGCCATCTTTTCTTAATCAATGTCATCAAATGGCTTGGTTTTGTGAGACTCATTAGCAAATGCATCTGCGACTGCAGGTGTTGGTACTGGTGTTGTTGACTGCACACATGCTGGATTATGTCGGGGCTCCTGTGCTTGTTCTCCTATTATTTCTTCAGGTTGATTTACTGGGAAAATGGCAGGTCTAGTGGAAGGGCCTTCACCAGAGGTATTCCTTAGTGCTTGCTCGAGTAAGCTGGTGAGGCGAGCCACGTTAACCTTCAAAGAATCAAACTCTTCTTAGAAATGAGCTTCACGGTAAGCACGCTCTTCGTCTTCCATGTTCCTTGCTCGAAGTTGGTTATTGTAGACTCTTTGAAGACCTATATTTTGACTTGGCGTATGCATGTGTGTTATAATGAATGAATGTATGAATATGAATGCAAAATGAAAAAGATGCATGTATATGGATTAAAGAGCTAATCCATGACTTCCTTTGTCAAATACAAGTAGAATCTAAAGTCTGATATACTCAATGAGGTTTTACCCAAGTCCTTTGATTGATTGAATTCCATATACATGAGTTAAGATCAATAAACTTTGACCTCGTCCAATATGATGGTTTGGTCTTTGCAAAGATGCATTTCATGAGTCATGAGTAACGAGTTCACTACATACCATTATTCATACATTTAAAAACACATGATTTAAAAGTCATGGGGTAAGGGTGTTTATTCATTCCTTTTTTCTTTTTTTCTTTTTTCTTTTTGGTTTATAATAGTCACCTCAATGATTGAGTTGCTTGATTCAATTGTCATTCTACAAGTAGAATGTTAAAAATATCATTTTTGAAATAACATCAAATTTTTTTGAAATCAAAATACTAGATCAATTTTTCAAAACTCCAATAGGGAAATGGATTTTGGTACAAGAGATGAAATGAGATCACGCGAGGCTTCAAAGGTGTACTCGTGAGTTCTTATAAGAAAACTCTCTTAAGAAGATGAATAATGCTTGGGCGTAAACACGATTGAATGAGAAACTCATTATTTCATTGAAACTTAAGAAAAGAAGTTCAACAACAAAGATCTTATGCCAACATGAATGATAACACAAAAGGGGCTGAAAATTTAGTGATCATTCATTGGAATTTTTGAAATCTTTCAATCATTCATTCTCCTCGACAAAGGCATCTTTTCAACACTTAGTTGCGGTCACATATAGATCATTCTCGACCTAATATCACCATAACTTTCTCTTCAAGATAGTTGATTTTTGGGAGTCGGCGTGAAGAAATTAACTATAGGAACGGTAAGAGCCTTGGCTGCCCCCTTCTTGTCCTTTCCTTTTTCGGTGAAATCATTCTTTTTAGTCGGATCAGCAATTTTACCTAACCCAATGGCTTGTTCAATCCTCTCAGCTATAACAATCAGGTCAGTAAAATGTTGTGCAAAGCTTCTAACCAAGTATTCAAAGTACGGAGCTTTAAAGGTGTTGAAAAATAAACCGATCATCTCCTTTTCCAACATGGAAGGGTTAACTTGTGCAGCTACCACACTCCATCTTCGGGCGTATTCTCTTATAGACTCCTTGTTATTCTTCTCCATAGCTTGCAAGCTTAACCGATCAAGGCCCACATCTATATTGAACTTATACTGCCTCATGAAGGCATCAACTAAATCCTTCCATTTTTTAACCTTGGTATTATCCAATCGCATATACCAAGTAAGGGGAGCGCCACTTAAGCTGTCTTGAAAGAAATGAATCAACAATTTATCATCGTCAACCACCTCATCCATTTTGTTGCAGTATGCCTTCAGATGAGTTACAGGGCACTGGGTTCCTATATATTTAATGAATTCTGGCACCCTAAACTTCTTAGGAATGACTACGTTAGGTACCAAAAACATATTGACAGCTTTCACCAAGTCACACAAATGGTTTCCCTCAACTGCTCTTATCCTCTCTTCTAAGGCAGTCCATTTTTCCAAACCCTCTTCTTTCACCATCCTGCCCTTTTGAGATTCTTTCTCGGTAGAATCAATGGTAAACGACATTCTCATGGGGTATGCCGGCTGGAAATGCATAGCTTGTTGAAATTCAGATGACACCTTGTTTGCCCCTAGATTTTGTGGATCGAAATGAGTTACATGCATATCTTCAGGCTGAGTTATAAGTGTTGCTTTTCCGGATTTATTTCTCAAGGCTTGCTCGAGTAGACTAGTAAGCCTTGTGACTTCTTCTTTAAGATTATCCATCTTTTTTTGATGTTGGGCTTCCAACTAGGCTCTTTCTTCGTTTTCTATTTTTCTTTTTCTCGAACGAGTGTTATAGGCGGGTTTCAATGGGGAACCTATATTTCAACCTGCTAATATGTAAATCATGCAATTTATGCAAAAATATTGATAAATAATAATAAAAAAATGTGTATGAAATGCAAACTTGCCCTTCACAGGGTGACAACCTAGTGGGAAGATCCTAATTGTTGAGTGCATTAAGGGGTTAGTCATTATCTAGTTTCAAAGGGTCTCTTGCATGCTCAATGATCGTCCATGAAAGGTCGATATGAGGCTTACAAGTAGTGTGAAAATAGAGGCCCTGAGTAATATCAGTTTGGCATATCAACCATTTCCAAGTAAACAATCAAGCGAGAGTTGGATGGTTTCACGAGTCTTACCCAAGCTAAAGCCATTGGGGTACCGTTACTCCCCCATTTATCCTAGGATGTAAAGTGTGTGCTTCCAAAGTGATACATGACAACATAAATAAGGATGCATGCTAAAGCAATAAATGCAGGAAAAATAAACAAATAAACACAACAACAAAAAAATAGCAATAATAAGACAAAAGACAAAGCTTAATCCTAAATCCCCAGCGGAGTCGCCATTCTGTCGCACCCGACATCGCGGCGGCCCTAAAAATAAATCTCGCATATGGAAAGAGAACAGATTTTCTAGCATCTTGTTCTTTTAGGAAAAATATCTTGTTTGAGGAGTCGCCATCTAGTATTATTGTCACTAGGAACCCTAACTGGTCAACAGAGATTCTATGGTTTGGGACTGGTTACGTAAAAGGGAAGATATTAGCACCCCTTAAACGTTCTGCCTAAGGCAAATTGCATTGCTGTTTTATCTTAAATTGCTAAATTTTTATTAGTTTATGCTTTGATAATTTGCTTATAATATTCCTAACTCTGACGCTAGTGAATATTCGAGCTCGAATAATCCAACTCTGGCGTTGGTAAAAATTCGTAACTACGAAAAAACTTAGATCAATATTTTTTATTCCATACTCTAGCGCCAGTGAATAAATAAATAAAAATAAATTTATTTTTACACATACACATATTTTTTATTTTTCTAGCTAAATAAAATAAAATACAACGAATAAAAATAATATAAATTTAAACCGGTATTTTTGTTCCTGACTCTAGCGTCAGTGAATAAACTAATAAATCTACATTATTTTTATTCATGCATACACATTTTTTATTTTTATTATTTTTCTATTTTTTTATTTTTTTTATTTTTTTGGGCTGGGCCCAGCTCAGCCCACATGGGCTGGGCTAGACCCAGCCAGCCCAGCCCGGTCACTGGTCCAAGCCAGTGACTCGGTGATTAGTACTTAAAAGTGCATTTTTATCAAGGTTTTATATCATCATTTTGCACTTAAAGTATCAATAACTCCTTAACTAAAGCATGTTTTATAATAACATATCTAATTATATAAGATACCTTTAATTTATGGTAAATGTTCATCTTAAATGCAGGCCTATCACATAAATGAAAGAATTGATTGATGAGTTGAAGTACTGAAATTGAAAGGACAAAGAGATGGCCAAACTTAGAAAAGAGATGCTGGTGCAGTCCAAACCAGAACACTGTTCGGTAATTGAGTCATATCTGGAGCTGTAGATCTTGGATTTAGGTCCATTTTATATGGATGGAAAGATAAGACATAGGCCTACAACTTTCATGTGGAGCCCAAAATTTAAAAAGGCCGTTTTCAAGTCCAAATTGTAGCAACAACAAAGAAGTCCGAATCTGTCCTGCAGCCCAGACACTGTTCAGTGTTCAGCCCATATCTCGAGTTCTAGATATCCAAATGATCTCAAATTTTTACCCTGGAAAGATGAGACAATTGCCTAGAACTTTCATGATTCAAGTTTGTTCAAATTATGACGTCATCAATGAAGTTTTTGGCAGACAAGAAGATAAGAATTGTCACCAAGTCAAGATGTGGCCACCCACTCATCAATTAGTCAACAAATCAATAGTTCTGAATTTTGGCCTATAAAAGGAGGCATTTGCCATGTATTTAGGCATCTTGGTGTTCAGATCAAGATCATGCTCTTGCTCTCTCTTTATATTTTGTAATGCTTAAGTTTTGCTTATATTAATCTTTTGCTTATGCTTTTCATTTCCTTTCCTTGTTTATTTATGTTTCTTTCTTTCATTATGTCTAGCTAAATTAATTATGTCAAGGTGAAAAGGGTACACTAATGGTGTAAGAATAAGTATAATATAAACTTAACATGGACCTTAATGTTGGATACTAACATGCTTTATATTTGTTATCTTGTTCACTTTTAATACTTTGCTTGTTAAATGATTAATCTAGATTTATGTTGTATAACACTTGGTACAACAAATACTTGGCACTTTCATAGCCCATACTGTATGGTATAACCGACACCTGAGCTATGAAAGGAACTTGATTTGTTGTTAACATAAGTTATAATCATGAATGCCTGAAAACATTTACAAGTATTAGCATTATTCGAATAAGATAACTAATGTAATCATGTTAACAATTTATAATCCGATTGGAACCTCCTTTGTGTGTGGTTTCCAGTTGAATAATAAGAGTTTATACTATACCTGTTTGATGTACCATTAGTGGATCCTCTAACCTTGACATTTGTTGTTATCATTGTTTAATCCTTACGTTAATCTTCCATCTCAAAGTTCTCATCGACTTCTTCCTCTTCTTCTTCACTGTTATTATTATTATTGTTGTTGTTGTTATTGTTACTTTTGTATTATTGTTATCTATAATTTATACAATTAACCTCCCTGTGGTTCGACCCCGGTCTTGCCGGGTTATTTATTACTTCGACACTCCTGCACTTGGGAAAAGACATCAATCTTTTGGTCGTGTCAAGTTTTTGGCGACGTTGCCGGGGAGGTAAATTCTTGTACAAATTATAGTATTTATTTTATTTTCTCTTTTCTCTTTTCTCTTTTCTTGTATCTAACTTTGTTTCTTTTGTTTTGTTTCTCTTTCTTTTGTTTTCTCCTCCCTTTTATTCTCTTCTTACACGTGCATGAGAGTGTGGTCACGTACATTAAGTGGTAGACTTTGTAGGGTATCCTCATCATTTTCAGAAAATATGGCCGAAGAAGATAACCAATCACTTCATAATGAAAATAATGAGAATATTCGGGTTAGAACACTTAGAGACCACATGAATCCCACAAGAACAAGTGCACCCTCATGCATAGTTTTTCCTCCTGATGCATCTCATTTTAATTTTAAGACAGGCATTATTCAACTTTTACCGTCTTTTCATGGCTTAGATTTAGAAAATCCATACTTGCATTTAAGGGAATTTGAGGAGGTTTGCAACACGTATAATGACTCAAATTGTAGCATGAACACCATTAGATTGAAGCTTTTTCCTTTTTCATTAAAAGATAAAGCTAAAACATGGCTACAAAATTTGAGACCTGGATCCATTCGTGCTTGGGATGAAATGCAACAACAATTTTTAAAGAAGTTTTTTCCATCCCACAGAACAAACTCTTTCAAAAGACAAATCATTACTTTCTCTCAAAAACCAGGAGAAACATTTTATCAATGTTGGGATAGGTATCGAGACTTACTTAATACTTGCCCCCATCATGGTTTTGAAACATGGAGATTAGTTTCACATTTTTATGAAGGGTTAACTCCTAGAGATAGGCAAATGGTTGAATTGATGTGCAATGGAACTTTTGAGGATAAAGACCCTAATGAAGCAATGGAATACCTAGACTTGCTAGCTGAAAATGCGCAAAATTGGGACACCACAGGTACTTATGAGGCACCAAGTAAAACCCAACCTCATACATCTAGTGGAGGTATGTACAACCTTAGGGAAGATCATGACCTCCAAGCCAAGTTTGCATCTTTAGCTAGAAAGGTTGAGGCACTAGAATTAAAAAAGAGTGGTCAACTAAAATCTGTTCAAGACATTGCATGTCAAATCTGTGAAACCAACGAACATTCAACCAATGACTGTCCAACCTTGCCTTCTTTTAAAGAATGTCTCCATGAACAAGCCCATGCATTAAACAGTTTTCAAAGGCCCAATCATAACCCATATTCACAAACATACAACCCTGGTTGGAGAAATCATCCAAATTTCAGTTGGAAGAGTGAGAACAATAATGCTCAAACTTCACAGCCACCATTTCAAGCACAGCATAATTTCCAAAATTCTCATGGATATGCACCTCCTTATGCTCCACCTCCTAGAAAAAATCTTGAGGAAACATTGCATGTATTTATGGAAAAGCAAGAGGCAATTAACACTCAACTTGCTCAAAGCATGACAGATTTTAAAGATACTCTTGCAAAATTGACATCTGCTCTCAGTTTCCAAGAGAAAGGTAAGTTTCCATCTCAACCACAACAAAATCCCAAGGGACAATACAATGTGAATGCAAGTAGTTCAGGAAGCCAACACATGGATCATGTAAAATCAGTCATCACTCTTCGCAGTGGTAAGGTTATTGAAAAACCCATTCTTGAACCTTGTGAGAATGATGATGAATCAATCTCTGAGGGTAAGGAAGGGGTTGAATCTGATCATTGCAAAGAAAAGACTGATTCTCCGCCAGCACTTCCATTTCCTCATGCCATGACCAAACAAAGGAAAGTCAATCACAACTCTGAAATCTTTGAAACTTTCAAATAGGTAAGGATCAATATACCTTTGTTGGATGCTATTAAACAGGTTCCTTCTTATGCTAAATTTTTGAAAGATCTGTGCACTGTGAAGAGAAAACTGAATGTGAAAAAGAAAGCCTTCTTAGCCGAACAAGTAAGTGCCATTCTTCAGAACAATAATGCATTGAAATATAAAGACCCTGGTTGTCCTACAATTTCATGCTTTATTGGAGAACATAAAATTGAAAGAGCTTTACTTGATCTTGGAGCTAGTGTGAATTTACTTCCATATTCAGTTTTTCAAAGTCTCAATCTAGGTGAGTTAAAACCAACTTCTGTGACTCTTTTACTTGCCGATAGATCTGTAAAAGTGCCTAGAGGAATAGTTGAAGATGTGTTAGTACAAGTCGATAAATTCATTTATCCTGTGGATTTTATTGTCTTGGATACACAGCCTGTTGAAGCATGTAATTCATTTCCTGTTATTTTAGGACGTCCATTTCTTGCAACTTCTAATGCATTGATTAATTGTAGGAATGGACTGATGAAGCTATCTTTTGGAAACATGACATTGGAGATGAATATTTTCAACATTTGCAAGCAACCTGGAGATGATAATGATTTACAGGAAGTGGACTTTACTGAAAAATTAGTTCATGATCAATTTCAAACCACTTCCAATGAAATTGAGATTGATGAATCTGATGATTTGCAAATGGTCTATTTTCAGGAAGAATCAAAGGCAAGTAATTGGAGACCACAAATTGAGGAATTGCCGCCACGATCAATTGAGCCAATACCTTCAAGTGTTCAACCACCAAAACCTGATTTGAAGCCGTTACCCCTCAATCTCAAATACTCATTTTTGGGAGAAAATGAAACTTTTCCGGTAATAATCTCTTCCAAACTTAATGCACAGCAAGAAGGTAAGTTATTACAAACTCTGAAAATGCATAAAAATGCATTAGGATGGACCATAGCTGACATAAAAGGAATTAGTCCTTTGATTTGCACTCACAGGATTTATTTGGAGGAAAATGCTAAACCCTCTAGAGAAATGCAACGAAGGCTTAATCCTAATATGAAAGAAGTAGTGAAAAATGAAGTCATTAAGCTTCTAGATAATGGAATCATTTATCCTATTTCTGACAGCAAATGGGTAAGTCCTACTCAAGTGGTACCTAAGAAGTCTGGAGTCACTGTGATAACAAATGAAAAAAATGAGTTAATTCCAACTAGGACTATTACTGGTTGGCGCATGTGCATTGATTATAGGAAACTTAATTCAATGACTAGAAAAGATCATTTTCCCTTACCTTTCATGGATCAAATCCTAGAAAGAGTTGCAGGTCATGAATTTTATTGTTTTTTAGATGGCTATTCAGGTTATAACCAAATTGAAATTGCATTGGAAGATCAAGAGAAAACTACTTTCACATGTCCATTTGGCACTTTTGCATATCGAAGGATGCCTTTTGGATTATGTAATGCACCAGCCACGTTTCAAAGATGCATGCTTAGTATATTTAGTGATATGGTTGAACGTTTTCTTGAGATTTTTATGGATGATTTTTCTGTTTTTGGTGATTCATTTGATGATTGTTTGACTAACTTAGAAAAGGTTTTGAGCAGGTGTGAAGAGAAGAATCTTGTACTGAATTGGGAAAAATGTCACTTTATGGTAACAAACGGCATTGTACTTGGTCACATTGTTTCATCAAAAGGAATTGAGGTTGACAAATCTAAAATCGAGTTAATTGCTAACTTGCCAACACCAAAATCCATTAAAGATGTTAGATCATTCTTAGGACATGCTGGTTTTTATAGAAGGTTCATCAAAGATTTTAGTGTAATATCTAAGCCCTTGAGCAACCTTCTAACAAAGGATAATATTTTTGAATGGACTGAACATTGTGAAGAAGCCTTTGTTAAACTTAAAAACTTGCTTACTTCTGCTCATATCATTCAACCTCCTGATTGGTCTTTACCTTTTGAAATAATGTGTGACGCTAGTGATTATGCCGTGGGTGCTGTCTTGGGACAAAGAAAAGATAAGAAACCTTATGTGATTTACTATGCAAGTAAAACTTTAAATAGTGCTCAAATGAATTACACCACTACTGAAAAAGAATTACTTGCAGTAGTATTTGCATGTGAAAAATTCAGGTCTTATCTTGTTGGCTCACTTGTTGTTGTTTACAGTGATCATGCAGCATTGAAATATCTTCTTTCTAAGAAAGATTCTAAAGCTAGATTGGTTCGGTGGATTTTGTTACTTCAAGAATTTGATATCACAATCAAAGACAAGAAAGGCACCGAAAATGTTGTCGCCGATCATTTGTCATGATTGACAACAGATTCAAAATCTGACATCACACCAATCGATGACTATTTTCCTGATGAATCTTTATTTTCTGTCTCTACGATGCCTTGGTTTGCTAATATTGTTAATTTTCTTGTTTCAGGACAATTGCCAGCTCATTGGAGTACCCAAGACAAAAGAAAGTTCTTGAACGAAGTAAAGAACTTTTATTGGGATGACCCTTATTTATTCAAATATTGTCCTGATCAAATATTTCGAAGATGCATTCCTGACAATGAGGTAAGTAGTGTCATTAAATTTTGTCATTCTGAGGCATGTGGGGGCCATTTCTCATCAAGAAAGACAACTGCAAAAATCTTACAATACGGATTTTACTGGCCCACCATGTTCAAGGACTCACATGCATTCTGTAAGATTTGTGAAAATTGTCAAAAGTTGGGATCTATTTCAAAACGTCACATGATGCCTTTAAATCCTATTCTTGTCATTGAGATCTTTGACTGTTGGGGTATAGATTTCATGGGTCCATTTCCTTCATCATTTGGTTTCGTGTACATATTAGTCGCAGTAGATTATGTTTCAAAATGGATAGAGGCAATTCCAAGTCGAAACAATGATCACAAAACAGTGATAAAATTCTTGAAAGAAAATATTTTGAGTCGATTTGGAATCCCTCGAGCCATGATAAGTGATGGTGGAACACATTTCTGCAACAAGCCATTTGAGTCTTTAATGAAGAAATATGGAATCACTCACAAAGTTGCCACCCCTTATCACCCTCAGACTAGTGGGCATGTAGAGCTTGCTAATAGGGAGATCAAACAAATCTTGGAGAAAACAGTGAACCCTAATAGGAAAGACTGGTCTTTAAGACTTAATGATGCACTTTGGGCTTATCGAACTGCTTATAAAACATCATTAGGTATGTCACCTTATAGACTAGTCTATGGAAAACCTTGTCACTTGCCTGTGGAACTTGAACATAAAGCTTATTGGGCTATTAAAGCTTTTAATTCAAACCTTGATGATGCTGGTCAACTGCGAAAATTACAAATAAATGAGCTTGAGGAAATAAGAAATGATGCATATGAAAATTCAAGAATTCATAAAGCAAGAATCAAAGAGTTTCATGACAAGAAAATATTGAGAAAAACATTCAATGTTGGTCAAAAAGTCTTGCTTTATAATCTCGACTCCATTTATTTCCTGGAAAACTAAGATCAAGATGGAGTGGTCCTTTCATTGTGAAACATGTGTATCCATATGGGGCCTGTGATATCGAGAATCCAAAGAATGGCAATGTTTTCAAGGTAAATGGACATCGTTTGAAAGTTTACTTTGATAATTTTTCAGTTGAAAATGACTCGATTGAATTGAGTGATCCTGTATATAAAGATTGATTAGTTTTCTCACATTGTTTTGTGTTTCATTTTGCTAGTTTCTCTCACCCCGGTCAAAAGGCGGATAACGGTACTCCGTGACTTAAGTCGGTTCTTTCAGTTTCCCATAATAACTGATATCTATCTATATTTGTGCAATTCTTTACTCTTTCTCTCTTCTTTGAATCTCTTCTCCAATTCTCATTTCAAAATGGACACCATTCTTGAAAAATTGAAAAAGTACTTTCCCGCTCTGCCTCAGAATGCGATTGCAAAAATTTACCGTGCTAGGTGTGCAAGATTGAAGTTGTTAATGGATCATGGAATTCCTGAAGATATTCGTTGGCTGATTGAAGCAAAGGTCCGATTATCAGGTGAGTCCTCCAATTCTTTCATTTAACACATGCCTGGAACAGGTAAAAGCACTTTTGCAAAGAAACGTCGTGCAAAACGACTGAAAGTCTGTCACAAATGTGCCAGATGGACTTGTAATGCAACATGTCGTTCTTTAGGAATGATATCTATAAACCGTGAAGATAAAATACAATTCATTAAGGATGGCCTGAGTAAGGGGTCTTTAGATAATCTTTTGTTGACCCTTCAGACGCATCCTAGTGGAGATGTGCATCGTGCAATTCATGATTTATGGCCCCATTTTCATAAAGAACATGATAGACTTAGTCTTGGGAATCTGACTAAAAAAGACCCTGTTTGCCAGTTTTTAAGAAAACTGGATGGGAAGCCTATCCCCGACCCATAGAGGGCGTTTAAGCCGTTCTTGGACGTAAAACCAAGGGAAGATGTGAGCCACAATCACAACTACTTGTACATACACATGCTTTTTCAAAATAAATAAATAAAAAGAGAGAGAGACTGTGAGACTCCAGCTGGCCTACATATAGGTGGTATGATTGCATCTTCAATTTCTCATCTATAAAACCTTCTCTTCCTTCCCCTCATTTCTACTCATCCTTTACATTAGACAGATATAGAAGCGTGTAGAAATGGCAGGTTCCTCAAGTTATCACATAAAAAATATTTGTGTTTTCGGTGGATCCAGTCCTGGGAAGGAAATAACATTTTTAGAAACAGCAAATCATCTTGGTCAGGTCCTAGCTGAGAGAAAGATTCATTTAGTGTATGGGGGAGGCAGCCTTGGGTTAATGGGGGGTGTGGCGATAGCTGCATTTTTAGGAGGTAGTCAAGTTTTGGGGGTCGTCCCTGAAGCTTTAACAAAAGGGGACATCATTGGAAGAACAATTGGAGAGGAACAACAGGTCTCCACAATGTTTGATCGAATGAATACAATGTTTAACCATGCTGATGCCTTCATTGCCTTACCAGGTGGTCTGGGCACATTGGAAGAGATCTTTCATATTTCCTCTTGGGCCCAACTTCACATTCACCATAAACCTATAGGTTTGCTCAATGTTAATGGTTTTTATGATACTTTGTTGTCTTTTCTTGATCAAGCTGTGGAACAGGAATTTCTAACATCTTCGGCACGACAAATCATAATCTCTGCTGCTACTGCTGAACAATTGATCGACAAACTACAATCTTTCACCCCTGTAATTGATCCTTCCATGAGTCGCATCAATTGGTCAACTACAGAAAGCCGTAAAAAGCTTAGATTGGATTTGAGCCTTCGTTTGTGAATCCTTGTGTCTTTTGGTTTTATTTCTCACATAGTATTTTGTTCTGTTATTTGTTATATTTGTTTAAGTGTGTTTCAGGTTTGTCAGTGTTCGTTGTTTCAGGTGATGTCTTCTATACTCTATCTTTCTACCTTAGGACATTGAGGACAATGTCTCGTTTTGGTTGGGGGGAGAGGGTAGTAGTATTTCAAAAAAAAAAAAAAAAAAACCAACTAACTGTTTTTGTTAGTGTAACCATTTGGCAAAACTGTTATTACTAGGATGGCAGAGTAAGGGGGAATGACTCTTGAGACGCATCTTAGTAAACATTTTCTAATGGTTATTTGCAATATTCATAACAAGGCCTATTAGAATACTTCTTGAAATATTCAGGTTTACAAACTCTCGCATTGTTATCACTTGGTTCTGCTCCTATACTCATTTAACAAATATTCTTAAACCTTCATTTTCACACACACACTTTAACATATGATTGTGGGTTGCACATTGGATTATTACATTATTTATGTTCTTTTGTTAAAGGTAACAACTAAGGGATAGGGATAGTCTATAATTTGCAAAAAAAAAAAAAAAAAAAAAAAAGAAAAAAAAGAAAAAAAAAAGAAAAAAAATGATGATAATAAAAACGTAGATAAGTTTGGTTTCGTAGCCTCCCTAACCTAAGCAATTAAGTCCGAAGGGGTGTTTTAACACCTAATACCCTAAAGTCAACTGACTTGGGAGCTATTGGCCCAAAGCTTGTTACATGGGTTAAGGAGAAAAGCTTAAGGGAATCAAACATTGCACTATCTACGTATCAGTATCTGCAACCCGAGTTACTAAGCTCGTAGGGGTGTCTCAACACCTAATGCCCTAAGATCAACTGGTCTGGGAGTCATTAGCCGAAAGCTCGTTACATGGGTTAAAGATGCATTGTGTTTTATGTATAGATATTAAAAAAAAAAAAAGTAAAATAAAATAAAATAATCCCAACCTAAGGAAGTTAACCTTAAACATTAGAACAAAATATTGTTTTCTTCCAACAAAAGCCCCATAATCTATGTTTCATACATTGAGCACATAACAAGGAAGGTTTATTAATATTTTGTTTAAGAGGTATTGAGCAGATATATAAAATTTAATGAGAGTTTGTTTATCTGAATAGATTAATGGAAGTTGAATGATGAATGCCTTGCTTTGTGGAATTTGCAAATTGTTTTTCTATTTTAACGCCTTAATCACTAGGGACTAGTAATAAGCTGGTTGGGGGGTGTGATTAGTACTTAAAAGTGCATTTTTATCAAGGTTTTATATCATCATTTTGCACTTAAAGTATCAATAACTCCTTAACTAAAGCATGTTTTATAATAACATATCTAATTATATAAGATACCTTTAATTTATGGTAAATGTTCATCTTAAATGCAGGCCTATCACATAAATGAAAGAATTGATTGATGAGTTGAAGTACTGAAATTGAAAGGACAAAGAGATGGCCAAACTTAGAAAAGAGATGCTGGTGCAGTCCAAACCGGAACACTGTTCGGTAATTGGGTCATATCTGGAGCTGTAGATCTTGGATTTAGGTCCATTTTATATGGATGGAAAGATAAGACATAGGCCTACAACTTTCATGTGGAGCCCAAAATTTAAAAAGGCCGTTTTCAAGTCCAAATTGTAGCAACAACAAAGAAGTCCGAATCTGTCCTGCAGCCCAGACACTGTTCAGTGTTCAGCCCATATCTCGAGTTCTAGAAGTCCAAATGATCTCAAATGTTTACCCTGGAAAGATGAGACAATTTCCTAGAACTTTCATGATTCAAGTTTGTTCAAATTATGACGTCATCAATGACGTTTTTGGCAGACAAGAAGATAAGAATTGTCACCAAGTCAAGATGTGGCCACCCACTCATCAATTAGTCAACAAATCAATAGTTCCGAATTTTGGCCTATAAAAGGAGGCATTTGCCATGTATTTAGGCATCTTGGTGTTCAGATCAAGATCATGCTCTTGCTCTCTCTTTATATTTTGTAATGCTTAAGTTTTGCTTATATTAATCTCTTGCTTATGCTTTTCATTTCCTTTCCTTGTTTATTTATGTTTCTTTCTTTCATTATGTCTAGCTAAATTAATTATGTCAAGGTGAAAAGGGTACACTAATGGTGTAAGAATAAGTATAATATAAACTTAACATGGACCTTAATGTTGGATACTAACATGCTTTATATTTGTTATCTTGTTCACTTTTAATACTTTGCTTGTTAAATGATTAATCTAGATTTATGTTGTATAACACTTGGTACAACAAATACTTGGCACTTTCATAGCCTATACTGTATGGTATAACCGACACCTGAGCTATGAAAGGAACTTGATTTGTTGTTAACATAAGTTATAATCATGAATGCCTGAAAACATTTACAAGTATTAGCATTATTCGAATAAGATAACTAATGTAATCATGTTAACAATTTATAATCCGATTGGAACCTCCTTTGTGTGTGGTTTCCAGTTGAATAATAAGAGTTTATACTATACTTGTTTGATGTACCATTAGTGGATCCTCTAACCTTGACATTTGTTGTTATCATTGTTTAATCCTTACGTTAATCTTCCATCTCAAAGTTCTCATCGACTTCTTCCTCTTCTTCTTCACTGTTATTATTATTATTGTTGTTGTTGTTATTGTTACTTTTGTATTATTGTTATCTATAATTTATACAATTAACCTCCCTGTGGTTCGACCCCGGTCTTGCCGGGTTATTTATTACTTCGACACTCCTGCACTTGGGAAAAGACATCAATCTTTTGGTCGTGTCACTCGGCTGGGCAAAAATCAAAGAAAGCACGCGTGAAGTGATTTCACGCGTGCATGAGCAGAATAGAGGAAAAGTGTGAATTAAAATTCAAAGTAAACAGTAGCCGGTGAATTAAAATGAAAAGCGGGGAAGAGGAAGGACTTACCTGGTCTGCTGGAGGCGAAGCTTTCTTGTTCTCTGACTCTTCTTTGTTTTTTGTTCGCCTGGCTTGCTCTCTGATTCGGGAGACGGAGGCGTGATGGATGACCGGCCAAAGCTCTGCTTCGGTTCCCTTGTATGCTCCTGCATTGTCCTCTTGTTCTTCCTCTGTTTCGGGTTTTTTCTTGCTGGTTCTCGGTTTTTTTTCTCCTCTGTTCTTTTCTCTGGTTTCTAGTTTCTCGTTTAGGCTTAGCTTCCCCCCCTGTCTACTGGGTTTTTTCCGTCTGGGATTTTTAGCCTCTGGGTATTTTTCCCCCCTTGGTTTTGCCCTTTCTTTTTCCGTGATTCACCCCTCCTGTGCTTTCTCATCTTCTCTGGCTTTATAGCCAGAGAATATCAACCATTTGAAACGGTTTCAAAGCCATTACTGCCAGAAACGGCTCCTGAGGAAGAAGGCGAAGAAGGCGATGAACAGCTTCTCAAAACGGGGCCGTTTGTGCGATGGGAATGACCATTTTCAATCTGGTCACTAAAGTTCTGAAATCGTGCAATCAAGCCCTTTTGAAAATTATAATTGGACCACTGTATTTCGGCGCTTTTTACAAGCTAATCCTTGGACTTTAATCTGTTGCAATTTTGGCCCCCAATTAACCCCAAACTTTGATATTTCTTCAATTAAGTCCTTGATTTCATTAATTTAATTAAATCCAAAGTCCAATTAAGTCTAAAACTTATCAATTCTCCAATTAAACCCTTAATTGGATTAATTAAATTAATTTCAAGCTTAATTAAGTCTCAAAACTTGTTAATTCACCAATTAAACCCTTAATTAGATTAATTAGATTATTTCCAAAGTTTAATTAAACCTCAAAACTTCGAATCATGTTGCCCTTCATTTATTTTATTTTACTTGCTTTTCATCATTATTATTTTTTTTCATCATCATTTTTTTTATATCCTTTTCAGTAAATAAAAATAATAATAATAATTAAAATAAAAGGGTCAAAAATTAGGTTATGACAATTTGAACCATCTTTTCCAATTGCTGAATCTGTTTTCTGGCCCTTTGCAATTCCTCCTTCTCTATATCAAGCTCGACTACCTTAGTGTTTAGTTGTACATCGAGACTGCTGATATAGTCTTGCCATTCCTCAAATTGTTCTTGCATCTTCTTTGCTTCTTCCTCTCGAGACTCAAGCTCAGCTTGTATCACAGAAACTTGGTTTCTCATACCATTTATTTTGTCCAGGTATTCCTTCATGTCTGACTCAGCTACCCTCATTGCTTCTCTCTCATCTTTAGCCTGCATCTGATATCGAGTTCTTAAGCTTCTTTCTTCTTCAATGGTGAGATCAGCTAATCTGTTCTTCACTTTTTCAGCTTCCCATTTTAATTTATACTGGTCCCTTTCTTTTTTTAGAGAAGCTATTGTCTCTTTGTCAGCAGACTTTCTACTTTTTGAGGCCCTTTTTAGAGTCACCAATTTCTGCTCCACCATTACATGTTTATTTACCAACTCGTCATACTTGGCCTTCCCCTCATTCAGTTGCTCATTTGCTTCGTGCTGGTTCTTCTTGAACTTAACAATTTGCTCATCTCTTTCCTTGAATTGCTGATCCAGAGAGGCCTTCATCTCTTCTTCTTTTAAAAGTTGGTTTTCCAGGAATTTTTGATGATTTTTGCTATTGTTGAGCTCAATCCTAAGCTTTTCCAACTTTTTTTTGGAGATTTTCCTCATTGTCGACCCTTTTTCTTTTGAGCTCCAATGTCACAGATGGCTTATCTTGGGCTCTTCTTTGCTCTTTTGCCTCTTGAAGTATCTTAGATGAGCCGCCACTCCTCCATATTGAATATGTAGGGCTAACTGAGAACTCTTTTTAATGCTCTTCCTTTTAGACCAAAACAGACTGCTTCCAGTCATTTCTGATGGCATCTAACATATCTAAAGAGCTAGCTTCTTTAAACAAACCGGTGTACTTGGCTAACTCCCGAGTTCTTGGCATGTATTGTACTCCTCCAAACTGTCTGGCCACCAATGAGGGTGAGTAACTGATATATCCAGTTAAGCCAATCAATGGAACCCATGCTTTGTCGCCACAACCCATAAGGTAAGATGAACCGCTTACCAAGGAGCTCTCCATCTAAAATTACTTTGGGGAAGCGCTTGGTATTTCTTTACCCATGCCTTTTCATCCAAATCACTCCATTCTTTAGTCAGCACCAAGTCAAGAGGCCTCATGTTAAACCACTAAAAATTTTTGAAGACTTCTTTTGAAGTTTCCAAATGACTAACCATCCACATGAATAAGAGAGGAATAGAGCATCACATCGCCCCTTTCCGATGCAGTCTGCAATGATTTAGAGATAGGAAGGTTTCAGCTAAGATGGCTGAAGTAGGGTTATTCTTTGTCTGTTCAAATTCCAGGAAAGTGTTTGCAGCTTCAATGCTAATAATTCCAGCGGCTTTTGAAGGAAACATAAATAGCCCAAAGATGGCAAAAGCAATTATCTGATATCTTTCTTCACCTAACTTCCTTTTTTCTTTATCAATCTTCAATTTACTCTCGATCATTTTCTATTTGAACCCTCCATTGGATGTTATGTATCGATTAACTTGGTCCAAATGTAGAAGTTTTGCAACTATTGCTGCTGTACTCTCAATTCTTTGCCTGAAGTACACTTTGTAAGGGTCATTCGAGAAACTCAAGATCTGGGCATACTCTTCAAGAGTAGGGGTCATATCAACATCCCTGAAGGTGAAACACTTGTAGCTCGGATCCTAGAAATGCATCAAGGCTTTGACTGCTGAAATCTGAACAGGAATTCTTACTAGATGAGCGATCCTTCCATACTTTTTCTCAAACAGATTCTCATCTATATATCCTAAAATCGGGGCCAACTTCTTTATGTTGTTTATTAAGCAGTGCACTTTGGTTATGTGCGGTAATTCTTCAACCTTGGTTCTTGAGCAATCCCTTTCGACTAATTGCATCATCTCATATCTTTCCCAGTATTCCGAAAAGGTAATGGAAGTCATGGTCTTAGCTCAAAAATCTTACAGAGTTTAAAGAAGTTCTAGGTTATTATATGAGGGATATGTTTTCTAACTAGTCTCAAGAGGTCTATGAACTGCCCAGTGACTACCTTTCGTAAAGGCAGTATAGGGGTTCACAAGGGATGGTTGGGGCACTGTGTGACCGCCATCACAGAGTAAACACTTAGCTCATAGTTGAATGTTTCACGAATTTGAACCCCGACTGAAAGTCATGAAGCAGACCGCTACTCCCCACCTAACCTAGAATTAGGTTTATTCGCAAAATTAAAATGCATACTAAAATAGTAAAATACAAGCTAAAATTAAAGACCAACAAAAAGGCAAGCAATCAAACAAGCAAAGCTTAGTTCGACCAGAAAAGGTTTTCCCCAGTGGAGTCGTTATCCTGTCGTGGGGTGCGCGACGTCATCTGGCGACGGCGAAGGCTTCTTGTCGTGCCTCCTGATGAGGGATGTTATGTGTTGGGAAGGGTTTTTGGATTTAATCATAAAATTATGATTAATGTTCAGGAGTCGCCACCTCGTATTATGGTCATTAGGAACCTATAGTCTGCGAGAGTCTAAGTAAGGGACTGGTTGTGCAAGGGGAAGACACATCACCCCCAGTGCACCCTACCTAAGGTAAGCTGTATTGTTGTTTGATTGTTTTTCTAGGTCGAGTTTCTATTCGTTGGTCTTTTCTAAGGTTCAAGGCAAATCTCCCTTCATGAGGGAGTCTCTACCTTATCGGGTTAAATCCTAACCGTTCTAAAGTCTGAATTTTAGCATTGCATTTATTTACACCTTGTATCTTTAATACCTGAGGGTGTACTTTATCGTGTAATTTTACACCCCATAAATATTAAAGTCTACATTTAGACTCCTAAAAAAAGGTTGGAAAGAGATTTTTGACATGTTGGCCAAATCCTAAAGGATAATCATAAACTGGTTACGATATCCATTTTTAATTTTTTAATCATGAAAAAGATGCTTCTTTTTTTTATGAAAAATATGCTTGGAAAAATTTTAGGATTTGGCCGTATGCAACAATATATATATTGAAATATTTCAGAGAAAACCGGGTATATATATTGAAATATTTCGGAGAAAACCGGGCATTTTGATACCGGATTTATATTTTACAGTGTAAATATACAACTCGATATTATGCAAAATTGGTAGAAAAAAATATTTGAGAAAATCATAATTTTTTTGAAAGGATTTTTGAATTTTATTTTTATTTTTTATTATTATTTATATTAATTAATTAAATATTATTTAAACATGTGGGCTGGGCCAAGCACAGGCCCAAAAACAGGTGGGTTGGTATTGGCCCAAATCAAACATATTGTTTTTTTAATTTGGGGACGGGCTGGACCTGGGCCAGCCAACTGGGCTGGGCTAGGACAGGTCCAGCCCAAAGCAACTTAGTCACTGGCAGCCTTGTGACTAATAAGTTGCATGAGATGGTACAGCGTGAATTATAATTCACATTGCATTGTTCTCATACGGCAGTAGCAATGAGGGGGAAGAATAAGAAGAGAGGAGGGGGACTTACCTGGCATTGAGGGAGCTGGTGGCCTGACTGGTGGCGCACGGTGTGGCTGGGGTGGTGAGGCCAGTGGCTGGCTCTAGTCACCGTGGAAGAAGAAAAAGAAACAGAGGCCTACGAAGGAGAAAGGAAGCTTGCGGTTGGAGCTGTTGGAGTGGTTGAGGAGAGAGCTGCTACCCTGGCTTCTTTGGGGAAGGAAAAAAGCTTCTGGGCAAGGTGGTGGCCGCTGCTTCCATTGTTGCTGCTGCTGCCGGGGTCACAGTGGTAGAGAAGAAGATTTTTACAGTGGAGAGAGCGAGAAATGGTGCAACCACCACATGGGATGGTTTGATGGCTACTGGAGGTAAGGATTATGGTGAGAAGACGGGTGATGAAGGTGGTGGTGGCTGAAGGCCACGGTGGAGAGAGAAAGCAGAGAAAGGATCGGTTGCAGGAAAAATGAGTAGGGAAGGCTGGTTTTCAGCCAACTATGAGTTCAATTTTCTTCTCCTCCCTGAATGTGAAATCTACTCCTATATCGAAGTGGAAGAGGGTAATCTTGTCTTCACAGGGGAACAAATTCCAGCCCTTGATTCGATTGGGAAGGATCCCAACCGTTGGCTCAAAGTAGGCATGGTGCACTGTCAATCTGCAGTTGTAGGTTGCCTGAGGTGGCCTCTTTGGAGTGGTGCCACGTCCGTTTATGTGCTAGTGAACTGGTGAAGACCATACCCAGACGTAGAGGGATGTCTGGTGATCAGTTTCGTGCACGGTTTGGTACATTTGGTGGACGTTAAGTGCATTAAATGCACCTGCAAAGGAGGTGACTGGACCAGTTTTTCCAGAAAAATAAGGAAGATAATGAATAGTGACCACGACGCGTCGTCTAGTCCCTCTTTTTTTAACTCAAAACGGCGTCGTTTTAGGTTTTAAATAGGGATTTCTCTGAAGTTCAAAGCAGTCCTCTAACTTTCATTTTTATGCAATTGTACCCCTAATTGACCTAAACTTTTGATTTAATGCAATTATACCCTTGCTGAATTTCAATTGGAACCCTGGATTTACGCGCCTTTTGCACATTAGTCCCTGGTTTTGAATTTTTGCAATTTAACCACTAATTGACCATTAAACTTTTCATTTCTTCAATTTAGTCCCTAGTTTTTGTCAATTAGGCTCCTTTAGTCCGACGCCTTTTGCAAATTGGTCCCTGGCTATGAATTTCTTCAATTTAACCCCTAATTGACACCAAAACTTCAATTTTCTTGCAATTTGGCCCCTAATTTCAATCAAATAACTTGGAAAAAAATTAAATTTAGTCTCTTAAAATTCCAATCTTCTCAATTAAGCACAAATTAGGCCCCTAAACTTAATTTTTCACCAATTAAGCCCCAAATAAAATTAATTTGACCCATTTAAAGTATAATTAAGTCCTTGCACTTAATTAAATCTTTCAATTGGACCCAAACTAATTCTTAAACATAATTAAAATTTAATTTGGCCTATTAAAAATTTACTTACGTCCTTGGACTTAATTTTTATGCAAATTTGTCCAATAATCATTTCATCTGACCTTGAATTTGTATTTTTTCTCCATTTTTAGTTATAATAGGGTACAATTATCCTTGAATCTCCTTCAAAAATTGCAACTTGATTTTCCGGCCTGCTTTCTCCACGTTGCTAGCCTTTATTTTATTTTTTTGATTTTTATTTTGAAAATAAATAAATAAATTTTTGGCAAATAACCCAGAATTGGGTTATGACAACTACTAAATTGCAATTCAATTGCATTGACAATGTCATATAATATGAAGCTTGTTGATTGGGATGCGAGAGGCCAACAAATTAAAAGTAAGGCATTTAGAGGTATATGGAGATTAAACTTTGGTAATTATTAAATAAAAGGAGAATATGTGGATCCATATTTAAAGCTTATCCCATACCAATAATACATAACGTGATTGATAAAAAAAAAATTAAGATTATTGATTTCAGCCACTTGCCTCAGGGTGAGAACCAAATGGTGGATGCATTATCGATAATTGTAGTAATGTTTAAAATTGATGAAGGAATGCAGATCCAACCAATTAAAATAGAAATATAAGACACTCTAGCCCATTGTCTGAGTATAAAAAAGGAATCTAATGGAAAACCATGGTGTGTGTGTGTCTATATATATATGTATATATATATATATATATATATATATATATATATATATATATATATATATATCTTGAAGTATATAAAAAATCAAGAATATTATGAAAAAGGCAACTAAGAATGACGAGAAGACCATCAAATGTTTGTCCATGAACTTCTTTTTAAATGGAGAGGTTCTTTATAAAAGAGGATAAGATATGGTTTAAAAGGTTTCTAAGATTGATATAAACTCTCAATAAAACTAAATTCAGGCTTATGATTGAACTTGACACGATAATAACATCTACTAAGATACCATGACTATAAGTGACTAACCCCCGCTTAATGCTTATAATTGAAATGCAAACAAGAAGTATATAAGACTTTGTGGCTGTTTGGTATTGTGGTTGTGGGTGAGGTTCACCAGCAGCCATAAATTTTCTTGTTTGGTTAAGCAAAAAACACATTTTTTTTAGGACCCACCATTTATTAAGGTTGTGCCACAGGTTTACCAAAAACTGTATTTTGTTGCTTCTTGTGCGGAGAAATCACTGAACAGTGTAGCCATGCTCCATTGTTCACGTGAACAGTGGAGCATACCTCCACTAAAAAGTACAGCATGATTCCACTATTCACGTGCCAGCCGGACCAAGTCTGGTCCAAAGCTAAAAATGCATTGAACCGGGTCCAACTCAGTAAAATAAAATAAAAAAATTATATTGTTCACGTGTCGGCCGGACCGGGTCCGATCCAAAGCTAAAAATGCATTGAACTAGGTCCGACCCAGTAAAATAAAAAAATTACTTTTTATTTTTAATTGTGTTTTATTCGAAAAACTAGTGTTAAACATTATTCAATGACACTACATAAACTAAACGGAGATTTGTTCACGTGCCAGTCGGACCAGGTCGGTCCAAAGCTAAAAATGCATTGAATCGGGTTTAACCCAGTAAAATAAAATAAAAAAATTTATATTGTTCACTTGCCAGCCGGACCAGGTCTGGTCCAAAGCTAAAAATGCATTGAACCGGGTCCGACCCAGCAAAATTAAAAAAATTATTTTTTATTTTTAATTGTGTTTTATTCGAAAAACTAGTGTTAAACATTATTCAATGACATTATATAAATTAGACAGAGATCATTTGATGACGTAACATTTATAGAATTTGATCGCAATCCTAATTTTGTTTCTGATTATATTTTACCTGATGTTGTTGCGCTCTTAAGAAATTTGTGAAATTTGTAGTCCTTGTCGGATATATTTCATACATGATGGAATTGTAGATAGTTTAATGGAACAATAAAAATTATTTTATATAAAGTATTATTTATTTCATGATGTAATAGCAATAGTTAAATCTACAATATTTAAATTAAAAACTATCAATATTAATATATATTTTTTAAAATTATTTTATAACCTCAATTTCAAAAGCATTTTTAACCAAACACATTAAACTACTTTTTGTTCAACCTCATTTTCAACCACAGTTTTTACCAAACATATATTTTTCCAAACTAACCTCAACTAAAAGTATTTTTTATAAAACAACTTTTTTCAAACCACAACCAAAACAGCTACTGCTATCATAACCCAATTTTTGACCATTTTATTTTAATTATTATTATTATTTTATTTACTGAAAAGGATAAAAAAATGATGATGATGATAAAAAAATAATAATGATAAAAAAACAAGTAAAATGAGATAAATGAAGAATGAATTAAAATTTGGGTTAAGGGCAACATGATTAGAAGTTTTGGGGTTTAATTAAACTTTGAAATTAATCTAATTAATCTTGGAATTAATTTAATTAATCCAATTAAGGGTTTAATTGGAGAATTGATAAGTTTTGAGACTTAATTGAGCTTGGAATTAATTTAATTAATCCAATCAAGGGTTTAATTGGAGAATTGATAAATTTTTAGACTTAATTAAGCTTGAAATTAATTTAATTCATCCAATCAAGGGTTTAATTGGAGAATTGATAAGTTTTGAGACTTCATTGATCATGGAATTAATTAAATTAATGAAATCAGGAACTTAATTGAAGAAATAGCAAAGTTTGGGGTTAATTGGGGATACTTGACACGACCAAAAGATTGATATCTTTTTCCAAGTGCAGGTGTGTCGAAGTAATAAATAACCCGGCAAGACCGGGGTCGAACCACATGGAGGTTAATTGTATAAATTATAGACAACAATAATACAACAACAACAATAGTAACAATAATAACAATAACAATAATAGTAATAATAATAATAATAATAATAGTAATACTAGTAGTAGTAGTAATAATAATAGTAGTAATATTAATACTAAAGAAGAAGAAGTTGATGAGAACTTTGAGATGGAAAATTAATGTAAGGATTAAACAATGATAACAACAAATGTCAAGGTTAGAGGATCCACTAATGGTACTTCAAACAAGTATAGTATAAACTCTTATTATTCAATTGGAAACCACACACAAAGGAGGTTCCAATCAGATTATAAATTGTTAACATGATTACATTAGTTATCTTATTCGAATAATGCTAATACTTGTAAATGTTGTCAGGCATTCATGATTATAACTTATGTTAACAACAAATCAAGTTCCTTTCATAGCTCAGGTGTCGGTTATACCATACAGTATGGGCTATGAAAGTACCAAGTATTTGTTGTACCAAGTGTTATACAACATAAATCTAGATTAACCATTTAACAAGCAAAGTATTAAAAGTGAACAAGATAGCAAATATAAAGCATGTTAGTATCCAACATTAAAGTCCATGTTGAGTTTATATTATACTTATCCTTACACCATTAGTGTAACCTTTTCACCTTGACATAATTAACTTAGCTAGACATAATGAAAGAAAGAAACATAAATAAACAAGATAAGAACATAAGTAAGATAAAAGTTAACTAAGTAAAGGAAAGGAAATGAAAGGCATAAACTTGATATTAATGAAAGCAAAGCATAAGCAATACAAAGAAAGAAAGCAAGAGCATGATCTTGATCTGAACACCAAGATGCCTAAATACATGGCAAATGCCTCCTTTTATAGGCCAAAATTCAGAGCTATTGATTTGTTGACTAATTGATGAGTGGGTGGCCACATCTTGACTTGGTGACAATTCTTATCTTCTTGTCTGCCAAAAACGTCATTGATGCCGTCATAATTTGAACAAACTTGAATCATGAAAGTTCTAGGAAATTATCTCATCTTTCCAGGGTAACAATTTGAGATCATTTTAACTTCTAGAACTCGAGATATAGGCTGAACACTGAATAGTGTCTGGGTTGCAGGACAGATTTAGACTTCTTCTTTGTTGCTACAATTTGGACTTGAAAACGGCCTTATTAAATCTTGGGCTCCACATGAAAGTTGTAGGCCTATGTCTTATCTTTCCATCCATATAAAATGGACCTAAATTCAAGATCTACAGCTCCAGATATGACCCAATTACCGAAATGTGTTCCAATTTGGACTACACCAGCATCTCTTTGGCCATCTTTTTGTCCTTTCAATTTCAGTACTTCAACTCATCAATCAATTCTTTCATTTATGTGATAGGCCTGCATTTAAGATGAACATTTACCATAAATTAAAGGTATCTTATATAATTAGAGATGTTATTATAAAACATGCTTTAGTTAAGGAGTTATTGATACTTCAAGTGCAAAATGGTGATATAAAACCTTGATAAAATTGCACTTTTAAGTACTAATCAATACGATTGCAGCAGATTAAAGTCCAAGAACTAACTTGTGAAAGGCGCCGAAATGCAGGGAAAATTACTGTTTAAAACAGGGGTTTAATTATAAAATTGTCGAAACTTCATGGGTCAAAGTGAAAATGGCCACTGTTTATCTCCAAACGGCGTCGTTTTGAAGATGTTGTTCATCTTCTTCTCCTTTAAGCCAGTGACTGTTTCTGCAGTAATGGAGGGCGCCGAACGTTGCAGCAGTAATCGTCGTCCGTTGGCTTCAGTAATAAGCACCTTAATGGTGGTCGACCCTCAGCCTGCCGCCCGTTACCACCCGCCGAACTCTATATAAACGGAGGAGCACCGAAAAAACAGAGGTTGGTTGGAGAGAGAGGGGACGAACGAAACCAAAAGAGAGAAACCTAAAGATACCAGCTGAATTTTTAAGTGTTGTTTTAGAACCCCATACCAGAAGTGAACCCTTCCCTTACCAATACCGGCCTTAAAACAACGAAAACAGAAACAAACCGAGAGAGAGAGGACTGGAGAGACAAAAACAGTGAGGCGCATTGGCCAGCCAACACAGGAGTGCCACCGGTTGCGCCACCCTCTTTCCCCTCCGAACAGACATGATACTGAGACGATAAGAGAGCCACGAGTAGACTTTCGTTCCTCTGTTTCTTCTCAAAGAAACAGAGGAGGCTAAAGAAAAAGAGCCACGAGAAAGGGGGGAACAAAAGCTAAACCCAGACAAAAAACCAAAAACCAGAGGATAAAAAAAACGCAGAAAAGAGAAGGAAAAGTAAAGGAGCAACATAGAGAGGAGGATTGGCTTAGCAATTACTTTCGTCCTTGCAGATAGAGAAAGACCCAGAATCAAAACCAATTCAAAGCAGGTCGGCCTCTTCATCACCTTCTCAGCTTCAAAGTTGCTGAGAAAACAAAAGGAACATGTAGGCAGGTGAGCGCATAAGGAAGACAAAGGGAAGCAGCGGGCGAGGATCCATCAGCACTGTAAGCGTCTTCAGTCTCCAGCACCAGGTAAGCAAACTTTTGCTTCTTTGTTAATTTGATTAGCATAGACTCTATGCAAGTGAATTTTAATTCACTTGCACACTGAAGCAACACGCGTGCATTAGCGCACGCGTGTTGCTCAGCCCAGCCTGGTCACCGGCTTGGGCCAGTGACCGGCTGGGTTGGGTCTATCCCAACCCATGTGGGCTGAGCTGGGCCCAGCCCAAATAAATAAAAAAAAATAAAACAACAGAAAAGTAAAAAAGGTAGAAAAAAATTAAAAAAAATGTGTATGCATGAATAAAAATAATTTAAATTTATTGGTTTATTCACTGATGCCAGAGTCAGGAATAAAAATACCGGTTTAAATTTATATTATTTTTATTCGGTGTATTTTATTTTATTTAGCTAGAAAAATAAAAAATATGTGCATGCGTAAAAATAAATTTATTTTTATTTATTTATTCACTGGTGCTAGAGCAAGGAATACAAAATATTGATCTAATTTTATTTTCGTAGCTACGAATTTTTACCAACGCCAGAGTTGGAATTATTCGAGCTCGAATATTCATTGGCGCTAGAGTCAGGAATATTATAAACAAATCATCATAGCATAAGCGAATAAATGTTTAGCAATTTAAGACAAAACCAGCAATGCAGTCTGCCTCAGGCAGAACGTTTAAGGGGTGATAATATCTTCCTTTTTACGTAACCAATCCCGAGCCATAGAATCTTTGTTGACCAGTTAGGGTTCCTAGTGACCATAATACTAGGTGGTGATTCCTCAAAGAAGACCTTTTAACCAGATGCCAGAAATTTGTTCTTTTTCCATAATATAAGAATTTTATTTTGTGGGCTGCCGCGATGTCGGGTGCGACAGAATGGCGACTCCACTGGGGATCTTAGGATTAAGCTTTGTCTTTTGTCTTATTATTGCTATCTTTTTTGTGTTTATTTGTTTATTTTTCCTGCATTTACAGCTTTAGCATGCATTTTTGTTTATGTTGTCATGCATTACTTTGGGAGCACACACTTTACAAACTAGGATAAGTGGGGGAGTAACGGTACCCCAATGGCTTTAGCCTGGGTAAGACTCATGAAACCATCCAGCTCTCGCTTGATTGTTTACTTGGAAGTGGTTGATATGCCAAACTGATATTACTTAGGGCCTCTATTTTCACACTACTTGTAAGCCTCATATCGACCTTTCATGGACGATCACTGAGCATGCGAGAGAACATTTGAAACTAGATAATGACCAACCCTTTGATGCACTCAACAATTAGGATCTTCCTATTAGGTTGTCATCCCGTGAAGGGCGAGTCCGCATTTCATACGCATTTTTTTTAATTAATTGATCCAGCATTTTTGCATTTTTGCATGATTTACATTTAGCAAGTTGAAATATAGGTTCCCCATTGAAACACGGCTATAACACTCGTTCGAGAAAAAGACAAATGGAAAACGAAGAAAGAGCCCAGTTGGAAGCCCAACATCAAAAAGAGGTGGATAATCTTACAGAAGAAGTCGCAAGGCTTACTAGTCTACTCGAGCAGGCCTTGAGAGATAAATCCGGAAAAGCAACACTTATAGCTCAGCTTGAAGATATGCATGTAACTCATTTCGATCCACAGAATCTGGGGGCAAATAGGGTGTCATCTGAATTTCAACAAGCTATACATTTCCAGCCAGCATACCCCAGGAGAATGTCATTTACCATTGATTCTACCGAGAAAGAATCTCAAAAGGGCAAGATGGTGAAAGAAGAGGACTTGGAAAAATGGACTGCCTAAGAAGAAAGGATAAGGGCAGTTGAGGGAGACCATTTGTGTGACCTGGTGAAAGCTGTCAATATGTGTTTGGTACCTAACATAGTCATTCCTAAGAAGTTTAGGGTGCCAGAATTCATTAAATATACGGGAACTCAATGCCCTATAACTCATCTCAAAGCATACTGCAACAAAATGGCTGAGGTGGTTGATGATGAGAAATTGCTGATTCATTTCTTCCAAGACAGCTTGAGTGACGCTGCCCTCACTTGGTATATGCAGTTGGACAATACCAAGGTTAAAAAATGGAAGGACTTAGTTGATGCCTTCATGAGGCAATATAAGTTCAATATAGACGTGGGCCTGCATTTAAGATGAACATTTACCATAAATTAAAGGTATCTTATATAATTAGAGATGTTATTATAAAACATGCTTTAGTTAAGGAGTTATTGATACTTCAAGTGCAAAATGATGATATAAAACCTTGATAAAATTGCACTTTTAAGTACTAATCACACTCCCCAACCAGCTTATTACTAGTCCCTACTAATTAAAGCGTTAAAATAGAAAAACAATTTGCAAATTCCACAAAGCAAGGCATTCATCATTCAACTTCCATTAATCTATCCAGATAAACAAACTCTCATTAAATTTTATATATCTGCTCAATACCTCTTAAACAAAATATTAATAAACCTTCCTTGTTATGTGCTCAATGTATGAAACATAGATGATGGGGCTTTTGTTGGAAGAAAACAATATTTTGTTCTAATGTTTAAGGTTAACTTTCTTGGATTGGGATTATTTTATTTTATTTTACTTTTTTTTTTAATATCTATACATATAACATAAAACACAATGCATCTTTAACCCATGTAACGAGCTTTCGGCTAATGACTCCCAGACTAGTTGATCTTAGGGCATTAGGTGTTGAGACACCCCTACGAGCTTAGTAACTCGGGTTGCAGATACTGATACGTAGATAGTGCAATGTTTGATTCCCTTAAGCTTTTCTCCTTAACCCGTGTAACAAGCTTTGGGCCAATAGCTCCCAAGTCAGTTGACTTTAGGGTATTAGGTGTTAAAACACCCCTTCGGGCTTAATTGCTTAGGTTAGGGAGGCTATGAAATCAAACTTATCTACGTTTTTATTATCATCATTTTCTTTTTCTTTTCTTTTCTTTTTCTTTTTCTCTTTTTTTTTGTTTTTTTGTTGTTTTTTTTTTGCAAATTATAGACTATCCCTATCCCTTAGTTGTTGTTACCTTTAACAAAAGAACATAAATAATGTAATAATCCAATGTGCAACCCACAATCATATGTTAAAGTGTGTGTGTGAAAATGAAGGTTTAAGAATACTTGTTAAATGAGTATATGAGCAGAATTAAGTGATAATAATGCGAGAGTTTGTAAACCTGAATATTTCAAGAAGTATTGTAATAGGCCTTGTTATGAATATTGCAAATAACCATTAGAAAATGTTTACTAAGATGCGTCTCAAGAGTCATTCCCCCTTACTCTACCATCCTAGTAATAACAGTTTTGCCCAATGGTTTTTAAAAACAAAAACAGTTAGTTGGTTAGTTTTTTTTTTTTTTAATTACTACTACCCTCTCCCCCCAACCAAAATGAGACATTGTCCTCAATGTCCTAAGGTAGAAAGATAGAGTATAGAAGACATCACCTGAAACAACGAACACTGACAAACTTGAAACACACTTAAACAAATATAAGAAATAACAGAACAAAATACTATGTTAGAAATAAAACCAAAAGACACAAGGATTCACAAACGAAGGCTCAAATCCAATCTTAGCTTTTTACGGCTTTCTGTAGTTGACCAATTGATGCGACTCATGGAAGGATCAATTACAGGGGTGAAAGATTGTAGTTTGTCGACAATTGTTCAGCAGTAGCAGCAGAGATTATGATTTGTCGTGCCGAAGATGTTAGAAATTCCTGTTCCACAGCTTGATCAAGAAAAGACAACAAAGTATCATAAAAACCATTAACATTGAGCAAACCTATAGGTTTATGGTGAATGTGAAGTTGGGTCCAAGAGGAAATATGAAAGATCTCTTCCAATGTGCCCAGACCACCTGGTAAGGCAATGAAGGCATCAGCATGGTTAAACATTGTATTCATTCGATCAAACATTGTAGAGACCTGTAGTTCCTCTCCAATTGTTCTTCCAATGATGTCCCCTTTTGTTAAAGCTTCGGGGACGACCCCCAAAACTTGACTACCTCCTAAAAATGCAGTTATTGCCACACCCCCCCATTAACCCAAGGCTACCTCCCCCATACACTAAATGAATCTTTTTCTCAGCTAGTACCTGACCAAGATGATTTGCTGCTTCTAAAAAAACTATTTCCTTCCCAGGACTGGATCCACCGAAAACACAAATATTTTTTATGTGATAAATTGAGGAACCTGCCATTTCTACACGCTTCTATATCTGTCTAATGTAAGGGATGAGTAGAAATGAGGGGAAGGAAGAGAAGATTTTATAGATGAGAAATTGAAGATACAATCATACCACCTATATGTAGGCCAGCTGGAGTCTCACACTCTCTCTCTCTCTTTATTTATTTATTTATTTTGAAAAAGCATGTGTATGTACAGGTAGTTGTGATTGTGGCTCACATCTTCCCTTGGTTTTACGTCCAAGAACGGCTTAAACGCCCTCTATGGGTCGGGGATAGGCTTCCCATCCAGTTTTCTTAAAAACTGGCAAACAGGGTCTTTTTTAGTCAGATTCCCAAGACTAAGTCTATCATGTTCTTTATGAAATTGGGGCCATAAATCATGAATTGCACGATGCACATCTCCACTAGGATGCGTCTCAAGGGTCAACAAAAGATTATCTAAAGACCCCTTACTCAGACCATCCTTAATGAATTGTATTTTATCTTCATGGTTTATAGATACCATTCCTAAAGAATGACATGTGGCATTACAAGTCCATCTGGCACATCGGTGACAGACTTTCAGTCATTTTGCACGACGTTTCTTTGCAAAAGTGCTTTTACCTGTTCCAGGCATGTGTGAAATGAAAGAATTGGAGGACTCACCTGATAATCGGACCTTTGCTTCAATCAGCCAGCGAATATCTTCAGGAATTCCATGATCCATTAACAACTTCAATCTTGCACACCTAGCGCGGTAAATTTTTGTAATCGCATTCTAAGGCAGAGCGGGAAAGTACTTTTTCAAGTTTTCAAGAATGGTGTCCATTTTGAAATGAGAATTGAAAAGATTCAAAGAAGAGAGGAAGAGCAAAGAATTGCACAAATATATACAAATATCAGTTATTATGGGAAACTGAAAGAACCGACTGAAGTCACGGAGTACCGTTATCCGCCATTTGACCGGGATGAGAACTAGCAAAACAAGAGTCACACCAAAAGGAAACACAAAAACAATGTGAGAAAAACAAAATAATCAACCTTTATCTACAGGATCATTCAAACCAATGGATTCATTTTCACTAGGAAAATTATCAAAGTAAGTTTTCAAACGATGTCCATTTCTCTTAGAAACATTGTCATTCTTTGGATTCTCAATATCAAAGGCCTCATAAGGATACACATGTTTCTCAATAAATGGACCGCTCCATCTTGATCTTAACTTTCCAGGAAATAAATGGAGTCGAGAATTATAAAGCAAAACCTTTTGACCAGTATCAACTTTTTGACAATTTTCACAAGTTTTCCAGAATGCATGTGTGTCTTTGAACATGGTGGGCCAATAAAATCCATTTTGAAAGATTTTCGCAATGGTCTTTTTTGACGAGAAATGACTCCCACATGCTTCCGAATGACAAAATTTAATGACACTACTTACCTCATTGTCCGCAATGCATCTTTGAAATATTTGATCAGGACAATGTTTGAATAAGTTAAGGTCATCCCAATAAAATTTCTTCACTTCGTTCAAAAACTTACCTTTGTCTTCGGTACTCCAATGAGTTGGCAAGTCTCCTGAGGCAAGGAAATTGATATTTTTAGCAAACCAAGGCATTGAACTAAGAGAAAGTAAGGATTTGTCAGGAAAGTAATTATCGGTTTGTGTGATGTCAGATATCGAATCTGTTGTCACTCTTGACAAAAGATTCGCATCAACATTTTCAATGCCTTTTTCATCCGTGATTTCTTCCTGAGAATAAGTCATTTGCAAATCTTCAAATTCATCAAACTCAGTATTACTCAAAGTAGATTCAAGTTGATCACAAACTAATTCTTCAATAAGATCTACTTCTTGTAAATCATTATCATCTCTAGGTTGCTTGCAAATGTTGAAAATATTCATCTCCAATGTCATGTTCCCAAATGATAGCTTCATCAGTCCATTCCTACAATTAATCAATGCATTAGAAGTTGCAAGAAATGGACGCCCTAAAATAACAGGAAATGAATTGCATGCTTCAACAGGTTGTGTGTCCAAGACAATAAAATCCACAGGATAAATGAACTTATCGACTTGTACTAACACATCTTCAACTATTCCTCTAGGCACTTTTACAGATCTATCGGCAAGTAAAAGAGTCACAGAAGTTGGTTTTAACTCACCTAGATTGAGATTTTGAAAAACTGAATATGGAAGTAAATTCACACTAGCTCCAAGATCAAGTAAAGCTCTTTCAATTTTATGTTCTCCAATAAAGCATGAAATTGTAGGACAACCAGGGTCTTTATATTTCAATGCATTATTGTTTTGAAGAATGGCACTTACTTGTTCGGCTAAAAAGGCTTTCTTTTTCACATTCAGTTTTCTCTTCACAGTGCACAGATCTTTCAAAAATTTAGCATAAGAAGGAACCTGTTTGATAGCATCCAGCAAAGGTATATTGATCCTTACCTGTTTGAAAGTTTCAAAGATTTCAAAGTTGTGATTGACTTTCCTTTGTTTGGTCATGGCATGAGGAAATGGAAGTGCTGGCGGAGAATCAGTCTTTTCTTTGCAATGATCAGATTCAACCCCTTCCTTACCCTCAGAGATTGATTCATCATCATTCTCACAAGGTTCAAGAATGGGTTTTTCAATAACCTTACCACTACGAAGAGTGATGACTGATTTTACGTGATCCATGTGTTGGCTTCCCGAACTAATTGCATTCGCATTGTATTGCCCCTTGGGATTTTGTTGTGATTGAGATGGAAACTTACCTTTCTCTTGGAAACTGAGAGCAAATGTCAATTTTGCAAGAGTATCTTTAAAATCTGTCATGCTTTGAGCAAGTTGAGTGTTAATTGCCTCTTGCTTTTCCATAAATGCATGCAATGTTTCCTCAAGATTTCTTCTAGGAGGTGGAGCATAAGGAGGTGCATATCCATGAGAATTTTGGAAATTATGATGTGCTTGAAACGGTGGCTGTGAAGTTTGAGCATTATTGTTCTCACTTTTCCAACTGAAATTTGGATGATTTCTCCAACCAGGGTTATATGTTTGCGAATATGGGTTATGGTTGGGCCTTTGAAAACTGTTTAATGCATGGGCTTGTTCATGGAGACATTCTTTAAAACAAGGCAAGGTTGGACAGTCATTGGTTGAATGCTCGTTGGTTTCACAGATTTGACATGCAATGTCTTGAACAAATTTTAATTGACCACTCTTTTTCAATTCTAGTGCTTCGACTTTTTTAGCTAAAGATGCAAACTTGGCTTGGAGGTCATGATCTTCCCTAAGGTTGTACATACCCCCACTAGATGTATGAGGTTGGGTTTTACTTGGTGCCTCATAAGTTCCTGTAGTGTCCCAATTTTGCTCATTTTCAGCTAGCAAGTCTAGGTATTTCATTGCTTCATTAGGGTCTTTATCCTCAAAAGTTCCATTGCACATCAATTCAACCATTTGCCTATCTCTAGGAGTTAACCCTTCATAAAAATGTGAAACTAATCTCCATGTTTCAAAACCATGATGGGGCAAGTATTAAGTAAGTCTCGATACCTATCCCAACATTGGTAAAATGTTTCTCCTGGTGTTTGAGAAAAAGTAATGATTTGTCTTTTGAAAGAGTTTGTTCTGTGGGATGGAAAAAACTTCTTTAAAAATTGTTGTTGCATTTCATCCCAAGCACGAATGGATCCAGGTCTCAAATTTTGTAGCCATGTTTTAGCTTTATCTTTTAATGAAAAAGGAAAAAGCTTCAATCTAATGGTGTTCATGCTACAATTTGAGTCATTATACGTGTTGCAAACCTCCTCAAATTCCCTTAAATGCAAGTATGGATTTTCTAAATCTAAGCCGTGAAAAGATGGTAAAAGTTGAATAATGCCTGTCTTAAAATTAAAATGAGATGCATCAGGAGGAAAAACTATGCATGAGGGTGCACTTGTTCTTGTGGGATTCATGTGGTCTCTAAGTGTTCTTACCCGAATATTCTCATTATTTTCATTATGAAGTGATTGGTTATCTTCTTCGGCCATATTTTCTGAAAATGATGAGGATATCCTACAAAGTCTACCACTTAATGTACGTGACCACACTCTCATGCACGTGTAAGAAGAGAATAAAAGGAAGAAGAAAACAAAAGAAAGAGAAACAAAACAAAAGAAACAAAGTTAGATACAAGAAAAGAGAAAAGAGAAAAGAGAAAATAAAATAAATACTATAATTTGTACAAGAATTTACCTCCCCGGTAACGGCGCCAAAAACTTGACACGACCAAAAGATTGATATCTTTTCCCAAGTGCAGGAGTGTCGAAGTAATAAATAACCCGGCAAGACCGGGGTCGAACCACATGGAGGTTAATTGTATAAATTATAGACAACAATAATACAACAACAACAATAGTAACAATAATAACAATAACAATAATAGTAATAATAATAATAATAATAATAGTAATACTAGTAGTAGTAGTAATAATAATAGTAGTAATATTAATACTAAAGAAGAAGAAGTTGATGAGAACTTTGAGATGGAAAATTAATGTAAGGATTAAACAATGATAACAACAAATGTCAAGGTTAGAGGATCCACTAATGGTACTTCAAACAAGTATAGTATAAACTCTTATTATTCAATTGGAAACCACACACAAAGGAGGTTCCAATCAGATTATAAATTGTTAACATGATTACATTAGTTATCTTATTCGAATAATGCTAATACTTGTAAATGTTGTCAGGCATTCATGATTATAACTTATGTTAACAACAAATCAAGTTCCTTTCATAGCTCAGGTGTCGGTTATACCATACAGTATGGGCTATGAAAGTACCAAGTATTTGTTGTACCAAGTGTTATACAACATAAATCTAGATTAACCATTTAACAAGCAAAGTATTAAAAGTGAACAAGATAGCAAATATAAAGCATGTTAGTATCCAACATTAAAGTCCATGTTGAGTTTATATTATACTTATCCTTACACCATTAGTGTAACCTTTTCACCTTGACATAATTAACTTAGCTAGACATAATGAAAGAAAGAAACATAAATAAACAAGATAAGAACATAAGTAAGATAAAAGTTAACTAAGTAAAGGAAAGGAAATGAAAGGCATAAACTTGATATTAATGAAAGCAAAGCATAAGCAATACAAAGAAAGAAAGCAAGAGCATGATCTTGATCTGAACACCAAGATGCCTAAATACATGGCAAATGCCTCCTTTTATAGGCCAAAATTCAGAGCTATTGATTTGTTGACTAATTGATGAGTGGGTGGCCACATCTTGACTTGGTGACAATTCTTATCTTCTTGTCTGCCAAAAACGTCATTGATGCCGTCATAATTTGAACAAACTTGAATCATGAAAGTTCTAGGAAATTATCTCATCTTTCCAGGGTAACAATTTGAGATCATTTTAACTTCTAGAACTCGAGATATAGGCTGAACACTGAATAGTGTCTGGGTTGCAGGACAGATTTAGACTTCTTCTTTGTTGCTACAATTTGGACTTGAAAACGGCCTTATTAAATCTTGGGCTCCACATGAAAGTTGTAGGCCTATGTCTTATCTTTCCATCCATATAAAATGGACCTAAATTCAAGATCTACAGCTCCAGATATGACCCAATTACCGAAATGTGTTCCAATTTGGACTACACCAGCATCTCTTTGGCCATCTTTTTGTCCTTTCAATTTCAGTACTTCAACTCATCAATCAATTCTTTCATTTATGTGATAGGCCTGCATTTAAGATGAACATTTACCATAAATTAAAGGTATCTTATATAATTAGAGATGTTATTATAAAACATGCTTTAGTTAAGGAGTTATTGATACTTCAAGTGCAAAATGGTGATATAAAACCTTGATAAAATTGCACTTTTAAGTACTAATCAATACGATTGCAGCAGATTAAAGTCCAAGAACTAACTTGTGAAAGGCGCCGAAATGCAGGGAAAATTACTGTTTAAAACAGGGGTTTAATTATAAAATTGTCGAAACTTCATGGGTCAAAGTGAAAATGGCCACTGTTTATCTCCAAACGGCGTCGTTTTGAAGATGTTGTTCATCTTCTTCTCCTTTAAGCCAGTGACTGTTTCTGCAGTAATGGAGGGCGCCGAACGTTGCAGCAGTAATCGTCGTCCGTTGGCTTCAGTAATAAGCACCTTAATGGTGGTCGACCCTCAGCCTGCCGCCCGTTACCACCCGCCGAACTCTATATAAACGGAGGAGCACCGAAAAAACAGAGGTTGGTTGGAGAGAGAGGGGACGAACGAAACCAAAAGAGAGAAACCTAAAGATACCAGCTGAATTTTTAAGTGTTGTTTTAGAACCCCATACCAGAAGTGAACCCTTCCCTTACCAATACCGGCCTTAAAACAACGAAAACAGAAACAAACCGAGAGAGAGAGGACTGGAGAGACAAAAACAGTGAGGCGCATTGGCCAGCCAACACAGGAGTGCCACCGGTTGCGCCACCCTCTTTCCCCTCCGAACAGACATGATACTGAGACGATAAGAGAGCCACGAGTAGACTTTCGTTCCTCTGTTTCTTCTCAAAGAAACAGAGGAGGCTAAAGAAAAAGAGCCACGAGAAAGGGGGGAACAAAAGCTAAACCCAGACAAAAAACCAAAAACCAGAGGATAAAAAAAACGCAGAAAAGAGAAGGAAAAGTAAAGGAGCAACATAGAGAGGAGGATTGGCTTAGCAATTACTTTCGTCCTTGCAGATAGAGAAAGACCCAGAATCAAAACCAATTCAAAGCAGGTCGGCCTCTTCATCACCTTCTCAGCTTCAAAGTTGCTGAGAAAACAAAAGGAACATGTAGGCAGGTGAGCGCATAAGGAAGACAAAGGGAAGCAGCGGGCGAGGATCCATCAGCACTGTAAGCGTCTTCAGTCTCCAGCACCAGGTAAGCAAACTTTTGCTTCTTTGTTAATTTGATTAGCATAGACTCTATGCAAGTGAATTTTAATTCACTTGCACACTGAAGCAACACGCGTGCATTAGCGCACGCGTGTTGCTCAGCCCAGCCTGGTCACCGGCTTGGGCCAGTGACCGGCTGGGTTGGGTCTATCCCAACCCATGTGGGCTGAGCTGGGCCCAGCCCAAATAAATAAAAAAAAATAAAACAACAGAAAAGTAAAAAAGGTAGAAAAAAATTAAAAAAAATGTGTATGCATGAATAAAAATAATTTAAATTTATTGGTTTATTCACTGATGCCAGAGTCAGGAATAA
The DNA here is from genome assembly GCF_951802175.1 of Populus nigra. Lineage (NCBI taxonomy): Eukaryota > Viridiplantae > Streptophyta > Magnoliopsida > Malpighiales > Salicaceae > Populus > Populus nigra. The sequence goes on along the minus strand of NC_084863.1, from coordinate 6,390,656 downwards.
AAATACCGGTTTAAATTTATATTATTTTTATTCGGTGTATTTTATTTTATTTAGCTAGAAAAATAAAAAATATGTGCATGCGTAAAAATAAATTTATTTTTATTTATTTATTCACTGGTGCTAGAGCAAGGAATACAAAATATTGATCTAATTTTATTTTCGTAGCTACGAATTTTTACCAACGCCAGAGTTGGAATTATTCGAGCTCGAATATTCATTGGCGCTAGAGTCAGGAATATTATAAACAAATCATCATAGCATAAGCGAATAAATGTTTAGCAATTTAAGACAAAACCAGCAATGCAGTCTGCCTCAGGCAGAACGTTTAAGGGGTGATAATATCTTCCTTTTTACGTAACCAATCCCGAGCCATAGAATCTTTGTTGACCAGTTAGGGTTCCTAGTGACCATAATACTAGGTGGTGATTCCTCAAAGAAGACCTTTTAACCAGATGCCAGAAATTTGTTCTTTTTCCATAATATAAGAATTTTATTTTGTGGGCTGCCGCGATGTCGGGTGCGACAGAATGGCGACTCCACTGGGGATCTTAGGATTAAGCTTTGTCTTTTGTCTTATTATTGCTATCTTTTTTGTGTTTATTTGTTTATTTTTCCTGCATTTACAGCTTTAGCATGCATTTTTGTTTATGTTGTCATGCATTACTTTGGGAGCACACACTTTACAAACTAGGATAAGTGGGGGAGTAACGGTACCCCAATGGCTTTAGCCTGGGTAAGACTCATGAAACCATCCAGCTCTCGCTTGATTGTTTACTTGGAAGTGGTTGATATGCCAAACTGATATTACTTAGGGCCTCTATTTTCACACTACTTGTAAGCCTCATATCGACCTTTCATGGACGATCACTGAGCATGCGAGAGAACATTTGAAACTAGATAATGACCAACCCTTTGATGCACTCAACAATTAGGATCTTCCTATTAGGTTGTCATCCCGTGAAGGGCGAGTCCGCATTTCATACGCATTTTTTTTAATTAATTGATCCAGCATTTTTGCATTTTTGCATGATTTACATTTAGCAAGTTGAAATATAGGTTCCCCATTGAAACACGGCTATAACACTCGTTCGAGAAAAAGACAAATGGAAAACGAAGAAAGAGCCCAGTTGGAAGCCCAACATCAAAAAGAGGTGGATAATCTTACAGAAGAAGTCGCAAGGCTTACTAGTCTACTCGAGCAGGCCTTGAGAGATAAATCCGGAAAAGCAACACTTATAGCTCAGCTTGAAGATATGCATGTAACTCATTTCGATCCACAGAATCTGGGGGCAAATAGGGTGTCATCTGAATTTCAACAAGCTATACATTTCCAGCCAGCATACCCCAGGAGAATGTCATTTACCATTGATTCTACCGAGAAAGAATCTCAAAAGGGCAAGATGGTGAAAGAAGAGGACTTGGAAAAATGGACTGCCTAAGAAGAAAGGATAAGGGCAGTTGAGGGAGACCATTTGTGTGACCTGGTGAAAGCTGTCAATATGTGTTTGGTACCTAACATAGTCATTCCTAAGAAGTTTAGGGTGCCAGAATTCATTAAATATACGGGAACTCAATGCCCTATAACTCATCTCAAAGCATACTGCAACAAAATGGCTGAGGTGGTTGATGATGAGAAATTGCTGATTCATTTCTTCCAAGACAGCTTGAGTGACGCTGCCCTCACTTGGTATATGCAGTTGGACAATACCAAGGTTAAAAAATGGAAGGACTTAGTTGATGCCTTCATGAGGCAATATAAGTTCAATATAGACGTGGGCCCTGATCGTTTAAGCTTGCAAGCTATAGAGAAGAACAACAAGGAGTCCATAAGAGAATACTCCTGGAGATGGAGTGAGGTAGCTGCACAAGTTAATCCTCCCATGTTGGAAAAGGAGATGATCAGTTTATTTTCTAACACCTTTAAAGCTCCATACTTTGAATTCTTGGTTAGAAGCTTTGCACAACATTTTACTGACCTGGTTATTATAGCTGAGAGGATTGAACAAGCCATTGGGTTAGGTAAAATTGCTGATCCGACTAAAAAGAACGGTTTCACCGAAAAAGAAAAGGACAATGAAAGGGGTTGCAAAGGCACTTACCATTCCTATAGTTAATTTCTTCGCACCGATTCCCAGATATCAACTATTTTGGAGATAAAGCTATGATGATAATAGGTCGAGAATGGTCTGAATGTGAGTGCAACTAAGTGTTGAAAAGATGCCTTTGTCGAGGAGAATGAATGATTGAAAGATTCCAGAAATTCCAATCAATGATCACTAAATGTTTAGCCCCTTTATGTGTTATCATGTCAGTATTCATGTTGGTATAAGATCTTTGTTATTGAACTTATTTTCCTAAGCTTCAATGAAATAATGAGTTTGTCATTCAATCGTGTTCATGACCAATCATTATTCATCTGATTAAGAGAATTTTCTTATAAGAACTCACGAATACACTTTTGAAGCCTCGCGTGATCTCATAGACTCAATTCATCCCTTTTTACCAAAATCAGTTTCCCTATTGGAGTTTTGAAAAATTGATCTTGTATTTTGATTTCAAAAAATAATTTGATGTTCTTTCAAAAATGATATTTTTAACATTCTACTTGTAGAATGACTATTGAATCAAGCAACTCCATCATTGAGGTGGCTATTATAAACCAAAAAGAAAAAAAAGAAAAAAGAAATGAATAAACACCCTTACCCCATCCCATGACTCTTGAATCATGTGTTTTTAAATGTATGAATAATGGTATGTAGTGAACTCGTTACTTATAACTCATGAAATGCATCTTTGCAAAGACCAAACCATCATACTAGATGAGGTCAAAGTTTATTGATCATAGCTGCTTGCGCTTGAAATGAGGAAAGGTCATCTTTGTTATCCCTCACTTTCTGAAATAAATACATCCCTTGCGATCCCTTTTTGAGCCTGAATAATTTCTTTCATGAAAAAAATCCCGACTAGGATCACACCCCACACTGGGGGGCAAGAGAAAATTTCAATGAGAAAAGATAAAAAGCCGTGAGAAAGCCAAAAAGGCATAAGAGCTCAAAGAAACTCAAATGCTAGGGGGCATGCTCAAATCACTAGAAAAAGTGACATCCAAGATCAAATGAGTATGCCCTGGCAAAGCAATAAAAAAGAAGAAGCAGCAAATCAAATAAGAGTGGCAAAAGAAAATAGGAATGACGTCAAGAGTCAAACTGTTGATAGTGATCCTTAATCTTTGAAACCCTGAAACACTCTTTGAGCCTTATGAATCCTTTTCTTTCATAGCCAAAAACCACAGCCTACGTTACGTGCCTGTAGAAGTCCTTTCTAATCAAGCAAGCAAACGACCTAGAACAATAAACAATGCTCTCAAAATGCAAAGAATACTTTTTCATAAGATTCATGACATCAAGAATAAACTACTCATTATTATTCATGCTGATAAAAATGATGTTAAAAAAAAGACAAGTTTTTCTCAAACAAAACCTCGAGCTTTTTCTCGAGCCCTTCACTTTGAAAACCTATAAAAACAAAAGGTCATCTCATGACATATTTTCACCAAAGACCTCATTGCCAAACACGGGCAAATAATTTCTTTTTCAAGAAAGAAAATAACCAAGGAGTTGCAAGATTTCAAAAGCAAATTGTTTTAGATTCACATCGAAATGATTTTTGTTTTCAAAATGCAAGATCAAGATTTCAAGATTCATTCTAGACCCATATTCCTTCACCAAACTGAAAAGGAGAGAAATGAGAGAATGGCCTCTTAAAACCATTATTTGTCTAAGTCGCTGACAAAGCACACTTAGGGGCAATGACCAATACAAGGGGCAACATTGTGTTTAGAAGGAAAAATTCTAGAAAATGAGATGGTAATTTCCTTCAACTAGACAAGGGGGCATTTTGGTCTACAAAAGACAGTTTGATCCTTTCAGCAAGTGACACCGAATGTTTTTAGTAGTGAGACGAGGAGTAATGAATGATTCTCTCAAATTATTTGACAAGATAGAAAATCTCTAGCAAGCAAATGGGTCACGATGGGCACCACAAACGCTAAATTGTGCAAACAAATCTGGAAATAGACTTACATGGGCCAACTTGAGTGGGCTAGAAGCCAAGCGACAAAGAGGACCCAAATCAGAGGTAGCAAGTCCTCATCAGTCAAGCAACAAGAAGACAAAGAAGAAATGAGGGGCCTATATTTCAAATCAGGTAAAGATTCATGCATATCATCTAAACTTTGAGAAATTGGACAATGAGTTTTGCAAATCTCATTAGAGAAAATTACAACGGAATCCATCAAGTGGAAGGCCAACTTGAAATGGCCAGGATTGAAATTGCTTTTGAAAAATTTTCACTTTTGAGAATTTTTCAACCTAGGCAGGCCGCCCACGAGAATTAGGCCCTCTGAAAAATCTCTATGTTTTTCCACCTCCTTAAAATACACCTTCGAGCCTTTGATCATCATTTTTAGGGCGCTTTCAAGTCCTTATCTCCTTTCAAGTGCGCTTTCGAGCCCTTGACCATCCAAGGTATTGCGTTTCTTAACCCTACCTCCCTTTTCGAGAACATCTTCGAGCCTTACCTCCCTTCAAATGCACCCTCGAGCCTTTGATCATCATTTTTAGGGCGCTTTTCAGCCCTCGCTTTCCTCTTCAAGTGCCTTTGAGCACTTGCTTTTCTCTTCGAGCGCGCCTTTGAGCCCTCGCTTTCCTCTTCGAGTGCCTTTGAGCACTTCCTTCTCTCTTCGAGCGTGCCTTTGAGCCCTCGCGCTTCCCTTCGACCGCGCCTTTGAGCCCTCGCTTTCTCCCTTCAAGCGTGCCTTTGAGCCCTCGCTTTTTTCTTTCGAGCACGCCTTTGAGCCCTCGCTTTCTCCCTTCGAGCGCACCTTTGAGCCCTCGCTTCCCTTCGAGCGCGCCTTTGAGCCCTCGCTTTCTCCCTTCGGGCGCGCCTTTGAGCCCTCGCTTCCCTTCGAGCGCGCCTTTGAGCCCTCGCTTTCTCCCTTCGGGCGCGCCTTTGAGCCCTCGCTTCCCTTCGAGCGCGCCTTTGAGCCCTCGCTTTCTCCCTTCGAGCGCGCCTTTGAGCCCTCGCTTTCTCCCTTCGAGTGCGCCTTTGAGCCTTCCCTTTCTTCTTCGAGCGCCTTTGAGCCCTCACATTCTTTCGAGCGCGCCTTCGAGCCCTCATTTTTGTTTCTTTTTTTTACTTGGGTAGGTCACCCATCACAATGAGACCACTTCTAAAAAAAACAAAAAAAACAAAAAAGTGGGTCGTCTTCCAAATGACTTGTTTCTTGATTTCTACATCTCTCTGTAAAGGTCGTGTGTCAATCTACTGTTTTCAAAGTTTTCAAGACTAAAAAAAAAAAGATGTTCTTTCTGTATCTACTTTTCTTTATAAATTTACTACACAAAGCTAAAAGAAAATAAAATTTTCCAATATCTTTGCATAGTAAATATTACAAAGAGGGGGCAACTGTCATAACCTAATTTTTGACCATTTTATTTTAATTATTATTATTATTTTATTTACTGAAAAGGATAAAAAAAAATGATGATGATGATAAAAAAATAATAATGATGAAAAAACAAGTAAAATGAGATAAATGAAGAATGAATTAAAATTTGGGTTAAGGGCAACATGATTAGAAGTTTTGGGGTTTAATTAAACTTTGAAATTAATCTAATTAAGCTTGGAATTAATTTAATTAATCCAATTAAGGGTTTAATTGGAGAATTGATAAGTTTTGAGACTTAATTGAGCTTGGAATTAATTTAATTAATCCAATCAAGGGTTTAATTGGAGAATTGATAAATTTTTAGACTTAATTAAGCTTGAAATTAATTTAATTCATCCAATCAAGGGTTTAATTGGAGAATTGATAAGTTTTGAGACTTAATTAAGCTTGGAATTAAATAAATTAATCAAATCAGGGACTTAATTGAAGAAATAGCAAAGATTGGGGTTAATTGGGGATACGATTGCAGCAAATTAAAGTCCAAGGACTAACTTGTACAAGGCGCCGAAATGCAGGGAAAATTACTGTTTAAAACAAGGGTTTAATTATAAAATTGTCGAAACTTCATGAGTCAAAGTGAAAATGGCCACTGTTTATCTCCAAACGACGTCGTTTTGAGGATGTTGTTCATCTTCTTCTCCTTTAAGCTAGTGACCGTTTCTGCAGTAATGGAGGACGCCGAAAGTTTGTAGCAGTAATCGTCGTCCGTTGGCTTCAGTAATAGGCACCTTAATGGTGGTCGACCCTCAGCTTGCCGCCCGTTACCACCCGCCGAACTCTATATAAACGGAGGAGCACCGAAAAAACAGAGGTTGGTTGGAGAGAGAGGGGACGAACGAAACCAAAAGAGAGAAACCTAAAGATACCAGCTGAATTTTTAAGTGTTGTTTTAGAACCCCATACCAGAAGTGAACCCTTCCCTTACCAATACCGGCCTTAAAACAACGAAAACAGAAACAAACCGAGAGAGAGAAGACTGGAGAGACAAAAACAGTGAGGCGCATTGGCCAGCCAACACAGGAGCGCCAACCTCGTCTCCGGTTGCGCCACCCCCTTTCCCCTCCAAACAGACATGATACTGAGACGATAAGAGAGCCACGAGTAGACTTTCGTTCCTCTATTTCTTCTCAAAGAAACAGAGGAGGCTAAAGAAAAAGAGCCACGAGAAAGGGGGGAACAGAAGCTAAACCCAGACAAAAAACCAAAAACCAGAGGATAAAAAAAAACGCAGAAAAGAGAAGGAAAAGTAAAGGAGCAACACAGAGAGGAGGATTGGCTTTGCAATTACTTTCGTCCTTGCAGATAGAGAAAGACCCAGAATCAAAACCAATTCAAAGCAGGTCGGCCTCTTCATCACCTTCTCAGCTTCAAAGTTGCTGAGAAAACAAAAGGAACATGTAGGCAGGTGAGCGCATAAGGAAGACAAAGGGAAGCAGCGGGCGAGGATCCATCAGCACTATAAGCATCTTCGGTCTCCAGCACCAGGTAAGCGAACTTTTGCTTCTTTGTTAATTTGATTAGCATAAACTCTGTGCAAGTGAATTTTAATTCACTTGCACACTGAAGCAACACGCGTGCGTTAGCGCACGCGTGTTGCTCAACCCAGCCTGGTCACCGGCTTGGGCCAATGACCGGCTGGGCTGGGCTGGGTCGAGCCCAGCCCCATGTGGGCTGAGTTGGGCCCAGCCCAAAAAAATAAAAAAATAAAAAAGTAAAAAAGGTAGAAAAAAATAAAAAAAAATGTGTATGCATTAATAAAAATAATTTAAATTTATTGGTTTATTCACTGACACCAGAGTCAGGAATAAAAATACCGGTTTAAATTTATATTATTTTTATTCGGTGTATTTTATTTTATTTAGCTAGAAAAATAAAAAATATGTTCATGCGTAAAAATAAATTTATTTTTATTTATTTATTCACTAGTGCTAGAGCAAGGAATACAAAATATTGATCTAATTTTATTTTCGTGGCTACGAATTTTTACCAACGCCAGAGTTGGAATTATTCGAGCTCGAATATTCATTGGCGCCAGAGTCAGGAATATTATAAACAAATCATCATAGCATAAGTGAATAAATGTTTAGCAATTTAAGACAAAACCAGCAATGCAGTCTGCCACAGGCAGAATGTTTAAGGGGTGATAATATCTTCTTTTTTACGTAACCAATCCCGAGCCATAGAATCTCTGTTAACCAGTTAGGGTTCCTAGTGACCATAATACTAAGTGGCGACTCCTCAAAGAAGACCGTTTTCCCTTAAAGAACCAGATGCCAAAAATCTGTTCTTTTTCCATAATATAAGAATTTTATTTTGTGGGCCGACGCGATGTCGGGTGCGACAACTGCAATATCAACTTTATTAAGCTCGGTCAATTTTTCGATAAGTCGGAATAAGAAAGCAAGAGTCAGAGCAGGGATTTAAAATAAGAGTAGTTCCCTCAAATTTCCTAACAATAGTCCGACAATCTTTATTTCTCTAATTTAATCCTTAACCATATAATATACATCACAATTAACACAAATTAATACTTTCTGACAATTCATTTAAACCTTAAAATCCTTAATTTATGAATTTTCAATTTCCTAAATAATAGCAAGAAAAAAGAGTGGCTTTAGTAGAAAATGAATACTTTACCAATGCTAATTAACCCTATTTGACATGCCTTTTGTAAAAATTGCAAAAACATTTCTCCTCTCTCTCTCTCTCTTTACACCCAATTAAGCACAAATTAAATTTGGTCTCTTAAAATTTCAATCTTCTCAATTAAGCACAAATTAGGCCCCCAAACTTAATTTTTCACCACTTAAGCCCCAAATAAAATTAATTTGACCCATTTAAAGTACAATTAAGTCCTTGCACTTAATTAAATCTTTCAATTGGACCCAAACTAATTCTTAAACATAATTAAAATTTAATTTGGCCTATGATTAAATCAAATTGGCCTATTAAAAATTTACTTATGTCCTTGGACTTAAGTTTTATGCAAATTTGTCCAATAATCATTTAATTTGTATTTTTTTCTCCATTTTTGGGCATAATGGGGTACAATTATCCTTGAATCTCCTTCAAAAATTGCAGCTTGATTTCCCGACCTGCTTTCTCCACGTTGCCAGCCTTTATTTTATTTTTTGATTTTTATTTTAAAAATAAATAAATAAATAAATAAATAAATTTTTGGGGAATAACCCAGAATTGGATTATGACAACTACTAAATTGCAATTCAATTGCATTGACAATGTCATATAATATGAAGCTTGTTGATTGGGATGCGAGAGGCCAACAAATTAAAAGTAAGGCATTTAGAGGTATATGGAGATTAAACTTTGGTAATTATTAAATAAAAGGAGAATATGTGGCTCCATATTTAAAGCTTATCCCATACCAATAATACATCACGTGATTGACAAAAAAAAAAATTAAGATTGTTGATTTCAACCACTTGCCTCAAGGTGAGAACTAAATGGTGGATGCATTATCGATAATTGTTGTAATGTTTAAAATTGATGAAGGAATGAAGATCCAACAAATTAAAATAGAAATATAAGACACTCTAGCCCATTGTCTGAGCATAAAAAAGGGATCTAATGGAAAACCATGGTGTGTGTGTGTCTATATATATATATATATATATATATATATATATATATATATATATATATCTTGAAGTATATAAAAAATCAAGAATATTATGAAAATGGCAACTAAGAATGACGAGAAGACCATCAAATGTTTGTCCATGAACTTCTTTTTAAATGGAGAGGTTCTTTATAAAAGAGGATAAGATATGGTTTAAAAGGTTTGTAAGATTGATATAAACTCTCAATAAAGCTAAATTCAGGTTTATGATTGAACTTGACAGGATAATAACTTCTACTAAGATACCATGACTATAAGTAACTAACCCCCGCTTAATGCTTATAATTGAAATGCAAACAAGAAGTATATAAGATTTTGTAGCCGTTTGGTATTGTGGTTGTGGGTGAGGTTCACCAGCAGCCATAATTTTTCTTATTTGGTTAAGCAAAAAACACATTTTTTTTAGGACCCACCATTTATTAAAGTTGTGCCACAGGTTTACCAAAAACTGTATTTTACTGCTTCTTGCACGGAGAAATCACTGAACAGTATAGCCATGCTCCATTGTTCACGTGAACAGTGGAGCATACCTCCACTGAAAAGTAGAGCATGACTCCACTGTTCACATGCCAGCCGGACCAGGTCTGGTCCAAAGCTAAAAATGCATTGAACCGGGTACAACTCAGTAAAATAAAATAAAAAAAATTATATTGTTCACGTGTCGGCCGGACCGGGTCCGATCCAAAGCTAAAAATGCATTGAACTAGGTCCGGCCCAGTAAAATAAAAAAATTACTTTTTATTTTTAATTGTGTTTTATTCGAAAAACTAGTGTTAAACATTATTCAATGACACTACATAAACTAAACGGAGATTTGTTCATGTGCCAGTCGGACCAGGTCGGTCCAAAGCTAAAAATGCATTGAATCGGGTTTGACCCAGTAAAATAAAATAAAAAAATTTATATTGTTCACTTGCCAGCCGGACCAGGTCTGGTCCAAAGCTAAAAATGCATTGAACCGGGTCCAACCCAGCAAAATTAAAAAAATTATTTTTTATTTTTAATTGTGTTTTATTCGAAAAACTAGTGTTAAACATTATTCAATGACATTATATAAATTAGACAGAGATCGTTTGATGATGTAACATTTACAGAATTTGATCGCAATCCTAATTTTGTTCCTGATTATATTTTACCTGATGTTGTTGCGCTCTTAAGAAATTTGTGAAATTTGTAGTCCTTGTCGGATATATTTCATATATGATGGAATTGTAGATAGTTTAATGGAACAATAAAAATTATTTTATATAAAGTATTATTTATTTCATGATGTAATAGTAACAATTAAATCTACAATATTTAAATTAAAAACTATCAATATTAATATATATTTTTAAAATTATTTTATAACCTCAATTTCAAAAGCATTTTTAACTAAACACATTAAACTACTTTTTGTTCAACCTCATTTTCAACCACAGTTTTAACCAAACATATATTTTTCCAAACCAACCTCAACTAAAAGTATTTTTTATAAAACAAGTTTTTTAAAACCATAACCAAAACAGCTACTGCAATATCAACTTTATTAAGCTTGGTCAATTCTTCGATAAGTCAGTATAAGAAAGCAAGAGTTAGAGCAGGGATTAAAATAAGAGTAGTTCCCTCAAATTTCCTAACAATAGTCCGACCATCTTTATTTCTCTAATTTAATCCTTAACCATATAATATACATCACAATTAACACAAATTAATACTTTTTCACAATTCATTTAAACCTTAAAATCCTTAATTTATGAATTTTCAATTTCCTAAATAATAGCAAGAAAAAAGAGTGGCTTTAGTAGAAAGTGAATACTTTACCAATGCTAATTAACCCTATTTGAAAGGCCTTTTGTAAAAATTTCAAGAATTTTTCTCCTTTTCTTTTAATTTCAAGCGCGCTCTTTCTCTCTCTCTTTACACCCAATCTCCCCATATCTTTATCTCTCTAAGTTTTTCTCTACTTTAATTTTGTTTCCTTTAATATAAACCACCTGAATCCTTATTCAATACCATATAATTTGAGAGGAAAGGAGAAAATGAAGAAAAATAAAGAGGAATCCAATAGACTATTATGTTTAAAAAGGAGGAAAATTTCTTTTATTTACAGCAATGTCAATCATTAATTGTCTCATTTATTATTTATGTCAAATCTCTAATCATCTATACCTTTTGCCATATTGATTTAATTTTTTTTTGTTTTTTCCAAGTTTTATGATAACATATTAGGAATTTTCACTCATATTTATAAATTTTTTCCTCTTAATTTAGTATTTCTCGATTGGAAATTATGCTACTTAACACACGGTTTACATGTTTTCTCTTTTTTGTTTTTTCAGGAATATCATCTACTTAGAGATGAATCAAATTAAGATTCCCATATAAAATCTATATGAAAAAAAAACACATGAAGTGAAAATCATGGATTTCAAATTATAGCAAGAAAAAAAAAAGCAAATTTGGCATGTTGATTTATCCAAAAATATATAGAGAATTACAATATTGAGCCAAAATCAAACCCTAGAAATAGAAGTATTGTTGGTTTAGTGTTAGAACTAATATGTGTTACTTACAACATGAAAAACATATGAAATCTACAAGAAAGGAAAAAAAAAAGACTTTTTAAAATATACTCAAGACAAAAACAAAATAAAGATTTTTAAGTCAAAATCCAAATTCGACACAAAATAAAAGGCAATTCAAATATGTAACATGCATAAATTAGAACATATGAATGCAAGCAAAGCATGCTTAATTTTGATAAATAAAGGGAAGAAGAATAAGCTGAATTGTAGATAAATAAAAATGAGCAGAATATATTGAATCATGATAAATACAAATGCTCTTAAATTAAGATGACTATATTGATAATCAAAACAAAGAAAAACATGTAAAATTCAAAACAGAGTCTGGACATGACAATAATAATTTTTTTAAGAAAAAACAAGGCATTGAAAAAAAATAACAAAAAGGAAAAAACTAGAAATTAAAATTTTATATTTTGAATCCAAAGCCAGTCAATTTTCCAATAAAATAAAATAAAATATCCAATAAAAAAATAAGGATTAGCTTTGAAAACTGAAGTGAAAAGTAAAAGTGTAACTTCATGATAAAATAAAAATCAATTACATTTGATTGCTAACTTGGAAAAATACATACCTGCTAGAGCTTTCAGGAGGTAGTGTGTGGGACACAGCGATGGTGCGGGGTATTAGGCCTCCACTAGCTGGACCAAAAGCAAGAAAGTCTCTTATTCTCTGTTCCAACCATAGTGCAAGTCATTGTCAGCTATAAGTGGATATTAGAGAAAAATACATTTTTTTGCCTTTCTCCTTGGTATTGAATGTTTTTTTTTTCTCTTGCTTGTCATTGCCTTTTATTGGTGCTAATTTCCTTGCCAGAATCTAGTGAAGGAAAGAACTTCATTGCTGTTGATGGTAGAGAACGTCGTCGTTGTTGCTGGTTGCTCCTTTTTTTCTTGGATGGTTGGAGCTCTAATTATGGTAGAGAGAGTTAGATCAACAATTATGGATACTGTGGTGGCTACATTTGTATGAAGTACGAGTTTATGGTCAGATAAATAAGGCATGGTTTATAGTGGTGAGGTGTGCCTTTTCTTTATGGTATGAGTGCTTGTATTGCGAAGAAATGTGAGAGGAGCGCAAGCGGTTTGTTTTTGCGTTTTAAAAACGTTTTTAAAAAAAATTCAATTTTATTTTTTTTTTGTTTAAATTAATAATTTTTTTGTGTTTTTAGATCATTTTGATACATTGATATAAAAAATAATTTTTTTAAAAAAAATATTATTTTGATACATTTCTAAGTAAAAACCATTTTAAAAAACAACCACAACCACACTCTCAAATATATACTGATAATGGCGGTGGAAGGCTAGTTTGAAGAGAAAGAGACCTTGACCATGGTTGCAAGGTGTAAACATGGTGAACCAATGTTAAATAGAGTAATTGTTAATTGAAAAAAAAAACTGATAAGTTAAGGAAAAAAGTTATTAAGATTGAGATGAGAAATTCTCCAATGAATTTATTTAGATCCAAGAATAATAACCTAGTTATAAATTATGTAAATTCCTTGATCAGGTAATTAAATAATTATTTTTTAAGAAGATTTTTATAAATTAGAATGGAAATAATTTTGGAAAAAAAAAAAAGAATGAAACTTCAAATAAATTAATATATGATTTTGCATGCAAATTATATTGACTGTCACTTTAAAGCTTGGTTGAAATTATAAAACTTTCTGTACCCGAAAGATATCAATGAAAAGGGATTTGATAGAAATTACACATTAGGTATAAACAAGTGAGTGGCACCGTCGTGATTTTTGCTAAATCTCCTCCTAGCACTATTTATACAGCTGGTAATGGCATATGAAGAGGAACTGAGGGACTTTTATAAAAAAAAAACATTTTTCTCTACTTTTCTTCTATTTTCTTCTTCTAATCATTTTGTTTATGGGCATAAAAGTATGGGTTATTGATTCTTACTTAATATACTAAATTAAATAAATTAGGAAAATTAGAGAAAGAGGAAGGAGGGAGCTTGGGATTCTTGGCAAGAAAACAATTTCATTGGATTGAATTAGTTGTGGTAAGTGGTTCTAGTTAATTTATGGCATTTGTTGATGAATTTTTAATGTTGGATTGGAATTTCTCAATTCTTGAACTCAGGTTCTATGAGAAATGTTGTGTTTATACACTATGTTACTAATTCATTACTATGAAGCTGGTCGAAAATATAGTAGATGTATTTTAAAAAATGTTTGTTTGATGTTTGAAAATATTTCAAACTAATATTTTTTTAATATTTATTTTTAATATTTATACATTAAAAAGATATTAATTTAAAACTTTTTAAAATTTTAAAAAACATGGTTGAATTGTAGTGCTAAACAATAACTAAATTATTTTTTTCAGTACAAACCAATTTTTTTCTGTCATTTTGTAGGTAATTATTGATGAAAAAGTAATTCCATCACCAATTCCTTATGGTACTATAGATCACAATTTATTTATTTATTTATTAAGTATTTTATCAAGAATTCTCTGCTTCTACCAGCTAGCTGAACAATTAAGGATTGAATATATATTTTTTACAGAATTAGAGTCAGATTCCTGGAAAATTCTCACCAAAAAAATACCTTTTTTTTTTTCTTGTTGAATCAATCATAACCATCACCACCTATATTTCATAAAATTTTGGACCATAAATAAGAGTTAATAGATAGACCAACATATCTATAGAAAAACATCATGATCTGGGAAAAAATAAATTACTTTGCTGGCCTGATTGATCCTCTAAAAAAGCTCATAATTTTTTAATTTTATTTTTATTTTTAACTTTCACTAACGAAAGAATTTCAATTTAAAAAAAAATTGTGAAAGAAAAATATAATATGAACAGAAAACGTTTTTTGGATAGAGTGACATTATCCACAGAAAGTTTTTTTTTTTTAAATCAAATGAAAGGTAATGTTATAATTTTTATTTAAATAAAAAACAAAATTAAGAAAAGACATGGTATACCACGTCAACACATTCACACCAACCAAATTTATCAAAAGCAAATTGCTTATCCATGGCTTTCACATTAAGCGCGTACCATGAGTTTCACATTGAAAAGTGTTGTGAAAAAAAAAAGATAGGATTTGATGGTTTGTCAAATTTTATACACGGAATAAAAATAATGAAATAAAATTATTTAAGTGGTTCTAGAATTTTGATAAGTAAATCTAGAATTTTTTAGAAATTTATTACTTAAAAATCTAATCTTCATCAGTTTTGAATAATTCTTTAAAGGTTAAGTTGTTACAAATCATAAATCGTTAGATTGTTTAATCTTTAATGATAATACACACAAATCACTAATAAAAAATTATCTAAATTTCTATATAGGTGAGAGAGATTACTATACGTACCTAAAGTGCTAACTTTTTATTTTGTGATTTATATAATTTTTTTATCTAGTAAAAACATAACTTATTATTTATAAATCAAATATTAAATTTATTAATCTGAATATTAAAAATAAATTAAATTTATAGTAATTATAAATATTTATTATATAAATATAATAATAATACATGTACAATACATATTAAACTAATATTTGCGTATCATGACTCCCCGACAACGACTAGTTGCATGTTAAAAATACATTTCATTTAAAACATTTATTATCCTTAACATGATATTCTTGTCCAAGTCTAACATAATATAATTGAGAATTATGAATAAAAAGTCAACACACAAATTTATATTGTCTGGTGAAATTACTTACTTATAGATAAAGATGGTACTTGGATTTTAATATATATATATATATATATATATATATAGAGGTAAGATACAACAAAGGGAATATATCTTATGTTATGGATTACACACATACATATCTAACCAAAATCATCAACAAAAGAATAATAAAAATAAATGGTTTTCCTATAAAGTACTCTCACGCTCATAAAACATATCACTATAATGGTTTTCCTTAAAAAAATAAATAAATTACAGTGATGATAACCCTAAGTATTCTCTGTTTGGTCGCCCATTAAAACAATTTGCATGCTTATATCTCATGCTTGAATGTTTTATGAGCGTGAGAGCCCATTAAAACAATCCGCAAAACAATTATCCTCACACAGCCCAATTAACTTGACAAAGATCAAAAAACTTGACAAAGATCAAAAAACAATTCAAATAATAGGTGAAAAGTGTGGCTTGACTTTTAAAAAAAAATTAAGATAATTTTTTTAATATAAAAACAACAAAATATTAGATCGATTAGGGTTTCACAGCATCACCAACCAAACTAGCAAATTAGATCATAAACTATATGGAAATTAACAACTTTGTTTTTTTAAAAAAATTAATTTTTTACCTAATAATACGATAACAATGGGTGCTCGCAAAATTAAGCCGAAATGTTTGTTTGAGTTTGCGATAACCTCATAGAATGACAACTAAAAAAAATAATGAAAACTAATTTAAAATCAATTAAATATTGAAGGATGAAATCAAAAAATAAAATTCACTAGAGATTCATAAATAAACAAGATAAGAACATAGATCAGATATAAATTAACTAAGTAAAGAAAAGGAAATGAAAAGTATAAACAAGAGATTAATATAACATAAAATAAAACTTGAATATTACAAAATACAAAGAAAAAGAGCAAGAGTAAGATTTTGATCTGAAAACCAAGATACCTAAATTCATGGCAAATGCCTCCTTTTTTAGACCAAAATTTGA
Organism: Populus nigra; assembly: GCF_951802175.1. NCBI lineage: Eukaryota > Viridiplantae > Streptophyta > Magnoliopsida > Malpighiales > Salicaceae > Populus > Populus nigra. The sequence goes on along the minus strand of NC_084863.1, from coordinate 6,374,257 downwards.
AACTATTGATTTGATGACTAATTGTTGAGTGGGTGTCCACCTCTTAACTTTGGTAACAATCTTTATCTTCTTGTTTGCAGAAAACATCATTGCTAACATTAGAATTTGAACAGATAGTTTTCATGAAAGTTCTAGGAAATTATCGTAGCTTTCCAACAAAACAAGAATGAGGTCATTTGAAATTTTAGAACTCGAGATATGGGTTTAACACTGAACAGTATCTAGGTTGCAGGACAAATTCCGACTTCTCTGTTATTGCTACCATTTGAACTTGAAAATAGCACTTTTAAATCTTGGACTGTTCATGAAAGTTTTAGGCTTATGTCTTAGCTTTCTATCCATATAAACTAGACCTAAATCCAAGTTCTACAGCTCCAGTTATGATTCAATAACTAAATGATGTTCTAGTTTGGACTGAACCAGCATCTCTTTTCTAGTTTTGTCTTCTCAATTTTAGTAGTTAAACTCATTAATCAATCCTTTTATTTATGTGATAGGCCTGCATTTAAGATGAACATTTACCATAAATTAAAGGTATCTTATATTATTAGACATGTTATTATAAAATATGCTTTAGTTAAGGAGTTATTGATACTTCAAGTGCAAAATGATGATATAAAACCTTGATAAAAAATTTTAAGTACTAATCAGTAGATATACTCTATGCTTTAATGTTAAATTGAAACATTATTGATAAAAGGATATTAATTACACTAAAAAATCGGTCACTAAAAGGTTAAGTCAAACCACTAATAACTTTTTTAATATTTGGGGATAATGAAACATTACTAGATGATGCACATGATCTTCAAATATAAATTAATCAATTGTTGAATTCATAATAAATTATAATTTTTAATTTATTTAATTATAATTATAATTTATATTTGAGTCAACATATTAGGAACCTAATAAGTCACACACATTAAAAACCATTATTCAGAAATTAAACTCGAATGATTTAATTAAGTATGACTTAATTAAAATATATTTTAGAAATCAAGGACTAAAATATAATTAATACATAGATTATATTTTTAGACTTAAAAAAATAAAATAAGGATTTGATTGAGTTAGTTTCTAAAATTATCCTAAATTAATATATGAAAATTATTCATGGGGCAAATTGATATTTTACTAATTTATAAGTTGTTTCAGAGTTTCATATAAATAATAAATTATGCCTCTTATTTAGGGTGGTTGTCTGTTAGATAGAAAAAACTATGTAAACATAATAATAGAGTTAGCACTCTAAGCATAGTAATCCCTCTCTTCTAAATAAGAATTTAAAAGATTTCTCACAGAAAGTTCGTGTGGATTACCGTTGGAAGCTGGACAATTGAATGACTTGTAATTTGTGATAAACCAGCTTTTAAGAAATTATTCAAATTATAAATCTTTTCTTTTAAATTCAAAGAAAAGATTTTCAAGTAACAAATCCCTAAGCATTTATAAATCTATTTAACGGAATCTTAGAGACTCTCGAATAATTTTGTTTTATAATTTTCATTATTAATCTATTAACAATTATGCTATTGATAGTTTATATATATATATATATATATATATATATATATATATATATATCAACTTGTCAATAGATTAATAATGTGCAATTGTAAACACCCCGCATTTCTAAATGCCGCCACGTTTGCTTTAAAATTGGAGAAGTTTTTAAAATTCTGAGCATTCCTTTAAGATCATTGGAAAATGGCTATAAAATACAATGCCAGCTAGAATAACAATAGCAAATTCATTTCCCTTTCATTTTTAACCTCCATCTCTACCATTTTCCCCAATAAATTAACTTTGAAAATCAACCTGCGTGATCAATTCAAATCCTATAACAAACAATACCTGCTCCAAACTATCTTCAAAATTTCATCCTCAAGTCATTATAACAATTAACATGGACAAAATGGATTAAAGCTCAAGAGCATTAAATGCAACAAATGTTGGAAACATGCTACTGTTAAGATATTAGAGATTGAGCGTGGTGAAAACAAGCTTTTTTTACTACTGTAATTAGAATTCTTCAATATTTAAGGGAAAACTCTACTGTGTAGTTCTACACCTCCAAGTATTAAAATCTATAATTAATTAAACCCTAACACTTTAAATATAAAGTGAACAAAATAATTAGTGAAGGGTTTTTTATATTTTTTTTCAAACCCTAACGGATAATCATGAACTAGTTATAATATCCATTATTGCATTTTAGAACATGAGAAAGATATATTTTTGTTTTTTTATAAAAAGTGTGCATAGAAAACTTTTAAGATTTAGTCGTATAGATGAAAATAAAATATTTTTTTTATTTTTTTAAAGAGGAAATTAATTTAAATTTTTTAGTTGAATTTTTTCAACTTTCAAAAAAAATTTAAGAAAGGTTTCGGAGAAAATCATGTATTTTAATATCAGATTTGTATTTTACAATGTTAATATATAACCCGATATTATGCAAAATTATTAAAAAATAAAAAAAAATAAAAAATATTTTGAAATGACCCTTGAAATTTTTATTATTATTAAATTTAAATTGGGCTAGACTTGAAATAGATCTAGCCCGACTTAGTTAGGTTGGGCTGATTAACAGCCAAACAAACCCTTGTTCTTTTTTGTTGGTGAATCAAACCTGACTTAGTTAGGTTGGGCCGATTAACAGCCAAACATACCTTTTTTTCTTTTTTGTTGGTGGATCAAACCCGACCTAGCTATTTGAGTGGGTTGAAATGAGTCTAGTATGACCTATATTAATGCTATTTTTTAAATTTGCATCCATAACGAATTCTGCATGCAAATGACTACGGAGATTTTAAAAGAAAAAAAAAAAGAGGCAAACTTTCTTGGTTGGAGGAGAAAGAGAGGTTGGTGGCGTTCCTAAACATCCAAGGCAGATATTTAATCGAGGGCATGGTCCTACTTTAATAATATATATATATAGAAAATAAATTAATTAATAGATATTTGTTTTTTTTTTTTTGTAAGTGACTTCATGATGTTTGGGTTGGTAGGTTGTTTAAGGAAGTTTTTATGGTCTATTTGTAGTTTTTTGCAAAAAAAAAAGGGTAAAAAATAGATTTTTAAGCCAATTTCTCAGCAATAAATACACTGTGTTCCACCTTATCTTCTTGAACCAATCATAACCACCGCAAATGAGGTGATAAAAAGAGCACCGAATCTATACGAAAACATCACCATCTCTCGTGGAAAAAAAAGAAAAAAAGATTAAAACATGTTGCATGCTTATATTTGTATTCTTGCATGCTTCTGCCAGGTCAACAGTTAAGAATTCACTAATCCCACGAGAATTAATACATTTACTATGATCTAAAATTAATATTAATAAATATATAACATTCTAGTTATTATTATATTAGCAATTATATGATTCAAATCTTAAATTATAAGGAGAGTAAACTTTTTAATCCTAAATTTTTACCATTATATCATCTATTAGATGGTTTGTAAGAAGAATTTTGCACCATAAATAAAACATAATAAAGAGATCAACGAATCTATCGAAAAACATACATCAAAATAGATTAATTAAGGACAATAATCCTTGAAGAGCTAACTTGACAACCAAATAATTGACAACCAAATAATATATTTATCAATGTAACATGGCTTGTCAAAACATGCCACGTCATTTCAATTTAAACCACAAAATCTAACAATCTTAAATTGTGCTTATTAAGCATCACTGCACGATATACTCTTAGCCTTTTCTATATATAACTTGCTAGTTGGCATTATTTTTCACAAAAATCATTCTATACCACAATGGCTTCATCACCCTCTTCTCTAGTTTTCAAAGTTCACAGACGTGAACCCGAGCTGATCAAACCAGCGAAGCCCACCCCACATGAGTTCAAACTGTTATCTGACATTGATGACCAAGAAGGCCTTCGATTCCACATTCCACTCATGCTATTTTATCGCCACAATCCCTCAATGCACGGGAAAGACCCCGTCAAGGTCATCAGAGAGGCAATTGCTAAAACATTAGTGTTTTACTATCCATTTGCCGGCAGGCTGAGGGAAGGGCATAACCGCAAGCTCATGGTGGAATGCACTGGCGAGGGTATCTTGTTTATAGAGGCTGACGCTGATGTTACACTTGAGCAGTTTGGTGATCCACTTCAACCTCCATTTCCTTGCTTGGAGGAGCTCCTCTTTGATGTTCCTGGCTCTAGCGGGGTGCTAAACTGCCCTCTGTTACTTATTCAGGTAAATTTTCTGTATTTTTGTCCACTACGCTGGTCCAAGACTTTTTCTGTGTCACCTATTAGGCAGCAAAAATTATTGAGGGAGCTAGAAATCCTTCTGCGTATCAAACACTACGTACGAAGTCTATCAAGCCATCATAAGAGTAGATGGATAGCAAAATTATAAGCTATTATATTGGAGAAACCTACCATGATTAATTGTATGTTCCGATATTTTTTCTCGTAGTTGTTATAGTTACTATAAAATTACTTTCAAAATTTTATTAAAAAAATGATCTCAAAATTTTAATTTCAAATCGTAATCTTTCTTGTTAGTGGAAGTTGAGGAGGAAAAAGTCACATCATAGATGTTATATTTATTAGGTTTAAGATTATGCTCCTGCTTTGTGTTGATGATCTAAAAATTCCAATCCACTAGTCAAATAGGCATAATTCGCTTATACATCCACTCATCAAATCATCTAACAATCATCTAGGTATATGCTGTGTAATTTATTATGCAAATTGGCAGGTGTCACGGCTCAAGTGTGGTGGTTTTCTCTTTGCCCTCCGCCTCAACCATACCATGAGTGATGGCCCAGGATTAGAGCAATTCATGACAGCGGTGGGTGAGATGGCCCGCGGAGCCAATGCCCCCTCTGTTCCTCCAGTGTGGGAAAGACATGTCCTTAATGCAACTGACCCACCTCGAGTTACATGCAGACACCGAGCGTACGAGGAGGTAGCTGGCTCCAAGAGCTCAATTCTTACACATGATCATCTGGTTCATTGTTCATTTTTCTTTAGCCCTTCAGATATAACTGCTCTTCGAAGATTGGTCCCACCTCACCTCAGCCATTGTTCTACTTTCGAAATATTAACGGCATGTCTTTGGATATGTCGGACCATTGCCCTCCAACTAGATCCTAATGAAGAAATGCGCGTAATTTGCCTCGTCAATGCGCGTGAAAAATTTAATCCTCCGTTATTACCAAGAGGTTACTATGGTAATGGTTTTTTTCTTCTAGCAGCAGTAGCAACTGCAGGGGAACTTTCGAAAAAGCCAATTGGATATGCTTTGGAGTTGGTAAGGAAGGCTAAGGCGGACATGACTGAGGAACACATGCGATCTACAGCATCTTTGCTGGTGAGCAAGGGAAGGCCTCTTTTTACTGTGCCAGGGACCTACATAGTTTCGGACTTGAGACGTGCGGGACTTGAAAAGGTAGATTTCGGATGGGGAAATGCTATATATGCTGGTACTGCAAAAGCCATCCCTGAACTTGCAAGCTTTTATATTCCGTTTACAAATAAGAAAGGGGAAGATGGGATCGTAGTACCATTTTGCTTGCCAGCTCCTGCTGTGGAAAGACTTTTCAAGGAGCTTGAAGGCATGCTAAAGGGACAGCTAGTTAGTGGTGGAGCAAATTCCAAGTTAATCGTATCTTCTTTATAAGTTAAATTGTTTACTCTTATTTTCTATGTACCACGTATCATTTATGTATGTTTCGTTTGAATTTTATTTTTTAATATTAGTACGACATTTACCTTTTATGTCCATTCAGCATGTGCTATGACTATTAATAATTAATATGAGTGTTTGTTTTTGTAATTGTTTTTATGGTTGTTATTTAAAAATAATAATTTAAATTGTAGTGGATATAAAATGATCAAAGAGGATATTAATTTTTTTCAACATTGAACATTTAATATATATATATATATATATATATATATATATATATATAAGATGAACTACTTATAACATAAAAACTTTTATAATTCTCTCATCAAACTTAAAGTTGTTTGACGAGGATGATGGTTGTTGTTGAAATATTATTTTATGGGTTTTACAATTGTTTGTGGTAAAAAAAAAACACGACATCTGTAACAAAGGTTTTAAGACGGGAAGAGGTCAATGGAAGAAATTGTGAACTATTGATGGAAACAAGAAGATGATGAGAAGCATGTCAAGGAGAGGAGGGATATTTTTGTCAAGAGATAATTGAACGGTCTTCAATGTTCAATAAGTAGGTATGACATGCTTTTGATGAACCTATATGGTTGGACCACAATTATTATATGGGTCTTACATTCTTCAACCAACATTTTAATATTTTCCAAACAATCATTAATTGTGGATACACCACACCCACTATCAAAAAATCGACGAAAACCAACGGAATTACCGACAGAAATAATTCCATCTCAAATTTTGTCGGTATATACCGACCGTATCACCGATGGATTATACAGTTTTTTTGAAAAGTTGCAACAGTGTTATGACGTGGATTTTTTCAGATGATTTTATTGATGGAATGACCGAGGGATTCAAACCGGGATCTCCGTACAGTGATGTGGCATAGTCATCGGCGGACTCACCGACAGAACATGTCCATCGGTGATTCCATCGGTAACAATCGATATATACCCACTCTGCCGACACTCTATTTCTCCTTCTTCTTCCCCATCCCATCTCTCCCCTCCCAAGCTGCAGCCAACCACCCATCCCAACTCTCCCCCTCTTCTCAATACAAACACTCAAGTTTCTTATACTTTTGTACGTGGTGACAACATCCGTTCTTATGGATTTTATCATTTTTTATAAGTAAATTTATCCTTTTTAGTTTTAACATTTAAATGTGAATTTTATTATTTTTTTAGTATATGTTTTTTGTTAACGTATGTACTTGTTTGATTGTTATTTGTCAAAAAACCTTGTAGTATGAATGTATAATTTTGTAGTTGTTATAATTTGTTTTAGATTTTGTAAAATTATTTTTGTTTGTAAATTGTTGAAACTTTGTTTGAATTACACTGAATTAGATATGTTGTGATGAAATAAATAATAGCTTGTTTAACGGGGTCTGTTTTAATTTTTATTAATTCTATTGCGAAGTTGTGATTTCCGTAAATTTATATATGTATAAATTTGTATGGACATTGATAGTTGATAATTGATAATGAATATTTAACATAAGTGTTTTTTTAGTTTGTTGGATAATGCCGAGGCAAACCAATATTTTTGTTGTGTTTATTTATGTAACATAGTTAATTAATATATGTTGTCGTCATAATTTTATAGAGGTTCGATAGAAGTCATGGATAATCGTTCATGGATGTATCGGGACTCACCCCAAGGATTGTGGAGGATGGATTATTGTAACGGGATTCAGGGTTTTATTAATTTTACAACATTTATCCCGAGAAATTTTACTGATGGCAGTATTAGGTGTCCATGTAGGAAGTGTAAAAATAAAAAGTTTGTGCATCAAGATGTTGTAACGATGCATCTTCTAACCAAAGGGTTCATTGAGGATTACCTTTGTTGGTATGCACACGGGGAACTATTTATTCCTAATGAGAGCATGGTAGAAAGGGTGGCTGGGTCAACTTTTAGTGCTAGCAACATGTATGAAGTTGGAAATGACAACAGTAATCCTTACAAGAACATGGTTATGAATGCAATGAGAATGAGTGAAGGTAATGTCAGTGAATGCCTAATCGTAGAAGAAGAACCTAATGTAGATGCAGCAAGGTTTTTTGATCTGTTGAAAGATTCTGACGAATCATTATGAGATGGCTACACGAACCCAGTAAATTATCGATCGTAGCACAAGTGTTCACCATCAAGTCAGATCATGGGTTGAGTGAGGCCAATTATGATAAGATTATCGAATGGGCGAGAAGCATTTTACCTGAAGGGAACAGGCTGAAAGAGAACTTCTATGCTGCCAAGTCTATGATGAAACCCTTCGATTTAGGATACCAGAAAATTGACATGTGCCCTAACTTCTACATGTTACACTACCTTAAAAATGTTGAGCAGACCGAGTGCATGACATGTGGGCATTCCCGTTACAAACCTAGAACTGGTAGAGGAAAGAATCGTGGCATATAAAAAACTTAGATACTTCCCAATCACACCTAGACTGCAGAAGTTATTCATATCACCAAGGACTGCTGAGCACATGACATGGCACCAATCACATCATGCGGTTGATGGAGTGATGGTGCATCCTTCTGATGGCGAAGCCTATAAATACTTTAACAATATGCATCCTCACTTTTTAGTTGAATCAACAAACGTGTGTCTTGGGTTGTGTACAGACGGATTCAACTCACTCAAGTCATTTGCTACTCCTTATTCTTGTTGGTCGGTTATACTGACAGTTTATAACTTGCCACTAGGGATGTGTATGAGGCCAGATTTCATATTTTAATCTATGGTTATACTAGGTCCGAGCAGTCCGGGACAGAATATATATGTTTGTCTTCGACTGTTGATTGATGAGTTGGCGCAGTTGTGGTCCTCTAGAGCTTTAACTTATGACATCTCGAGGGAACACAATTTTGTTATGAGAGCGGCTTTGATGTGGACTATCAATGATTTCCCAGCTTATGGAATGGTTTCTGGTTGGAGCACGTATGGAAAACTAACATGTCCATACTATATGGAGAACAACAATGCATTCACACTAACAAACGGGGGTAAAGCTTTTTTTTTACTGTCACCATCGTTTTTTGCCACCGAATCACAGGTACAGAAAGAACAGAAAGGATTTCTTTGTTGGCAGAGTCGAAAAGGGTGTTACACCCCCGTGTCTTTCTGGTGAAGAATTACATAATGTTGTGTCAGAGTACAATGACATTGTGTTTGGTCTCCAATCAGGTAAGCAGAAGTTTCTTGGTTTTGGTTTGACCCATAATTGGGTGAAGCGAAGTATCTTTTGGGAGCTTCCTTATGGGAAGACCAATCTTCTCCGCTATAACCTTGATGTCATGCACATTGAAAAGAATATGTTTGAGAACATTTTCAACATTGTCATGGATGTGAAGGGGAAGACAAAGGACAACATCAAGGCTAGATTAGATGTAGCATTATTCTGTAACCATAAAAATATGGAGTTGATATGTGATGGGTCACGGGTCGCAAAACCAAGAGCAAGCTTCGTGTTACAAAAAAACACACAACTGCTAGTGTACAAATGACTTAAGAGTCTGCGTTTTCTCGATGGACATGCCTCGAACATATTAAGGCTAGTTAATACGAAGGAATGCAGATTATATGGAATGAAGAGTCATGGCTGCCATGTGTTTATGCAAACACTCATCCCATTAGCTTTTTGTGATTTGTTGCCAAAGGAAATATGGGATGCACTAACGGAGATTAGTCATTTCTTCAAAGATATATGCTCTAGCAAGTTGAATGTTGATCACATTGAAAGGCTTGAAATGAATATCGTCGAGACAATATGCAAACTTGAGATGATATTCCCTCCATCATTTTTTTGACTCAATGGAGCATCTACCCATACATTTATTATTTGAGGTAAAAGTTGAAGGACCGGTCCAGTACAAATGGATGTATCCATTCGAGAGGTTAGATATTATTGTTACTATGTAATTCATAATTAAATGTTTTTTCATTTTTTAATTGATAATGTTTTATTAATTATATATATATATACAGGTACTTGTTCAATCTTAAGAAAAGGGTTAAGAATAAGGCACATGTTGAGGCGTTAATGTGTGAGGCCTATATTGTTGAGGAGATCTCAACATTTATCTTATACTATTTCGAACCTCATTTAAGAATGAGGATCAACCGTGTTCCACGGCATGATGATGGTAGTGAAGTGCCTTCAAATGGGAACTTGTTAATAATTTTTAATCTAGGACGACCCACACCTAAAAATGTCGTGAGGGGAAGATATTTGTCTGAAATAGAGTTCAGACAAGCACACAATTATGTCTTATTTAACTGTGATGAGTTGAGACCTTTTATTAAGTAAGTAGATGATCGACTTGAACTTTGTAAAGAGTGTACTATTTATATATTGTGATACCATAAACTCATATAATTTGGAACAACCTTGCAGGTAACATCGACGATACTTACTGTCCAATAACTCACAGCTAACTGAATCCTAGATCTTTCAATTACAAGACGAACAATTTGTCACGTGGTTTAGAACACATGTAAATCCTATCACAAACTCATTATCTCTTGCAATATAATTAACTGTATGTCAATATTACATAATATACGTTTATTAATTATTATTGTATTTGATATATAAGGTTTATCAAATGGGAGGTAGTGCTGCTATTTCCCTGTCTTTACTAAGCCTGGGCCCTGAAAGAAAAGTCAAGTGCTATAACGAGTATTTTGTCAATGGATATGTCTTTCATACTGAAGAATATGGGAATAAAAGAAAGACATATAACAGCGGTGTTTGTATTAAGGGATCGACTTCTAATGAGCTTGAAGTTGACCACTACGGTAGATTGGAAGAGGTCATCGAACTGCAATATCATAGCAAGTAGAATATAGTGTTTTTATTCAAATGCTATTGGTATGACACAACTGACAGAGGAATTAGAGTAGATCCTCATTATGGTCCCGTTGAAATTAACTCAAAAGCTAGACACCACAATGTAAACGATGTCTTTGTTTTCATAAAGCAATGTCAACAAGTTTATTACACATACACCTCTTCTTTTAGAAAGGACCGATCAAGAGTTGATTGGTTATCCATTTTAAAAACAAAACCCAAAGGTCGTGTCAATGTTGTTCATGATGAGAACGAAGACACAAGTGTCATAGATGAAGTCTTTCAAGCTAGTGAGTTGGTTGAACCATACTGAGTTGCTCATTCAATTGACTTAGAAGAAAATTTGAATTTTCGTGTTTTCGATGATAGTCTTATTGATGTTGATATAAAGGAGTTGAATGTTGTTTTAAACTCTAGTGGATTAAAGAATGTTGATGAAGAAGATGATAACCACATTGAAGAGTGCGATGAAAATGATGATGACAATTCAATTGAGGACGAAGATGAAAATTTTGACTAAATATGTTGTAAAGCCTTATTTTTATAATGTAATATTAAGGATGATATTTTGGAGCATGAAATATTTATTCTTCTTTAATTGTCAGCTCTTGTTATTACATTGTGTGTGTTGTAAGTTTGCAATTCAAGATTTTGTGCAGGAGGATAGACAGAAATACAAACAGAAGCTATAAAAATATTGATAGTTTTACCGACGACTATACTGATGGCATGGAACCTGTCGGTATTATACCGAGAGTTGAAAAAAAATCACGGCATTTTGCCATAATCACTGATGGAATTACCGACGGATTCCCGACGGTTGGTGCACGCCTGTCAGACGAACTGGTCAGTCGGCACAGTTACCAATGGATTTGCCGACGAACTCGGCAAATCCTATGTGCCCGTGCTCTGACACACGCAGTTACCGACGGATTGAAAAATCTGGCGGGCTTTTCGAATTGTTTTATGCGAATATCAACTAATTACTGACAGAATTTAATGCCACCGCCTAAAAAAATATTATTCAATGTTCCGTCGGAAATATTGTAATATAAAACCCTCCCCCCCTTCTTGGTTCTTTTTTTCTCGGCTCTTCATTTCTATTTTTCTCCTCTCCGTTTGTATTAAGTTTTTGCAAAAGGTTTTATTGTTTTGTTGGTTGTTTTTAACATATTAAAAGGTATGTATTCTTCTTTCTTTATCTTTCTATTTTTTTAATTTTTTTATTTTAATTATGATTATTTTTTTGGTATTCTTTGTTTTGTGTATTGCTTGTAGATAAAATTTTAAAATTAACATACTATTAAGGTGAACATTTTTTATTCCTAAACTTATTTTGAATTTATATAGTGGTCTTTAGTTTTGTGTATTGTTTGTTGTGTGTTTAGGATGTGTTGTGTAGTGTTCTTTAATTTTATGATATTATTGTTTGTATTGCCATAATAAAGAATGTTATTGTTGAATTTATGTTTACAATGTTAATTGAAATATAGAATTAAATTTAATTAGTCTATCTTAATTTTAGGATATTATTGTTTGTATTGTCATAATTGTTATTGTTGAATTTATGTTTAGAATATTAATTGAAATATAAAATTAAATTTAATTAGTTTATCTTAATTTTAGGATATTATTGTTTGTATTGTCATAATTGTTATTGTTGAATTTATGTTTAGAATGTTAATTGAAACATAGAATTAAATTTAATTAGTTTATCTTAATTTTAGGATATTATTGTTTGTTATGTTTTTTATTATTTTGATTAATTTTAATTGTTATTTATGAATTTGTATTGATGTTAGTTGAAAATATATAGATGTTGAATTTCTATAGATGTTAGGTTGTATAGAGTTGATTTTGCAATATTTGTGTAATTATCAATAGTTGTAGGTATGAAAATTGTGGGTAGTCTCTAATATATGGGAGGTGTTGTCGAATTTTTTAAATGATTGAATTTCTATAGATGTTAGGTTGTATATATGATGTTGCTGGAGTCAATTGGATTGTGGTTATTGTAAAGATTGTAGGTTTGAAAACTGTGGGTAGTTTCCAGTATAGAGGAGTTGCTGCTGAAATTTTTTTAAATAATCAAAGTTAATTATGTAATTATTTGTATACATTTGTGTAGATGCGTCGAATGAAATCTACGGCACGTCATCAGTAGACGGTTGCAGCTAGTTCTTCTAGCAGTGAGGAGGACATCTCCCTAGGTGCTGATCACGGCGAGGCATCTGCGCCAAATTGTGATGCTACCTCTTCTAGTGCGGTTTCACAGTGCAAAGGCGGTGTGCCTTCACAGCGGGGTCAATTCACCCGCAATTACCAGGCACAATGGAAAGATGACCTCTCAATGTAAGTTTGTTTAGGTTTTAGTTTTTTTATATACTTATAACATAATTTATGGACAACTAATTAATATTTTATTAATTTTATTTAATTTCAGGTTCACAAATATTGAGGCTGTCAGGACAATAACATCGGCGTTTAAATCGTCGATGGAGATTTTATTGTTTCAATGGAGTCAGGTCTCCAAACATCCTAAGTGGAGACCTAATATCGATGCCTAGTTTCAGCGATTTCGGGTAGGTGTTAACTTTTAATTTCCAGTTTATTTTTAATAAATAATTTTTGTAATTTCATATCTTATACTATTTTTATTTTAAATGAATTATTTATATACACAGAATAAATTTGAGTGAGATAGCGCGAATAACAATGTTGTCAAGAAAGTATGGGAGAATCATGTGGTAACTAGGTAACATCGAAAATAATATTTATTTTTTGATTTATAATTTTATGTTCTAAATTCTAATTAGTTATTATGGAAGTACGTTGCGTGATTTTTAGTATGACACCAAAAAAAAAAGCGAAAAGATATGCGAGGGACAACGGTCTTGAATGATGGAATGAGGTGGCGGTTTGGCGGGAATTCAAACCGCCATTCATCTTGAGAGATATATGGGTGGCATATATTGAGCACATGACGTCTGAGCGGTTCTCATGATGCTCACAGTCTGGCGCCAGCAACCGAAACCGACAAATTCATGGATCGATGACCATGCACACTGGCAACTCCGTCCCGTTCAGCACACATGCGAAGGGGATGGTAAGATTAATTTAAATGAAATATATTGTTAATTAATTTGTTGTTGCTTATAAATATATTTAAATTGCAACCTTTTTTTTCCTAACAGGCTATGTCTATTGGATGTGAGCCGAGTCCAATAGAACTATTTGTAGAGACGCATGTGTGGAGTCAAGACCGTCAAAAGGGGGTGTAGTAGTACGTGGACAACCGTGCTAAGCACTTTATGGTATGTTCATTCAATCATTTTATTTTGTAAGTTATTATTTTCTTGAATTGAATATGATGATTTTTAAAAAAAAATCAAGAGACCTATAATAGTCGGTTGAGAGAGATATATGAGGACGATCATTCGACCCATTCGGATTTGTGGATGGAGGTCGGATTGTTTGATGGACCCGATAAAAATCGAGTCTATGGGCTCTCCAACACTACGGCCAAATCCGGATTTGTGAATGGAGGTCGGATCATCTGATAGACCCTATCAAAATCGGGTCTACAGGCTCTCCAACACTACGATCGAAAACTTGCGGTCGACCCGTAGTGTCTCAACCATTGGGAGCTCTCCATCAGTATCGAGCACCTAGTCAGAGGAGTTCATGGCCTTGAAACAACAATATAAACGCCTCTCAACGGATTATTATCAGATCCGTCAAATGGTAATGGAGATTAGATCAAAGATGAGTGATGATACATGTGCAGCTCCTTTTTGACCGTATGGTTCTGGGAACAACCAGTCTCCTCCTCCTCCAGCTCCGCCGCTATTTTAGTTTAATTTAAAAAAAACATTAAATTTGTAATGAATATTTGGATGAATATTACTTAACATTATTTTTACATTTTTAATGTTTAATACAAATTTATTTGGTTATTAATTTTTTTTACTGTTAATAAATAATTTTTAAAAATATTTTAAATAAATATCGACGGCTTTCTAGACGGAACTAGGCCGTCGGTATTTTACCGAGAGTTGCAAAAAAATTACCACCCATGCCACAATCACCAACTAATATATTCTGTCGGTATTTACCACTATTATTACCAATGGATAGATTCTGTCGGTATTTGACAGAGAGTTTTGAAATATTTACCACCCATGCCACAATTACCGACGGATATTCCATCGGTAATTACCGTTGAAAATGCAGACGGAATTATTCCATCGGTAAAATTCTCGCGGGAATTTTTTTTTGGTGCGCTTCGCCGTTTGTAATAGCATCTGTGTTTGGTTTTTTTTAATTACCAACAGAATTGGCGATGGAATGAAAAATTACCGACGATTAGTATTCCGACGGACATATTCCGTCGGTGAGGTCGTCGGTAACATTTTTACCGATGATTTGCATGCCTCACACCGACAGAATGAATTCGTTGATAAAATTGTTTAATGGTGTAGTGACTACACTTTCTACCACAAAAATGAACATCGTCATAAACACAAGGTTGACAAATCTATACTTGAAGAAAAAGGACTCCATTTTATATTTATAACCGATGGACTTTTTCCTAATTCTACCATAACTAAAAATGATGTGATACTAACTACTAACTACCTACCTACTCAAATTAACCAAGCTTCACATTAAGTTTTATCATACTATGATTACAAAAGTGACATTTAACCTAACCAGATTGTGCCTATTTAATGGGTTTGAAGTATTGTTACATATTGGTATTCAACATTTTTCCCTCATAAATACAAAAAAAAAATGCACCTTTAAAAGTTTTGGGTAGACAAATCGAGTTTCACTTGGGATTCGAATTCGTATCCACAGTGAAGCGTGAGCAACTATTCTTGTGAGATCTGGAAAGACTAGCAAAATAGTTAATGGCATTCTTGTTTTACACAGTTCCTTGAAGAGCTAACTTGAAATTGCTAAATAAAAATCTCAACATATTCTACCAAATAATATATTTATCAATGTAACAAGGTTCATACTAACTTCATGCACATGGCAAGTTAAAACATGCCACGTAATTTCAATTTAAACCACAAATCTAATAACGATAACCTTAATTTTAAATTGTAGTGAGCATCGCACAATTGGATAATCTTTTGTCTTCTCCATGCTACCTCAAACCCAATCTTTATTTGTCTGATATACTCTTAGCCTTTTCTATAGCTGGCATCATTTTTCACAAAAATCATTCTATACCACAATGGCTTCATCACCCTCTTCTCTAGTTTTCAAAGTTCACAGACGTGAACCCGAGCTGATCAAACCAGCGAAGCCCACCCCACATGAGTTCAAACTGTTATCTGACATTGATGACCAAGAAGGCCTTCGATACCACATTCCATTCATACAATTTTATCGCCACAATCCCTCACTGCAAGGGAAAGACCCCGTCAAGGTCATCAGAGAGGCAATTGCTAAAACATTAGTGTTTTACTATCCATTTGCCGGCAGGCTGAGGGAAGGGAATAACCGCAAGCTCATGGTGGAATGCACTGGCGAGGGTATCTTGTTTATAGAGGCTGACGCTGATGTTACACTTGAGCAGTTTGGTGATCCACTTCAACCTCCATTTCCTTGCTTGGAGGAGCTCCTCTTTGATGTTCCTGGCTCTAGCGGGGTGCTACACTGCCCTCTGTTACTTATTCAGGTAAAGTTTCTGTATTTTTGTCCACTACGCTGGTCCAAGACTTTTTCTGTGTCACCTATTAGGCAGCAAAAATTATTAAGGGAGCAAGAAATCCTTCTGCGTATCAAACACTACGAAGTCTATCAAGCCATCATAAGAGTAGACGGATAGCAAAATTATAAGCTATGATATTGGTGAAACCTACCATGATTAATTGTATGTTCCGATATTTTTTCTCGTAGTTGTTATAGTTACTATAAAATTACTTTCAAAATTTTATTAAAAAAATGATCTCAAAATTTTAATTTCAAATCGTAATCTTTCTTCTTTTTTTTTTTAGTTTAACGTGGGTGTCCGGGTCAGCTTGCGCGCACCTTGACTAATCCCACGGGCCCTGAAGTTAATGACCATGTAAGCCTCCAGTGGCCATCATATGAACAACCATAGGGCTCGAACCTGAGATCACAGAGAGAGTAAACTTCTTGGTCCCAAACTCTTACCACTGGGTCACCACCTAGATGGTTAAATCGTAATCTTTCTTGTTAGTGCAAGTCGAGGAGGAAAAAGTCACATCATATATGTTATATATATTAGGTTTAATATTATGTTCCTACGTTGTGTTGATGATCTAAAAATTACAATCCACTAGTCAAATAGGCATTCGCTAATAAATCCACTCATCAAGTCATCTAACAATCATCTAGGTATATATGCTGTCTAATTTATTATGCAAATTGGCAGGTGTCACGGCTCAAGTGTGGTGGTTTTCTCTTTGCCCTCCGCCTCAACCATACCATGAGTGATGGCCCAGGATTAGTGCAATTCATGGCAGCGGTGGGTGAAATGGCCCGCGGAGCCAATGCCCCCTCTGTTCCTCCAGTGTGGGAAAGACATGTCCTTAATGCAACTGACCCACCTCGAGTTACGTGCAGACACCGAGCGTACGAGGAGGTAGCTGGCTCCAAGAGCTCAATTCTTACACATAATCATCTGGTTCATCGTTCATTTTTCTTTAGCCCTTCAGATATAACTGCTCTTCGAAAATTGGTCCCACCTCACCTCGGCTATTGTTCTAGTTTCGAAATATTAACGGCATGCCTTTGGATATGTCGTGCCATTGCCCTCCAACCAGATCCTAATGAAGAAATGCGCGTAATTTGCCTCGTCAATGCTCGTGAAAAATTCAACCCTCCGTTATTACCAAGAGGTTACTATGGTAATGGTTTTGGTCTTCTAGCAGCAGTAGCAACTGCAGGGGAACTTTCGAAAAGGCCAATTGGATATGCTTTGGAGCTGGTAAAGAAGGCTAAGGCGGGCATGACTGAGGAATACATGCGATCTACAGCATCTTTGATGGTGAGCAAGGGAAGGCCTCTTTTTACTGTGCCAGGGACCTACATAGTGTCGGACTTGAGACGTGCGGGATTTGAAAAGGTAGATTTCGGATGGGGAAATGCTATCTATGGCGGGACTGCAAAAGCCATCCCTGAACTTGCAAGCTTTTATATTCCGTTTACAAATAAGAAAGGAGAAGATGGGGTCGTAGTACAATTTTGCTTGCCAGCTCCTGCCATGGAAAGACTTTTCAAGGAGCTTGAAGGCATGCTAAAGGGCTGGTAAAAACAAACAAAAAAGCTTGAGAGGATGAATAATGTGTACCACGTATCCTTTATCCATGTTTTCATTTGAATTTCATTTTTAATATTAGGACGACATTTACCTTTTATGTCTATTAATAAATAATTTTCCGTAATCATGATTAAGTAAATGAGTGTTTGGAAATGTGATGGTACTTGTGTTTTTTAAAAAAAAAAATTTACTAAAAATTAATTTTTTTATACATTTTGGATTGTTTTGATACGTTAATCTAAAAAATTATTTTTAAAAAATAAAAAAAATATTATTTTAATGTATTTTAGTAAAAAGAACACTTTAAAAAATAATCTTAACTATATTTTTAAACAAACCTAAAGCTATGTATGAAACTATGTATGAGTGTGTTGTGTAAACACAAGGCTAATGAATCTGTCCTTCAAGAGAAGGAATCTTGTATATTTGTAACTATTGGATTGTACCATAACCAACATTAACATACCTCCCCAAATTAATGTTTTAATTGATAGATGGATAGGTAATATTAAAAACCTATAATTAATTAACCCTGACGAGGTCCATGGAAAAAAACAAGTCAAACACAAATTTAAATAAAAAATAATGAGAAATAAATGAATGATACAATAATGTGTTTACATCAAAAATACATATTTATATATAAACCAAGTAAGAACATATTTAAATAAAAATATATAGGTTGAAATCGATCATAAATAATAAAATCAATTAAATATAAAAAATCTTAATCAACTAAAAAACTAAAAATTAATTAGTCAAAAGTTATGATAAATCAAAGAAAGTAATTGATTATATAACATTTTAACTTCACATCAATAACTAAGAGATTCAATACTATTTAAAATAGAAATCATTGTTAGATAAAACTGGCAAGTCATTTCACTTAGTTAGAAATTTACATAATTATCAGTAAATTAAAAGTTTAATTTGTATTAAAATTCAATATAGCTCTTTATTTTATATAGGTTATGTATATGGTATTATAATTACATGTTTAAATAAAAATTCAGACACTATATCGATACAGATAAGGTCATATAACTACTGAGAAAGATGGTTAGCCTTATTTATACAATTTATTTCTTTAATTTCTTCAACTTATATTTTTTCCAATCATTATTTTTATTTATAAATTTATTTACAACTTTATTTATCTTTCTCGCTTATTGTTGCATTGTCGCGATCACACAAATCAATTATCTTAACTTAAATGAACAAGATAGTATAGAGCAAGCAAAAGGTCGATATCATGAGGAAGGTTTAATTTAGATTTTTTATGCTAGATGATATGCAATTTTTTTTTTGGGAGGAGGCTTCTAGGTTATCTAGACTGTAGCAGAATAAAACAATCAAGCTAAATTAAATAAATCAAAAAATTATTAAGAGAAAAAACTTTGGTTTCAAGTAAACATCCACCTACAGAAATCAAAACCGATCATTGAAACAATACATCAATTTATATTCTGAATATTTATCTTTTCTTAACATTAGTGAGTTAACCGATTCGTAGTATAACTAATCCTAACCATCAAACAACCACAGTGTCCGCACTAGTAATTTAATTGAATGGCAGCCTTAAGAACTAGATAAGTTGATTAATCTAGACACATAACTGTCTGCACTACATGTTTGATTTGATTGATTGTTTTCTCTAAAATTAATAATATAGATCCGCTACGATTATTAAACTCAGTTGCTTCACAAGTTTATAAATCACAAATCCGGTTTTGATAGCAAACTTAGTAATAGATTGTTTACAATAATAACTTAAAGTCTGTTGTAGCAATTAAAATAAACAATCATAGAAAATAAGTATAGGAAAACAAATATATTCATCATATAAATTGAAAAGAAAAAGTAAAATAAATTTCACAATTCTTGAAATCCGAAGGTTTGTGTGTCTTTGCAACCAAGAAAAAAAGTTTAGCGTTTCATGTCTATTGAAAAACTAACCAAAAGGAAAGAAGAATGCATGATTTTATTTTTTTTTGAAGGAAAGGGTGTGTTTTTCTTCTTTTTCTAGCCGCCCCCTCTTCTTTCTCTCTCTCTCTCTCTTTTATTTTATAGGAAACCCTAATCCCTCTTTCCTACAAAATAGTTCTTTTTCTAAGTAGATAAATTACATTTAAGTAATGCAAGAACTATTTTTCTAAAAACAAATAGCCTTGTATAAAATCTTCACGCTTTGAATTTGAACTTAGAGGAGCTAAATTGCTGAAATAAAGACTTAGATGTTGGTTTGGAAGCTTTGGGAAGTATTTTGGACTTGTACAAAACCTATCTATTGACATAATTCATGTGTTATCTTAGAAAAATCATATCTCTTTCATATGAGCTCCTTTTCTGCTGAAATTTGGTAGGCTAACAAGTCTTCGAGTCAGGAATCCAACAAAATTGAGTTTGCATCTAATGGACTTCTCGAGCTCAAGATATTCAAGTCGTGATGGTCAAAAGTCAACACTAGCAGAATGCAAGATTTATCTTTAAAGACTGCAATTTCCATGCTCTTTCTCTTTTTATTTTTCTTGCCATATATGTATAAAAAGGTAAGGATTTTAACTTTCTAATGTCACTAAAATCACTTCATTTTGACCTACTTCTTTTTAATCTACTTCTTTTTTAATCTTACATCCAAAAGTGCTATCAAAACATAAAACAAAGAATATCAAGAAATTTTATATAAAAAACATAGGCAAAATACTAGGTAAATGTGGGTAAAACTATCGAATAATATAGTTGCATCACTTACAATTCCTTTTCCTCTTTACATATTTTTCTTCTCACTTTGTGTTGTTTAGGATATATTTACCTTTTTTATGTTTTAAAATCTTGAAACACCCATATTTTATTTAATTTTATAATTTTGCTATATGTTTCTACTCATGTTTCTTAGTTGTAGTTTCTCCTTATTGCAAAGAAGAAATTGATAATAGGTAGCATAACTGATCAAAAAATAAATGATTGGTTAGTTGATTAGCCAATGATCAATTACATGCTAGTTTGTCAAATCAAAAATGTGCAACTATAATTATACCACATTTGTTAAATGCTACCATGTTTGCTTTAAAATTGGAGATTTTTTTAAAATGTCGAGAATGCTCGTGAGATAATTGGAAAATGGTTATAAAATATAGCATTAGAATAACAACAACAAATCCAATTCCTTTTCTTCTTTATCCTCAATCTTTGTCATTTTCCTCAATAAATTAACTTTAAAAAACAATATCTTATCATTTTCTCCAATAAATTAACTTTGAAAATCAATTTGCATAATCAATTAATTCAAATCCTAGAGTTAGCGGGCTTTTCCTTATGATTTGGCTCTTGGAAGTGGTCACTCATATGGATCGTATTTAGAAGTGTGTTTATGATATCAAAAAGAAAAAATAAAATAAAAACTCAAATCCTACAAGAAGCAATGTTTACTTAAGTTTAAGAAAGAGTTTCGACAAATATTTACGAGCATAAAATGGGTAGAGTCAAGTCATGGTAAAAGTAAAGTTGAAGAGGAAAAAATCAGCGTAATTTTACAAGATATAGACTTTTGGTGTTGATGTGAACATATAGTCAAAATTAGGGAGCTTTTGGTGCGAGTTCTTCAGTTAACAAATAGTGAAGAAAAACTAGCAATAAGTTATTTGTATGAGCTAATGGATAAAGCAATAGAAGTCATCAAGACAAGGTTGAAAAATAGAATATCTCAATAAAGGTTATTAATACTAGATGGGATAAGCAACTTCATAATCTATTACATGTAGCAAGTTGTTTTCTTAATCCAGTAATTTATTTTATGCGTTCTTTTTTTTTTTAAAGCTTGGCAAAACCTTTGTATAACTTCTTTGATTTCTTGATAAAGATAAATATGACTAACCGTGGAAGATTACACAAGATTTGCTTAGCAAAATTACTAGATTGGTCCCTAATTGTAACACTCAAAATGTAATTAGTGGCTAACTTAAGTAGTATAAGAATGAAACTGATGATTTTTGCATGCCCTTAGCTATTCGTCAAAGAAAAAAGTTAAATCTGAGTAATAACTTTGTATTTTTAAAATATAATATAGTTTTGTATCTATAATATCTAATTTATTGAACTTTTATCTTAACTAGTTGCATGGTGTGAGCAATTTGAAAATAATACTTAAGAACTTTAAATGTTTGCAATTCGAGTTTGTAGTCAATATTATAATGCAACTGGGTGTTAAACAAATCAAAATATATTTGAATATATCCATTCTAAAAGGTGAAATAACCAGAGCATAAAAAACTAAATGATATGATATTTGTGTTTTTTTTATAATTTGAGGATTTAACAAAGGTAAAATATTAACATTATCATATTAATAATAATACTGAAAATAATTATTATTATTTTTATTAATAATGATAATATTTTTTTAAAATTAAGTTTATATTCATGTTATTTCATTTCATGTTTATATTTTATTACTTTAATTGTTATTTATTTTATTTAAAATAATTTATAAAATTAGATTTTTTCTAAATTACACCTTCTAATTTTTTTATCTATAAGATTTGGTCCTTATTTTTTTAATAAACTTGAAAAAAATCAAAACTTTAATAAATTATTTTTCATAATATAATTAAACACTAAAATATTTTTTAAAATTTATTTTCTATTACATTACTAGATATAAAAAAAAATTACTTTTTAATATTCACATTCTAAAAAAAAAAAATCAAGTAGAGCTCAATATTATAATAATAGACAGCTCCCCGTAAGATGGAGCGTCTACGATTTGTGAATGAACGGACCGGGCTTGCAAAGAAAAAGCCCCTTCGCCCCTTTACGGGTGAAAACCCTCCTGCGTGGCTGTGTCTACCTCTCTTCAAAATGGGTTAAGTAACTAAATAGATAAACTGCATAAAATTTCCCCTGAAAATGGCAAAGAGCCACACCATCTTCATGTCGTGGCGCCCCTACTCTCTCCTTCGCCAAGCTCTCCCTTCATCTCTTCTCCACCTCCCAAAACCACACTCGGTAATTTTAAACAAGACTCAACCAAACTTGCTCTTCTCTTGCGCTAACAGAACCAAACTCCACTTTGAAACCCATGGCTTCGTTAAATTAGGGTTTGGTTCTGTCGGTAATCGCAGATTCAGTACTGAAGCTTCCCGTGATGTTAATGATGCTGGCTCCATTGACTCTCCTCTTATGCAGTCCATGGAGAACAAGGTAAATTCATGCATTTTATGGATGAATTATCAAATTGACATTAACAAAAATTATTTGTTTGTGCAACAGATTAAGGAAGAACTAACAGCGGAATCAGTCTCTGTAAAAGATGCTTACGGTGATGGTCGACATGTCTGGTATGCGTTATCTATTTCTCACTGCTTTAAATGAATTCTATGATGTTTTAAATTCTATGGTCGATATGTCATTGTTTGATGAATCAGTTAATGGAGCTTCTGGCTACTTTCGCTTTGATCTGTTAGAGTAGCATTAGAATGTTGAAGTTGCGTGCATTGTATTTAGAGAATGCCAAGCCTTGTTACAAAAATTATTGTTTATGTATGCTCCCTTTTTATGAAATCATTGGAACGCTACTCAGTTGACATCAAGATACTGTTATCTATGTGTCTCGCGTTGGATTTTTTTCCCCCATGAAAAAAGATTATTGTGAGCAATTAAATGATATTTAGTTTTCTCCCTTGTCAATCCCCTTTGTTACCGTTCAAAGAACATCTGAATTTGCCAAGAGATCTTCAAAATGAAAATAAATAAATAAAAGTTGACTTCATTGAGTTTATGAATATCATTAGTGGTTAGTATAGGAGGGAGTGATGGTTTTGGAATGGCTCTTTGCAACTTGTGTAAGCAGAGATAAGTGAGAAATGGGAAAATGCATATAAAATTATGCGGAGAGAAAACGATATTTGACGTGTCCTGCAATTAGGAAATCTGGTTGGAGAGAACAGGAAGAAAGATACCAAGAGATATATCCCAAAAGCCCAAGTTCTGGTAAAAAGATTGATATGCTTACAGGCCTCAAAATCAGAGTGCAGGGGGTGATGATAAGCCTCAATGAATAACTCATTAAAAATGGCAAAATCCGTTGTTAAATCTAATTACTGGAACATGTCAAAGTAATGATACAAAGAAGGAATGAAGATTTTTCCTTGGGTTGCAATATGAATGAGTACATTTCCCCTTTTTTTTCTTCAATTAGATGTATTTTAGAACATGATTCCTGCAATTGATAGTTTGCAAATTGGATGAATCTTTCAGCTTTTGACTATTACTTTGAGAGTTGGCTAGATGTTTACATGAGTTGTGTACGACGCCATGGGCTTTTCTCGAGAAATGGCACATTTTGTAAAGGTAGAGGTGAACTTGAGAGTGCAGCTTATGTTCAAGCAGAGTAGACACTGTTGATCCATGACTAAGGAATTCTCCTGGATCTTGTGGAGGGACGAAACAAGAGAGTGTTTAAAGAACAATAATCCTTCCTCTCTCACCCATTTGAAGGTTTCTAGGATGTTTTCCTTAAATTATTGGCATACTGAGCAATCTTCTGTCAATTGGAATTTTCCGGTTCAGTTGATTATTTAATTTTTAAGCTGTTTGGAGTATGGTGAAACTTTTTTTTCCTAACAAATTAATGAAACCCCCCTGGCTTCTTTAATCAATATTGATTTTTTTATTTTAAATAATATTTTAGAGAAATATTCATCTGACCATTGCCCTTGTTGAAAAACCTTAAAAGGCCTTCTGTTTATACACATGTTATTTAGCTAGTCATTCCTCACGAAAACACATACCAAAATGAAACTGATCTTATGTTGTTAGTAATTTGTGCTATTGTGCTTGATTAGTACTACCATGGGCCCTGATTTCAGGCCATAATAATAGGTTTTTTACTTTACGTAAATTTTTTGGTATTTTATATTGTTGGTTGTATTTAAATTTTCAGATGAGTAAATAAAAAAGGTTGTTTTCATAGTTAACTTTCATTATGGAGTTTTGATCTCATTATCCTCGGTGGATATAGGCATTATCGCCAAAGATCTACCTGCTCATATATCTGTCTGTGTGTCCTTCACAACATGATGTGAAAGCTTTAGAGAATTGTTTGGCTAAGAAACTCAACTTGATCATTTATCATGTATTAAGTGATGGCATGTATATCTGATACCAAGAGTTGCATGTCTAATAGATTAGGGTTATAAATCCCTTGCTATTTCATCTAATGAATGAAAGTTGCTGGTCTTGCTTAAAAAATACTATATATTATCTGATAAAGCCTTGCTCTACTAGTCTGCTATTTCAAGCAGCGGGTGGTTGCAGGGCATAAATATATGGAAGGAGGTTAATTAGGCTTTATGGATGAGATACGGTTTGATTTTAGTAATCTTTGAAAGGGCCCCATAGCCTTCATTTTTTATTGACTCCCCTGAGCACAGCCCTTTCTAATGAATTGAAACATTGTTTATGACAATAATGAACCTTCTCGGAACAAATCATCTCACTTGGCCATTAAATTAATGTCTTTTTATATGTATCTGACACTCTTCAGATCATTCTGTGTTCAGCCGAATCAGTACACGCTCATAACCAGCCATGATTTTTTCGCTTAGCTATGTTAATTGAATTTGTGTGCCATGTGTTTGCAGCATAGATGTTATCTCTGAAGCCTTCGAGGGGCAGTCAGCCGTGAATAGGCAGAGGATGGTATACAAAGCCATCTGGGAGGAGCTTCAGAGCACGGTACACGCAGTTGATCAGATGACTACCCGAACCCCAACTGAAGCAGCTGCCCAGAAGTGATGGAACATTTTTGAAAATGACAATAAAAGTCGAAACTTCCTCTGTTCAGTTTTCTTGTTGCCATTCATAAAGGAACCAGTAAGCTGTGAGCCTACTTTTCTCATTATTAAATTTGCTCTTGATCCCTCGCTGTTAATCCTGTACCTCAAAAATTGATCCTTTAGAATTTTTAATCTTTAGGGCTTTAAAGAAAGGACTGTACGTTGTGGGTTACAGCCATACTAAATCATTCGTATGGTATTGCTCTTCCACAGCTCTTGTTATGTAGTAATTTGTTTTTCCAATTAATGGCAACCATGGTTTCTGCAAGCCTGACATATGTGCGTTAGGATGTGTTTGGGAACGCAGTTAAAATTGCATTTCCTTAAAATTCAAATTTTTTTTTGTTAAAAATTATTTTTTTTAATGTTTTCAAATCGTTTTGATACTAATTTTAAAAATAATTTTGAAAAAATAAAAAAAAATATTATTTAAAAATATTTTTAAGTAAAAAACATTTTAAACAATAATTATCAGTACAATCCCAAATATACTCATACACTGCGTGTGATATCTGTGGGATCGCTAGTGATGATGTCTGTGTATCAATGATTGGCCTCCATTAACAATCTTACAATTAATCCAGATCCAAATGTTTAATTTAGTCCAGGGCTTAAGCATGCGTGTTGAAGATTATCAAATCAAATTGTCAACCGATAAAGGACTTTAGTGGATACTCAACAGTCGATAAAGATGCAAGAAAAAGATGGATAACTTTTTATTTTTATTTATTTATTATTATTATTTTTTAATGTTGGTTGAAGTCTTCGAAAGGGTTTGGTGGGGAGGGGGTTTGAAATTGACTAAATTTAATGCCCTAATAGTCTACCAGCTTGAACCAAATTTGCTACCGTGACAAATTCCTGCTCCTTAATAAACTGAAGGGATAATGCTTAAAGTCAGTAATTAATCTATTTCCAAGAGTGTATGCGGGTGGTGAAATTACTAATCCTTCGAATGGATAGGCTCGTGACCTGTACGGATGCTTCCATCTAACAATCACAGTTTAGATTTCTTTTGTTTTAAAAATATTTTTTGAAAAAATTAAATATTTTTTATTTTATTCAAATTAATGTTTTTTATATTTTTAGATTATTTTGATGTACTGATATTAATATATATTTAAATAAAAAATATTTTAAAAAATATTTATTACTATTTTTTCAAAAAATTATACTCCTAAACACCCTGCTTAACCATTACCTAGCTGAGGCTGTAGTATTCCATTTCCTTTTTCTTTGAAAACTACCCCTATCGAGTTGCCATCACTAAAGAACATCATTCTCAAAGAAATTGAAGTATGTAACAATGCTAACATCTTGAATAGGATGTTTGGAAAATATAGTGGAAACGATGTTTTTTTAATATTTTTATTTTTTTTATTTTAAATTAATTTTTTTATGTTTTCAAATATTTTAATTTGTTAATTTTAAATATATAAAAAGTATTATTTTAATATATTTTTAAATAAAAAAATATTTTAAATCATAACTGTAAAAATTCGAGTAAACAAGACGGATAAGATTGTGTAAAGGGAAAACTGAGGGCATGCTCTACACGCATACAAACAAACATAAATAGTAAAAAGAGAACGCTTAATTATTGAGCCCACCACAAGAAAGGTGAAGTGATGTTTGCCTTGTCCCCCTAAAACTCTCTCCAGGGGGAAGCCTATCTCTTACTTTACACAAGCTGCAGAGAACTATCCCTTTCAGAAAGCGTGCCGCAGATGAAACCCTAATAAGTCTGCCTTCCTCCAAACGTAACTCTTTAATGCCCTCCCTCCCCCACTCCCTCGAAGATTTCATTCCCAATATTTTGTTTCTTTTTAACCTGTTGCCTTCCACAATTCATCGCTCGTTTACTTCCTGGGCCAGCAAAATACATCCTCACTGCAAATTTCTACGAAGCCACGTTGGAGATGAACCTTCCTTTGACTATTTTGGACTTCGGTTTTATTCAAACATCCTGGTCAACATAGTTTCCGTGCATTGTAGGAAAAGACACCGCCTCAGCTACATCCGTGAGCTAGAATGTTAAAATTCACCAGGATTTGGCAAGCTTCACAAATCAAGAACACATGGCATCAGGGGATTTGCTGTTTATACTGCCTCATCACTCACAATTACAAAATTATTATGGTTTTTGAGACGACATATACCATCTCTAGGATTAAATTTGTGTTTGGCAATGAAGGTGGGCTCATGGCCGTTGAAAAAAAAAAAGTTTAATATAATATGCAGTTGAAAGTATATTTGTATTAATATATCTAAAATTAACAAAACAGTAAGCTATCAGGTGGTTTTATTGTGCTAAATGTATTGTAGTCACTCTCACATTTCACTATGAATTCACGAAGTAATTTTCTTTTTTCATTTTGGTTATAAAGGCTTAGACGTTTGGCCTTTTAGTGTTTTTTTTTTTTGGTATTTAATGTATTTTTTTCCTTGGACTTGAAAAAAAACTTCCTCTTATTTATTTAAAGGTCTCTTTTCCTTATTTAACTTTTTTAAAAATGAATATTTTTGCTATTTATCTTATAAAATTTAAGCATGCTTTTGTTATTTTAGCTTTATGAGCATAACTTGCTTGTTTTTTTTATTCATTCTAGTCCATTAAACTTTTTTTTTAAAAAAAATCATCCTTTGTTATTTAAATTACTCTTTTTTGTTTTATTATAACGAATAACCTACCCAAGATGATATAATTGTAATGAGTAATATATCTAAGATGGTTTCATTGTAATGGGTGACATATTTAAGATGGTGAAAAATACAAATATAATTAGTTAAAGAGATGACCTGCCTCTTGGTTAAAGAGATGACCAAATCACTTACTTAGTAGTAAGATCTGACATGAAATGTCTTAAATGTATGGTTGAGTTAGAAACTTCTTGATGGCAGGGTTAACCTTTTCTTCTTAATTATAAGGTTGAAATTAATGCTTCCTCTTAGTCTTGAAAGGACTGAATCATTATCTCTAGGTATCTATGCTCTTGAAGTTGGATTGTCATTTATCTCAAGGTATCTTTAAGATTTTTGCAAAAATATTCATATAGAGATTTGGAGTTAGATAACATACATAAATCCTTGGTTTAAAATATAAGCTCTATTTTTTTTATTTGAAATCTTTCTTTTGCTTGATGGATAAGGTTTATAATTTTTGAGATGATTCTTCTTGGTCACTTGACTCTTTAACCCACTTAAATTTTATATGTATAATTAATATGTCTATCTGCCAATTTAAAAATGTAACTTAGATATTATGCTACAGATATTGCCCTCTTATCAAATGGTGCCCCCCAAATGTGGTATTTATACATCATTGTGCACTCATTATTTGCTTTAATAGAGAATTGATGCTTTATATTCTCACTTTATGAAAGAGTTTATCAAG
Source organism: Populus nigra (assembly GCF_951802175.1). NCBI lineage: Eukaryota > Viridiplantae > Streptophyta > Magnoliopsida > Malpighiales > Salicaceae > Populus > Populus nigra. The sequence goes on along the minus strand of NC_084863.1, from coordinate 6,345,179 downwards.
TCATATACTGCCAAAGACTATTTAAAATCACCCCTAGCTGATATGGTTTTGTGAACTCTTCCAGCGATGATAAAAAAGGTACTCATGTAACACCATTTTTGCCAGGTATCATGATCATCATTTGAAAGAGAAAGCTACCTTCCAACAACGAAGATGCCCCCTGGTTGAACCATGTTCCTCAAGTGTGATGTTACTCTCAACTACTATGGGAGTTCACCAAATCATCCATTGTCATTGAATGTTTCGAGCCACATCACCACTAATTGATTTTGCTATGCATATTCTTCTTAGAATTGCCCACAACTGATTTGGCCATAAAAAACTTACCCCCTAACTGAAGTGACTCATATCCATTATCATCGTTCAGATTTTTAGGTAGTCATATCGATGTAATTATTAACCAAAATGCCCTGAAGCTAAATTTAACCACTTGTTTTCCTAGTGGGCTCTATGAGGTTCTTATGCATTAATATCATCTTCGCTAAGAATTTTGCAAATTTAGTTGATGACTATTTTTTATAAATCATTTTTCTTGTCTTGGGCACAAATCATAAATTTTAAGAATGGTATTCTTTCAAATCTAATTATTGAAAAGAAATCATCAAGATGTAAATTTGAAAGTAATTTTATGAAGATTAAATTTTTTTGGTTGAGAAACCAAAGCATATCTTTCAAAAATAGGATGCACTTTGGTATATGGGCCAAATGTTAGTTTGGCTTAAGAAAAAAAAATAATCTAGATCAAGTGAGTTTTTTTTAGTGCATGATGAATTTGGAAAGAAACGATTCAAAAGGTATTTTTTTTTTTTGCTTTCAACAAGGAAAATATCTTGCTTATATTGCATTAAGCTTGTCTATTTATTAGTAAAGATTGAATGATTCAATAATATGAAAATGACTTGTGGTACACATTCAAGCCACAATCTTTCTTCCATATAAAAATAATAGTGGCTGACACTTTTCAACGTAATCAAATAATTTTTTTTATCAAATAGGAATGTTTTAGGCAAGTAATGTAGGTCATGACTCATAACTATAGAATAATTGATAATCATAAGGCTCAAATGGTGTTTATGTGTCGTAATATCACTTATTTGTTACAGAGATCTTTCAAGCTTACGGTCTGGATTTTAACTGTTTAATGGCTGATGTCATCATGATCTTAATTCTCCATTTTTCATGATTTGTTATTCAATATTTATCTTTCAATCAGGTACATAAATAATTGATATTCAAAATATACCTTATGAAGAAGTAAAGGGTGGTTATTTTAGAAAACATTTTATGGTGTCTCTGAAGATGTACTGACCTTAATAAGAGGGCATTTAAGGTCGGTAACTTGCTTTAGAACATTTTTATATGTGCTAAATTTTTTGAAAAAGGCATTTGAGGGTCTGCCACTCATTTTAGTAGCATGATCATAATGAATAGAATCTTAAAAAATCATGATCTACTTTCAAAGAATTCTCTACATTATTTGAGATCATTGTTTATCCTTCATAGCAATCTATTTTATTATTATTATTATTATTATTATTATTATTATTAGAGAGGACTTCTAAAGGAACATAACATTGGCTATGGTTCTAGGATATGAAAAGAAAGGATTTTTAAGCTTGAAGGGTGTTTAAAAGGGTTTAGATGACCCAGGATCACTTCAGGATACTTTTGAACTTGTCAATCTTGCTGCATGAATGTTCTTTTTTGAGAATTTATCTTGATGATGCATTTTGTTTGGTTTTGGCTTTGCCGTAACTTTTTATTTTTCAGAATGCCTCCTTGCATGCTTTTCTGAACTGCAACTGCTTTAGAGGTTTTTAAAGATTTATTCATCTCTAGTGATTTGTTTCCCCTCTAACAAGGGGTGATTTTCAAACTTTTCAAGCTCAAATAAGAACTAGCAAGGGATAATATTTTGTTTATCATTATAAAGGGGGAAAAAAGTATTTTTTTTCATTTTAAATGCAAACTATTTGGAATGATAAGCATTGACCTCATCTAATGTGATTTGTTCAGATTTAATAAAGAACTACTTGATATGAATCTATAACTTCAAAGTTTTCTATGCATCATCAAATGCAAAAGAAATTGTCAACATGTTTTTAGATCGCAATCTTTCATTTACATATTTTTAGATATTTATATTCCTTTTAGAGAATTCTAAAAATTGCACCCAATGTGGAGTTGATTCTCGTTAAAGGTTATCATTCAAGAAAAAAATCATGGCTCAAACGTCGATAACAATGGGTAATTTTTTGAATTGTGATAAGATTGCCAAAGATAGTCTTTCTTAATCTCAAATCCAAACTTGTCTATGCCTATAAATATTAGCCTGATTTTAGGAAAACCTATTGGTTAGCCTTAAAAAAGATACGACGGGATTGGTGGGGTCATAATAACCTAAATGCACACTATTTATCACTATTTATGTCACTGAATCATTGATTTTGTTTTGGAGATAACTTTGTTTTAAGCAAGATTTCTCTTTATAAGGTTCATATATAGGGAGCTTGGTCTCTTTATATTCATTAAGGGTGGAAAATGACTCTTTTTTAGTTTCAAAAGGGTGGGATTGTCTCCAAGAATTTGCATGATTTATTTCGGAGTCTAACTAAATTTTAGTAATTTTGTCATTTTATTTATCCGACATAGATTCAAATAAGATGCCAATATATTTTCAAAAAAAACATCTCAGGATTTCAATGCAATAATATGACATATGAAAAGGATATTTTATTGAAAATATAATGAAGTTTCTAAAACATGTGAAAAACAAAGTGCAGAAAATATGGGTTTCAAAGAACTTATTCATAACATTCAAATGGCAAAGCAATGTTACAACATCTTCACATCATGTATCCCAGCTCAAACACTTGGGGCTTTCCAAGTCGACTCATTTACACCCTATCGTTGGTGTTGGAACTAATACAATCCAATAAAAGAGCTTGTTTTTTAAGGCATGATAATTTCCAATGTTATGTCCAATTGTGCTTATTCCTTGAGAGTTAGGGTGGATCAAAATGGGAAACATGCATGAAGTAAACTCTTTTCTAATTATATCATATTAATACTTCTGGTTTTGAAGTTGAAAAACATCAATTTAGAAAAATATTCTCTCATTAGCATAATATCAACATTGTAGAAAACAAAAGGACTTACATTAGGTTCTTTCTTATTAAAACCTTTATGTTTATGGAATGCTTTTTTTTTATTTTTTCTATTATAATTCTCTATGGCCCATAATTCTGTGAAATCATTTTTCGCATCAATGCAAGTTACAACAAGTTTTCTTTTATATTCGACAAGTCTAATGTCTTTTCTATTATTGGACTTAGAGATTGGTGGAGAAAATGGAAGTAAGTTATAGCCTTCCATCTTAACATCAAACACAAACATGTTTTTTTTACAAGTAAGCAATGAAGCGAACCATTCATGGATATTTTTGTTATACAACAAAATGACTCTAATGAGGTCTTCGGAACTCTTGAAAAATTTTAAAATTATAATTTTACTACATTTAGGGAAGCCAAACGTAAATGAAAAAAAATCTCACATCGGATAAAAATGAGAAATTAAAATGCTTATATATAAAGATAAATATATAATATATGTCCGTTATGTATATAAATCTTTTTACAGAGTTTCATGAATGAGTTCAAAGGGACTCGACTCTTTAATACATATCTCGTCAACATCAAGTGAAAGGGAAAACACCTATTATTGATCTCTGCAAACTCGGCCCGAAGATTCCTAAGTATTGGCCCAAAGAAGACTCCTACTAGCTGATGCAACACATTACATTTTTGAGCTTGTAGTTGTTGTGATCGTTTTGTTTTGAGTGACAGAGATAGCAAAGCATTATTCATGGGACCTCGTATGCAAAAGTACCAACCAGGTCATTCAGATATGTCTTGAATATAATAATAACACCAACTGCAATAATTCAATTAAAACTAACTAAATTCATATTAAAACCACAAAACCCATCATTATTTTCCTACACAAACCCATGCATTTTCATGCCAAGTGTAAAACGCAGATATGTTAATCAACCAGGGCACTGATAAAATTGAAGTAAAGAACTAACAATCTCCACTTGGTGGCCATGTCTGTGTGGTAATTACCACGTTATTTAGTATATCATGGATGAACTTCACGATCACCACCATCTTTGGCTGAACTGACCGGACCTTCACCCTCCCTGTGATCATTGTGTCTCTTTGATGGAGCCGAAGGTGGAACAGGCAAGCCCTTGGGGAGGAATCCAAACGCCACAGGTGAATGGATGTTTACCTTGTGGATCCTCAGGTTATGGACTCTATCTATAGCTCCATCGCTTAAAGGAGATATGACAAGTAAAAGAAACAAGAGCAGAATACTGTGGTTCCAGGCCATGGATGGTGCAGCTAATAAAAGATGAAATTTTTTGTGTTCTTCTAACACTGCAATGCAGTGGTTATATCTGATGGTATGTGTGAGGAAAACCAAGGCAATGATGAAGAGATTTGTTCATCTGGGTAGCGAAGTTCATCCAAGGCAAGCTGTGCAAAAAAATGGAAAGGAGATGTGGAAAGTGTCGAGAAAGAGAGTTAGAGTGTAACGTATGCTGAGAAATAAAGAGAGAGTTGGGTTAATGAGGATTTAAGGGGAGCAATAAGAGACAAATTTTGGTATTCTTGAGGCAGAAACAGATTTTGCCACAATGGGCGCAGCATTGCTAGCACTTGTGGAAGAGCAACGCTTTTCAACGCTTACAATGGATCTCATTTCCAAGGTTCTTCACTTTTATTGGACCAATCTCTTTTGTCTCTCTTTTTCCATATATTTTAAACTGGGTGTGCATGTATGGTCAACTCTGAGTTGACTCGAAGAAAAAATGGAGTTGGATGGAGTAAGATTTCTTCGGAATGGGACCTTGTGTTTGTATTAAATCAACAAATTGAACCATTCATAAATAATTTTACAAATTCAATCCTATAAGTATTACATTTTGACAATTCAATCCAAATGACCTTAATTATTAACACAAACCCATTTGATATGTCAAAGCTTGCTGGGGTTAAGAATACTAGCTATATTATAGCACATAATCTTGACTAAGATATTCAGCCCCGATTAAAATTAAAATATTCTAAATTAAATAAACTAAGATAGTTACAAGTTTTTCTCTTCCTATTTTTTCCCCCAAATCTGCGATTTAGAGGTTCTTGGGAGACAATCATTTGACTGCCATGTGAGTCCATCTCTCTTCATTTTATTTTGTTAATAATTTATGTTAATAATTAAAGATATATTTAATAGTCTGAATATAACGAATATAGATCAGATTTAGAAAATTATGTACACAGGATTCAAGTTATGTAATTGATACATTGAAAGAAAAACCTATAATTATATAGGAAAAGTATCATACATAAGGAGTGATTTAATGTGAATTAGAACAATAAAATAATATTTTTACTTTCCTAAAGAAAATTCAATGGCTTTGTGCTAGCGGTTATTATTGTCTTTTCACAATATCTATCGGGCTTTATAATATTGATTGGTAGTAGTTAGGTTTTTTTAATTTTTTTTCACACTATAATTACTTAATTGCTTTTAAAAGAAAAAAAATATTTAACTTGGGTCTATGAGTTTTTCTTAGATCTATGATTTTTTTTTGAGATTTCACTTTTAACAACATTGTAAAATGACTTTATTATTCTTAAAATCAAAACCACTTTACCTTGCCTCCAGAGACTTATTCATACTTTTGTTTGAGTTTTTTTTTTTTTTTTGACTATTATGTGGTTTTAAAAAAAATTTAGTATTTTAATAAATATAAAAAAATTATAAAAAGTGGCTAGCACGTGAGTTCAACACGCAAACGTGCAAGTCACCAAGCTTGTTTGGGCGGCATATGCAATTGCTTGCAATGACTAAAAAATGATCTTCCTTAATGTTTTTTGATTCGTCACAGCGAGACCTCCCTTCTATACGACAATTATGGTGAAATTTTCTCTAGTTGGCTTTTTTTTCTCTTTCTCATCCTCGATTTTCACATCTCATCTTCCAAAGTTTCACAGTGGCCTTTTACTTTTTTATAAAAATATTTGATCCTACTTCTTTAAATTCATATTATTTTTATTTGAATTATTTTAGAGAATTGAGATTTATTTTCAATTTAATCCTTCTTTAATTTTTTTTTAATCTGTTATATTTGGTATCTATATTTTTTATTGTTATTTATTTTATTTTTTTAAAATAAAATTGATTTTATTTGGCCTTTTACTTCTTCATTTTCTATTGCTACTTTTTTTTTGCTTTGAACAAGTTTTTGAATTGATTTTTTTTTAATTTCATCATTCAACATTGAATTGAGATTTTTAATTGAGTCTGAATTTAAAATTTAATAGGTTATAAATTTGGAAAATTAACCCCGATTTTGAAGATTCACCTAGGATCATTTTAATTTTTTTAAGCTCATATTTTTTTATTTTTATCATTCAATATTTGATTTAATTAGAGATTGAGCCCCATTAATTTTTTTATTTTCTTTCTTAAGGATTTTTCATTAATTTTAAAATTAAATTGGGTTATTTTAGGTCTTTTTATTTGTTGTTCTTTATTAAATTTAACTCTCTCTTTTTTAATTTTGTTCCTTGAGTGAATTAAATTAATTTCTTAAATATAAGTATGATATAATTACATCATTATATTTTGTTCGGTTTGCTTTTGGATTTAATGGGTTATGAATTTGGAAGATTAACTCAAGTTTAAAAAACTTATCTGGGTTTATTTGTATTTTTTTTACTTTTTTTAAACTCATGTTTTTTTAGTCTCATCCTTCAGTGTTTTCTATAAGATTTTTCATTAATTTTAAAAATAACCTGGGTTATCTTGGGTCCTTTTATTTGTCTTTTTTGTTGTTGTTAAATTTAGCTTTTTATTTAAAGAAAAATTGTTTATAGTTAAATTAAATTAATTTCTTAAATATAAGCATGACATGCTCACCTCATGATATTTTATTTGGTTTGCTTTAGGATTTAAAATTTTGCTAATTCGGAAATTTAACTCAGGTTTAGAAGACTCGTCTAGGTTTATTTTTTCTTTAAGCTCTTGATTTTTAAGTTTCATCTTTTAGCATTTGATTTAATTTCAAATTGGGCTATGTTTTTTTTTTTAGCTTTTTGTAGAATTTTTCACTAATTTTAAAAATAACTCAGGTTATCTCGTGTCTTTTTATTTACCGTTTTTTGTTAAATTTTTTTTTTAAAAAAATTATTTTTAATTAAAGTAAGTTAATTGGTTAAATATAAGCATGATATATTTACTTTATAATATTTTATTTAATTTTATTTTGTGGTTGTTGTTTAGATGACTCGTACAATCTTTTTCGTTGTGGTCAGAAAACTTTTCGCAATGATGTTACAATCATCTCAGTGAATTTTTTCTTGTAATGAGCTTATGTGCACAGCAGAACAATGATGACTTTCTAGCAACAAAAAATTTCTTTTTCTCTTAAGTATAACATTGATGACTTAATATTTTAAAATTGCTTCATCTAATACACATCAAATTTTTTATTTCCTAGAGTCTTTACACTTTTTAAAAATGTTAAAGAAAGATCTAACCCAAAGCGTAGGTTCAGAATCTAGTGATCTCTAAATGGGGTTTTTTTTAATAATATATATATATATATATATATATATATATATATATATATATAGACACACACACTATACAAACAACTTTTCACACAAAATTCTCATATAAATATAAATATGGGTGGTTATTATTTTTTTTCATAAGGTACTCATAATTAATGTATTATTTATGAGATTCGCATTTCACCCGTTATCAATCACATGTCAATTTTCATAAAATTTTAGTACAAAGATGAGTTTGAAAATTATTTTTAATTTTATAAAAGAAAACGTTCTATCATGTTTTTCAGAGACAAGGAAAATCAATTTTCTAAGCTATTTTTCAAGAAAAAAAAAATCCCATTTGATTATTCTTCTCATATTAACTTCTTATACAAAGATTACTAAAAAGCATGTTTTTATTCCTTTTGTCTTTATGCCAGGTGAAGAAAAATAGTCTTTGTTATAAATAAATTTTCTTGTGTCATACATTTATTATAAAATTTGTGTACATTCAAATGAACTAAGAATTAAAGTCATGCTTCATATCATAACGGTTTGATGATCATTATGGCAATGAAGTGCCTTGAATTTAATTTTTTTTTTTCAGAATAATTATATTTAGGATAAATGTTGCTACAATCATATTAAAATATTAAAGTGTTTAATCTTGTTAACAAAATAAATTAATATAAACATGAAAGTCCTAGTAATTAAGGAGGATGAAAAATAAAAATTATTGCTTTTATTTCAATATAGCCTCACACCCCATAATACACTTCAAGTTTCCAATTTAAACCACCAACATAATTAAACCACAAAAACATATATAATATCTAGAAAAATTCTATATAAAGAGATTTGAATCACAATTTCTAACAGAGTGAGTATGCAAGTTGTTTAAGCACACTCTAATTTATGATCACTTAATTCAACTTTCATGCGATCCCCATTGAAATTGAATTCAAACTAATTTGTCAGGCCTATAAATTTAACATGTTAGATTTACTTTTGGGTTATGATCCATTTATCATACGACCCATTTATTTTTTTAATCCACTTGGTTTGTCTTTTCAAAATTTTCTAGGCTAAATAAATAACTTGTTCTATGCCACATGTTAGATTAAATGTTTTTTTCAAATATACAAAAAGGATTTTCAAATGATATAGTATTTTTAAAGGATCAAGAAAAATTTAAAATTCAGGTTATTTATTTGATTAGATTTAATAATTTTGATTAATTTAATAATATAAAAAAATCAACAATAATAACAACAAAAAAGTAAAACAACAATGACTAATGAAATTAATAATTACTTGTAACCGTCTAGGTGGTGGTCCAGTGATAAGAGTTTGAGACTAAAAGATTTGTTTTTTCTGTGGTCTCAGGTTCGAGTCCTGTGGTTGCTCATATGATGGCCACTAGAGACTTACATGGTCATTAACTTCAAGACCCGTGGGATTAGTCAAGGTAAGCACAAGCTGATCCGGACATCCACGTTAAACTAAAAAAAAAATCGCTTGCTGATATTGTAAAAACAATACTGTCTACAATACATTAGTATCAGTAAATTATGTCTTGATGCAGGCTTATCTCTTTCCAATTATAGTTGTATTTACATTATGCATATATATATATAAAAAAATCATATGTACTTAGAAACATTAATAAATCTTCAAGATAAATAAAAAAATGGATAAAATAAATTGGATAATCAAAGGTTAAATACTTGCATTTATATTTATCTTCTACTTCTTACTAGAAAAATTAACTTTTCACTATGGTGTTTAATTATCATTCATAATTTGTTTTTTATTTATCAGTAATATATTTTTTGATTCATCATATTAAACTCAAATATTATATTTTCATTCATCATTTAATAAATTTTATAATATAAATAATCACATCCATAATACTAGTATCTTCTTCTTTTAAATTTAAAATTAGCTTTAAATCCTACTCATAGTGTAACGCGAATACATTAACTATTTTTAAAAAAAAAAAAACTAAGAGGCATCATTCAAACACTACGGCAATTTAGTCTTTTTCATAGGATTTTTTTTTGTCATTCTTATATTTATCATGGACAAATAAGTTTTTCAACATTTTATATACACAATGAAATGACTTAAATACAATTAAAAAAAATAAAAACTGAGGTCTAGGGGTATTTTAGAACTACATTGCCTACATTGCCTACATTGCCTTTAAAAGCAAAAAAATTTTAAATTTATGTTAAGTGGTTTTTTTTATGTGTTTTCATTATAGCATTTTTTTTATAATTAATGTGAATAAGAGACAATTTAGTTCTTTAAGAAATATAAATATAATGTTTTTTTTTTAAAAAAACTAAAAGTAGCTAGTATGTGCAACACTTGTGCTAGCGAGTGGGAAACACTCGTGCTTTTTATGCAACGCGTGTGAAATATTCTAGTGGTCAATGTCATCTTCCACGACGACATTGAAAACATCACGTCGTCCTCTACCTAATGGTCAAGCACATGTTCGCAATGGAATAACGATTAAGCTCTTGTGGATTTGTTTTCCTTTCTTCAACCTTCCCTCTCTTCTCATCTTGGATTTCATACTAGCCCTTTCACAAATTAAATGTCTCTTGTTAGTTTATATTTATATCAATTTTTATTCTTATTTTTTTATTGTTATTTGTTTTGCATTTAATGCTTTTTAAAGTTAATTTTTTTTCAATTTCATCCCTTGTATTTTATTTTATTTAATTTTAGTATCTGATTTGGTCTAATTATGTTGATTGCTATTTTTTACTTTTTATCCTTTTTTTTTTAATTTCTTCCCTTAATTTTCTGTTTCTTTTAATTGTTATATCAAATTTGGTCAACATTCTTTTGTTTGGCTTTTTTAATATTTTTCTTGATTTATTTTATTTTTTAACTTTGTCCATCAACATTTTGTTTCATTTAATTTTTGTATCCAATTCGATCCACATTCTTTAGATTCCTCTTTGTTTTATTTTTTAATTTTGGATGATTAGGAATTTTTCTTCATGATTTTTTCATGTTTTACTTTTAGGGGGTAATCTCGGTCTCATAACCCGGGTTTCGAAGGTTAAACTGATTTAACTTTGATCTTTTTTTAGGTATTTTTAAATTTATTTTTTAATTTCATCATTTGATATTATGTTATTAAGCCTTGAGCTTTGTGATATTTTTTTATGGTATTATTCCGATCTCATATCTTGGGTTGTGGGGTTAGTCGAGTGAACCTGACTTGACTTGGGGTTTTTTTTTATGTTCTTTTAATTGTATTTTTTTCTAATTTCTCCTCTCATTAATTAATTTGCTTGAGAGTTAAACTTCATTGTTTTAATTAATTTTTATGAACGAAGTTATCTTAATCTCACAATCAGCTACGGGTATAGCATACTGACTCGAGTTAGGTTGTTGTGTTTTTTTTTAATTAATTTTTTTTTTCAGTTCATCTTTCAATATTTGATATGCTGGTAATTTAGGTTTAAATTTTTTGTCTCTTTTTAAGGTTATCTTATTATCATTTAATTTTTTTTATTATCAAATAAGATCATTGAAACTTATTAAAAATATTTAAAAGGTATCTTTTTATAATATTTGTAAATATTTTTTTAATTAGTCATTGGTTTTTTTTAATCATATTATTAAATTAACCAAGATTATAAAAATATTATCATCATCTATGCATTTTTTTTTTTTTACATTACGATAAATTTAACCCAACCCTCGGGACAAAGCATGGATCACCCATTTATTTGCATCAAGAACTAAACAAAAAGAAAAGAAGACGAAGGAGAGTTGAAAATGCTTGTACAAAGTTTTTATATAAGAGTAAAATATCAAGAATAACTATAAATAAATATGAAGATATTTTACCGTTCAATTAAACTGGATGTAAATCATAGAAACGAAACCACCCCAATAAGCAGAATTCAGCACCTGAACCCTGAAGATTTGCATATTCAAATGCCAATAAACGTTAAACAAATGAAAGATAATAAAAAATATTACTAAACACAATGAAACACCATTCAAAGCGTCCAATCCCACTTTGCGTGAATTTTGCTTTGATATTTTACGCAGTTCACATTGTATACAAATTATGGACATTTTATATATTGTTAATCTATATACAGATCAAACAAATGATTGATGATGCAAGTATAATCAATATCTTGTATTGAGAAAATCAAAAGCTTGCTGTACAGTTTCAATGGATGCAAAAGCAGATGCTGGAAAGAAAGCAGGCATCTCCATTATCACTGTCCTCCCATCCCTTTCACCATTTGGGAAAACGTAGATAAGTTATAGTCAACCTCCTTTCCCAACGTTAGCTAATCGATGGCAACATTGGGTTCATGTCAAATCCAGATCCCCCAAAACTACCGGGCTCGGCATGCTTGACCCTGCCAAAATAGCGGATGTGACGCAATAGCCTGGCTAGGAAGGTGTTATGACATATTGTTGAGCTATCACAGACAACTGCTACGTGTTTGCGCGCCCTTGTAATGGCAACATTCGTTCGCTTGCTATCCCCCAGGAATCCAACAGCTCCTAAGGTGTTTGAGCGGACCTAATAAACAGGGAAAGGTTAAATATAGTTTGCTATTTGAAATATGAGAAAATGATTTGCAACGATGGTATAGAGAGACAATTACTTACTGCCATTGATTATTAGAGGTCAACAGGTGGAAATGATCTATTTTTCTTCTGACAAGTATTTGAATGTGAAATGCAGGGTTATTCAGACCTACTCGGTTCAGAAAAAAATGGCCTACACAGTTGCCAGGCCAGCTTAAAGTAGCTGGGACTTGAAGGGTCATCTCACCCTCCAATGAGTTTCTATTCTACAATGCAATACAATATATCTCATATGATACCAAGTCATGATCTGTGCAAGTAGCCATATAGAGAGGAGAGAACTGAGCAGTAAAAGGCCCCTGGATATATTCAGTTTTGATCGTATGCTCATAGTGACATTCAAGAGAAAATTGCACCACCTTATGTCAATGATAAGATATGTCATCCCTACATGGAATAATCTAATAAATCATGCTTTTTAACATAGAAAGTCATCCCTAAATGCAAGGACAGTTCTTATTATATCCGGATCTACCATAGAAAGTCATCCCTATATACACATTGAAATAGAATACGAAGCAACAACACTAGATTATAGTTCATGACAAATTTCTTCCCTTTCTCTAAAACTAATTCTCTCCTCTGTTGTATTATGGTATCAGAGCCTACTGCATAACTGCACTTATGGCTACTTCAATTAATCAATCTCCTTTACAAACCTCTTCTACATCACAACCCCTGACATACTCTACCTTGATGGTGCCACCTCTTGCAACTCTAATATTGTCGGCTCTAGACCAACAACACACAACAGCTGCAACCTTTAACATGTGCACTACTATCTCTCTCTAAAACTTGCAAACAAAAACTATATTTTTTTTGGAAAGCACATGTTTAGCTCTTTTTATAGGTCAGGGCTTATTTTAATTCCTAAAAGGTAGCCAATCCTGTCCTGCTGAAACCATTATCACCGACAACACTTGTACCATGTGGGTGCAACATGACCAACTACTCATTAGCACACTAATTGCCTCCCTATTCGCTGAGTTATTGTCTCTAATCATTGATTATACTATATCCAATGCTGTTTGGACAGCTCTAGCATCGACACTAGCCTCTCCCTTCACAACACGCATTATGTCTATGCACTCAACCCTGATTGAGCTATGTTAGAAACCTGATTAAAGGCATCATCACCTTCTTACAACGTGGAAAGACATAATGATGAACTCATAGATGTTGGTAAGCCTTTTGACCCATTAGATTTCAATCTTTACTTACTAAAAGGACCTTCTACAAAGTTTAAAGACCTTGTAACAACTCTTATGATTTGGAAAGAATCGGTATCTTTGACTAAACCGCACTCTTAATTTCTAAGTCATGAATTTGTCAGCAAACAACAATTTTTAGAACCTCTCTATTCAACAAGACAGTGATACCAAGACCCTCCAACCATTCACTCACCTTGCTTGCTCCATTGTTCCCCAACCAAGCTATAGTCATTACTCTAGTAATAACTTCTCCAATGACCATGGAGGGTTTGACTGTCTTGGACAAGGTCATAGATAGCATGGTTGTGGTCCAACCCATAATTCCACTCATAATTTTGAATCTTGACAACATCAGAATCAATCTACTTCGCATCACCGTCCATGGTGTCAACTATATGGCAGTTGGGATTGTTTACTTTTTGGACCAACAATAGAGGTAATAATCATTCTCGATAGTCTTGATAGATTTTGGTACTCTTTTTTTTTTGTTCTGATTCTCCTCACTAGCACCCAAATACTGGAGCCACTCATCATGTCACTCCAGATATTACTAGTCTCTCACATGTGGCGTCCTATAGTGGTTCGGGTGATGAACTACTGGGTTGGTTTCTATACATTACAAAGTAAAAAATAATACATGACTGTTAAATCCATGTGCATGCCAATCCGACCATCATGATAAGGCCGGTAAAAAACTAAAATCATAAAGAAAGAAAAATCTGTAAAAATATTCTGCAGCGTTCCTAATTTTAATTTTAAGCAGAGGAAGGATTAGAGGTGTATTAGTCGTTAGTATAAAAGGAACTATACCATTGATATAATTACTGCATCAGCCTCTCGGCCTTGAAAGCTATCAATAGTTGCAATCTCTACACCATCCGCCTCTGGAAGTTCATCTAGCCTCTCCCTCAAGAGTTGTACCTGAGCAACATATGGTGATTGCACCGCAATAGCTGTTGGTCTAACACCTGCACAAGCGAATTAATTTAGCTAAGGAATTCATGGTGCCACAAAGGTAGGTTCTGTGAAACTAGGAATGATAGTCTAGAGCCATTCCTTCATTTAGCACATATGAGACTATAAAAACTATTAAACAATACAGATGTTAAAAGAGGGAGGAGCAGTGAATTTACAAATCAAAGTAGTGTTTCTACAACATTACCATGTGATGCAGAAGACTAAACAGTGCTCTAAAATACATTTTGTATAGTACGTGCAATGTTTGGGAAATTACAAAAACGAATTTAAGTTCTATCTGTGACTTTAGCTCATCATTGAACAAATTTCTGATAACAATGGGAATGCGGAAACACATTAGCAGTTAATTTATATGTACGAGTAATGAGCATTTTACCTGAAAAAATTAAAGAGGACACATGCTGCACAACAATATCTGCTTCGCCTTCATTATAAAATGAGCCTGTTCCAGCTGGGTCTAAATGCTCCTCACAGCCCCCTGACAAACTTCCATATGGCATTCTTGTATCAAGCAACAGCAATGGGCATTGTGTGATCCAAGTGGGCTGCAACAACACATACAACAGTCAAGGAAATGCCTCACCTCTCTAAAGTACAAATATTGCAAGGACAATTGCAACTTATCAGCTCCAAAAACTTCCAAAAAATCACATTGTGATCACAAAAACATTGATTTTCCATATGGTGATATTCAAGATTAATAAGCCTTCAAGAAGTCGATGAACTTGCTATGTTGTCCATATAGTAGACATTTGTTAGTGTAAATGCTTCTAGAAAATAATTCATGTCACACATCATGAAAAAAAGTAGTGCTTCTAACGAAGTGCAAAAAAAAAAGGGAATATAGAGAGGGAGAGAATGATTGGTTCTACAAATCTATTCAGCTTTAAGTATTTTTCTTTATTTTCCAGTTTGACTTGTTACTATCTCCTCTACAATTAATCAAGAAAGATGGTGTGGAAACTTAACCATATGCCATGGAGATCTTCATAGTGTAACTAACTACAAAAGCAACTGTAAGTGGGAGGATGGCCTACAACCTTCAAGAACCCAAGGGAAAATAGAGAAGAAAGTGTGGAAGAAGTATAAAAGATTTTTTACCTTAACAAATGGAGAATCTACAAGAAGATGTGAAGCGACAGTTGAAGACGACTTCAGTGATCCACTGTACATCTCCTTTGAGGCCCAACTGGCAATTGCATCATTCATACGATATTGTGTTGTTAACTTGGTTGCAAGGACCCCTTCATGCAAAGTGGAAGCTCTTTCCAAGAGAGAGACTCCAAGGCCGCCCTCCAAGGCTTTTCTGGATAGGATCACTGGTGCAAGTTGGCATTGATCCCCAGCAAGAATACAACGTTTGCCCTGCAATATAGGAATCCAGCAAGAAGGTTCAATTGCCTGCCCTGCTTCATCCATAACAACAAGGTCAAAAGCATCCAGCCTTCGAATCAATGGATCCGCTGCTCCAGTGTTAGTGGCAAGCACTACCTGTGCACTCGAGAGCACCTCCCTCACAGTCTCTTTCTCCTTTTTCTTCAGTGTCTTTCCAAGCTGTTTCAAAAGCTGGCGTATACCAGCAGCTAAAGAATCATCCTTTAGACAATGACTCAGGTCTTTTCTTAAATCAGACTTCTTTCTTTCAAACTCTGTTCGGAATGCTGCAAGCTTAGAATTCACTATATCACCCAGAGACTTTGATGCAACTGCTGAAGAAATACGTGCTGGATTACCAACCCGCACAATGTTCAACCCAATATTTGATAGCTTCTCAACCATATTGTCAACAGCTGCATTCGTAGGTGCTGTCACCAGCACCCTTTCACCTTTCCCAACAGCAAGTGCAATAAGTTCCTTAAGCAAGCCTGACTTCCCAGTACCAGGAGGCCCCTGGATTATCAAAAATGGTCGTTTCTTGTTCAACCCCAGGGTAATTGCTCTTCGCTGGGAATCATCAAAAGGTTTCCCCAAATGTTCATCAAAGTCTGCTTCATCCCAACTTGCCAAATCATTCTCCTCCAACCAAGCAACATCTTCCTTATCACCAAATAATGTAGCCACAACAGCAATTGAAGGATTTTTCTTGTGCAGACCCTTCTTCTGAAGCAGCATCAGGGCCTCACAATTGCGCTTCAAAATAAGAACAGTACAATCTATTAAATATAGATGAATGTAAACTGCTGATACAACTGAAAAGAGAATCTGAGAAGCATGGAAGATGGAACAGAGATTTTCCACCATATTTTAACATGCAGTAGAGATGAATCACCCAACTATGTTCAAATGGTAGTCAGCATGCAGAACTAAAACAAAATTTTTGCTGGAAAGTATTAAAGCAGGTGGCAGATTGATGCCTATAACAAATGGCACCAAGAGAAGGCACCTAATCGTAATGACAATCTACACCTCATGTAATGGAGTGCTCATGGTTGTGATATATGATCTCTGCAGAGAACTAAATTGACGAAGAAATTTGTGGTTGAGTTTTTCCCTTGGTAAATTGAAGCCCTGAGGCAACATTTCTATTCCATTGATGCACCATGAAGTCATTCTCCTATGATTTATGGGACGTTCAACACATTATAAAGTAACTGACTAAATTGAAAACAAAAAGAAGATAATGAAAAAAAGAAGAAGCATGAATACATGAATTGTTTGCTGTGCTCCGTTTGCTTTAAAACGTATTTTTAAATTGACTCCCCCATTAAATTTTACTAACTTCTCACGTTTTGCTTATAACTTCACCCATTTTGCTTATACCAGTAGCAAAACGTGAGAAGTTTTCTCTCTATCATGATATTACTTAAATGGTGTTCAACTCATATTTGGTGTGGTGCTTGCCACAGGTAGAATTAAGTGAAAGGAAAATCATAGTAGTCCTGCTATTGCTATTCACAGCACCACAGTTTGAGATGCTAAATGGATATAGTTTTTCAAGTTTTCTATGGAAGAGCTTCTTTAAATTCTTCAATGTTTCAGCAAATATAGCACAATGGTCTTTAAAAAAACAGTACTTTCAGCTGGTAATGGAGTTGGCAATTTGAAGAACAGTCAAAGGTACAAGAGGGATCAGAAACAGACCAAAAAGAATAAAATATCAAAGAAACCAATCCATTTGCTGAACATTGCTAAATGATCCAGCTCTTACAATCCAGAGAGGCTCAGAACCAAAGCTTCAGAACATCTATGAGTTCCCTATGTGAGTGAGACACAAATTACATAGAAAAAGTGACACCAAAACAGAAGTTTAGCATAACAGGGAGCTTAAGAATCCTAATGGTAAAAAAAATGACTTTAGCATTGTGTGTTAAGATACTCAATGTGGAATTGGATTGGAGTAATTTCCCTTAAGATACTCAATGTAGAATTGGATTGGAGTAATTTCCCTTAAAACCTTGACGTTATCAACACTTCCCTAGAAAGTTCTGAACAGCCTAATTTAAAGTTGCAGAGCAAGATAGCTCATAATCAGGAGTAGGCGTATACACTTCAACTTCAGAATGCAACAGGTTGTGTTGGTCTATGAGAGTGATGTTTACCTCAGAAAGCATGCATGCAAAGGATAACTATATATGATGCATGTAACAAATACCTCATATGTGACAGCATCAGCCAATCCATGAATACGATCAATGCGCACACTCTTGCCGGAGAGCTTAGAGAAGGTAGGATCACCATGACGAGATTCTAAAGCCACACTAATGCTGCAGCCATCTTCCCCAAGGTTGTTCACAAATCCCTGTAAGCAAGAAGTTGCACCGGCACCCCTCCTATCACATATTCTCACACAAACCATTTCTCCTGGCGAAAGGTTTGTCGGAGGCAATCGATGATTTCCTTCAACTCGAAACAGTACCAAGTGCATTCCTCCTAATCCTGTATAAACAGCACAATTCCAATATTATTTAATTGGAATATATTGTTTTAGTCAGCAAGTATGAGTTGCAGAGATCAAAGAATGACAATCACTCTTGATAAAGATAATTACTAAGTAACCTGTAGATGTGCTAACAGCATACAGGTTGCAGATGGTGTCACAGAGCTCTTGCTGACCCTGGCCATGGCTAACCAAGAATTCAATGGGTTTAGATGAATCAGAACTTTCATCAAGTGTAGGAACGGCATTCAGTTCTTCTTGCGTAAACTCCAATTCAGCATCCCTCTCTATACGAAGCAATTCTGACATTTGATTTGTGTACTCATTAATTCTGCCCTGTATAGCCTTAACCTTCTCCAAGTTCATCCCTAAAACCCCTTGGAGAGGCTTTGATTGAGTAGCCTTCCTCGCAATTGCTCTATGCTGAGCTGCAAATGCACTATCTCAGTCCAAACTCTCATACATGTTCATTAGAAAACCACAGGTGCAATAAGCAACTATGCACAATTTGAATTGCTTTCAGTTTGTATACAGCATTAAACAACTAGTTATTCTTCAAGTTTACAATTGAAATGGAAAGATCATGGTGGTGCAATAAGCAAGATTTTATCAACCCTGTAACCAATCACTTTACATATGGAATTTAATAGCACAAACAAACCTAAAAAACTCTATGACCTAGATTAACAGTCAATTCCTCCGAGATTCTAAGCCAACAAATAGACAAAGGTAAAGAAAGAAAACCTGAATTGGCAAGCTCCTTGAGCAAATTCCAAGACTCAGTCTTTTGCCAATCTTGAACCAACCCTTTACGCTTCAAGTCTTGAAGAACCTCCCTCAACTCTCTCTGGAAATGATCAAATAGCGTGGGATAATGAGTGCAGGCCTTCAAGCAAATAGCTTCGAGACCGAGAGGCATAGGAACAGCATTAAGGTAAGGCTGTGCTTGTATAACAAATGTCAAGCCAGGCCCCATTCTCTGTCTCAATTCCGTAAACTCCCCTTGCGCCTCGGCTGAAGCAAACTCTCTAGCCATTGCTCTCATTGCCTGAGAAATCCATTTCACGACACTCTTTCCAAGATCTTTACGCCCCAGTGGGTCTCCATTCTCCTTAAGCGTGCGCACACTCATTTTCTTTTCTTGCTTTTCCACCACAACTTGCTTAGCAGAAGCAGGCGCAGGAGCATGGATATTGCTAGTGCTGATACCACAAGAGCCTGTTGTATATGGTTTGGTGATATCAATAAATGTGCTGCTGCTGCTTTTGCGTCTATTGAGCGATCTTCTCTTTTTTGTTGGGGTTTTGGGCTTCGTAGAACCATTACTGCTGCTGTTCCAAATGGTAAGTGATTGTTGGAAAGTTGAAACAGAATGGAAATGGGATTTATGAGCAAGGAATTGTGGAGAAGAAATGGCTACATAACGAGGAAGCCGAGGTAGGCTCAAGCAATTCCCACATGGAAGCTGCTTCAATAAAAAGCTGCTTGTTTCCATTTCTTTTTCAGTCTGGAAACCAGCCCACCTCCCCCGACTCCCTCTCTGTTTTTTTCCTTCCCTCTCTCTAGTTTCTATAACAACATTGCATGTCTAGCTTTGAACATCACACACAAGACTATGATATTTCTTTCTTAATAATTCTTTGAGGTGTTTTTATTTATTGATATTGGCGATATTTTCTAGAGAGGAAATGTGGATTTTTGTTTCTTTAACAATACAACTGTTTTCAGATCAATTAATTTAAAAATGCACTTCTCACATCCTTAAAAAAAAAAAAGATTTAATAAATATTAGTTTCTAGTTTAAATTTATAAAACTAAAAAATTAAATTTTTTTTTTTTCAAACCAACTTAATTTATTGTAAGCAAAAATACGTGATTATAAACTCGTTTTGAACATATTTAAAATTATATTTTTAAATTTAAAAAAATTAAATTTTTTATATATTTTATTATTTATGGTTATAAGTTTGTTTGGAACTTGTTTAAAATCGTGTTTTTTAAATTTAAAAAAATTAAATTTTTATTATTATTTTGATGTATTTAAAAATAATTTTTAAAATATAATTTTAATATATGTTTAGAAAAAAAACATCTTAAACAACTTTGAAAAACAATGTTTTTATTTTTTAAAATTATAAAAAGAAAAAAAAAGTTTTTTTTTTTTTTTGAATGAGAGAAAAGAGAGGTTGCTATGAGGAAAGGAGTGGGGCAGAGGAGATCTAACAAGTAGTGCTGTGATTGGCTGACCTCTTGATTTCAGTCGTCCGGTAGGCGTGGGTGTGTGGGACTGTGGGGTGGATTTGAGGTTAACGTGTTCTCTTACAGTTCTATCCTTTTCTTTTTCTTTTCCTCCCATTTATTTATTTTGTGGCCATTAGCATTTTTTCGTGGCATTAAAGGAATTTCGAGAATGCCACTTTCCAATTAGAGTCCAGACATTGGGAGGAGAGGGCACGAGACAAATGGTCCATCCTCCACCAGGAACATGTGAAGGTGGGGAAGAGCAACGTCAATATTTATTTATTTATTTATTTATTTATTAATTTCCAGCTTTCATGTGAAGGAGATCATCTTCGAAAGGAACCAAGCTTTATAAAATTTGTTTCAAGTGTAAGATATCCCAAGGATTCTCGTCATGAAGACAGGTGTTCTGAAGAATGATAGTGATTGTAATTTAAAAAAATTATTTAAAAATATATTAAAATAATATTTTTTATTTTAAAAATTATTTTTACATTAAAATAATCTGAAAATATAAAAATAATTAATTTTAAAATATATGTTTTAATCATGTTTTCAAATACTATTAAAAATAAAATCCATCTCGAGTAAATTATTTATATTGAAATTGAAAATTCCTTTTTTTTTACAACATAAAAAATATATCACTTAATGTTTGAATTAAATCTCCAAAAAAAATGGAGGATACTTACTAAAAAAACAAATAGGTCATTATACCTATATCTAAGAATTTATTTGGTATCTTTATAAAAAAATCTTTTCTTTTCCTTTTTTTTGTAAGGGCATCGTTCATTCATTTTGGTTGTGCCCATAAAATTAGAATATTATTTGGATGTTGATATTCCCTTTTTCTTTTTCAATAGCTATTGTCACTTCATAATATTATTAAGTGACTAAATTAATTTTATTTTACAGTTTTGTTCTTACAGTTAAATTGCATAACAATTTTAAAAAATCAAGTGTAAGAGTTTAGAGAAATTGTTTTTTTTAAAAAAAAAAAAGATGAATTTTAAGTGCTAACTTATGCTAATAATATAAATAATATCTTATGCCAATAATAGTATAAATATGGTATTTTTAATATTAAGAAAAACAATAATACTACTAAAATGAAAACAAAAATTAACTTATAAGGAAATGGTCAATGATGATAATTTCATATATAATTTTCAAATATATTATTTTCTTTTTATTTTATTTTATTTTATATTTTCAATATTTTCTTATAATGATGTTAGACGTCTAACATTATTTTGCAAGTGTATATTGATGCTAGCTAAGTTAATAGAGAATTAAAAGTCAAATTTAAAATTATTCTATTAACCATATGTGATGTTTTTTTTAATTCTAGAGTAGCAATAACTTAAAATTAAAGTTATTTCGACAAAATTTCATAAAAAATCTCAAAAGTCTAAAGATTAATTATAAATAAGATATGTAGTTGAGTGTTTAAGACTTGGCAACATTGTTAGTTATAAGTAAGATAAGGAATTTTAGTTGGATTTAATCAATGCTAAAAATTGTAAATGTCAAAATAATTAGATTTGATTAGTGAAGGATTATTTACGTTGATGGAGATGAATTTATTTAGATTGTTATTTTATCCAGATTAGAGAAGTGTTTTTGTGAAACATGTTAGCAGTCTGTTAAGAACATAACAGACTAGGAAGCTTGAAAATAATGTTTATCAAATATTCTTATTCTTATCACAAGGATATGTACATAAGAAATGACGATCAGAAGCATTAAAAAGAGCAATACTTGCAATGGAGAAAGAGTGTCCAACCAACTAAGGAGTTACATAGAGTTTCACAGCATATATTTTTGACATATAAATGGAGTGTAAAGAAAATTCTCAAGAAGAATTGTTCGTTGAAGAGTTAAAGAGCCTGCAAACTCATGGGGAGAGTTTCTATGTTAACTGTTAGCAACATAATATTTTAGTTAGGATGACAATAGTTTGAAGATTGCTAGGTGTTCTGACAAGCTATTATGGTAGAAGATAAAATTGAGAGTTTGTCTTAACAAGTAAGGTAGTATAGATACAAAAGACTTGTAGTTGAAAATACTATTCTTGAAATATTTTAAACTAATGAAAGTTGTCTACTCGGTTTTGGTTGCCTTGAAGGATTTTTTATCTTTTGAAAAGTTCTTCAAAAGGTTTTCTTTTTGTAACCAAATAACTTGATTATTTAAGTTTTTTGTAGTTATATTTATTTGGTTAGTGATTAGTGTTTGTAAAGTATTAGCAAATTGCGTCTTAACATACAAGGAATAGAAATGGGACTGTCAAGTGGTATTGGAGCAAGTTCACTCATTCTAGAGTGGGATCTATTTTCCATATTGAACATGTTAACACTAACATCACCATCGCAATTTAGCAATGAAAAGTATGCCTACTAAAAGGTGAGGATAAAAGATTTCCTCAAATCACTAGACAAGAAAGTTTGACACTCAGTTGAGCATGGATAAACCAAGCCTGAAACTCTTTTCAGCGACTAGACCAATGACAAATGCACTTATTATAATTGGAATAATAAAGGCCTAAGTGTTATATTCATGGTAGTGTCTCCTGATAAATTTAAAATAATCTTCATGTGTGAGATAACTAAGGAAGCTTAGAATATTCTTGAAGTTATTTACGAGGGAACCAAGACAAAGAAAAATTCCAAATACTAACCTTAAGACTTGAAAAGATAAGAATGCTGAAAGATAAATCTTTTTAATGAGTTTTATGCAAAACTTAATGATATTGTAAATTCCAAGTTCAACCTAAAAGAAAAATTAAAGGATATGTGAATTGTAAAAAAGATTCTAGGATCCATACCTGAAAGATTTCGACCAAAGGTAACAATCATAAAAGAAAGCTAGGATTTGTACATTTATATGTTGAATAATTTATAGGTTCCTTACAAAACTTATAAATCTACAATGCCTTTTCAAAAGAAAGGTAACTTCATTGCACTTAAATTAAGAAAAAACATGATTATTCTTCTAATAATTATCTTAATAGTGAAGATATTGCTCTTGTAGCTAGAAAATTTAGAAAATTCATGTTTAAGAAAAAGAACAATGGTAAAGATAAAAAAAAAAAGAAAAAATTTTTGCTAAAAAAATAGGTTAAAAATGGAAGTAGAGGTAAAACTAAATCTAAGAAAAGAGTTAAGTGTTTTAAATGCTTAAGATATAGTCACTAAAGAAATGAATGTCATAATTTCAAAAGAAATAAAGGAAAAGCCCTTAATGTTACATTAAGCTATAAATCTAATTCTTAAGATTTTAATTCATCTTCTAATAATAAATTTACTTTTGTTGTTATTTTTTGTCTTGTTGATGGATGTACTGACATGTACCAAACTATCAATACATTAAGTGATTTTGACAAATATCAAACTGTTAGCAGATCTAGTAGTTTTGACATAAACCAAACTATTAGTTATTCTAGTGATTTAGATATTACTTATGTTATTGTCGGTCATGGATTAAACTTATGATGAGTTATGTGAAGAAGTCGTAAAAGTCAAGAAATTTAATAAGAAGTTGTTTAACAAGCTACCAACTGTGGAGAACAAAAAGAATAATCTGACTGAGGCTCTAAAGTTATCAGAAGTAAAGACATCTAGATTTCTCACCAAGCTTAAAGAACTTGAAAAAGAGCTGACAATGTGTAAGAAGATAAAGAAACAGTCAGTGACATAAAAACTTGAAGGACTGTTGAAAAATCTAAAGTTCAGCACTAATTGTACAAGTTTAGGATACATGATGCATGCAAATTTGATCAACAATACATTAGTAACCTCCTTTTCCAAAGAAAATACCTTTATAAAAGGTAAACTAGAAAAGATTGTCATGTATAAAGACTAGTCAAACAAATTCCAAAAAGGTAAGTTTATTTCTACTTGTCAATAATGTTGAATTATAGGATATGCAAAAATGAATCATTTTAATCTAGAAAAATAGATTTGTTAATAAGAGTCGATATCTAGAATATAAAATTGACTTAATATTAAATCAATTATGTACTATAGAAAGGAAACTTGGTAAGTTAGTAGGTTTTGAGAAATTTCAAAAGTTTGAAAATTCTAAGAAAGTAAAAATGAAAAATCAGTGGGTAGTTGAGAAAAAGGCAATATATCTAGTAGCACGTATAATAATGAAAATAATGAATAACAATTTATGGTACTTAGATAGTGATTATTCTAGACATATGTTACAAAATAAAAGTTAGTTGAAAAAATTTGAATCTTTGAGCAAAGGATCAATGACCTATAAAGATGGAAGCACAACTACTATAGAATGTAAATGAAGTATTGATATTCTTTGTTTACTTACTTTTCATAATGTTTTGTTTATAAATGGTCTTAAAGCTAACCTCCTAAGTATAAGTCAATTTTATTATGAGAATCATAATGTATTGTTTTCTAAAGATGAATGCAACATCTACAATCTTACTGACAAATAGATCATGAAACGTATTAGAACCTTAGATAATTGTTATAGAGTTTCAACCTTGATCACCTTAGGTTGTCATAAGTTAATACTAAATGATACTGATCTTTGGCATCAACGCTTTGGTTAAATCAACTTTAAAGACTTGTCAAAGATCTTTAAAAGGAAAGCAATAAGTGGTTTATCAAATCTGCGAACAATCAAGAAAATGGCATGCAAAGCATGTCGAGAAAGAAAACAAACTAAAGTTTAACACAAGAAGACTGCTGACATTCAAACCTCAAGACCTCTTGAATTATTGTATATGGATCTAGTGGGTCCAACTCAATATATACTTAAGCTATTCTGTAAAGAGAAAAGTCTGAATCATTTGATCTTACGAGGAAACTGTTTATAAAAATACAAAAAGAAAAAAATATTATCATCTCTAGAATTCGCAGTGACCATGACAAAGAATTTGAAAATAACAACTTTTCATCTTTTTTTATGATGAACAAAATATATATACCATAAATTATCTGCTCTTATTACTCCTCAATAGAATGGTATAGTTAGGAGAAACAATAGAGTTATACAAGAAATGTCTTGAACTATGTTGAATAATAAGAAAGTTGCATTATACTTCTAGGTGGAAGTTATCAACACTAATATACACATTTTGAACCATGTTATGTTTAGACCTAGAACAAAACTCACTCCTTATGAATTATAAAACAACAAAAATTCCATAATCAAATGTTTTAGAATGTTTGAAAGTTCTTGTTATATCTTAAGATATTGAGAAAACTTGTATCAGTTTGATAACAAAAGTGATAAAGAATTATTTCTTAAATACTCATCTCACAGCAAAGCCTACATAGTTTACAACATACAAACTCAAACTGTCATGAAATCAATCAATATGGTTATTGATGATGATCTCAAGGAATATGTCAAGAAAAATCTCAATTAAATCATTGAGATAACTGAAGACACCTCATCAAAACATAATGAAAAAACTAAGAGGAGAGTTTTTCATATATTTCTAAACAGTCATGAGAGAAAGAACCTTCATCAAGAATAAAAATATAATCATTCTAAGAATAACATTATTGGAAAATTGGATAAGGGTATGAGGTTAAGAAAAAAAGTTGTCAATCAATTTGTGTGTATGTGTGTGTGTGTTATTTTTCATATATTGAGCCTAAAAAGGTTAAAGATTCCACATAAGATGAAAGTCAGATTAATATCATGTATGAGTAATTAAATCAGTTCATAAGTAATGATGTATGGGAACTGGTTCCCCATCCTGATAGTCACAATATAATTGGAACCAAATGGATCTTCAAGAACAAATCAGATGAGCATGGAGTAATTATCGGAAACAAAGCAAGATTAGTGGCTCAAGGATACACTCAAGTTAAATGGATTGATTTTGATGAAACATTTGCATCAGTAGCTCATTTGGAATCTATTCGCATACTGCTTGCAATTGCATGTTACTTGGATTTGAAATTATATCAGATGGATGTGAAGAGTGCAATCCTAAATGAAAATTTATAAAAAGAGATATGTAAGACAATCCAAAAGTTTCACTAATCATTTGTTTCGTGATCATGTGTACAATTTAAAAAATACTCTCTATGGTCTAAAATAAGCACTGTAAGCATGGTACAAATGGTTAACAAAATATCTGTTAGAAAAAAGTTTCAAAAAAGAACATGCTAACATAATTGTTTTTTTTTTAAGAAACTCATAGACATCTCTACTCATTGATGAAGTTTTGTTTGGAGCTACTCGTTATTCACTTTCTTATAAGTTTGCTAAAAAAATGAAATTAAAATTTGAAATGAGTATGATTGGTGAATTAAACTTCTTTATTGACATATAAATTAGGTAGAGTGAAAATGCAATTTTTATTTTTTAATCTAAGTATGCTAGAGATATGGTTAAGAAGTTTGGCATATAAGGAAAAAAGTGATACTCATACACTTATGAGCACATCTATCAAAGTCGACTTAGATTATATAGGTAAGTATGTTGATTCTACATTTTATAGAAGTATGATAAGGAGTCTATTTTACATTTCTACTGGTAGACCTCACATTGCTTTTAGTGTAGGTGTTTATGCTAGATTTTAGTCTAGTCCTAAAGAATCATAACTTACAATAGTTAAAAGAATATTAAAATACCTTAGTGCTATAATTGAATATGGTGTATGATATTTAAAAGATTTAAACTTGAGTCTAGTTGGCTATTTAAATGTTGACTTAGCAGATAATATTGACAACAAAAAAAGCACTATTAGAGAGTATTTTTATGTAAATGACAGTCGAGTATATTGTTGCAAGCAGTTGTTGCACACAACTTTTTTAGATGAAAAAGATGATAAATGATTATGGTTTCTCTCAAGATACTATGGATATTTATTATGATAATTCTAGTGCAATTAGTATCTCTAAGAATCTTATGCAATATTCAAGAACTAAGCATGCAAATATAAGACATTACTTCATTAAAGACTTAGTTGAATTAAAGATTGTGTTATTAGAACATGTAAACCCCAAACATCAATTGGCTAACTTTCTTATAAAACTTGTAGATGGTCTAAGATTTGAATTTTTTAGGAAAGTCATTGGTATATGTGACATGCTCTAATTTTTAAAAGATAGAAAAATTTGTAAATAAAAAAAATATGCGTACAAAGTTTTGTTTTTACATGTCTTTCACACAAGTGATAAGTTGTTAACACTAAAACACAAAAGAAAACCTTGTAAGTATACTTAATCTATACCTTTAAATCTCACAACTCTTATTTTGATATATTGAGGAAAATCTTATGGGATATGGTCTTCACTTTTGAAGCACTATTTTTTTGGAAGACCAAATAAAGGTATTATCATAGGCACTGGAAGGAATTCAAGTTGTTTACTAACTATTAACAAAACTAAAATTGATTTAAATGCAGGTATGCTAATAATTAATAGCATAGTTATCAAACCCGGCTTGGGGGTTGACCCGGCCAAGGGGCCGGGTCTTAGATTTCATGGGTCAACTCGGGTCAACCCAAATCAACCTGGAAAAATTTTTAAAAATATATTTAAAGTTTTAATATTTCATATGAAAAATTAAGAAAAAAATCCATATGAATATAGGTTATACATGTTGTAAATAATGAAATTTAAAAGAATATTTTAAAAGTTTTTTTATCCCACATTGAAAAGATATTATGTTATGCTTTTAAGTTGAAGTATTTAAACCAAAAAGGTTTTTTTATCCCACATTGAAAAAACATTACTTTTTTTCTTGTGAACATAGAGTATATATACTAAAGGGCTTCAAATCTCACATTGAAAAGATATTATTAATTAATGTAGTTTAAAGATTATTTTAAAAAGGTTATTTTATCCACATTGAAAAGATAATATGTTATCATTTTAAGTTGAAGTATTTAAACCAAAAAAGTTTTTTTATCTCATATTGAAAAAACATAACTTTTTTTTCTTGTGAACATAGAGTATATATACTAATTAAAGGGTTTCAAATCCCATATTGAAAAAATAAAACATTCTTTTAGTATTTATATAATGAACTTTGAAAAGGGTTAATAACCAACTAAAAAAATATAAAAAAAGGGGGTCTCTTGCTAGGAGAAAAAACACATTTGAAAAAAAAAGTCTCTACCGGGTTTTGCCAAGTCGACCAGGTCACGGGTCAACTGGGTTTTGCCTGGTTTTTGCTCATGCTGGTCTTTCACCTTACCCGAACCGGTCCAGCCACCGGGTCAACTAGGTCTCGAGTCGACTTGCCAAGCTGGTCCGAGTTTAATAACTATGGTCAAGGTTCCTTTTGGGCATTTCATATTTTTTGCTACAATATAATTACTTCATTTCGCTTGGATTCAAATTTTCAAAAGCTTGACTTGAGGGGCTAATTTGTAATGTCCAAATGGTTTTTTTTTTGTAATAATGTTGGGTCTTGAGGGTAGAGTAGTATTTCCAAAAAGAAACGTAAAAAGTTGTTGATACGTGTGTTGCATGCATCAGCAGTTCTGTTACTTTTAGGCGACGCATACGACTATCTTTGGTGGTAAAAAATGCTATTCTATAGTTTCATTTGATTCATCTTGGAATCCTATTCCTACTTGTGCGCATATAGTTGATGGGCCTCTGATGCATCTGGCCCTCCACCATTTCATATCAGCCATTCAATTTCTTTTTCATTTGATTTTGTCTCTATTTTTTTATTTCTATTTGTTTTATTTCAATTTATTTCTCAAATTTTATTTTGTTTTTAATTGCATCATTCTTTATTTTTTTTATCTATCAAATATTGTCATTATTCTTTTGATTTTTTTTTATTTCAGATAGTTTTTGAATTTGTTTTCTTTTTCAATTTCACCTCATCATTTCTTCTCCTTTCATATTTGATGGTCATTCTATTTTTTTTTGCTTTTTTTTTTAATTTGGGATTTTTTTTTCAATTTCATCATTTACACATTAAATTGGTTGACAATTAAAATTCTTAATTGAACTCGAGTTTTTAGTTTCACGGGTTGCAAATTTGGTATATTAACTTAGGTTTAAAAGATTCGCCCAGATCAATTAGTATGGGCTAAAACAATAAAAAAATATATAGATATAAGGTTTGTGTAAAATCAAAATTCACAAACATCTTTCCATTAAATTAAAAAAAATCATTGAACCTCCAGTTCTAATTCACTTGGATATCGATGATTTAGAGTTTGTGCAAATTAGAGGTGAAAAAAAGTATTATATTACTTTTTTTTATAGATTAATATATAAGGTATCGTTATATCTATTTGCTTAAAAGCAAATATAAGGTTTTTTTAAAAAAATATTTAAACATTATAATAATAACGTTGAAAATCAATTTGATAAGAAGATAAAGGTAATAAGAAGTGATAAAGGTGAAGAATACGAAGTATAGTTTGGTGAATCATGTTTCCAAAATGGTATTATTCACCAAACTACTGCTCTTTATTCACCTTCATAAAATGACATTACAAAATGTAAAAGTTGAACATTAAAAGAAATGATAAATGTCATTTGATAAGTTTAAGAGCTCCTTAGAACTTGTGGGGGAGACAATCCTAACTGCTAATTATGTACTTGATAAAGTACCCCATAAAAAAATAGAAAAGACATCATATAAATTATAAAAAGGTAGAAGATCTTCTTACAAATACCTCAAAGTGTTGAGATATCATACAAAAATAGTAATACTTGGTCCTATATAGGTCAATGACCTAGAAACGTGAATTTTGTATTTATCAGATATGTATATAATAGTAGTGCATATTAGTTTCTTGTACATAAGTCAAATATTAAGGATATTCATCCTAATATTATTATGAAATCAATGGATGCTATATTATTTGAAGATATTTTTTCATGGAAAGAAGCACAAGAAAATCATTCATTTAAAAGAACAATAACACTCAAGTAATCATCCTAAATCAGAGGATGATGAAGTTGAGTTTAGAAGGAAAAAAAAGGCATTGATCCTGATTTTCTAACTTACTTATTAGAAAATAAACCTCGAATCTACTCCAAGGCAATATCTTGTCCTGAAGCTTTCTATTGGAAAAAGGTGGACAATGGTAAAATTGAATTCATTATGAATAATCATACATGGTATCATGGAGTGCATGACATCGAATGACGGAGCTGGCTACTGGAAATGAGGGTGCTTAAGTTTAATCATAAAGTTAAAATTAGAGGGTTCATGAGTCGCTACCTAGTATTATAGTCACTAAAAACCCTATTGGTCTATGAGAGTTCGGGTAAGAAAACTAGTTATGCAAGGGGAAAACACATCACTCCCAGTAAACCCTACCTATAATAAGCTGCATTGTTGATTGATTATTAATTTAATGCATGTTTCTATTTGTTGATTTCATATAAAGTTCAGGGCAGATCTCTTTTCGTGAGGTAGTTTGTACCTTATCGGGTTAAATTCTAACCTTCTAAAGCTTAATGTTTAACAATACATATATTTCTGTATTTTTTAATGTTTAATACATGGGGGTATATTTTATAGTGTAATTTTATACTCTCAAATATTAAAGTCTACAACTAAATCCTAACATTTATCTTTATTAATTCATTTAATTTAAAATTGGAAGTATGCATTATGTTGTAAAATTCATACCCCAAATATTAATTAAATTAATAATTTTTATGGTATTTTTAAAATTTTGATCAAATCCTAATGAATAATCATAAATTAGTTATGATATCTATTAACTGATTTTTTTTTAAAGTATGATAAAAATATAATTTTATTTATTTATTTTTATATAAAATATGAATGATAAATTTTTTAAAATTTAGTTGTATGTATAAAAACAAAATATATTTTTGTATTTTTAAAATGATTTTTTTTTAAATTTTTAGATTTATTTTTTCAATTAAAAAAATATTTTTAATACTGGAACGCTATCTTACATGCACGCACTAGAAGCACGTCACATTAAAAAGAAGAAGAAGAAAGAAAGATTGTTATCTAGACGAGGGCAACGACATTCTGTGAGGACAATGACATTGCGTGTTAAAGTTAAAAATAAATAAAAAATATTATTTTAATATATTAAAAAACTTTAAAAAATAATTACTGCATAAACAGTAATTTAATGCAATGACAAATCCAGTTTTTTTTGGTGAATCATAAATCTAAATATTCAAAAGTCTAAACGTTGTGAGCAAAGGAAGTAGAGTAAACGAAATGATGTTTAATTGTTTATCATTTCGATTCGGAGGTAGCCAAAGTGTTGGATGATATTGTATCAAGAGCTATGTTTAGAGAGCAGATGACAAGTAACATTGATGAGATCTTGTGTAGAACTAAAAACTTGAAGCATAAATTTAATAAAAAAATATAGATAAATAAAGGACTTGAAAGATTAATAAACAATAAAAATAAAAAAAAAGTTTTAAGGATGAAGAGATAAAATATAATGATTTATTTTAGTTCAACCCTTTTCTTATATTCATTCTCCAAACTCCACTTGTGATTTCAAATCCCCTATCAATCTTCTCATAGATAGGTGAAGATAGAAGCCAAGCCATGACCATGAAACTATTTGATGCACACTGTCACCTGCAAGACCCAAGAATCCTTAACAAGACACCTCAACTCATTGCCACTGCCCTTGATACTGGCGTAGTCCGTTTTGCTGTCAATGGGGTTTCTGAGGTATATAATACATATACAATTTGGTATCTAATAATGATTATTTAACTGTTCTTGTCTTAAATTATTGTGAGTTCTGATTTTCTTTTTAGAAAGACTGGAACTTGGTTAAAGAGATGGGTGAGAGCTATCCGTCTGTGATCCCATGCTTTGGTCTCCACCCCTGGTAAATATAAAGGTCCTCTCTTTCTTTCTTTTTTTTCTTTTTATCAAAATTCATGAGTTTTGTGTTTTTGTTTTCGGGGGTCAGTAATTCATGGATCTGTTTTTCTTTTCTTTTGTTGTTTTTTCCTCAAGAGCAGTGTTTTTGTTTTCTTCTTTGATGCTTGTGTCGATGGTAATGTTTTTTTTATTTTTTTTTGGTCTTTAATCTATCTATAGGTTTATTGAGGAGAGGACTCCTAATTGGTTCAACACACTTAAAGAGCTCTTTCAGATCACACCCTCTGCTGCTGTTGGAGAGGTTAAATTCCCATTTCCTTGCTGTTGGTAGAATCTTCTAAAAGCATAATGCTCAAGAGAACCTTTAATTAACACAGCATGCTAATGAACTTTTTCAGATTGGTTTGGACAAGGGTTCACATGGAAAGAAGATTGATTTCAATGATCAGGTTTTCCTCACGGAGGGTTTTTTTTTTCTTTTTATTATTATTACACACTCAAGTAATTTATTCTCTTCTTCACGGCTTAGTGTCATTCAGTGATTCTTATGGTAGTTCATTACCTGACCTCTGCCATTGGACCTGAAAGAAGTTCGTCCTTAATTTTATGCATTGAAAGAGATATGTCGGAGCATGGGCACCTCAGGCCTCATATTAGTTCAATTCCCATTTGGAAATTATGTACCTGGTAACTAGGAGAAACATGTGTGTGTATTGTCTTGAAGACATTTACACCACTAGCACCTGACTTTTTGGTTTTCATTACAATCTATTATTTTCCTGGTGGCCTTGGATTGAGGCTACTCTTCCCTCGTTTTTGCTCACTAAATGTGAAATATACCTTGTTCCTTATTACCTAGGGTTTGCATAGGTTGCAATTTTCTTGACTACCTATTGCTTTTGAGAGCTTCTTGAAATTGTATGATAAAAGTATTACTTTTACTATTTGAATAAACCTATATATACCTGTTCAAATATGCTTTGTGTCACCTTACTTTGCAACCCCAATTTTTTTCTTCGACAACTTGTCCCTTGAATAGTTTATGCATCTCGTACCAGTCTAAGAAAATTATAGAGGAAGAACATCTGTCCCCATTACTAGTGTACATATTCATTTCTGTCTTGCTATATTCATATATGATGTCATTGCTAAATCTGTGCACCAATTAATGTTGTTTCATGTTACATTTTTAATATTCGAAGTTTCTATTCCAGGTTCAAGTATTCCGGAGACAGCTTGAACTTGCAAAAGAGTTGAATAGACCAGTATCTGTCCATTGTGTTCATGCTTTTGGTGATCTTCTTGAGATAATGAAGTACGGTACTATATTTTATTTCTGTTCCACTGAAAGGTATTATCCAGATTATTGATGGTATATGGCTGGAGCTTTCTTTTTGATGTAATCTATGCAGTGTGGAGTGATTATCTCGAATCATAAAAGTATTCAGAATACAAATAGGAACACCTATCTTACGAATGTCAGTTTTAAAAATTGAGGTCATGATGCCTGTAAGGTGCTATGATTAAATTGTAGGTTGGCTTGGACAAGTTGGATTGCTTTTTTTCCATGTTTAATCCAAATGAAAAGTTCTTTGATGTCATCACCTTTGCTTCAAGGAGCTGTTATGCATCTCAATTGCCATACTTGTTTGTTGACTTGGATAAAGATTCTCTGAACCTGTCGTGCATTGTCTCAACTTTTATTTCTTCTTGCTCATGGCTTATGCCGTGTCTAATTTGTAATGATGTGAAGCTATTAGTATTTGTTTCTTAATGCCATTGTAGCATTGCAATTTTTAATTACATGCTGGATCTTCAGGAGTACAGGACCTTTCCCGGCTGGTGTCATTCTCCATTCTTTCCTTGGTTCTGCTGAGATGGTTCCTGATTTTGCCAAGCTTGGTGCTTACTTTTCGTTTTCTGGTTTTCTCATGTCCATGAAAAAAGAGAAGGCAACAAAAATGCTGAAAGTGGTTAGTTAATCAATTGCATTTTGTGTTTTACATATTAGAAAAATTCAAAGTCTTTAACTCCAACCTTTTGCAGGTATCTTCTGATAGGATTTTGTTGGAAACAGATGCACCTGATGCCCTGCCAAATGGAAAGTTTGGTTCCCTGTTTCTGGTTGATGGAGGTATTTTTCATCCTGAAGGAGAAAATTCTTCTTCAAATGCTGACAGTCTCCATGATGGTGATTCCCATCCTTCAAAAGATGCATCGGCATTGCCAAGAGAAACACCTAATCATCCTGCAAATATACACAATGTATGTCATTTGCTTGTTTTCCCTTGAAGTCGTTATCTGATAATGCATAAAGTAAATAGGGTCTGTCTCTTGCAAGTGCTAATCTCGGAAAGGGCCAGATCACACATAATTCTGAGATTTTGGCTCTCAAAACCACCTTTTCCTTGGCCTTGGTGCATTTCATATCCTTTCAATTTCATCTATTCTCTTTAGACTGTCTCTAAAAACTAAGGAGTTAGAGTAATGGCCTCCTTTAATCAATATATTGGTTTTTTTTTTCTCGTCTCCAACACTTTTAACTTCTCTTATTCAAACATAACTTACATTTATGTGCCTGAGACCAGGTTAAAAAATGTGTGCTTGGGACCATTATTTGTTAAATGTAAAATGTATTTAGCAAGTTTCCATTACTTGTTCAGGTCTTAAGTTACGTTGCAGCCTTCCTGGACATCACCAAACAAGAACTTGCAGAACTGAGCTATGCAAATGCAGTACGGTTGTTCTCTTATGAAGGTTCCAAGGTATTAGAAAAATAGAAAATTTATCGGGAATGTAACGAATTGTACCTGTTTAATTGCAATCTCAGTTCCGGAACGAGCAGGTGTGTTCATAAATGCTGCAAGCCTTCTGCGGTGCACATGAAAACCATGAATGGCAGCATGTGAGATGGAAAGGAAAACAGAGCTTTCCTTTTCTCTCTCTTTTTTTCTTCCTTTCTCTTTTCAATATATTAGTGCTAGCCCTTTTATTATTTGCATCTGCTAGTCTTGCAGTTGCAGAGTTGTAGCCAACTTCTGATTTTCTCCTTCGGCCTAAATATTTTCTTGGACGATTAATTCCATCGTTTGCAGTTTAACAAATAAAATGGAGGGAACAGTTCCTTCTGATATATCTGAAATAATAGTTAAAGGAATATGGATTTATACTTAAAAACTCCCAGTTCTTGCACATGAGTTCTATGCAATCGGATTATGGAATAAAATGGATTTTTTTTTTAAAAATAAAAATATACTTGTACATGGTGAAAATAAAATAAACGTTAATGCTAGTAGTAATAATAATAATAATAAATTGGTTTCATTTTAGATAAGAAAATGAATAGAAAACAAATGGGTGACTACAAAAAAGAAAAAATAAAAATCAGAGCCTGTATTTATGCCATATTTAAGAAAACAATAAAAAAGAAGTAAGAAAAATAACGGCAAGCTACTTTCTACATGATTTTCTCAACAAATCAAATCGGATAAATTCAAATAACAGAACTGCACTTGTTTAGGGCGATAATCTTTTTGAGAGCTGAAAGTTGAGATTTTTGGTTTTTGAAATTTTCTGATGAAACTAGATACAGCAAAAACCAGTAAAAAAAAACCCTACAGAAAGGTCTCTAGCTATACTGGTATTTGTAAGATCAGAACTTCCAACAACAACTACTCTTGCCTTTGTCACGCAAAGCAACTCTAATTACGAGTGTCACCAGATGGCCAGTAGAGATGTATCATCTTGGTAATCTTCTCCTTCCTTCGTTGAGTTCTCTCTCTCTTTCGCATTTTCCCCTCTATATCTTGTGATTATTTTCTAAATTCTGTTTTCATTGCCTCTATGCATTTCAGGTTGTCCAAGTCTCCATCCCCATCAGAAGTTCAGCTCCATGTACATGGCATGCCTTTCAGTGTAGACAAAGTAAGCTGATATAACATTAAAAAAAACTGCTTGGTTCTAATGATAAAAATTTCTTCAGCAGAAGTGTAGATTAGATAACCATGTAAATCCTTCTTCCATTATCATTTTTTTTTGGGAACTTTTTTAATATATCTGCGGGTATAATTTACTCTTGTTTAGGATCTTCTGTCAGCAAGATCAGCCAAAATAGCTGCCCTGCTTAAAGAAAACCCCCCAGAAAAGCTGGCTTTTCTTCTCCGAGATATTCCTGCTGATCCAGAAACTTTTGAACTTGTTGCTAGATTCTGCCATGGGTATGAACTGATTTTGTCCACAGAGAATGTAATACCACTGATTTCTCTTGCTTACTACTTGGAGATGACTGAAAGTCACAGCGACAATAATCTGCTGGACAAGACTCTTGCTTTTTTTGAAGATAAAGTCCTTCCTAGCTGGAATGAAACTATCAAGGCTCTTCGGTCCTCGAGCAGTATCATTCAACAAGTACTGCATTCAGGTTTGGTTGATGCATGTTTAGAATCACTCATTTACAAAGCATTGGCCGATCCCCGGCTTCTTGGAGAACCAATGAAGAATTCAACATGCAATGAGGATAGTGAGGATGAGGAGGTCTTTAAACCAAATGCGAGACGAAAACTTTTTTCTCCTGATTGGAAATCAGAGGATTTGACTACACTGTCCCTCCAGTTATATAATCCCCTCATACAAGCAATGAATCAGCATGGAGTCCCACCAGAATATGTGGCAGCATCTCTTTGTCAATATGTAAAGAAGTGGGCCAATGCAGGAGAGAATGAGACAATTTACAAGAGGGGAGTGATTGAAGCAGTGGAAAGGCTTCTGCCTCCTGAAAAAGGAATTCTTCCTTGCACGTTGTTGTTTGAAATGCTCAGGCTTGCGATTTGTCTGGAATGCAGCAATGATTGTAGAAGTGGATTTGAGATTAGGATCGGGAAGCAATTAGACCAGGCAGAAGTGAAAGACCTCTTAATACCGTCTCAAGGTTATTCCAAGGAAATCCAATATGATATTGAGTGTGTGAGGAGGATTTTGAAACATTTCTATGCCAACTACAGCAGCACTGATGTTTCTGGTATAATCTCGGTGGCAGAACTCATTGAAGAATTTTTGATGGAGGTTGCGAGTGACATAGATTTGAGGATAGACACGTTTGTTTCTTTAGCTGAGATGTCATTGGCAGCATCATTAGGAACTCAGAGAAATTCCGATGGAATATACAGGGCCATCAACATTTACCTGGACAAGCATAGATATTTGACAGAGCTGGAAAGAGAGGAGGTATGTAGGGTGTTAGATTGCCAAAAAATGTCACCTGAAGCCTGTGAACATGCAGCGAAGAACGAAAGGTTGCCAGTTAGGTTTGTGGTGCAGGTGTTGTTTGTGGCGCAGTTGCAGTTGCGAGACACAATCACAAAGGAGGTGCAGGTTTTTGATGATAAATTGAGAAGAGAGGTGGTGGAGGATGAGGAGAATGAAGTGAAGATGGGTTTTGACGAGGAAGAGGTGAGGGTTGAAATGGAGAAAATGAGCATCAAAGTGATGGAGCTCGAGAGAGAGTGCTGCATAATGAGGAAAGAAATAGAACATGGTTGCACCCATCAGAAATCAAAAAAGGGCAAAGTTAGCATGTGGAGAGAAATGAAGAGAAAATTGGGGTGTGTGAGTAGCACTCATGATTGTAACTGCCAAGTCAAGAAGAAGAAGAAGAAATACTGAGTTTCAGGCTTGGATTTGAAACTGGTATGGCTTCTCTCAACAGTTTGCTTCTTCTAGGGAACTGTTTATGGCTACTGTGATGCAATATGTGCTGGAAATGGCAATTGTCAGGAGATGGAAATGGAAAGGCCTATATATCTGTTTGTTTTAATCTGCTGTCTTGTGATTCCTGCAGTTCAGATTGCCTTGATTAATTTTGTTTTTGTATGCTGGATTTGTTAAACTCACAACCCTTGCTTTA
The DNA here is from genome assembly GCF_951802175.1 of Populus nigra. Classification (NCBI taxonomy): domain Eukaryota; kingdom Viridiplantae; phylum Streptophyta; class Magnoliopsida; order Malpighiales; family Salicaceae; genus Populus; species Populus nigra. The sequence continues at coordinate 6,306,893 of NC_084863.1, read as the reverse complement.
TTTTGCTTATCAAAAAAACCAAAAGTGCAGCCTTTACGATCGATTTGCTTGCTCGCGACTACATGTTCATCCACAAATCAGTAAGAAATTGACATTAAAAGAAAAAAAAAACATGGTAATGTCTTTGGTCTCAATGTTTTTGCTTTAGGCTTCTAAATACTAGTTTTCATGCATGATTTTGTTTTTTTTTTTTTAGAGTTACAAAGAACCAGACCAGCACTTGCTTTGGTACATCAAAGTTGAATGAACAATAATTACAAAGTAAACAAGTTCAGAGCATCAAATAGAATCTCATTGAATAAAATCACAGCTTCATACATTGAACGTAAATAAGAAAACTTCAAACAACCTGGGATTATTGAATACATCCATTTGCAAGCCATGCATGTGTATACAAAAGTTCAATTATTATCACAAACCAAGCAAGAAAATAGCTTTTGAACGAAGGATTTGGATGCTCTGTGTGTTGTTGCTGGTTTTTCTAAGCATATGATCTCAGAGTCATCCACTCCATTTTTCTTTGCCTTGTCACATTCATCACAAAACCTCTTGAATGCTTTCTCGACATACTTTGCGCCATCCGATACATTCAAGCCATCCACAAGTTGCTGAGGATAAATATCCTTCTTAAGATCTCCATTCAATACAGCTGCCATTTCCACCAGTTCTTCTTGGAATTCACTAAGTTTTGCGTCTTCTTTTGCAGCACCCTCACGCAATTTCACAGGTTCAACCAACGTAACTGCAAAATGCATATGTAACTTAAGCCTTTTAAGTTTTAATAAAGAAAGACATCATGTAAATAATGTTCGATTTACCTGGACAATCCACTCTCGGACTAGTTCTAGTCAAAATGCCCTCAAAAGTGCCTGCCCAAGCATCGCGCTTGGTTAGGAACTCTTTCAGATTAAAGATCTTCTTAACAGTTGCTGCAATGGAAGAATGCTCAAACTCCGATGTAGGGTATGGTCCCGAAGGCGCATGTAACACTGCAGTTTCAAGTCACCAATCAACATATACATCAGAACATGTTTAACAGAGAGATCAAGTAATTTACTTGGTAAATAAATTAAACGTAGGAGACAAACTTAATCAATTTGAACTTGGAAAAGGCATAAATTGAAAAAAAAGTCATTACCATACCTCTTCCAGGCTCAATCCAGGGAGATATAAGAAATGCAGGAACTCTAACACCAAGACGATCAAACTTGAAGTTATATGGCGCAGGACCAACAATGTCGTCAGGGCTAGGGACACCATTTACAGGAGTTGGAACGTGATCATAGAAACCACCATGTTCATCATATATGATTATAAATAAGATTTCATTCCATTGAGGACTAGCTCTTAGTGCCTCGTATACTTTTTTCACGAATTTCTGACCTTCTGAGACATCATGAGATGGGTGATCGTCATTTGCAGGAATCGATAAAAGATCAAAAAATCTCTGTTCGATGACAACATAGTTTGGTAGCTTCCCTTCTTCACAGTGCTTCTTAAAGTGCAGATCAAACTGGTGAAACTTTGTCAGGTATTTCAACTTTCGAAGGTTCCTGTTAACAATGAGATTTTTCACTTGTCAAAAAAAAATTTAATTATGGTAGATGTATAAAATCTTAACTAAAACAAAACAACCAGTTACACGCTATTTTAGTATCTGTTTGGCTCCAAGGTGGGGTGGGTTTTTTTTTAAACTTTTTTGATTAAATATCTTGTGTTTCTAATCATCTTTACAACAAAAACAATACTACAAGAGTGTTTAAAATTGCGGTATAAATTATTTTTAAAGTGGTTTTTGCTAGAAAATAAATTAAAATAATAATCATTTTATTTTATTTTATTTTTTTATATTTTTAAATTATTTTAATACGTAAATATCAAATATAATTTTTTAAAATAAAAATATATTATTTAACACATCAAAAGCTGCTTTAAAAAATTTGCTTTTTTTTTTTTCACATGGTACTGCACAGAATCCCGATTGTTTATCATTTTATATTTAATTATAATCAGGAATTCATACCTAATTATTGGGGGGAATCAATAATGACGATTGAGGCTTAGTGCCTTTAATGGGACAGCTATTCAAGAAATTAAATAATTAGAAATAGCTAAAAGTCCAAGCAAAATGGTTTATTTTTAATTTTTATTTGAAAATTGGGTTTGGTATGCCATCTTCTCAATGCGGCAATATTAAAACGTTGATTCCATTGTGGGTTTGGTTTCCAACTAATTGTTATAGAAAATAACTAATTTAATAAATAGAATTTCTTAATTCCAACTCAAACGAGAAAAAGAAAAGTGTAATACTAATTAGCCTCCTAGATTTTAAATATTATTAACATTCAGTTCCTAAAGTTGAAAATCCTGCATTGAAGTTTGCTTTAAACCTTGTTTATTTGCTAGAATGTTGGTTTTTTTTTTTTTAAGAAGAATGGTTCCTGTATAAAATAAATTTTTGAAAAATAAATTATTTCTCGATGTTTGGTAATGTCATGAAAAATAAATTGGAAAACACATTTCAATGTTTGACTATCTCATAAAAAATAACTTATTAATATTTTATTTTTTTAAGTTCATTAAAAGAATGAGGACAAATCTGATATCTTATATGTAAAATGATGATGAAATTAAAAAATAAATTTAATTTTATAAATTATTTTAAATATAATAAATAACAATCAAAAGAATGTAGGCTAGATTTGATAAATAAAAAATTTCAATTAAAAAAAGAATAAGAAAAAATAAAAATAAAAAGAATGAGGACCAAAGTTAATATAAAAATCACATTCTAAAGGATGAAATTAAAAAAACAAATTATAAAAATAAAAAAAAATGTAGCAAACAAAAGATTGAAGACCAAGTTTTCCTCAAAACCAAACTAAAATTTTCTTTGACCAAAAAATATTTTTCATTTATCAACTTTTATAGTTTTCAAGAAATTATTTTTCATGAAACAAATCGGCCTTAATTTCATCCATCCATCACATTATTTTTTAGAATCTAAATTCCAATGCATACACTCTATAATTAAGTTTGAACAGTTCAATAAATTTTGAATTCGACACATTTCTAGTAGATTTGCAAACTATATTCTTTTAAATTTTGATTTGTTTTTACTTAAAATGAATATATTTTAATATTTTTGGATCATTTTGATGTGCCGATATAAAAAATAATTTTTTAAAAATAAAAAAAAACTTTATTTTAATGCATTTGTAAGCGAAAAACACTTTAAACCTCCACCACTACCATAATTCCAAACACACACTAAATTAAAGATTGAGTTGATATCTGATTTTAAATTAGGGACTAATTTGCTGTTAATACGAGAATAATGTTGAAAATGTTTTTTTAGTCATCAATCAATGTTTGAAGCGATGATCCATATAAAAAATATATTTAAAAATATCACAACAGTTATTTTTAAAATATTTTTATTTAAAAATAAATTAAAATAATATATATATATATATATATATATATATATAATCAGCACATCAAATCAAATAAATATAAAAATATCAAAAATATTATTTTAAAAAAATTAAAAAAATTTAATTTTTTAGATTAAAAAAACAAACAAAAGTTTTCATCCAATGGTACTTCTCTTGTTGATCTGACGTGTCACAACAAGCCATCATGTTTATGATAGTGTTTGAAGAAATTAACTCGCATATGCCGAAACTAGTGCTGCTGTCGGCCGAGTATAATTATTGGCTAACTTTATGAATACCAGACGAGCCAAAACCAGTGAGAAAAGGTTAACATTATGAATGTCTGGCTAAACCATTGAAAAAAAACAAAATCGTGAAATAAACAACAACACTAATAATTAAAATATAGCCACCTACATAATTTTATATCTCAAACAACGAAAAAGAAGAGGAAAGAGATAACATATTAGAGAAAATCTTATCGTATGAAGAAACTTTGATTATATAATTTAGAGGGTTACCTGTAAAAGAGAGTAGCTGGGGGATACTGATAATAAATCCCAAAGGTAAAACCAGACTCATCCAGGGACTCAAATATGGTCTTTTGAGGGTAACCTTCAATCAGCAACTGTCTGTTGTTGCTGGTAGCTCCATGAGACGTCGCAGAATGCACATAAAGCCTGTTGGGTTGTGTTGATGCAGGAACGGAAGCAAACCAACGGTCACAAATAGCAAAATTCTCAGCCAACTCCTTGTAGACTGGAACTGCGTCCGGTTTGAAACCATTCATGACAGTCTGAGCCATGCCCTTCTGCAATCTCTCTGCATTCTGTGCAAAACCATTCATTTTTGGAGGCGGTTTGTTGTCATCAGAGAGTGAGGCTTCGGTCCATGGAACCCCGAAAACTTGTTCGTAAATGTCTTGGATCGAGTGGCCAGGGTCAGGGTCAACGTAGGCAGCTTGGTCACCAAAGAATACGAGAGTTGAGTTTGAGTCGGAGCTGGAGATGGGGTTGGATTCAGAACCCGTGGCTCCATTGATTTCTGGGTTTATAGTCTTTAGCCACCCTAACATGTGGTCAAATGAACGGTTTTCTTGGACCAGAACGACCACCGTTTTGATGGGGGAAGGTGTGGCAGTGCTGGTACTAGAGCTCTGATCAGCTACCATTTTTTTGCTTTTTTGGAAGATGGATTTGGGTTTGGTAATGGTGTTCTGAGATGGCTATGATTTATGGAAGTCTATTTGATTTTTTTCAGTATAGTTAGTGTTTTGATCGGAGAAGAAATCACTTGGAAAGCTGGTGATAAGAGATCACTCAAGTATATATTTAAACTTGAAATAATCTTCGTAACAGCGTGGCAATTCGTTCTTTTGTACTATGCACGTTGGACAGGAGTTGTTTTATGCTGTCATTGTTTATTAGCTAACAAAATAAAATATATTAAATTTACTCCCAAATATTTATTTCAGATTATTGAAAGGAAAAAGAAAAACGTTTTATGATCGATATAGAGCTATACAATGAGGCAAAATCTCCTTTAATTTGCTCTTGTCATAAATGCAAGCAAGCTTGTTTTTTTTATTTAAAAAAAGACCTCCATCGTGATTATATTCTATAATTGCTTATAATAAAGTCACTAAATATGACGTAAGAATATGTATGTAGAGCTGGGAGTCATGATAGCTTACCGTGATGAGCAACTAGTTGCTCATAAACCTAACCTCAAATTTTTGAGATACACAAGTAGATGAAAATGACCTAAAGTGTGACGCAATGGCCCATCGCTTGGTCCTTGCAAAGAAAAAAATAAAACAGCACGAAGTTGACACGAAAGAGATGAAGAAGCTTTGATCTGATTTTGAACGGAAAATATGCTAACGGATAAAAGCAGATGCTATGCGTGAGAAATAAGTTTTTGTTTTAATATAAGAAGTCGAAGCTTGTCTCATTATTATCTTGCATCGTATGCTGAAGTCAACAAAATCTAATCGTGTTGGTCATCATTTAAAGTAAAAGGTTCGCAGATTTCGTGTTTAGTTGATCTTGTTTTCATGTGCCGGTACTCTCCTGAATGTGAACAATAATTTGCCTGTTATTTTACATATAATGTTAAACTTTTCTTCCGTATTAATATGTTCAATATTGAAAGCTTTTTTTTTTAGTTGAATTGTATTAAAGGGAAAAAATGACTAAGAATACAAGGGATATATCCAAGATGGATATCATCCTGGAACCTAGATCAAACTGAATAAGACTGTTAGGACAACATCTCTAAAACCGATTGACCGGTTCTTAGAAAAACATGAGACATTCTAAGTGGAACTCCAAGTACATCAATTTAGAGCTACCCCATGACTCTAGAAGACGCCATATGGATATGAGAGTAGCTAGAATATGATATTTTGGTTCTAGCTCAACCAACCTGGATCAAACAAGATCAAAGGTTACCTTACTAATAATATGATAAGGACGATAGACCTGGTAAAAAAACTTGATTATTCCTTTCATACCAAATAAAGTAAACCATGACTGAAAGGACTAATCGAGCAATTAAATACAAGAACTCTTTTTGCTTATAGTGCATGTAAGTTCCACTGAAGTAAAGTTCTCCATGTCATAAAAGGTCAACTTATAAGAGTTTGACTCCTGGTAGCCCCTTAAACCAAAGTAGAGAAAGAACACTGAAAAACAGATGATCGTGTATTTGTTCTTGACAGCTACGTATAGCCCTAAAACGCATCATACTAGTCAAGATGAGCATGCTTATATAAGGCCCTCCTCCAAGTCCTCATCCGCTAATGTGAGATATTACAGTCGTGTGTCTCAACATGTGAGCCACAAAGGATACATACTAAGGAGCTGATGATCTAGTAAGCATGGAGTCTGTCGATGATATGTAGGCGACCTATAGAAGCAAGTCATATGATAAAAGATTGTCTCGGGATATGACCTAGAAACAAGAGGAGGTGATGTATAGAATTTGTGGGTCTCATGTCTCTAAGTACCTCCCATGGTGAATCAATAGAAAATCTCCTTAATGGATGACCCTTCCAGATATAGTGATCTGACAGTGCAATCCTGGGATGGAAATTAACAGAGTCTTAGATAGATTGAAGCTCTTGATTACCCAAGAGAAAGGACCAAGTGTCTTCTTTAATGATGTCTACAACTTTGGCATCCTAGAGAAGCTAAATCGAGGATAGTATCCTGAAGAGCAAAAGGTCATAGAATCATTGACCATCCAATAACCAATAGTTAACCACAAGGAAATAGTAGCTCCATCTCCAATGCATGGAACAAATCTCTCTCTAAACTAATCTCTATTGAGTAGGATCTTCATCTAGGACTAAGAGAAAATTGAAGGAGGTTTGACATGCCAGAAATATTTACCCTAGAATAAGACACTATGAATCCATCCTGACCAAAATGATGATCTCTTTGAAAGTGATTTTTAGACGTGTTTGAGAATAACTGCTCTATTTCAAGTCCCAATCCTCTTTATCCTTAAATCTCACTCCTTAAGAGGATAACAAACTAAAACCCAGGCTACCTTAGCCCTTGAATAGGAGATAGAATAACATTTTTAGAGAAAGACAACTATAATATTCTCAATCTTCCTGATAACAGAGCAAGGAAGAATAAACATGAAACACCAATATAATTGGATGGAAAAGAGAATTAATTTGATCAATTGAAGGCGTCAAACATAAGTAAAAGAAGCTTAAGTCCACAACTTAATCCTCGAGAGATTCCAATCCACCAAAGGCATACAATTACTGTGAGTTAGTCTAGTAGAGATTAACATCACTCCTAGATACTTGACTAGCAAAGAAACCATCTTGAAACCCAAAAGAGTCTGTAAAGAGGCCTGACAGTCATCATCGACTCTTGAAAAGAAAATATAGCTTTTATCTAGATTTGTAACAAGTTTATAAACCCACCAATATCATCTTAAACCTTCCTAATAATCATGACCGGTAATGGCATTCTAGTGACACCGCTAGTGGTATTGATCTCGGGTTCTATGAAGCTTCTCTAAGTATACCTTCTAAACCTTTCATGGCAAAAAAAAAAGAAAAAGGATAAAGGGTCATATTGTTGAAAGCCCCTAAAAGATGGGAAGAAGTCGTGACATTCCTCATTCATGGCAACTGAGAAATTAGTTGTAGACATGCATATCTCAATCCATCTAACCATGATGTTAGATGCTCCAATAGCTATTAGCCTTGTTAGGATAAACTCCTAACTACCCATATCAAAAGCTTTCCTAATGATTATTTTTAAAGCACATCTAGGCATAAGAATAGCTAAGTGATAATTATACATAAGCTTCTGATTCAACAAGATGGCATCTGATATTTGCCTACTCGGAATAAAGGCAATCTGATTAGGACAAATAACATCTAGAAAACCCCCTTTAATATACTCATAATGACTCTAGATATGCATTTGTAAATCACGTTACAACATAAGATATATTTAAAGTCATTTATAGTGGTGAGAGTCTTAATCTTAGAAATCAAAGCAATCTTAGTAGCATTAACACATCTAAAAAGAGTAAAGGAATCAAGGAAGTACCTCACATGAGTAATGAAGTCCCTACTAATAATGTCCTAACTTCTCTTAAAGAACAAAAAAGTATAACCATCTGGATCAGGAGCCTTATCATTCGGGATAAAGAATAAGGCTTTCTTGATCTCATCATATGTAATGTATAACTCTAAAGTAAGCACAATGTCAGGAGAAATCCTACTAGATAAGTATCGAGAAACATCCTCTGAAGCAGTGGCCATGTGTGTAAAAAGTAGCCTGTGGATGTAATGGGTTGCCGATTAACCCAGACCTTAATGATTTTGATCTTGAGACCCTGTCTCATCAGTCATCCAATGGATTTTATTGCTGACCTGTTTATGTAGTAGTGATCGGTGAAAGAACTTGGTGTTTTTATCTCCCAAGTTTATCCACCGAATTCAAGATCTCTATTTATCAAAGCTTTATTATCCTTATGCAACTGTAAGAACTCCCTAGCTAACTCTCTCTCAGCCCTATAATACTCTTTAGAGTGTGAAGAGCCATAAAAAAAGTATCTATGTTACAACCTAATTAGACTTTACCTCAACCACTTAGCTAGAGATATAGCTAGTATGTTGGTGATGTAAATACTTCAGCTTAGGCTTTAGAAACCTAGTCTCTTGGAAAGCATGTACATAGGGTTACCATCCACTAGAATATGCCAAGTGTCTGCAACTATACCTAGAAACCATCTATGTCAACCCATAGATTTAATAACATTAAATAAATATTATATACCATCGGGTCCCAACCAACAAGAATACAACAATTAATTGTATATAAGATAGTAAATAAAAATTGTTATAATGAAGGACTAATAGTTGTTTCCACCCCTCTCATTCTGTTAGAAGTAATCTTAGTCTCAAGGAGACCCATAATATTAAGTTTGTACTCATTAATCCAATCCTTTACTATTTTATGTTTTGCCAGCCACTAATACCTAAAATATTCTTATAACTTAATATATATATATATATATATATATATATATATATATATATATATTATATAAGATATGGAGAGATAATAAGAAATAAAATCAACGGTTCTTAGACCCTTTCACCTTCTTCTTCTTACCAGTAGTAGAAGGTGGGTTTGGCTGTACTAGTTGAAGCTTATCTTTAGCCATTGTATTCATGCCCAAAGTTATAGCAATATCTAGGATATCTATAGTCTCACTATTTCTTAGCAAGTTCAGAGTTTTGCTCTCTACACACTTAGCAATTTTAAGAAAACCAAATTAGTTCTTTTCAAGATCAGAATAGTCCATATCTGAGTCTTGATCTGACCCAACATCATCATCCAAAACATCTTTTCTAGTTGTTTAGGTAGAAAGTTTAACAGTATTGAATCGATCAAATGATTTCTATAGAAATTTTATCGGTTGACTAGTTTCCTAGACAGTAGCTCCTAAGGCTTTTGTCTTATCCAACTGATTGCCTAGTTCTTGAGATGTTTGAACTGGTCGATCAATTTCTATAAAGCTGACTGTCTAGGGAGATGAGTTTATTATAGCAGTTACATTTAAAGGGGATGTAACCTCCTCAGTAATAGTAACTTGGGAACTAAATGTATGCAAAGTATCACCTCCATTTTGGATCTTTAATATATCCTTAACGAAAAAGGTTTGGTACCTCAACCGAAGCCTTGTAAGAGTGTTTAAATACTTTGAAAGTGTTATAGGCTTGTGGCTTCCATTCATACTTAACCATAACTATGATGGGATCCGAAGATAACTTGTATTCCAGCTGGAAACTGTGAACTATAGGCAACCAGACATCTAGTTCAATACAGATTTGGGCATAATCAAGCTTGGTGTTGTTATATGTTTGTTCATCACAAGCCACAAGTTTTCCAACCATGATAGCAACCATTCTTGGACTCTTTTCATTCCAAAAAGGAAAAGGTGACCCTTGGAGGCAAACTTATGTAGTCACTTTTGAGATTTTATTCTTGTCGAAAACAAAATGAGGGTGTTATGGTTGGAGGATAATGGTCTTTCCCTAAACATCTACAACTCATTTTCAATAATTAAGTGAGCATCATCCTACATTTTGAAGTGGAAAATCAAGAAATCTTGTTGTGTCGTCATGACATTCTCATGGCCATAATTCTTCCATTCCTGGAAGGCAATAAAGTTGGTTGCATGGTAAGGCATCCTATAACCAAGGAAGAATCCCACCAAACATTTATTCCATTTCCAAGATAGTGTCGATCATTTGTCTAGAAAAGAGGCTATCTTAGCTCGAGTTGTTGAGTTTGACATTCACTCTATCAACCTATGAGGTGTTAGGAGTGAAGTTGGTGGTGTTAATGTTCTTTAGTGTCGTAGTAGCAATGTGGGTGGTAGGAGGGTTTGATCCTTTTTTTAGGTGGTTTCGATTTATAGGTAGTTTCGATGTTTTGAGGAGGTTGAAGGATGTCTGAGGTGTTTGGTGTTATTTAGGTTGGTAGTGTCAAAAGTATTTATGGTAGCTATGATGGTGTTAGTTGTTTGCGACAGTAACCAGTCAACAAGTTTTTGGGTTTGCTAAACCAATTGACCGATTTTTAGATAAATGGTGGCCATGTCTCAAACTTATAGAAAACGGTTTAAAAGGTACTTAATATTTTAGGATATTTAAATTTGATCTTCACCATTCAGAACAAAGAGGATATATAGGCGAAACCCCTTAAAAAATTTAAAGTAGATCTAACGATGAACGAAAGGGAAACAAATTGGATGCTATAGCTGTTTTGAACTTAGTTTTCCAGAAAAAATGCAATGGGATATCTATCAAACGATAATAGATCAAAAAAATCCAAATGATTAGTTTATGGATCATTACTAGGCACACAACATACTAAAAAAACAAGTTAAATCTAACAGTGGATGATGATGTTATAGTTCCAACAACTTATTTCTCTCACTAATTTCTCTCTAAAATCTCTTTCTCTAAAGGTTTTTCCCTGATTCAATTGAGTTCTCTCATTTAATATTGAAATCTATTAAGGTACAATTTTACAGCAAATGAGTTTATAATAAACTATTTTGTTGAAAATTTTTCCTGTTTGATTTTTGCACTTATATGATGTTTGGTACAAAACATTAATTATTATAGGAGTAATTATAATAAAAGAAATTTTAAAGATGTAAAAAGTAATTTTTAAAAATGTTGATGTATTTATAAATCAAAAGGTTAATTATTCATGAAAAGATGGATAAAATAATTAAATTATTAGTAGTGATAAGGTTGTCAATTTGGTTTTAGTTGACATTTTGTTATTATTTTATTTTGTTGGAAGGATAAATTTCAATTCTGGAGTATTTCGACATTCCATTAAGGAATCATGTAGTAGTAGTAGTAGTAACAACAACAATAATAATAATAATAATAATTCAACATTCATTAGTCCAATTCAAATCTAAGAATAAATTGTTTTCAAATTATATAATAAACACAATGTCAAGACTTTTAAAAAGATTTTAAAATTATGTAATAGACTATAAAATTGCTTATCAAATGTAACATTAATTACCCATATATATGATTAATACCAAGATAACAATAGATATTATACGTGCAAATCTATTGTATTGTTTTAATTAGATTTTGCCCAATATAATGTAGAAGGAAGATATCAACATGAAAAAGAAAGTTGATATTAGCCTTGCTCCCTCTAACTTGTAATCCTCGTATCATCAACTACTTTTAATGTCTATTAGAAGATATCATACGATCATAAGCATTCTAATAGTTTTATGCACTAAAGAATGTATGATTTTTTTTTTAATGTGTTCCAAATAAACAACAAGGTCAAACTGGAAAGACCTCTTTCAGGTAGAGATATGGATGTCATTTGAGACAAAAACATAACAAATCATCTTATTGAATATGTAGAATTTATATGTTTTATAGTGTCAAAGAGAGAACAAAACCATTGACAGTGATGGAACTACAAGACACCATTATAATACCATAACTTTGCTCTTGCCTTTCTTAAAAAAAAATTCTCTCTTTTATCATTCAGTCTCTTCACTGACCATCTTGCTTTAAAATCATCCATTTCCTCACCTTTCTTCTCCTCAAGTCTCGCAAATCCATCTAAAGCATAAGCATCACCCTCTATGACATTACCTTATCTATCTACATAATCACTAAAAACCACCACCATTATGGAGCCCACTTTACAGCTTCAATTAATCAAAAGTAAACATGCCTAGATTATGCTATGTTTGCTTTTGATTACTTTTGTACTTTTATTTGAAATGGAATTAACAAAGTAAACCCGAAACATCTAGGTTGAAATTTCAGTAAGAAATCAAAAATGACTTAAGATCTTGAGTGAGATGAAATTTAGTATGCCTTTTAAATTGGTACAAGATATACCTGACATAATGAAATTATATTAACAATTTTGATAGTGATTGAAGTAAAAATTAATTATGTTTTTTTGTATTTTGAGACAAAAAAAAGAAAACAAAGTACATGGAGGATAAAATTCTCCTACCAAAAACACCAATTTAGAAGGGTAATCATTAGCCACTTATTAATTTACTTCCTTAAAAAAAAATACCAAACTAGAATAAATATTACAATAAATTTCTTGAGATATTATATGAAGATTTAACAAAAAATCTCTCCAATATAAGAAAATATTACAAAAACCTATATACCTAAAATTACCTTAGTTACCATTTAAAAAGATATTTTAATTAAGAAATAAAATAAATAACAGAAAGAACATATATATAACATGAGTAAAAAATCAATTATTAGCAGCAACCAAAAACAAAATAAATCAATGTTTATAACAGGATGAAACAAAGAAAATGAACAGAGAAAATTGTTCATAGCTTTAATCCTTTGACTAATTTGGATTTATTTCTTTTATCTATTAATGAAAGAGTTAGCTTGATGGTAATAAAAAAACATAGGTACTAAAAGCTCTGCATAAGAATGTGTGATGGCAAATACAAAAAAATAATGAGCAAAATATATTCAAAGCCAATAAAAGGAGGAAAAAGGGGTTATTTTTGAACTAGGTGATTGAATTTGGGTATATAGTTTTACTCTAACAAGTATAAATTTTTTTATGTGACTATTGGATCAGGATAAAATTTTACTTGAAGTTTCTAAATGTCTTGTTCTATAGTGAGTTAAAATTTAATGGAAATAGGACATTGAGAAGTCTTTGCAATAAGGTTTAGAAGCTATCATGCAAGAATTATATTAGTTTTCTAATTGATTTAGGATTATTTTTTCTATTTTATTTAAAACTCTTTTATTATTTTTTCAACATTATTTAAAATATTTTTACCTATTATAAATATAATTATTTAGCTTGTATTTAGGCTTTTTTAGGTAGACTTTGATTCCAACAATAATTATTGTGTGTGAGAGGTTTTACTCATACTTTTTAGTTCTTCATTGAACTACTCTGATTTATCAAAAAATTAACCAAGTTTTGTAGTATCTTTTATACTTCTCATCCACATCTCTTTATAGATATTGGGTGGGGATTTGATTACTTATATTTTTGATCTCTTGGTATAGTTTGTTGTTATGTCAAGCTCTTTTCCGAACCCAATCTTAATTTTCTTAGAAATAGTTGATTTGATTGTGAATTTTTGGATCTTTATATCCATGGGGTTTGCATTACACTGTGTTTTCTACATGTATAAATGAGAATGTAAAAGTGTCATATAAAAAAGAGAAAAGATTCAATCAAACTCAATATGGATTAACCTTCCATGAGGGGTGACAAGAGTTGTTAAGTGTCTATAATCCATTTGTGGAGAGGGTTTTATTTGATTTTTCCATGAATGGTGTCTGAAACTAAGATTTGGGATTTAACTATTTCCAATACTTTATGTTTCAATTAATAAGATAATTCATCCATTTGAGATCAAAAGTTGAAGTTCATTCATTTAAAAAAGTGGAAAATACCCTAAGACATTATCCATACATTTTGAGAAGATAGTCTAAGACTTTTCTTCATCCAAAAATATAGAAATAGTTCAATAATTAAACTTATATACTTTGAGAGGAAAATTTTAAATTTTTATTCACTTGAAGATGGGTTAATAAACTAAATGGTACATTGGCAAAGCCATATTCCAAAAACTTTTCCATACTAGGCTATTACCTCAATGATGACATCTTTGTTATTTGTGCTTTCCTTTTGTAGGAGTTTATCATTTTTATACACAATAGTAGTCTGTGTTGAAATCATCTATTAAAATTATCCTTATCTATTTTTTAGTCTTAAACTCATGTTGTATCTATTCTTAAATATTTTGTTATTTTGATTGTCTTATCACCCATTTCATGTAATTTCATGCACATCAAGCTTGCCCTATAATAGTATAGGAAGACACTCTCGTGGAAGTTTCTAGCTATTACATGCAAGGATAATTGGTTAACCTAGTGGTCTAAAAAAAAAAGTCTTCGTTGCTCGATTAACAAGCCTTAATAGGCTAAACAGAGGCTTACAAGGCTGGAAAGCATTGACCAAAATGAAGCCCTATCAGTTTACTAATCACGACCAAGTAGACTATCCATGAGATCTTGATGGTTTCACGAGTGTTTCCTTAGTTAATGAAAATCAGGACATAACTTATTCCTCAATGTAGCCTAAAGCATTGTATGAAAAATATTGTGTAGTGTGTGCATGGGCATGAATTTATATCCAATCCAGACATAATAGAAAAAAATAAGTACATAAAAATATATAAAAAACCAAACAAAAGTACACAATGGTCAATTAGACAAAAAAAAAAAAGGTAAAATCCTTGAAAACACACATCAAAGCATAAAATACATGTTATCATGAAAATCAGGTAAACAAAGCTTAGCCCTAAAACAGTCTTTAATGGAGTCACCATTCTATTGTAGAGAACATTGAGGCAAACTAATGGTAAAAATAAAAAATAAAAGTTGCCACCTAGTTTTATAATAATTAAAAATCCTAACTCACCTTTTTGAGATTTTTAAGTAAGGGGATGGTTAAGCCAAATGAAAGATGAAAATTATCACCCTCAGACATCCTACTTGAAAGTAAACCGCTTCATATTGTATTTCATGATAAAATATAACCATGATACTTTTAAAACAGAGATTTGCTTAAATCGATTTATTATTAGAGGTTATAAACTATTAAAATCTAAGGCATTGATATGGAATTTAGACCCCACAACAAAGTCGAATCCTCACTTTTAAAATATGAGTATTAAACTTGAAAGGATGGTGAATGTTCAGTTGGTCTTTGGTCCATTTTCTTTGGTTAATTTTAAAATTAGCCTAAGAACCCTCACTTGCACTCAATGGAACTTGATAGGGTCATGTTGACCCAACTCAAATTTATTCGCAACAAACAAGGTAATATACCATTAAGATATTTCTAAGCAAGCATTTACAAACATTGAAAAAGAATAAAAAAACAAAGCTTATGTGCAAACAAAAACCAGGACAATATCTATATTGGATAGAGGTTTACTATATATGATGGAGGAGTGAATAGAAAGGTATTGTCAAGACACTCTTTAACTCAGTTTTAGTTTCATAAGCAACACCAAACAATTTTTTTTTTCAATTTTTCAATTTTTCTTTCTTTCTTGATTTTCTTTTAATTTTCTCTTCCCCCATTTTGTTCTTTTCATACACCAATTTATAGTATTTCTCCTTAAATTTCAAGATCCTAGCATTAAGTTCCTTCTTTATTATTATTATTATTATTATTATTATTATTATTTTAATCTAATTTTGATAATTTCTTTATGAAATTGAAATCTTAGCTTTTTGATTTTGAAACTCAAATTTTAAATCTTTCTTATTTTGAAACTTAAATTTTAAATCTTTTTTTAAACTTTAATTTTAAATTCTTTTAATAACTCTATAACTTTCTAAACTTTATTTCAGTCCCTCTTTTTTTTATCCCTCTCATTTCACTCTTAATAAAAAAAAAATTAAAAAAATCATCCATTTAAATACAACAAGTAAAAGATTTGAGAATTATAAAACGATTGCATATTTGCTGAATTTCATTGAAAATATATCTTTTAGAAATTTTGTATTTTTGTATTTTGTTTTCAAAACATATTGAAAATCAATTAATCACAACGCAAGATCATCAAATCCGAAGAGAATCAATCTATTGAACAATTCATGGAACTTTTGCTTTAAATTATAAGGATGAGCAGAAATTCATTAAGATATGGGCAAGGATAGCAACCACCTCTCGCAGCCGACTAGTCATATATATATATATATATATATATATATATATATATATATATATATATATATGCAAGTTTTATAACAGAAATAAATAACTTTATTTAATTATGATCTTTCCAAGCAACAACCATGGAATTCTTTCGGGGAAAAATAAATAAATGAAATGCAATGGAATATATAGGTCGCAAGAAGGAATACAATCATAAACGGATTGTGTTAATTATTTAGCTTAACACAAACTTTTCAAAAGTAATTTACTTGCAATTAGGAGACGTTGGAGTGCAGGTATCAAAGGGGATGCAACTGCAAAATTTGTTGATGCAAAGTAAAATCCAATCCATCGATTTACAAGGAACTAAGGGATTTGTCTCACAATCATGATTTGATTTACATCCTACATTCGTTCCTTTTTGGACTTAGCGCCTCAACCATTGGCATCCTTGACCATGAAACGCCTGCATGCATTCCCAAAAAAAAAAAAACTATATGCTTGAGCTACCCCTTCTACCAAATTCCTATATATATATATTATAAAATAAAGATTTAAAATAGTAGGGAAGAAAAAAACACTAACATAATATGATAACCAAGAAAGCAACCAAGAATCTCATCAAGAAAAAAACTTTTTCCATGACTTTCTAACCAGTTTCAACCACAATTTTGAGTAGCTTTCTTTGAAAGTGAAATATTAGATTTATAGTTTCAATGCAATATTTTTTTATTTTATATGTGTGTGTGTATATATATATATATTAATGAAATATTAAAAATATAATAAATTCTTGAAGAATTTATAGATTTGAATGTTAGACAACTGGAGATATGATATAAGGAAAAAATAACATAGATTTTGTCCAAATAGAAATGGACTAATATTTACAATATTATTATCTTTAAACGGGGATATTTAAACAAACATATAAACTTGTATAAAGGATTGAAATACAATTCTAGCATGCAAATTAATCATACATGTAAATTATACTTAAATTATTAGCATATAAAACATTTATTTGTTGAAACTCTTCAAATATTTTAAATTTGAAGTTTTGATGTTGTCAATGATAAATTTTTTGTTTTTAAGATTTTTAAGAATTGTTTATGGGACATCCAAAATAAGAAAAATATCAAACACTTACAAGTTCTTGTCTCCAGAAAATTAAAGAGATTAAAAATCCATGGAATTTTAAATTCCAAACTCAAATGGGAAAATTCACAGAAGGGATATATATTTGTTTTAGGTTGATATCCAATTCCAAAAACTTCCATCTACTTATGGCTTCATGACTGTAGACAAATTGTAAACCTAACCTGTTTCCGATCAGTTGTTATCACATTCATTTACAAGTCTCATTGGCACGAGAGACTTTCTTACAATACGTTTAGCAAGAAAAAAAGCATTCTTAAATCAATCAAATCAAGGCATTGCATGGGTAAAAAATTCCAACAGTACTCAAATAGAAACAATTTTACCTTGAATTGAAGACTGTTGTTGCTCTCGAACACACACTCCAATTATCAAAACTTTTCCCTACCAAAATCAAAATAGACAAAACCTAATCACCTAATATTTCTTGACTTTGCTCTTCCGTCCCCTCTCTTTGCGTCTCTTCCTCTCTACCTATACCTAATATTTCTTGAACGAACCTTGCAGTATCTCGAAGAAACCTTGGTATCACTAATTACTATTTGGATGGTGACAACTTTTCATGATCCTAACTCAACTTATCGTTATGAGAAACATTATAACCATCATTATTATTTGGAATTGGATGACTTGCCCCCAGTATATGGTCTTGACCAGTTTACTATTTTGAAAAACTCAAACTCAAACTCAAACCACAACTTGCCCCCAGTCCATAATTTTCCTCTAGGCATCAGTTCTTGGTTTCCATGTATCTTTTGTTATGGTTGCTTTGATTATGCTATAACACCACACTGAACTTTGGGCTTTATTCCTAACATTGATGGTTTCATATTATGCTATAACGCCACACTGAGCGGGTCTACAGCCTCGCAAGTATAAGGGTATGTAGACCTGCAAGGCAGGGTCTGTAGTCCTGAGCACCTAGTTATTAGACCCATGTGCTGGGTTCAGATCCGGACGTCGAGGTCTATTTTCACAGCCATTGGGTTTAGAAATTCGAACAGCTGGATCGGTAGACCCTGCAGAAAATAAAAATAAAAATATAATAATAATAAAAATTATTATTATTATTATTATTATTATTATTATTAATTTTTTCAAAAAAAAATTATTACTGTAGAAACTTTGACTAGACAAGTTTGATATTATTATTAATATGATAAATATTATTATTTGTAATGTAAATATTATTATTTTTATTGTAATTAAAAGTATTAATATTAAAAATAGAAGAAAATTGAAAAAAAAAATATAATAACAATTATCATTATTATTATTGTTACGAAAAAAATTTGAAAAAAATATTATTGTATAAACTTTGATCAGAAAAATTTAATATTATTATTAATATGATAAAATATTATTATTTGTATTCTAAATATTGTAATTAAAAGTATTAATTAATTATAATTAATTAACTTAGGTTGTCAACACCTAGCGCTAGAGCTACCAAGCCAAGGCGTTGGTGCCAACCACGAGCACCTTGCCACTGCCCCAGGCAGCAGACACCTAACGCGGGGTTTGCCCAACCGCTAGGGCTGACCGAGACCCTAGCATGCAGACACCTGACACGGGGTCTGCCCAGCCTTGGGCGCTAGGGGCAGACTCGCACACCTAGTTGCAGCCTCGCGGGCCTAGGGTGTGCAGACATGCACGCTACGTGCAGACTCGGCAACCGAGGTCTGTTCTCATAGTCCTTGGGTTTAGAGACCAGCACGGCTAGATTGACAGACCCTGCAGAGAAGAAAAATAAAAAAATATAATAGCAATTAACATTACTATTATTGTGAATAATTTAAAAAAAAATTATTATTGTAGTAACATTGGCTAGGTAAGTTTGATATTATTATTAATATGATAAATATTTTTATTTTTATTCTTGATATTATTATCATTATTATAATTAAAAGTATTAATATTAAGAATAGAAGAAAATTGAAAAAAGAATATAATAACAATTATCATTATTATTATTGTTCAAAAAATTTTTGAAAAAAATATTATTGTATAAACTTTGATGAAGACAAGTTTAATATTATTATTAATATGATAAAATATTATTATCTGTCTTATAAATATATTTTTTATTATAATTAAAATTATTAATATTAAAAATATTATTATTTGTATTATAAATATTATTTTTTATTACAATTAAAAGTATTAAAATTAAAAATAGTATTATTTGTGTTATAAACATTATTATTTTTACTATAATTAAAAGTATTAATATAAAAATAGTATTATTATTAATATCATAAATATTGTTATTATTAAAAACCAATAATATATTTGATTTGAAGGGTAGAATTATAAATTATTATTATTATAAGTAAATTGAAAAAAATTATTATTACCATCGAAGAAAAACTATATGTTTTTTAAAAAATAATTAAAAAATATAAAAACTTGGACAGATAAATTAAATATTATTATTAATATTATAAATAGTTATGTTGGATCCAACATAGTGCAGAACCCAAAATAACCTTGGGTTTTGGTCAAGCTAGGACCCAAAGCTATTTGGGTTCTGTAAGCTGCAGGACCTAAAGTAGCATTTGGTCTTGCAGGCTGCTGGACCTAAAATAGCCTTTGGTCTCGATCGAGTATAGGACCCAAAATAGTCTTGGTTTCATAACGGATGAAGGACCTAAGATAGAGAACCCAAAATAACCTTCGGTCCTTCAGTATACAGGAGCCGTGTGCAGGACTCAAATTGCCTTAGGTCCTGCAGTGTGTAGGACCCAAGATAACCTTGGGTCATGGGCAATGCAAGATCCAAAATAGACTTAAATCCTGCCCGGTGCAGGACCCAAATAACCTTAAGTTCTAATGCCGGCAGGATCCAAATTTTTTATGAAAGTAAAAGGTAAGTCTGCGGTATAGCGTGGTCACCTAACTAGTTTAAGCTATTTCTTAATGCGTTTTGAATTCATTGGTTTTTGAGCAAGCATTAAAGGTTTTTGTTTGCTTCAATTTTTTAACATCATGAATAATAATAAATAAAATATTGAAAAAGTCATGATTCTTTTTGGAAATAAGTTTTGTGCTTTACTTGAGATCATAACTTATTAAAATTTCCAACTCGTTTTTAATTATAAACTTTTTTAGACATGTAATATAAGTTATTGTTTTGAGCTATGAAAGAAAAATTTGGAGGCTCAAAAGGTGTTTGAAAGGATTTTTTTTAGAAACAATTTTAGGTTTAAAAAGGGACACCAAGTGATACACTTTATTATAAATATGAAAGTTGGTGAACACATAAAGCCTTTCCTCATTCAAACATAAATTATTTGAGTTGTTAAGTACTGATCTCATCCATTGTAATTTGTTTGGACTTACTAGAGAGTTGCATAATGCGAATCTATGACTTATGATTTTACTATGAACCATTAGTCTTAATGTAAAAATAAAATGTGTAACGGATGATTCAATCAAAGAATTTATCATTTATTTATTTTGTTTTAGGTTGGCTTGCCTTAGATAAACTAAAATTACCATACAAAGAAGTTATTGTCATCTTCCTAGTTACAACAATTCACTAGTCATTTTCATAGCTCTTTTACCATCCTATTTTAACAATATTGAACTAAGATGTTAAATTTTGTTTTTAAAAGACATCAATTTATTTCCTGAAATCAAAACATAATTGAACTTTCATTAAAGAAACATAACACAAATATTCAATGAGGAGCTTTTCACCCAGCTAAACCATTTGATAACGAGATTATGCCATATGTTTTAGTTGAGAGGATTTATTTGTGATTTTTATGGATATAAACAACAAATAGAAAATAGACAATGACAAAGACAATGCAAAGAGATTTTAGCCTGAATCTCACTAGATTGATCTTGGTGAAAATTATATATTTATATATAATACTTCTTTATGAAATTAGAATTTACAGTCCTAGATCAACTCCATCCATTCTTGATAATATAAGTTCCCCTTTTTAAAAAAGCCTTATTTAGTACATTCAACCTCATGATTAGGTTCTCACTTGCTCTAATCTTCTCCTAATATTGGTAAAATCTTTTTCAACACCAAGTCTCCATTTCTAAACTCCCTAGGGTAAACTTTCTTATTATAAGCTCTAACCATTCTTCTTTTACTATAAGGTAAACTAATCTTTTTATAGTTGCTAATCATATTGAATAGTTCATATCATATATTATCCTATTCTGACTGTTCTAACTCTACTTTATCAAGAACCTTAAAGAAAAGATTCTCATTTTTAAAGGTATTATCATTTTCATCCCATAAACCAGGAATTATGGTGTGGACCTTGTGGAAGTTTTTATTATAGTCCAATATTCATGAAGAGTGTAGGAAAGCATTTCATACCAATCATTATATGTGACAACCATATTTTGTATGATCTTCTTAATATTTTTATTAACGGCTTACACGATACAATTCATTTTTTGTCTATATGGAGATGAGTTCAGAAACTTGATCTTTTATTTTTTGCATAACTCTGTAACTATCTTTCCATTAAAGTTTTGGATATTATCTATTATTATTGTCTTGGGTGAGCTATATCGACAAATTAAATCTCTCTCAATGAACCACTTGACTGCTTTTGAGTTACATGCATGTAAAAACATGTTTGCATTCACTTTGTGAAATAATCTATTGCTACCAAAATGAAATAATGTCCATTACCATCTTTTAGATTTACTGGTCTAATGACATCGACATAGAAAATGGACATAACGATACCATATTAGAAAGAGGTGTAGGAGGTGCATTTATCTTGTCCCTATGTACTTGGCACTTATAAAACTTTCAATCATACTCAATACATTTCCTCTCTATAGTCATCTAAAAATAACTTGATTGTTATATTTGTCTGGCAATCAAATGTTCATGGACATGAGTAACACAAATCTTTTTATGAACATCTTACAAAGCCTTCTTGATTTCATTAGCATCTAGGAATCTTATAAAGGTACTTTAAGATTCTCTTTTGTAAAAAATCTCTTCATCCAAGTAGTAATCCATTACCATTATTTTAAATATATTATAGTATACTTTAGATGTCTTTTTTGGATATTCTCATCATTTGATAAATTGCTTAATATCTTAGTACCAAGGCTTTCCATGTGTCTCTGTATCCACTGAAAAGTAATGAGTTTGAGAACTTTTAACCTCAATACAAATAAGCTGCACCATAACCCTATAATTAATCATAACCATAGATGCTAGTGTTGCTAAAGCATTATTAAACTTATTTTTATCTCTGCCCAAATACATAAATTCAATTTCTTTAAATTCATTTGTGAGCTTGGTCAAATACTCTTGATATGGTCTTCATATTTTATCTTTAGTCTACTATTCTCCTTTCACTTGTTAAATTACCAATATTGAATCTTCATACACATTTAGGTTTTTAATACGCATTTCCAATGCAACTTCTAGGCCATGAATGCATGCTTCATACTTTGACATATTATTAGTGCACTAAAATTATAATTGGATGGAGATAGGGTATTGTCAACCACCTTAGAAAACTATAATTATTCGTATACTATTTTCATAAACATTTATGATACCATAAAAAAAAAACATGGTCCACCACTCATTGTCATCATCATTTTCCTTTACCTCTATTACCATAACCTCGTCATCCATGAAATAAAAATTTAGTGGCTTGTTGTTGTCAATTGCATTATCTGCTAGATTATCTATGATTGTGCCTTCATTGCCTTCCTTATCATATAAATAATATCATATTTAGATAGTAGGACTTGTCATCTTGTCATCTTGCTTATGGATCCATCTTTAAGATTAACCATATGTTATAATAGAGCATATACTTGTCAAATTTGTCTAACATTCCATACAAAACTATAACACAACTTCTCTAACAAGTTATAATGAGACTCACAATCAGTAAACTTCTTAGTGAAATAGTATTTTGCTTGCTCTTTTATGCATAGATCATCATGTTGATCC
Source organism: Populus nigra (assembly GCF_951802175.1). Classification (NCBI taxonomy): domain Eukaryota; kingdom Viridiplantae; phylum Streptophyta; class Magnoliopsida; order Malpighiales; family Salicaceae; genus Populus; species Populus nigra. The sequence continues at coordinate 6,283,554 of NC_084863.1, read as the reverse complement.
AACATATATCTCATAGAAACTTTTGTAACTGTTAGGTATAAAATTAAAGGTCTCTCTAGTACCAGTGGGACTAATAATGGTGGATTCTATAAATATTGCTTAATTCTATCAAAAGCCTTTTGATAGTCTTCATCGCACTTTTCTGGATTTTTTTCCTCGGTGGATGAAAGATGGGTTTATAAGTAACAGTTAACTAGGAAATGAATCTAGCTATATAATTCAATGTTCCTAAGAAACTTCTAAATTGCTTCCCATTTTCTGATTTTGGCATTTCTTGGATGGTCTTAACCTTTTTCTTGCAACAAAACCCCAATAACTTCCTCGACCTAACATCGAAAGTGCCTTTTGCTAGGTTCAATTTCAACTAGTACTTATGTAGTCTTTCAAATTGCTTTTTCAGAATTTAGACACAATCCCCTTCTTCCTTTGGCATGTCATCCACATACATCTTAACTTATCATGAAACAACATAACTATTGTTATTTGATAAGTTTCCCTAGTATTCTTCATACCAAAGGTCATAGCCTTATAATAGTATGTTATCCATGACATAATGAAAATAATTTTTCCTTATCCTCTTTTGTCATTTTAATTTGATTATATCAAGAAAACCTATCCATAAAATAATAAATGGCATATTTGGCAACATTATCAACCAATATATCAATGTGGGGCAAGGAAAAATCATCTTTAGAGCTTGCCTGATTTAAATCTATGAAATCTACCTATATTCAAACCTTTATATCCTTACTTGAAACTACTATAATATTAAATACCCACTAAAAGTACTTGGTGACTTCTAGGAACCCTTCCTAAAATTGCTTTTAGACTTTCTCTTTAATTTTGATTAAAAGGTCAAGCCTCATCTTTTTTAACTTTTTCTTTACTAAGTCACATCCATCAATTAACAAAAGCTTATGCACTACAATGCTTATATTCAGGCAAAACATATCAATATAAGACCATGTAAATATATCCACATATTCTTTCAATATCTTGATAAGATTAGATTTCTATTTTTAAAAAATTAAAGTTTCAATCTTGAACTCGGATTTTTATCACCTCCTACATTAATTATTTCCATCTTTTCTTGATCTGGTTTAATATGTGTTTTGAACGTTCTTCTAACCTACTAAATTCCTCAACATCACTTTCTACCACTCTTCTTCATCCATTGCAATTATATTTTCTCTAAACTTAGGCTAATTAATCTCAATACAATGATTTTAGGCTATTATTAATGTCTCTCTTTCAAGATTCTTAAGAATATAATTTGATGGGGATATACATGATCTAATTAACTAAAAAAAATAGATAGATAAGGCCCATCACAAAAGTGATTTTCCTTTCTAGTATGTTGAGCCATGATTATTGAGAAGGTTAAAGAAAAACAATTACTTTGGGACTACTATTAGGATCTGTTAGGCTTTTCAATTGTTAAGTTCTTCTTTAACACATTTTCAAATTAACTTTTGGACTAGTAGAGCTTCCTTTAAAGTATTCACAGTTAACTGAAGTAATATCGTAACGTAAGAGTTATCCTTCTTTATTATAGAGTGATCAGTATAACCCTCGATCTCTTTTAGATGATGTGATGAATGAAGAATTATAAGCATATATACATGAGTATAGGATTAATGCCCCGATACCAAGAAGACAACTTCGTGTTTTATTCAACTTCTTCACCTTATCTCCTAGATGTATCACACATGCTAAATAGGAAAAATCTCATAGATAGGTGGAATAACAATTTCTTCCTCAGTTGGGTTTCATCCTTCAATAAGAACCATTCTTTTCTCTTTAGCTTTTTGGTAGTCTTTTCTCTTTCGTTTAAAGCAAAAAAAATAAAATTGATTAGCACCTTTCAAGTAATTAACTCGCTTTATCATCCCTATATTTAGATTATATTTCACCAGTAGCCTATATTTCAATAGATATTGTGTTGTCATTGTTGCAATTGTAGGGATTTTAAGTTTTCTCTTTATTGTGTTTTTTAGCACCAACATGGTGTTCACAACATAAAATATATGAAAATATTAATTTTTAATTTTCTCCACTTCAACACACAAGATTGGTATATTCTTAGTCAATGATAATGTTTCCTTTTCCTTCACAATTATCAATCTTCTATTTACTATAAACTTTAATATTTAGTGTAATGATAATGTCACAACACCCACTGTTATACAAACATAATGTAGGATGGGTGGATATCAAGTAATTGCACTGTCATTTAGAAAGGTTATGGTTCAATAACCATCTCCAACTCATTATCACTAATTACCTATCTTGGTGACCCATTATATACCCTAACCATCACATTATTAGGTCTCATATGTGATGCATCAACTAGTCGACACTCTAGAATATTCCTTGATTATACATTTAAGGTTAATCCATTATCTATAATAACCTTTGCAACAACAAACTCTTTTCATTTCACTATAATATATAATGACTCATTATAACTTGTTCCCTCTAAACCTAGCTCTTTTAAAAAGCACAAATTATTTATTATATGAATCCTTCCTACCAAATACTTTGTTGAGTTTGATGTAATGTTTTGGGGAACATCATCCTTATTCAAGACTTTTTACAATATCTTTTATGCGACTATAAACTCAAGATAAGCTATAATAATAAAATCTATGCAAGAGTCTTTTTTAATTGCTCAACTACACTATAATCGCTATGTTACATCAATTTTAAAAATTATATAACTTCCTCTTTACTCATAGGTTCATTGATTTTATTTTTTTTAACCAACTTTTTGGTATCCTTCCCTATCATCTTTCTCTATTTTTTCTAGTTCTTCTAACATAAAAAAACTTACCGCTTCTAGTCAAACCCCTTATTTTATTAGTATATTTGCGGAAGCTTTCAGATTCTAATGGGTGTACTATAATTATAAGACAATGCACTATAATATATATTGCTTTAGTAGATCATCTTTGTCAAAACCATCTTGGGAGAACCATTTATGGTTTACGTCATGTCGGAACGACCATTCAACTACCTACATATTGTTGTTTACTCTTTCTGGAAAGGCATCATCCCTACCATATTTTCCATTTTGACATCTTCAAATCCAGCATTTCAAGAGTTAACATTGTCTCTACTTTATAACATTTTTTCTTAAAAAAATCAATATCATGTCCAAACTAGAAGTGAAACTTGCAATACTCTTAAGGATATTTCATAGCTTATGCCTTTGAAGGTGGACCAAGATAATTAGCTTATATCAATATATCAAATAACTTACTCATTGTCACTTTCATAATTGCTCTTCTTCTACTACTTTAGAACCATTTGTTATCATATTCACCCTTTCATATTATTTAGTATGGTTTAACAGAGTGTTAGTGTTAACATTAAGGCATCATCTAATGTTATCTATCTAGCTTTGATAAACTAAAAGAGTTTGTCTCTAAAAGCAAAGCAATTGCAAAGACTATCTCTTACAACACCAGAATGATACTCATAGGTTTAGTCTGACCTATATCATTTGGGATAAGGTGGTAGGAATAGAAGCAACTTTTCCCTTGTTATCTAGTTTTTGAACATTTCGCTGATAGGTAAAAGGACTAGTGGAAAAGGCTCTTGGTTTTTTTAATGGTTTTTACATGACTGGTTATTGGTATTGTGATGGTTACTAGATTGTCCAAATAATTATTGGTTCTGATAAATATAACTAGTTGATTATTGGGGAATTACATAGAAAATTTAAATTAGGATTTGTCAGGTTATACATGGGGGTTGAAAAACTAGTTCCATTGGAACTCTCATAATGGTATAATATTTTCCTACTACCCCATTGCCTTTTGTGCTAGGAATAGTTATTCTCCAAGTTATGAAACTCATTATCCTTCTTCTTACCTAAAACATATTAAATAACTTCCTTATTGTCACTTCTAGAACTGATCGTTTTCTATTACTTTAGAGCCATTGATGATCATATTCACCCCCTTCTATATGCTTTAGTATTGTATGGTAGAGGATTAATGTTAACAGTATGGGCATCATCAAATGTTATCCACCTAGCTTTAATAAGTTGCAAGAGCTTGTCTTTGAAAGCAAAACAATTGTAAAGATTATGTTTTACAACACCAGAATAATACTCATAGGTTTGGTCTGACCTATATCATTTGGGAAAAGGTGGTAGAAATGGGAGGAATTTTCCCTATACTAACTAGTCTTTTGAACATTTCACTTATAGGTAAAGGAAGTGGTTATAAGGGCTCTTGGTTTCTTCAATGGTTTTTGTATGATTGGTTATTGGTATTGGGATACTTACTAGATTGTCCAAAGAATTATTGGTTCTAAAGGATATTGACTACTTGGTTGTTGGGGGAATTGTGTATAAAAATTCAAACCAACAACAATTGGGTTATACATGAGGGTTGAAAAGCTACTGCCATTTGAACTCTCTTGATGATTTAATTTGTATATATTAATCTATTACTTCTAAGGTTGAGAATAGTTGTTTTCCAAGTTGTGAACCTCGTTATTCTTTTTTTTTTTACCTACATATCCTCACTTTTTCTATCTTTTTTTGAAGTATCTAAGATCGTTCCTGTAAACATCGGCTAAAAATAAAATAATAAATAAACGAAACCTGGAAATAAAATGGGTTAAATTAAGATTTAAAAAAATTAAAAAATTATGTTTATGAGTGAAAAATAAAGTGATGAGACACTTGTTATGAGAGGAGAGGATTAATTAGAAACTTTAGGGACAAATTAAGATTTATATAAAGGAGGGGCTAAAGTATAAATAGGAGAAATTTCACGTATAAAAACCATATTCCCTTTCCCTCTTAAAGGCCGGCTGTGCTAGAAATTATAGAGGGGAGGAAGATTTGAAATTTTTCTTCAAAATTCTTAGAGGAAACCTAGAGAAATCAAAGTGCTTAAGGGGATTGAGAGAAACACTCATCATCATACCCTTAAGCATCTAAACAAGAGAGAAAAGAAATCAAGGTGCTTAAGGGGATTGAGAGAAACACTCATCATCACACCCTTAAGCATCTAAACAAGAGAGAAAAGTGAAGAAAACCAAGGGAGGAACCAACATTGTTCACGGTAACAAAGGTTTCTAAGGAGAGGTTTTGAAAAATTTTAATTGATTGGCATTCAAAGATTAGACTAATCATTCGGTAAAAAGTTCTAGACCTAATCTAGCAATTTCATACAAAAAATAATAACAATTGAGGTAGAAATCATTAAATTAAAGTTCGGGTTCATGATAGAAGTTTAGGGGAAATGCAAATTGATGATGAATTGAAATTGAATCAATTAGGTTATAATAACTTGTAATAGATGTTAAATTAGGAAGAAATAATGATGAAAACATGGTTTTCCTAAAGGCATTTATAGCCGGCCAAGAGGAAACCAAATAATGTGTAATAGAAATGTGTTTACATTAGCGAATTATGAATTATCAATCCATAATTTTGTGTGGGAGATGAATTTAGATAAGTTTAGTTATAATATATAACATGAATTGATTATGTTGTTGTGGATAGGAACTTTAAGGATGATTATTGAATTTAGAGATGAAAATCATTGTAATATGTTGATTTTTCATGAAAAGGAGGAATTAATGGGAAAGAATTTTTGAATAAATCATGGTATGAGGAAGTTATGGTGCTGACCATATTATGCTTGTAAAAGAAAATTTATCTAATTCAATGAGGTTGTTGATCTTTGAAAAGATTGATGTGTGTGAAGGTATAGACAAAAACTTATAATGGAAAAATATATACATTATCTCATTTATGCTATTGTTAGTGTGAAGTGTGATAATTGTTTATAATGAATTAGAAATGTATATGATTATGCTAATGTTGGTGAAATATAGTATATGTATGAATTCCTATAATGAGCATATTTTTCTTGAAATAGTTTTGACTATTTTAAATAAATATGAGTTGGGTTAATTGGTTTTAGAATGTTATATTTGGTGATGTTATAATGAATATAACATGAAAATGGTTAGAAGTCAAATAGAAATGTTTGATTTATCGTAAAGCCCTAGATAATAAAATTGGATTGCCTCGTCTCCTAAAGTTCACAGGAGATTAGGGCATGAAAATGATAAAATTTGGGATAGGTTTCTTATAAAAGTTATAGCCAGAGATGTTAGCTTTGCAACGGGACAGACTTTACTTAATTTAGAGTTCTAAAAATCTAGATATGGGTTAACATCCGAGGGGAGGTCAAGCTAAAAACTGTATGGTATAATTTCGACAAGTCACGATAATGGGTAATTTGGGAGCATTAATGACAAAGTTGAGCTTCCCTCCCTTTAGTAAAGATGTAGCTTGGAATCTTAGCTTTCATAAGACTCAAGCCACGTTCAAAACTAAATTTCATAATTTTAACTATAATTAAAATAAGAAACAGTGTTTTTTATGGTTAAGTTACATATTAGCCAAAGCTGGCTAACTTCTACTTTGTTTAACAGTTTTTTTAATGCAAGAATTAATTTGTGAAGGTTGTAAGAGTCAAATTTTAATATACATGTGTGAATGAAATTATAGAAAAAAATCTCTTGACATATAAACTAAAAAAATGGATGGAAGGAGAAAATGAAATAAAATTCAATGAGCTTTGAATTGTAAATAATAGTTAAGTTGAAAAAAATCAACTTGGATTATTGTTATGTGAAATGTGCATGGAAAAAAAATGTATTGATGTGGTGTTAAACAATGAAAGGCCTCAGGAGTTGTACAGCAGCTGGGAGGTACAATAAGAGCTTCGATAACAAATAGGTATTTGACACCTCAATCCTTTTATTTATTAAGTTTTAAAGAGTCAATGAATTGTCAATATAGAAAAGTGTTTCGATTTCATGGAAAAAAAATTAAAGCGAAGGAACTAGCTTCCTAGTAATGGGCAAAGAAATAGCTTCTTGATAATGACATTAGTGCCCGGTAATGGGTGAAGGAATTAACTTCCTGGTAATTGGACTAATGCCGGCAAAGGATAAAGGAACTAGTTATCTAGTAATGGAACTAGTATCAGGGAAATGGGCGGGGATACTTAACTACCCGATGATGGGTCATTTCCAGAAATGAGAAACAAAAGTAAACACCTAGAAAGGGGTGAGAGTATACTTGAAAATGAGTTAGTAGCATTGGGTCGAGAATGACCAAAATTCATAATGTGTTAATTAAGATCAATTGATTTGTAAAAGAAATTGTGGATAGTGACATGATATAATTGGACATCTTGTATGATTAACCTATTAAGTAACTTTATCTCATTATGTTATATAATGAATTAAATTCTAGATACCTCGCAACCATGAGTAGATTGGTAAATACTTAGGATCCCTTTTGTCAAATTAAATGAATATGTAAACTATATCTCTTTTGTAATGTAAATCTGACAGGTAATAATGAGAATCCTTATGCTTACTAAACTATTTAAATTAGAATATGTTAAAAAACTTTTATGAATCCTTTTGTTATGATAGAATTATGAATGTATGTAATTAATGTATGATGCTCTTTTATAATGATGAAAAAGTCGGAGGATGAGAATTAGAGGTATTTTCATCCGCTGATGTAATAAGTCTAGGATAATTGGACAATGTTTGAGTTATAACTTGCTGACTATTAAAGTGAAATAGATTCTAGTCGAGAACTTGGAATCTCGTAGTATGGGAGAGACTCTACCAAATTTTAATAGATTTTCATTATTAGAAATGTAAATTCTTAAATACAAAAAACAAATTCACCTAATAAATAGAATAGTTACAAGGGAATTATATGTAAATTGCGTAAAAATGTTGGGGTTTTTATTGTTGCTTCTTTTATAGCTTATTTTGTCAACCATTATAACTACATCAATGAAATGTTAAGCGAAACCACCAACCAGATATTCAAAGTATGGTGTTCTAAATGTATTTGAGAAAAGTGAAATCATTTTATTTCAAATTAATGAGAGGTTAATTTAGGTTATCATATCTTGCCATGTTTAGGTATATTCTCGGAAGGTTTCTTTGATACCCTTCTTCATTTTCTACCAACTTGAATGGTCTGGTGCTACATCCATATTAAATTTGTACTGTCTGATAAAAGCATCCACCAAGTGTCTCCATTTCCTAATATTGGTATTGTCAAGCCTTATGTACCAATTCAACACAATGCCATTTAAACTTTTTGAAAGAAATGAATCAACAATTTCTCATCATGTACTGCTTCTACCATCTTATTATAATAGACTCGAAGATGAGTCATTGGATATTGTGTACCATTATACTTATTGTACCCGACATCATGGTGACTCGTCTTATTTCCTAAAAGGGAAAGGTTTTTTTTATATTAAGAAGAGGAAAAAATCTGATGTTAAAAAGAAGTAACCACCTAATATTATGGTCATTAGAAACCCTAACTAATCTTAAGAGTTCTAATGTAAAGGACTAGTTATGTTAAAAAGAATATATTATCACCTTAAAGGATCCTACCTAAGATAAGTTACATTACTACTTATTTTCTTTTCTTTTCTTATTGATTAGTTTTGACTAATTTACCAATGGTCAATCTACTTGGGTGAGAATAGGTTTACTACAATGAGTTAAACTTTAAAGGGATAAGTGGGTTCAAGCCTATTCATTCTAAAGTCCAGGTCATTGTTATCACTCTCAGTTACTTGGTGAATTGATGTCTAGAACCATCTACTCTTGATCATAACTTGTTACTATTAATAGTCTATCAAGCCATGTGAATGAATAGTTAAATGAGCCTTTATTAAGGATTGAACCTAGACCAAGTCATAGAAAGAGTTGTTATTAAACATTTTGTTTATGCAACAGCGACCCATTGATAACGACTTGTTTAGATTCATTTATCCTATAGTACCCAGGTTCACTCATATTTTTTGTTGAGTGAGGTTTTTGGGCCTTAGTCCCAAATATCCAAGAAGTAACCATTATGGGTTAATCTATTTAAAGGTAGGATGCAATGACATGGATGCTTTAAACTTACCAAGGAAAAATAACACTCTTGATTGACACTTAGAAGTCATTGATGAATATTAGACTTGAAGGCTTGAAATTTTGAAAGGGAGAAATGTTTTGAAAACAAGAGAGATTAAAGTGTTACTCCTTTTTAACATTTAAGCTAATAGCTTTTTATAAGTCTATTTATCCCAAATAGTATGAGTGAATAACAAAACATTTATTTTTTTTATGTGGTTTTAAAAAAGGGAAAGTTTTTAAAAAGGGTTTTAAAATGTCGGCCCACAAAGGTCTTTTTAATGTAGGACAAACCTTTTGTGGGATTTATAAACAAGTTATAAAATCCAATGAAAATATATGCATGAATATGAACATTATACTTTTATATAAAAGGCAACTCATGCATAAATAACATAAAGGAATGACAAAGAACATCAAATGTGAGCAAGATGCAAACTTTAAAAGACTTAACTTAGATGTTTAAAAACCAAAAATAATTGATAACAAATTGAATATATTTGGAATACACATTCATCCATAAAACACATGTCAAAAAAACATGCAAAAAATTCAAGTGTTCACATATAAATGTAATCAATCTTAAAATTTGTTCAAACCCAAAATTTTCATCACAAATACACATCAAAATCAACCAAAAACCTAAATAGTCATTCATAAAATGTTTAATGTTCAAAATAGACATTTTAGAATGGATGAGATAGACTGAAAGAGGCTAAAACAATAGGTGGAAGTGGTAAAATAGTTCTGGAATGAGTTGTGTTATGTTGTTTTGAACAACATTAGAAAGGGTGAGGAAAGTTGTTATATTTGTAAACTGCACTACTTCATCTTTCTCTTGGTGGTGGAGGTGTCCATCATCGCCATTCAAATTAGGAGATTGGTGACTAAAACTTTTTATCTTTTTTGCTTCTTATATTGTTTTTTTCTAGACAACCTGGTTTATGACCCATCATTAAACTCATTGGAGGGGATAAGTGGAGAGTGGTTATATTTTTATGTTGCACCATTTCCTCTTCTTCCTCATAGTGGTAGAGGTGTTGATCACCACTAATCAATGAGAGAGATCCAACACTTGAAATTTTTGGCTAGCTATTGTTTCTTTCTCCTTGCAGCTTCTCTTCTTTCTTTATTTTGGTGTTTTTTTTATGAGAGGAGGCTATGGAAGTTCATCACACATCAACAAGAAATGAGAAAGAGGTTAAGGTGGTTGTAGTGGTGGCCAGAATAGTAATGGTTAGCCAGAATCTAATGAGGCTGAGATGAAGCTAGGGTTCTTGATTTTGTTTTGGGTTTTTTAGGGAGGGGGGAAGATGTTAAGGTTTGCTCTCTCAAATTTCAACTTTTTTCTCTCGTTTTTTTTTTTTTCTCTTTCTATGGTGGCAAGGTTTTTTATATATATAGATGACATGAAGTTAGGATTTTTTATATGGTAACTCCCTCATTTAACTTCAATATTCACTCTTATTTATACCCTCTGCATCGAAACATTCTAATTTTTTTTATTCTTTATTCTAAGTTAATCCTAAGAATATTCCTAGCTCCCTTCATTCCTCTTGTTTTTCATTTTAGCCCCTTCTTTATTTTGCTCTCTATTTTGATCTTTCAATTTCTTATTTTTTATATTTTGTTTTTTTTTAAATCAACGTCAATGTCAATTTGATAGGAATAGCAATTAAGAATTATGAAATTAATGTGTTAATAGCTAAAATACATCAAAAGCATATTTTTGGATTTTTATTTCTTGGAAAGACATTGAAAATTGTGATACTAACACAAATGCATTGAAAATCTATTTTTGGATTTTTTTTATTTTTTTAAGAAGAAAGAAATAAGATAAAATAGTTAAAAATCGCAAAATACGCAAGCGAATGGCTGAAATGCATTGAAAACATTTTTTTTTTACTTTTTTTTGGAATATATTTTGAAAAGAGGGTCAAATTTTTATTATTATAGTATTTATTAAATGTTTTGAAAAGATACTCATTAATTTAATGTTTTTAGATTCGAACTTCGAATTGTAGAACATGTCAATTAGCTTCCTCTGTGGAGAAAAATTTACAGGGAGACATTCTATATATTCACTAAGTTAGATACTCCACATGATAACAAGGCTTAAATGGGACTCGGTTTTTCACATAAATAAGATTTAGAATACAATGCATAGAAAAAAAAGGTCAATCCATATTATCTAGCACTTATATGTTCTTGTCTCAAGCAATTTAAATAGAATGTCAAGGATATTTTTTTTAAGGTTGATTTCCAATTCTAAGAACTTCCATCTACTTTTGGCTTCAAGAATAAAGAGAGATTGACAAATGTCCTTAACTCGAGTAGTAAACCTAATGTTTCTCTTACTTCCAATATCTAAGCAGTTCTTGTCATATTCAATCACAGATCTTCTTAACATGATAATCTTTCTTCTAGTATGTTTAGCAAAAACAAATGCCTACATATTCAAAACTGTCCAAATCCCTATTTTTTTATATAAAATTCACTACCAAGGATTCCTAATTTAGAAAAAGCATTTCCAGTTTCCACCAACTCTCATGTTTTTTTTCCTTTTGTTTTGCACCCATATTCTTATTTCCATGATATCATGATGAACATTTTAAATTGGTCTTTCAATGTATTAAATTAAAAGGCCCAATCCAAAAAGATTTTGAGCAAAGCTTCCAAAACAATGTTAACTTCAATGGTCTCAAGATTTCTAGCTAATCCAAATATTAATACATCCCTAAACAATAATTATTGTCTTAAGAAAATTAGTAGTTGTACAACAATTAGAAAATGAAAATTAGCAAGTAAACCATGAGAGATTTCTGTTGCATCTTACTTATTGAATAAAGAAACACAAATAACAAGTTTATGGGATAAAAGAGAAAAGGAAAGGAAATGGGGCAACATTTTGCTTAATCATGAATACTGATTTGACAACAAAATTCTGAAAACAATAGTCCAAATTCTAAAACTACCTACAAAAAACAAAAACTTATGTTCTGCAATCAACCCAAATTTCAAGAGTAATAATCCTATATGCATATTAGATATAGGTATAATGCATTAATTAAGCTGCAATATTCTTTTAAAATCTCAAACACTAAAATCATGACTTTATAAGAGCAAAACTTTAATAAGTTATCAACCACAATGTAGAAAATCCAATTGGTTTTCATGAATTTATTCTTAATTAGGAACCTTAAGTTTACATCTTGATAACTCAAATTACAATGTAAATAAACTAAGTTCAACGATCAAATAGTAGATCAAATTGATAATCATTTCAAACTAAACATTAAAACACAAACTAAAATAAGCAAGGAATCAACTAAGTTGAACTATCATAACAAACTTACAAATAATTAGTGAATTAAATCTTTTGGATTTAAAAAACAAATAAACTTGACTTACATATCAAAATTAAACTACAATCATAAACCTAAAATAAACTATGAATCTAATAGACTGGGTTACAAATTAGGCTAGACTAGCATCAAAAACCTAAAAACAAATACAATCAAGGAGAGGATATTTGGATTTAGAGAGAAGAATTTGATTTGGGAAGAACTAGATTAAGGTCAAGGCTACAAAAGGGCAAGTCAAAGGCTTCAAACAAACTAGCGTTAATAGTTAAACATGATTAAGCCTGTTTGGTATTGTGATCTAAACAAATGTTCGGCAAAATTTGAATTATTTTGTTTAAAATTAGTTTTTTTTATGTTTTAAATCATTTTGATGTGCTGATATAAAAAATAATTTTAAAAAAATAAAACAAATATTATTTTGATGCATTCCCGAGTGAAAAAGCACTTTGAAAAGCAACCACTACCACACTCTCAAACACCCCCTAAAGTGGCATCTTTTTGTTATGCTTAAATTCAATTTGATCCCTCAACATCTCCATTTTTTTAGTTTTAATCCATGTTTTTTGGTAATTTTCTACTTTAGTTCAAAGTAGCTTCAATATGATACTTTTTTCTTTCAATTGAACCCTTAACTAACCTAAATAAAACCTCATGGTTTGTCACTATATACATTTCATTCCTTGAATTTTTTTTCTATGTACAATTTTTATCAAATTGGATTTAAATTCAAAACTTTTTTTCCAACTAAGCTCTTAATCGACTCTTATTAAATCCCCAAATTTAGCCACTTGTTACAAATTCATTTTTTCCCCAAAATTAAACATTTTTTACCAAATTGACTCCAAAATTTGGTTTTCTTCTTTAATTAAGTCCTTAATTGATTTGTTGTTTTGGATATCTATTTCATATTCATCCCTAATTCATCGATTTTTCTAATATTTGCAAAATTAAACCAAGTTAAGCATTTTTTTTCTTTAATTTTTCTTCATTTGAGTTCTGAATTTCTACCATGACCATTCTTGATTTTTTAAAACTTTCTAAATTTAAATCATTTGTTCAATTTTTCCCCTCAACTATATTTTTTATGTATCTCTTAAAATGTTTTATGTGCTAACTTAATTTGACACACAAAATTTAATAAAAGTGACAAAAATAATGAAAAGATTAAAATTAACCTAATTTATTGAAAAGGCATATTTTTTAATTTTTTTCTATCTTTTTAAATATATAAAAATATGGAGCTAAACAATTGGGTTATGATACCATTTTATTTAGTTACATTTCTAAACAAGGTTCAATGAGCCATAAGAATTGTATTAAATAACATCTTTATAATGAGTGAACTTAAGCTCAACATTATGAGAAAAATAACAAGAGAAAATATAGCTTTAAAACCCAAAAAAAAAAGCTTGAAAGTAGGTGAAGAAGAGTAAAAAATTATGCATAATTTATGTAGAAAAAACAAACAATAAACCAAAAACACTTTTATTTAACCTTCTTTTAGAAAGAATTTAAGGAACCAAAACTAATGGAATTCCCTCTACTAACAACTTTGATTATCCTCCATAAAAACATAATTAAATATGATAATTGTTTTTAAAGAGCTGGAAAAAATTATCAAAAAAATGTAGAGGTTATGAAGACTTTAACTTTGAAAAATATTAAAGAAGTTGGTTAGACTTATTTCCATAGGAATTATAGAGGTCACAAAGAGTTAGCTTTAAAAAAAATGAAGAATTTGATTGGACTTATTCCATAGGCTGAACAAAACAATGATTTGAAGAAATTAATTATCTATGGACTAGACCCATGCCTAAAAAAAAAATTGTAGTTTAGAAAATTATTTTACAGCAAATTCAAATTCCGACCTAGATCCAACCTGAGCACAATTGCTCCACAAACCTATAAGGCTGGAATATTTCATTGAAAAGCACATTAAAACATTATTTTTTGTTACCTTTTTTTTATCTAATTTATAATATATTTTAATCTTAAAAAACATGTTTCAAAATTATCCATATTACATTAATAAGAATATTAAGAAATAAGTTTTTACTACTAAAACTTAAAAAAAACAAAAAAAAACTTTTATCCAGTTTGTAGGAAATAAAAGTTAAGAAAAAAATTATTTTTTGTTGTTTTATTCATTTTTTAATGTTTTATTACTATAAATATTTGGAACTACACATCTTAGATTGGTAATTATTAATTATGTCACAACCCATTGTTTTCCCATTTCCAATATATTTTAAAAATAATAAAAACTAGAAAAAATAAATTACAATAGAAAGGATAAATAAAAAATTAGGGGGAAGAATGAGAGGAAAGAAAGAAAAGGAACTAAGATGATTGGGGAGTAAAAACCATAATGGAAGATCATGCAAAAAAGAAAAAAAAAAAGAGAATCAAGAAACATAGAAAATTATAGGGAAATCCTAATTCAAGAAGTAAACAATACAAAGGTTTAATGTTATTTTTCTGGTTTGGATTTTTTCACCCTTGAGAGGAGCTAGACAATATAAATAATGGAGTCCGTTGAACACCAAAAAAAAAGGAGAAAGAAAGATATGGACAAGAGACAAAAAAAAAAAGTATAACCACAAAAACAAAAACAACAAGAAGAAATGCTTCATCTATCATGCAAACTCTAAAGCGAATATAATAAAATTGATAGGTTTTAAACAAATAAGTGAATTGTAGAAAAATGAAGGGGATACCATATAAAATATTCTATTCATCATGCTCTCTCAAAAACCCTAACCTACTATCCTAAAACTCTAACCACCATATAAGAAAGCCACCATAAAGTTTTGAGAAAATATAAGCTAAAATAGAAAAATTTAAATCCTAGAAAAACATTATTCATCTTCTCCAACCTCTCCCATAAAAATAAAAAAAAACCCTAGCTTTACATTTTTTTTCTTTCTAAACCTAAAATTTATTCCCTCGATTTCTCTCACCTCTAACCTTCATTTCTAACAAGAACACCATCATTCTCTTCAGGCCAAAGCCCTTTAAAAAAGCCCTTAATCAATTACATTCAATAACTCATGTATCATCTTCAATCCAAGAAATAGAGAAAACAACCTTAAAAACTATTCTCTTTGATTTGTCTCTTCTTTGACCTCTAAACCAAACTAGATCACCCTCATTATTCTCCTTTTGAAGAGCACTACACATCCATATAAGCTCCATAACCAAATAACCTCAATATGACCATATCTAAAAGTTAGAAAAAAAAATGGTAGAGATAAAAAAAATACCATTGCCGCTTTGCAACAAAAGATCTCCCTTATTAGCAGAAGGTGGCCTACACCTCCCTCACAGGAAAAAGGATCACAACCTAGCACACCTCATGGGCTCTTCCACTTATTGGCCAGACATTGATGGTGCATGGAACAACACACTAAAACTGATAGCTCCCTTCTAACATGTGGCAGCCATGCGCTGACACTATTTTTCTTCTTTTCAATAGCATTTTACCAATGTTCCATTCATTTCTAGTCCTTCTAGACCACCCCTAGAAGGTTTATTTCAAAACTCAAACCTCTCTTTAATAATTATCTTGCTTTATTATTGATTTTGATCTATTTTATGATGATATTTTAAGATTATGAAATGTTTATTAGATTTATATTTGTGTTTGAATAATGTTAGCCAAATCCTTTAATCTTGCATCTTGTTTTATTGCTAATTTTGATGTGTTTATGATGAGAATTTAGAAATGATAGATACTTATTGAATTGACATTTGTGTAATACATTTGGTTGAATCCTTTAAATTTTACATATTGTTTCCTTTCATGTTCTTTGTCATTCCATCATTGTCTTTAACATTATGACATGTTTTTTCTTGGTGTATGAACATTGACCTATTCAATAATAACATGGTCTTTGGGGTTCAAATTGATAGAAAATCAATGCTCATTCAAACATACATTTACAATGAGTTTTATAACTTGTTTATAAAACTCATTAAAGGTTCAACTCGTATTAAAATGCCCATTAGACAAACACTCCAAAATCTTTGAAAACCCATACTAGGTTTCTAAAAACCCAAGTTAAAAAAAAATGTTTTGTTATTAACTTTTGGTATTTAAGGTAAATGAACTTAATATGGGTCGTTACCTTAGATATTAAAGGGAGTACCGTATCCATTTTATTTTTCAAACAATAAAATTTTCAGTCTAAAATTCATGAGTGACAAATCAAGATAATTAAATTTCCATTCGAATATTCACTTATAACAAAATCAAGATTATTAAATTTTTAGTCTAAATATTCACCAATCAAAAAAATTAGAAGTATTAAATTTTCAGTCTAATATTCATCGATTACATTTTAGTATGAATCGAGAGTATTAAGTTTTCATTTATCGAATATTATGAGTGAAACTCATACTCCATAGGAAAAGTGAATCTCATTAAAGCACATTTAATTGACCTTTACTAGGATTTGTGTTAGGTTTAATAAGCCCTACATAGGCCTATGGATTATTCACTCATATAAGTCGATCGATAATTAATCAAAGATTATGATTATGAGTGACCAACCTTAGAGTTTTCAATTCACAAAGTTATCCAAAAGTAATATCTAGGAGTGACAAAAATAAACCACACTTTATAATGGCTAGTTTTAAATCAACAATCAAGGTTTAACTCATTGTAGTAAATTCATTATCATCTTATAGATAGACCATCAGTAGACTAGGCACAACAAATTGTTAAGAATAAAAAAATAAGATAAGCAATGCAGTCTATTTTAGGTAAGATACCTCAGGGTAATAATATCTTTCATCTAATATAACTAATCTTTTACCATAGATCTTCGTTGACTAGTTAAGATTTATTAATGATTATAATAGCTGGCAATGACTCATTTTCACAAAGTTAGGATATTGCCCCCTCTCACATGTAAAAAAACCCTTTCCATGAGGAAAAAGGATGGGCCACCACGATATCGAGTTTGATAGAATAACAACTTCACTAAGAACTTTTAGACTAAACTTTGCTTTTTATCTTATTTGTTTTGTTTACTTATTTATCATTTTAACATGCATCTTTATTCATATCTCTCATGCATAATGTATATTAAATACAAATTTATTCCTTCGCACACAATGCATTACACTTTTAGAGCACACACCCTAAATTTTAAGTTAAGTAGGGGAGTAGCGGTACCCTAATGGCTTTCAGCCTGGGTAAGACTCTTAAACCACCAATTTTTATCTAATTGTCTGCTTTTCAATGACTAGTATGCACATCTAATACTAGTTATAACCTATGCTTTCACACACCTTGTAGACCTCATGTCGACCTCTTGATGATGATCACTAAGCAGTGAGAGACCTTTGTGACCAGGTAATAATGGCTAGAACCTATCTATAGGATAGACCTTGTGTAATCTCACTAAGGCAAGCCTAACATGTACGATCTTGAATTTCAATACTTTTTAGTAACAAATGGCCACCGCACAAGAGATTACCCCCAATAGATTCAACAAGATTTTAAGTTATTACAGCTGACTAAAGGGAACTACCCGAGACTAAATGTTGGTGGGCTACCAAAAATCTCAACTTAGGCAAAGCTTGGCAATGATCCCTTCATCAAAATGATAATGACATTAGGTTCCTACTCCCCAAATCTATGAATGGTAGCCATTTATCATCCCATGCTAGGTTAATCCATATCCAATATACCATTTTTGTGCATACATACTCATATATGTTGTACTAATATGCTTATAACTATCATATATATCATCTTATGTGAAATATAAGTCCCTTGTAATCCAATTCCCCTTCAAAATCTACAACACATACTCAGAAAACATATAAAGCATGAAATGACTAGCCTCATAATGTCATGTGTAATGACTAGCCTCATCAATAACTTTGTTGTGCTAGTAAAGGGTTTCAAACCTTCAACTCAAACTTATAAAGGTACTTTAAAAGTAATTCCAGGATATGAATAGGGAAGTTTCTCAACTTATAGTCAAGTTGGATCATGAAATCTAATCTGCGCTAAGAATTAAAGCATATTGTTTGGTTGTGCAAATTATTTAACCTTTAAATAATGTTATAACTAGTACATTACATGGTTAGGCTTAAGTGTTATAACTATCACCAAATGCTAATACAACTGGAGATATTTTGACTTGAAGAATTCCATTTGAATTTCAAAACCATTTAATGAGATGTCAAGAATGCTATATGAATCTAGGCATTAGATATTAAGGCATCAAGAGATGGGATTCTTTTTATGTCAACAAAAAGTGGTGATAATCTCAAAAAATGACAATAAGCTTACTTGAATGCACTGATAAAGTTGATGTTTTCCCACTATTCTATCATAATATGGAAGCTACCTCCAATGGTTTATGTTATCAGCTAATGAACTTTGTATTGCATTTTTTAAAGTAAAGTCAACTTCAGGTAATTTTCATAACATTGTTCTTGCAATAAAAGGATGTGCATGTGAAACTAATGTGGCATTATCTACCTTTAGTCGCATTTCACGTAGCCATACATGCTTAACTTTAAAATCTGGTATCATTCTTAAGAAGACTCTGGCTATAACTAATTATCTATATGGAGTTTCTTTGTTGGGAAAGGAGGCAGTTACACTACATTATTTTCTCAATAAAGATTTGTCTAAGACAAATGCAATTCTTCTCCTACTTGAATCTTTATTGTCAAAGGATGTGATTGCTATAACAAATGCTAGAAGAGAAACCAATATGGAAGTATCTCTAATTCCAGTTCAAGCCACTCACTAGTTTATTGTTTGAGAATTAAAAGAGGTTATTTAGACATTCAAATCTTTTGGTAACATCACTTGCATCATCCATGCAAGAACTACATTCCATGTTGACAAAGTTTGTGAAAACTGCTAGTCTCCATGCTAGCAATCTTCATCAAGCTCATAAAAGGTTTGCAAAAATTCAGGATGTCAAGACATAGATGTTTTGGTTGGGAGAAGCTAATATGAAAATAGAAGAAATGTTACATTGTCCACTCTTTTTTTATTGAACTTTGCCATTTTTAACCATGTACTTTTTAAAACATGTTTTACATGTGTTTTTGGACTACATTACATCTTTAAATAAAGTATGCATTTTTCTTCTTATTATTTTTTTGAAATCAATAGATGTTTTTTATGAAAGTTATATTTGGCATTTTATTTTTGTCCATGATTGGATAAGTATAATGGCAAATTTACCTAAAAATTTCAACAAATTCCAAAGTGTGTCATGATGCTAAGAGGTAAACCCAACCTTTTTCATACCTGAAATATCCCTATTTGGAGCCTTAAAATTCATTGTGTCCTGGTAAACCTCGATCTTACCTTTATTTAGGCCATTAAGACCCATGTCATTCCAACAACCCTTAAAAAGGAAGTCTTGCTGAAAAGAGAGAAAAACAAATAAGTGAATGATAAAAGATGTTTCCAAACAAAATTAAGTGATATAGCTACATGGTAATAGTGTGCACTTGTTTTCTTATATATGTTTGACCTTAAAGTTCTTCAAATCGATCAAGCAAGGCTAGCATTTGTATACAAAGGCAAGTTTGGGTTTGAGATGAAAAAAGATCATCTTTGATATGTCATTCACAAATAAAAATACATCCCTTGTTTTCTCCTTTGATCTTTGAATATTTCTTGAATGATAACCATGACTAGGATCACCCTTCACATTGAGGGTATGTTTTGAAAAACAATTGATGACGTTCTCCGAATTGAAAGAGATAGGAGAAATGTTAAAAGGACAAGAATGTTACAAAAAAGAGCCAACAAATAATCAAGTAAAAAATTCAAATAATCAAATGAAAAATGATGATAAAAAAAAAGATAAATAGCTATGTAAAGTGTCCCTCATAAT
The DNA here is from genome assembly GCF_951802175.1 of Populus nigra. Lineage (NCBI taxonomy): Eukaryota > Viridiplantae > Streptophyta > Magnoliopsida > Malpighiales > Salicaceae > Populus > Populus nigra. The sequence goes on along the minus strand of NC_084863.1, from coordinate 6,263,327 downwards.
GATGCAAAGTCCAAACTTGAAGATAAAAGGTCAGAGACAAAGCAACATATACAATTAGGATAATTAAGATTGGAATGAGATCAATCGTTAAGATGACAAATTCAAGGCGATAAGCCTAAAAAGATCTCCATATAGAATCAATAATCTTATATCTTTGAACCCTTAAACACCATTTAAGCCTTATGTATATTTTCTTTCATAACCATGAACCATGACCTACATTATAAGCATTCAAAAATCATTTCTTGTCAAAAACAACTTGTTTTATGTTAGATGGTGTCGATCTAAAAAGAAAAAAAAAACATGTTTATACACCATATTTATATAACACTGAATCGTGCAACAAACTAAGCTCAACATAGCACGACGCAAGATGCTCTCCTTTTGAAAGCCAAAAATTTACTTTTAAGAATTCAACCTTTTATTTCCAAAGTAATATTTTATTTATCAACAAAACCACTAGAGATAACTAAAAGTTTAAGGTAACCATTCTTTTGTCATGATCCCTGTCAATGCTTATCTCATTGTACACCGATAAAAATACTCAATAATTACATCTTGATATTAAATGATGTGTTTTGGGTTCTCAACCTTTAATATTCGTAAAAGTACTTTAAAATTCACTAGTTAAGGATTTCATTTCAACCATAAGATATACAAAAATATAATCAATAAAAAAATATAATCAATAAAATTTCTGGATTGGTCATAAAATATTGGGTCAAGTGCACAAGTCGACTAATGTTTATCAGACTTATTTACTCTCTAGTTTTGACATGATTCTTAAATACTATTATAAATTTTTATTCGAATCTTCATAATTTTTTATATTTGATATAAAAATAATAAACATTAAACAATTATTTTAATATTTTTTTATCATATTAATTACCAAAATAATGGAATTTTGAAGGTTTCAATCCAAATATTTAATAACTCGTGTATTATATAGTTCAAGGGTTTTTTTTCTGAAAATTTTAGCCCAATACTCAAAACAAAACCCATTAGCTCTCATGTGAACCTCAAACCATTACTTGTAGAAAATGGAGCTATCTCCATGTTGTCACGAAAGGATAATTTATCATTTATCATAGATTAGGTTCCCAACAACGTTTCTTTGTCCTATTATTGTAACCTCTAGAATTAGCATATGGAATTGCCAAATTAACTTTTCTTTTACCCTACATGTTTATCTGTTGCAACTTGCCTGTCATCTTGCCGTGTGTTTTTATTTTTTTAAAAAAAATAAAGTGGCAAGGCTGCCTCTCGTCATAGTTTATCTTGGCTTTCCATCTTTGTTTGTTTCCCTTGCAATTAATTATTGGCATTGCTTTGCTTAAGATCTTCATGCCAACTCCAGATTATGAATGGTTGAAAGTTTAATATTCATTAAAAGAGAAAATGAAGGTAATAAAATTCAATATCTTAACAACATAATCTAAAAAGATTTCCAAGATTTTGGAAACCAGATTTGGAGTGATTAGATTAGGTTGTAGCAAACATGTACACAAACAGTTTTACATTTCAAGAACACAAACTCCATTAATTGATCAAAACTAACTAATGGCGGGATCAAACTGCAAATTCATCTCAAGTACTGCCAAATTTTGAATTAACACAAGATCTCTATATTGGTGAGTTTTAATTAACTAGTTACAGAGAAGAATGAAATCGATGGTATGTCGTTTGTACATCAGGAGAAAACTGCATGCTCAATTGGGAATCATAGAACTCCTACCTTTCTCATAGCTTGTGAACGTAAATCTTCCTGTAGAAATGGATCTCTTCATTCCAAATGGACTACTAACTAAACCCAAGATCCCACCTCCCCCATTCTTCCGGTAATCATCACTACCCTCATCATCATCTTCACTAGTGCGTAATATATCAGCAATAGATGTGTGGTTTTGAGAAAAACTCGATGAAACAGACCTTCTAAGTGGTTGGATCGGATCGCTAATTTGTAATTCCGTAACAGTCTGCGAACTTTCAAGATCTTGATTAGCCGGAGTCTTGGGAGTATCATCACCGATAACAAGACTAACAACGCCCTCTTGCAGAAAAGTACTCCCTTCTAAATCTTGAATCACTAAAACAGCATCGTTAGTCCCATGCTGGTATTGAAGTGTTGAAACATTAGTTCTTGGCAGATTTTCTTGGACTGGCTCAGGTACAGCTGGTGCTTCACTGGGCAAGATATTAGCGGGAGCAATATTGGCACGGCATAGAGGACAACTTGCATGAGATTTGAGCCATGTATCAATGCAAGGGAGATGAAATGCATGGCTACACTTCGGCAAGAGCCTTAAGCTCTCATTTTCTTGAAACTCACTCAGACAAACTGAGCACTCTGTGCCTTCAACGAAACCATCACCTTTCTTGTACTTGCATACTGTGATAGACTTTACAAGTGCCTCATCTAATCCACCAGCAGGGATACCTTGCCATGCTTCACTAGCCATTTGATCATGGTTTTCATTCAAATCAGTGGCTCCATCGCCCTGGCCCCGCCGCCTACAATACTTGGATATGAGAGTATAGTATGTTACCAAGATGAAAGCACTTGCCAGGATACCGATAACTGCTATAATAAGAGGAGACAAATCAGTATTAGAATCATCATCACCAAGAGTAAAAGGAGGTGGAGGTGGGAAAATGATGTAACACCGTTGTGGACAATAAATGCTACAGATTCCCTGTGAACAATCTCTATAGGTACTATATGGAGCCCATGGATTTTGGTTGCCAGTAGTAGAACCCATTTTGTTTTCTTGTTTCAATCTTGATACACCTCTAAATTTGCAGCAGTTCCTGCATGATATGCTTTCATCAGAATATTTACAAACAAACCTTGTGACTGAAAAAGAAAAGAGAGGGGAGCTGGAAGGGGAAAAGCAAGTGGGATTAGAAAAAGAAAGTATGAAAACGAGGAGCTTAAGATTGGAAGGTAAGCAAAGGAAGAGGAGAAGGGAAGTTGATGTGTCTCCCCCTTCTCGGTCCTTGTACTTCAAGAGTTTATTCTATTCTCTCTTTACTTTTCTTTTTTTTTTCTTTTTTCTTTTGTTTTTTTCCTTTGCTTGATGTGGGTTTGATTGGATGGTTGTTTATTGACTTAATTGTTTTTTTTCTTAAATCCAATGATCATTAATTAATTGGTGAAGTACCGTCCAAGCTTCAATGGTTGGTAAAGTGTAGGTGAGGGGCCTCTAACTCGCATCTCCTGTGAAAGCTACCACGCATTCAACCACAACTGTATCGCTAATATATTCGGAGAGATATTAGAAAAGTTTAATTTTTATTTATTTAAAATTAATTTTATTTTTATGTTTTTAGATTGTTTTGATATGTTGATATTAAAAATCATTTTAAAAAATATATTATTTTAATTTATTTCCAAACAAAAAGCACTTTAAACTATAACAATTACCAACTCCCAAACACTTAGTGGATTTTCATAGAAGTTTTGAAAATTTTAATTTTTTTTAAAATTATTTTAATATATTAATATTAAAAATAAAATTAAAAATATATATATTTTAATATATTTTTAAATAAAAAATATTTTAAAAAACAATCCCTATATTTAAAAATCTTGACCCATGTAATTTAATTTCAAGCTTTTCAACCCTCACACTTTCAGATCGTGGTCATATGTGGTCATGTGCAAACATACAAGTGGATGAAAGGGCTACGTGTGGACCATAAATTGAAAGTGTGTATTGTGTAAGGGCCAGTATTTCTATAACTATAATAAAGATAATTACGAGGGCGTAGCTTAATTGATTAGATTATAGGTTTATTTTTTAGAGGTCATCAATTCGAGTCTCACAAATCTCAGCGTCACTGGAGGCTTACATGATTGTTAACTTCAGGGCTTGTTAGATTAGTCAAAATACGCGCAAGATAACCCGAACACCTACGTTAATAATAATTAAAAAAAAACACTATAGTAGAGGGGGTTATAAGAACCAAATCTAAAACTTGGAGGACTACAAGTAAATAAATAGGGCCTAGGGAAAGAGATGCAAGGCAATTTAATGTGTGAATTACTGAATATTTTGTGGAAGTATGTCACACACAAGCTTGTGAGTCATAATGGGTTGGTCATCAAAGTTTTAGCTTTTGTGTAGACTTTCATGCCAATGATTTCTGTGGATTTTATAAAATTTTGGGATAAGAGAAGTAATGGCAAGAAAAGAAATGTATGAATACCCTTTTGTACAAGCACAAAATTAACCGAAAATGGCCAAGGAAGATTTGCGGGGAGAGCAGAATAAAGCATCAAACCAAATGTTTTTATGCCATCAAATATAAGATAGCCTTGAATTTTAAATTCTGGATTGTTTAAAATTATTTTTTATCGTTTTGATATATTAATATTAAAAATAATTTTTAAAAAATAAAAAATTATTATTTAACATACAGCAAAAAAAACCATAAAAGATGAAAAATGTTTGGAAGTATGGAAAAAAAAATATTTGTAAAAAACCATAGCAATATCTCAGATGCTATGCATAATTTAACATAAATGATGAAATGTCCCATGTGATCATGAGGAGGTAATAAGCAGAGCCACATCCTGGGCTGGTTGTTGACAGGTACTTTTCTTAATTCACAATCATGTTTGTTTTGAGTATCATTACGTCCTCCGAGGAGATGCTCTGGCGTTAGCTCTGACATCAATCACCAGTTTTCACCCTTAATTTATTATTATTATAATTTTCGGTCCATTGCCCATTTAATTATGTAAAAAGTCTGGAAATCTTAGAGTCCCTTCAAGTAATCATAGAAATTGGCCCTCTCACTCTCGGAATATCATTTCTATTAAATTAAATAATCTTCCTTCTCTCTTTTATATGTGTTTATTTTCCATTTTATATTATTTTGATTTCTCTAATAATTATTTTTATATTTCTCCTGCAACCTCACAAAAGATTGATGATTATTTCCCATGATTTTGCCTTTTCCTTCGTTTGTTTTCCAAGAATTATTATAAGAAATTAATAACTACTATTTAAAAAATGCTTTCCATACAACCTTGTAAGAAATAAATATTCATTATCTTTTGAAAATAATAAAAGTTTGCTAATTAATAATTATTCATTCTAGGATCCATAGTGTTCGTTCAACGATGACACTAAAATAGAGCAACTTACTCGAAAACCTTGCTAATGTCAATCATTGACTTCTTTTCAATTATTGACTCCTCTGGTTGAAATAAACTACAACACATACATATTGAACTAAAAAAAAAAAAAAAAGGAGATTAGTGTTGATTGATTTTTGACTTCATTTACCTGGGTTATCAAAATTTATTGAAATTGATTCTATAAGATCCATGGCAAGGGCGGCATGCTCTGAACATCGTATTTATAATGTTTTTGCTAATAGGGCCAGAAATATTAGAAATATTTTCGAACACTTTCATCGCTCCTGCCACCAGCCGTCGCCGCCCCAATTAAAATCACCATCTCAACCATTGCTATCACCACCACCCTCATCCTTTCTTGCAAAACGATCCATTCAACACACAGACATCACCTCCAATTGTACTCATGCTCCTCCCCCATTTTCACGACCTTGAGGACCACAGACAATTCCATGGTCACAAAGGCTCCCCTTCTATCTTTTCTAATTTATTTGACAATGTGCTTTATACCCCCTTCAACACACACCCCACCACCAAACATTTTTTGGTTATCCATAAAAGAATTATTTAATTTATTTCTAAAGATTAAAAGCAAACATTCAATTAACTTCTTTGAGGCCTACTTGCAGGTCTCATTAGCACAGAAATCAACCGAATGACGAGCATTTCTTGCCCGCCCATTCCTACCCTAATCTTCGTGTAAAACAGCATTACTCTCTCACACGCACAGAGATTAAAATAATATCCATCTCTTGAAAATAATTTATTGACATCCTAAACCAAGGAAACAATGAACATCCCCATCGTTATGAAGTTGCAAACATAATTCAAAACCTACCATTGAATTAATAGTTTTGGTTGAAAAAAAGTATAATTCCTTCAAACAAGGGCAGAAAATTATACCAAAAGATAACATTGAACTCTGACATGAAAATTGTGAAAGCAATTTGATCGTAGCAACCTGACAATTTATGCTACATGTGTGTGGCAATCATCAGACAACACTAGACAAAAATACATTTATTGTTATACATTTGTTGTCTATATGTTTCATATACACGTGATTCACTGTCTAAAAATGATTTGAACCACAATATAAGGCACAAAGAAAATAGAAAGAAGAGTTTTGGTATAGTAAATCAAGCATAAATTAGCAAACCTCCCTGCAGATTTATTCTCCTTGTATTCTGTGTGAATGAATATTAACTAGGAATATTTTACTGAAATATGAAGGGATCTACGGCTCTAAGCTCTACCTTTTCTCTTGTCATCCAATGCCTGATCCAAAAGGGGCACACCAAGTAAGATGATCAAAACTTAAATCACATCACAAAAGGCAACAAAGGGAAAAAAATTTTATTGTTAGCAAGCAGCAGGGCTCAATGTGTCCACGCATATGTAAATGAAATTGATCAAACATCAGGCATTGCCAAAAGCAGTTGTCTGTTAACTTTTGCACTTGACCGACACGTTGAGCATTGGCCGATGTGAGTTTGAGTTCTTAAATATTTCATCCAAGAAGAGAACTTTAAAGTCATTGCTCTCAATGGTATTTACAGCCTTACAATAGCTACAACCACATGGAAAATTTGTGTGGATTAACTACCTATCTTTTAGTGAAAATAGGAAACAAAACTGCTCTCAGATGAGTTTTGTTCATGCCACATGTGTTCTTAAACATGATATAGAATTTCCACAAATATTGGAACTATAAATGTTAGAAACCAAGGTACGACAAGTCTTCTATTAAAAAAAAAAAAAAAAAACCAAATATAGGATAACTGACACCAATTTTTCGCATGCAAGAATAAGATACCTTGCTCTGAAACATTCTCATTGCCAACACAAGAGTGTCTCGCATTCTGCAGAAGTATATCACTAGCATCAGGTTAAACATCATAATATCCATAAGAAAAAGCAAAATATTTGGTGTGATCTTAACTATTTGTCATGTTCACTAATACTACCATCTGATTTAGAAAAGAGAATCCTAACAAAATTTTATCGGCCAACAAACAAACATTTGGTATAAATTGAACCATGCAAATTTATGCTATGCAATAGAAGCTAGAAGAAATATTCAGGGGGGGAAAAAGCAATCAAAGAAGTTTCAATAAAAAACATGGTATATCACATGGTTATTTATGAGAATTACAATATATGGAGGCAGCACAAAGATTAAAGCATAGGGTTATTGTCTGTGCAACATAGGATAAAGAGGAAAATTCAGGAAGAATGTGCGACAAAAGAGATTAAAGGAGGAGGAGAGTTGAACCAAAGAATTGATTAAGTTTTAATTATCAACCAAAATCTTTAGAATAAAGAATAGGTGCTTGAATATAAGAACCCAAACTCCTAAAATCACACAAATAAAGAAATGAACGCATGTACAATTGATTTCCACATTCTCTCTAAAATAAAATATGTAAAATCCATTGTGGATCATCCATCATTGCCATTGTCGCCATAAGGTCATCATTTTCCTTTTTGTCAATTTATTGTATAGAGTAATGCAATAAAAACAATTAAATAAATAAATAAACCATACAAAATTTTCATACAAACTGATGTGGCTTTCAATTTTTCTCATGCTTGACTAATCATTTAAGAATTCAGAGATCCACAGTTCACTGGTTAGTTGCCACATTTGTTCTATGGATATTTAGTGTGACTTCTTTATTTGTTAATCCCTTCCCAACGGCATATCTCATTATGTTAGATTATTTATATTGATCATCAAATCAAAAGAAATGGTTTTATTAATAATACTAGCATTTCCAATAGCAGAAGTATTAACCTAGTTGTTTTGTTTCACAAACTACTAAAATGTTCACATTCCATCAAGTTGAACTAACATTTAAGGACTGAATACATGTAGCAAGTCATGAAACACTTGGTGAGGCAAGTTTGCAGTCCACAGTGCTAGCTGGGAATTAATGAGGCTTTATCACATCTCTCTACAGCTACTTCCTCTAATTCTACTCTAATGGCAATCTGAACTTTATGAACATGGGAGGAGTAACTGCGATAAGTAGGAGTTATTATAAAGGAGGTGGTATTGCCTTCATTCTATATCTCCATAGAAGAAAGTCGGAAACCACTTCCAATAATCTAATAAACCTGCCAGGTCTAAGGGCTTCTTAAGGAATTTACTATCTTTCTGGTCAACATCCCACCTATCAGCTTTACATTTTCTGATGCTGAGCCAAAATAAAATAGCAATCCATTTTAAACAAGTAGCATGGAAATTACATTCAAATCAACATAATAATATAGAAAATCTAACATAAGATAGTAATTACCGAACATCATATGTACTGAGAGGATGAGAAGATCCATTGGAACATGTTAAAACAAATTGCGTTGAGAGTCCAGCAGGGATTTTTATCTGCAGAGTGAAAAAGATATAAAATAATATACAAAGCCATATGCACAGGAGAACAAACTTTCAATGCAGAATACTTAGTTTTTTAATGAAGATCTGCACTTACAATAAAGATTTATTCCAAAATGATAACACAAATACAACCATGCTTAACAATCACACATACACACACACACACACATATATATATATTTGCAAAGATTTGTCATCTTCATGGTACTCTTTAAAAAAGAAAATAGTTATATAAATTGGCTCAATGGATAATTAAATACATAGAATGAAATTTATGTAGCAAAAGGCCCAAAGTTACTCCAAAAATGTATATGAGAAATGGTCAAATTACTAAATTAATATGCTACCCTCACGGGAAAAAAATGGCAGAAGGGAAAAGCAGTGAAAGAAAACAACATACAGATAAATCCTTTGAAAATTTCTCCGCAATAACTACATTTCCCCTTCCGTTGCTCTTAATTTGGTACCCAGAACGTCGCAAAACTAGAGTTGTTGAATCCCAATTTTCAGAAGAGTCCGTCTACAAAAGGGAGTACAAGAAAAAGTTTGTTAGAAGATATTTGATGTCATAGAACTGGATACAACATAATCATTGAAGAGTTGAAAATGAGGCATCTTACAATCAAGGCAAGTTTAACAAGCGTCAATCAAAATTTCACCTAGCATCAACAAAGAACCCCTCACAATGAACCCAACCAAATATCCTCCCTCCCCCCAAGCAAAACCACCATTTTGTTCCTTTAAAATCTCTAGACAGCACCCCCAAAGAAAATCTCAGCATCAAATAGCACTATAACATCTTAAACTGCCCAACCAATTGGAAATTGAACATAACAATTTAACATCCATATCCAGGGCACATTGACTGGCTCAAATATTGCTCTAAGAAGAATGAAAATGCGCACAATTTTAAACCAAAAGGAAATTTCTAGAATCTGTTGTTTACAACATACACAGAGGAGCAAAAAGAGGAGAAATCGACCAGCCAAAATAATCCATAGCTAATAAAATGTATAAGCATGGTTTGTGTACATTAAAAGATTTTTTATTTTAGCACATGATCTAACCATGTGTCATTCATAAAGCAAATAGACAGTAATTTTTTGTTCATAAGAAAACCTTGAGGTGCTCTATCAACTGTATAAAGGGTATTGAAAGTTTGGTTTGGATTTCAGGTTCATTATCTTTATAGCTTATGATAGAACAATTCTTGATAATTTTAGCTTTCACAGTTTTACCAAGGGGTTGCCGTTACTGGCTTCTCAGCCCTGGAACACAATAAAAGTAAGGAATCATGACCAAAGGCTTTCCACTTAGAACCAAATAAACAACTGTAGCAGATAAGTAAAAGAAGAATTACCACCACACAAAACTAGCAGCCAAAGGTCAGCACAAGGCATTTAAGTTCTTACTAATTTCCATGTTTTCATTACAAGCAATTAATGGAAATGAAGATCCAAAAGAAAGGATGGTAAGAAGTATTTATATGTACCAACCAATCCCTACTCGTACATCCAAAGGAGGATTAAGAGGGAGAACTTCTAATACCTCAAATCATGCTATAATATCTCCTCGTTAAGGTAGATGACAAACACCTCACAAACGTTTTCTATTACATTGAAAATAGAAATATATTGAGCATGCATAAAAATTTAGTTATAGAGCTACCCTTGAGTATAATTGTTTTTCAGAAGTTTACACCATTTCCTTTTTCTAATTTAAAACTTGATTTTAGTAAAAAGAGCTCATGGTGATGGAAAGGAGTCATACTGTTGAAAAAAGGAGTTTCCTTTACACATTTTGGCCAATATGGGCCTCAATAACAAAAATTCAACATGCACCACAACAGAGAATTAAGATGTAGCAGGTATGTGCTATTGTTATTGTGTACATTGCATTAATATTTACAAGCTTAATATGGTTCAACATATAAGCAGTTCAAAAGAGTAAAAGCGGGACCTCAATTCTATCCAATTTCCAAATGCACCCAAGTCTATTAGCTCAATCAAAAATCAACAAAGAGATGAAAGGTTTAAATATTAGACAAGTTAATTTTTTGTGGTAATAACCAAAATGTTCTAAAATTAGTATCAGAACATTTGTAACTACATTGAAGTTTCCTAAAAAATTACTTCAACACAACATCTTACAACGCGTATGCTTTCATCTACCAGGGATCCCTTTTCCAACAACCAAATCACCATCTAGGATAGGAATCTATTTTATTTTAGGGAGAGGGGGAGAACCATAACATATCATTAGAAGAAAAAAATCATAAAACTAGTCTCGCATACACGTACTTCTGTTAAAACAAAACCATACCTACCAGCAATAGAACACTAAATGTGGCTTCACCCTTAGAAATATAAGTATCAATCTCCCGTTGCATATCTGGGTCTACAAGTAGATCATCATAAAGTTATGAAAGAATATAGCAGACTGGATATAAAAATCAATAAACAATTACCACTTAAGCAAATCTTCAATTCATGCTAGCATGCCAGTTAAGTTTGCAAAAAGGATGAAAAATCATAAGTAATGGTAATTGGCATCATGCAGGGGTCCAAGAAAACATAGCTTCTTAAATCAATTCACGTATATTTTCACCTTTCTCCTTGTTGACCAATACATACATGTGAGAGCAAGCAAGAAGTATATGCTCAGTCAACAAGGACAATGCCTAAATGCCAAATATAAGCAAAAGGCTTCTAAATGTGCACATGGCAACTTGATTTTCAATCTTCAATGATTGAGTCATTCATTAAAGGAGCTGATTGGAAATCACAAAAATTCAGAAGTTTCACAACAGCAGCTTACATATAACACCAAGTGAAAGCAATACTATAATCTCAACAAAATTACGAGCAGAAATAATAAAAAATGGTCATTTGCTATATAAACTGACACTATCACAATGTATTGAACACAGGTAAGACCATTATGATAAATAAAGAAGAAGATAAAATGGATAATGCTGTACCCAGTTGAAATTCAAACTTTCAACATGTATGGACTTAAATCATATATCTACCATAATTTGAAAAAATGGCTTCATCCTACGAAAAATAGACACATAAAAGTTCTGTTTCATATGATTAAAAAAAGATCAGTCACTTCATATACTAAGTACTTCAATATGTTAAAATATTAAAGAGATGAATCCATTTCAGACCCACTTACCACATTTTATTTTGTTCTGATCATTAGCAAAAAGCCTCACCAGTTCCCCCTGACAACATAAGAAAATTGGAATAAATCAGAATATCAAGAGTTACATCTATTTGTAATCTGAAAAATTTTCATTGCAACAACTCAACTAGATCCGGAAAACAATAAAGCAGATTAAGTAAAAAGATCAAATAAAGCAGCAAACAAAAAAAAAGGCAAGAAAAGGATTTTTTGAGTGATATTTGTATTTTTTGTGAAGCTATGTTATTATGCTCAATACATTACACGTGGATTTTCACACATTAGGAAATGCATGCTAAGTCATAAAATCACCTGGCGGCCTTGGTCATCCATAGGTATACACTCGACAGCAATCAACTTATCAACATCATCAGCCGTGACAATATATTCTGGATTTGTTGCTCCTGAGTCAAATATTATCATAAATGATATATCAATGAGATAACATTTAAATAAGAGCACTATCAGAAAGTCAAAAATGCATTTCATTTTTTATTATTACCTTCAATGTACTGCCTAGTGCCATCCTCAAGATGATGAACCCACTATAAGACAAAAGAATAAACCATTGGTGTGTGGATAAAATAACATTTGTTATATTCGGAATGTCTTAATTGATGGCAATTCTTGTATAGAAAACTTAAGCACATCACCTGAAACATGCAAAGAGAAGTTCCACGGACAGGGAATCCACATCCAAGGAGTTTTTCTCCAGGAGTAGCATCACCGATAATCTGGAAACCGTCAATGCCAGGGAGATCTAAAATGAAACAAGTCCATTAGGTTTTATCAGAAACAAAAAAAAAAAAAATTCTCCACATAGAAGCATCCTCACCATCTGAAACAGAGGAAGCAATCTCATCATTCATGCTGGAAGGATAGGGCACATCATTGGCCATCTCTCCTGCTCTCGCATTCATATCACTTTTTCCAAATAAACTATTGGAAAGAGGGCCAGCTACCTTCCTGTGACAAAATCATATATAATTAGAAAAGTAGTGCAAGTATCAGATACCAATAAGTCCTATCACTGAAGAGAAAAAGAATACTGCTAGTTCTTGTACAAGAAAAGAGAGAACCAAAGCATTAAAATCTGTAAAGCATCAAATATAAGATGATTATCCTGCAAAGTTCTGGTATAATAAACTTATATGAGACAGCATGACGTGAACAACTTGGGATAGTGTTCTGCAAAATATTTAGAAGTGGTAGGTTTGGGAATTAGATATTTAAGGAAAAAATTAAGATATTATTGTAGGAGTGAAGTTGGAAAGAAATAGAAATAAAGGCAGCGGAAGAAAAGAGTGCTTAGGGAAAAGATATGACGAAGAACACTCATGAACACAAATATATGTACAAATCTTCTGCAGAGTGTAAGCTGTGAACATTTTGTTATATTACTGAGTTAATACTCTTTCCTTGTTTAGTTTTCTCATAAAGTATTGTAATATTTAAAAATTGCTTTACTCATAATATATCTTCACAAACTAATATTGATTCCTAAGTCATTAAAAATTTTCTTACGTTAATTAATTGATCTACAGACTATGAATAGTTCCTAGAAAATGCTTCCAGTTTAATTTAATAATAACTCTCTTGATATAATATGTACCAATACTTCTTACACATTTAGAACCACCTCTGACCTTTCTGCTTCAATAACCATTCTGGTTCTGAGAACTTTGCTGAGGGGAGAACATACTCAGATTTAGTTAAAATGACTATTGTAAGAACTTAAGAAAGTTTGTGTTAACCAAACATGACTACTTGAACAATATTGAATGAATCTCCAACAATTTCTAGAGCTTCACAAATCTTAAACCAAAAAAATAGGTTCTGTGATTTATAGCTAGTTACCTAACAACAATATTATCCGCCATAAGAAAAGGATTGAAAGCACTACATCCAAACTATATAAATTGTACCAACCTGTCTTGATCAAATGAGAACTCTGGGAAATTGTTGTTATTTAATAGCTGGTGCATCCCATTATGAAGTGATAAACTTGATTTATCAGCAAGATTTGTCTCATGTACAAATCTTGGTATATTGTCATTCAGTTCCAGATGCTGTTCAGCTATATGGTTATTAGAAGCAGAAGTCCCATGGTGACCCTGCATTGAAAAAGAGAGCAAAATAATAAAAGAAAAATCATTAATAATTTAATCATAAAGCCAAGCTCGTGTACTGAAAAGGTGACAATAAGGAGACAGAAAACAAGTAGATTACATGCCAGTAATACCGTGGATCGATGAGTTGTTTGACCCGTCAAGATGCCAGCAACAGGATTGTCTATATCATGAGAACTGCTTCCATTTTTAGAGCCCAGCACAGATGCTATCTCTCTGATTATATCCTGTGATAAAAGTAAATCACAAGTGTAACATTATTTTAACTCATAACCAACCGAAAAACAACCAGATCTTGATACAGGAAAAACTCTGATAAAAATGAGCACCCCAAGTCCCAAAATAACAATTTAAGAACAAACCAAAAGAAATGTTTTCAAGGAAAAATGCTCAAGTCAAATATTTGATGCAGGAGATGTAAAGATGAGTAAAGGAAAAAATGCTTTTGTATATGCATGGTAGGGGAGTGGTTGGATCTGCAAGTCTAAGATGCACATACTTAAATACAAGCTTGCATATGGAAATGAAAAAAAAAAAGTTGAACCTTGGGGACTCATGAGAACATATAGCTTAAATTAGATAAAATGAAGCATTTGAAATTTAATCAAATAGAAGAATGATAATGGCAAGTTCTTAATTTGGCAAAACACAAAAACAAAAGCGGCTCATCTGCAGCATGCCTCATAGCTTACATGTGAAGTTCTAATCTTCCACTGCAATTGATCATGCAGGAGCTGCAAAATATATATAAAGATAGAATAAAGTAAAATTAGTTAAATTTTTATTTGATAGATATTTGAATGTTGTTCTCATGCTTAATAAAAGCCATCCATCTGATGTCAGCTAGATGCAGGCATTTAGAGATCTTTCCCATAAGAGTACATATTTACAGGATACATGGGATCAAATATGATACAGATTCACAGACAAGGATAGAGTGTAACTTGTTCGAGGACCAACACAAAATATAAGGCATTTCTCATGCCTTCCCAAAGAACTTAATAAAAGAAAAAGGTACCTGGGAATGGCCCATCAGAATAAGATAAATCCAGATCATGCTTTGATTCTAGGGTTTCTTTTTTCTTGTTTCTTTTTTGGCAACAAGTCAATGGGAGATAAAAACATAAATGAGAGCAGCCTCAAAGTTCATGCATTGTCTTGCAGTACCATGTTCACTTCTTGCAGATATATAATCCATGTAATTAGTTACCTTTACACTGTTAGAAATAGCAGAGGCATTTACAACATGGGGCCGGATTCCATATTCAGCCAATAAGCCAAGCAAGGATGAAACGAAAATATATCTATCATCATCCACAACCTGGAGAACAAGTACACAATTCACAGATGCATTTTACCCAAAACACATTCAGGAATAATTTGATAACAAAAAAACATAAGGCAAATAGATTAGGAGCACGGTAAAAAGATATTAATATTCATCCATCACAACAATTGATAGTATCACTTTCCACAAGTTGCTCAACGGAGAGGGCAGAGAAGTCAAGCACATATACGAAACTACAAAATTGTTTTTCCTTTATGTTTTATAGAAAGCAAGGATGGGAAGCGTCTGTTTACATTTCCCAAGCAGAATGTTCTACCCTGATAAATTAGTAGATGACAAAAAAATTTAAATATTCAGATGTGTATATGTATGTTGATAATATGATATCCAACATTCACTTTGAGCAATTTATATGACAAAGCTATAAGCAAGGTACTGTGCATGATATGATCTAGCTCACACTGCATCTCTATATAAACAGAAAAACAATAATGGATTTACTTATAAAGCTACTGATTACTAGCAAGACCATTACAATGGACAAAACTACTTTCCATATGAGAGTCCCAACAACCAATCACTAAGGCTAACCTTTAAACATGGAATTAAGTTTGCCATTTATTGTCGGAACTGAACTTAAATTAATTACTTGTTTCCCTGGTTGAAGCAAGTAGCTTAATGTTAAGGCAACTTCAGCTTCCATGCTTTTAAGCATTATCTACGGACCACTTAGGGTCAGTTGCGAAGCTCAAGGTTTTTGCCAAAAGAGACCAAAACACGTACTGTAACATATTTTATAATGGTTACAGTATAAATGAAAAATTTTATCAATTCAAATTAATTAGATAAATCATATAATATAAGATAAAAGAACAAAAATATGTGAAAATGTATTCAAATTATAAAACAAATAAATGTAGAATTGAATTGAGAGTTATACTCTAGAGCATGTGTGATACATTAAAGAATATGAAATATATCTTGACATTTCTTACATATGTAGCTTGTAAAAATAGAAAATACTAGTAAGTTGACCCACACTAGGCCGTGGGTCGAATCAAATTCTTTTTTAACCTAAAAAACAATGTGCACACGTTATCAAATGCATTTTCTAACATAAAAAAATAATTGAGAATTGAAAAGTTGATGTGTGCAGTTAATAAAACTAATCTAAAATTATATGTACCAACAATTATAAAAAAAAAAATTGTTAACACTAACTAAAAAAATTGAGAAATACAAATTAAAATGCCTAATCTCATGCCGCAATGAGCTCTTCAAGTTTTTTTTATCTAATTATATGAAAATGAAATTATTCTTCTTTTTTTAAGAAGAGTAGTAATTTAAATTCTACTCAAACAAAATAATTTTTTAGTATAATTCCTTATTTTCATATCAATATATTTTTTTAACAAAAAAGTATAGCATTCCAAGCTATGTTGTTGCCTCAATAAAAACCGAAGGTAATTAGAATAAATATACAAAAAAAAAATTGAACGACTTGAAATAAAAATAAAAAAGGTATCTTTTTAATTAAAACCCCTTCATCTTACTAATACGCTCTCTTTTTTTACATTTTTTTACTAGAATAATTGTTTTTTAATAACAGACTATCAAAACCATAAAAGCAAGTTTTAAAACATATTTTGAACTGAATGTATTAATAAGAAAAGGAATAATATAATGTTTTTGCAATGTTACAAGGAACATTTTGGAATCTATTTTTTTATTCATGTAATTTTTCATATTTTTGACAAAAAAAATGTTTTTTTTTATAAGAAGCATAGTTCAATGAATAAAAAGTAGCAGCAGTTTGAAAAATATATTGGTGATAACTATAATAACTTAAATTTCATTTTAATTGAATATTCAAATATTAAAAAAAAATTGTATAACAAGATCATATATAATAGTTATCGAAATGATTACTAATATTATATAAAAAAAAGCTAGATTCTTATTTGAAAATAAATATTAAATCAAATGATATCAAATGAAATAATATATTAAATATAATTTTATTTATTTCATTATAATTAATTTTGATTAAACTTTAAAAAAATTAAAAATAATA
Source organism: Populus nigra (assembly GCF_951802175.1). Taxonomy (NCBI): domain Eukaryota; kingdom Viridiplantae; phylum Streptophyta; class Magnoliopsida; order Malpighiales; family Salicaceae; genus Populus; species Populus nigra. The sequence goes on along the minus strand of NC_084863.1, from coordinate 6,246,101 downwards.
CTCAAGAATGGCTGTAAAAAAAACGTGTTTGCCAATATTATAAAAAAAATGTTATAATCTTATTTGAAGACAAATTTAAAATTGAATGGCATTTATAATTTTAATTATTTTATTTTAAATAATTTTAATTGAAATTTAAGAAACAAAATAAAAAATGGTCTCATAAAAAGAGCTAGGCTTGGATGGGCCAACCTCTAGCCCAAATCACTAGCGGGCCCATGTGCGCTTGGCTCTTTTTTTAAAAAAAATAGATGAACGAGGTCAAATTCTAGCCATTAGAGAAGTTGTTGTAAAGTCAGGGTATGACTTCATGACTCAAAAAACCCATTTTTCAACCCTTCTTTCTTCTGAGAATATCTAAGATAACGTTTGATTATTGTCTTACTAGAGATGAATTTCACAATGTTTCCTTGTGCTTCCTATTTTAAGAAGAGCATGGAAATTCACTCTAAAACCATACTAGAGATGAATATATTTTATGCTTGTCTCTGTCTCTTTAACCTAACACGTTTTTGTTCCTACTATCTCTATTTCTTTTATCATAGAACACTAACCAAATATAATCTAAGAAACACCATATAGACCTCACTAAACTCATTTTTAACCTTAAATCACTCATTTCAACAAATTAATGGATCAAAAACACCTAAACAGCACTCCTCTCATTAAATGAAACTCGTTGACATCAAGATCGTGTTTTTTTATTGTCGAAAAGTGGCCAATCGTCAAAGTTCTCTCTCCTATCTCAAGCGCAGATATTAAAAAAATGAACAAAATAAAGTTTTGGACCGAAACTAAAAATCCAAAAAACAAAGAGACCAAAAATGAAAAAAAAATAGGGACTAAAATTTTAAATTGTGTGCCTCATGAACAATGAAAAAAAAAGGTTGTTTTGTGTTTCAATGTCAAGTTTGGTCCCTGAAGTTTCAAATGTTTTTATATTCTATTTTATCAAATGGAGCATTAACTTATTGTCAGAAATATTTTTTCAAGACAGTGAAAACCCATTAACAATCTAATCGAAACAAATTATCAACCTCAAATCCTAATCAATGCCTTGGTGATTATGAAATTGAAAGAAAAAAAATAGTTGGTGACTAAACTAGAAAAGGCTTCAAGGATTACAAAGCAAAGAAAAACATTGTTCCAATCCACAATGTTTTCTCTCTTGATCTACAGTGAATGTCTGAGCAGTTTTAGTTTTTTTTAATTTTAATGAAAGGTTTAGTTAATAAATACAATTAGATGGAAGAAAAAGAAGGAATGATAAAAATTAAATTACATTAGTAAAAAGAGATTAAAAACAATGAAAGAAAGAAAAGGAAGATACAATTGTACGTCAAAATGAAGAATGCCAAGCAGGTGAATGGGCAATACAACACTCTTGAAATGTTAAGTGTCGTGTTAGGTCGAAAGTACACACACTAGTTTTATCCTAATTAATCAATAAGCTATAAGTTGGGGCCATTTCACTAATTTAGTGATTAAGAGACTTGTTTGCATGTAAAATTTATTTTAGTCAATAGACATGCTTACTTTTTGGCAGAGCAAAATAATATAATCAGTTTACATACATGCAAGGGGATACTCTTGTTTCAGGAATCATATGATAAAATCATATGTTCCAGCAGCAACAGTGTAATATATCATTGTGATGGGACCCAACATTAGGTCCAACATTAAGAAGCTGAACTGAAGCTCATAATCTTCTTTAACTCGTCTATGTTTTTTCTTAATGTTTAGCATCTTTGGAAAGAACAAATTTTATGATGAAAAATATATATTGTTGCTTTTTACGAAAAACCTAAACTACATGATAAAAAAAAAAGAAAAAATAGATAAATCTAAACTAATTTATGTAACTCTGTAGTAGATTGGTTAAAAACAGGAAATAATTTCCTCTTTTAGACTATGTTTACGTATATAGCATATGGAAAAGGAATTGTCAAAAAGCTGGAACCAATAAAAATACTAGTACTCCTTTCATGACAAACGAAAATTATCAGTTCATTATTATTTAAAAAAAAATTGTATTTTCCCTTAAAATTTGTTTTTTCAAATTATGCAGAGTATTTGTAATATCATATGTTTAAAATTTAAAGAAAAAAAAGTGCCTTAGCATCTTGTGTGTCCAAATGTTTGGAGGTAAAGGTGGGTTAAACTAATATTAATGGAATCCAATGCTCCATGAATTTGTATTGGTTTAGATAAGGCTGAACCCTGTGAATCATTATCACATAAATTTTCATTTGCACTATGTTGTATTCGATATGAACCCTATGCTCGGTCATGTCACAAAATTAAACAGTAAAAGCAGGTCATATAAGGATTTTATTTAGAATAACTGACCAATATCACCTTATAAAAAAAGGGATTTCTTCAAAATGACAATGATATCTCAGTCTGCTCTTTGCCTCAATATCTTCATTGTTAATAAATACTTCTTACTTTAGTTTTACTTTTCATGGGTTGATATCAATGTTCATGCAGCACAGAAAAAACTAAAATGTATTCAGAGGAATAGAAAAGCATAAGCTGGAAACAGAAACTATACTAGACCTTCAAATCATGGGTCAATTGTAAATTTTCTTCTAGATCGCCTTTTCTGCGAACCAACTCATTTGAAGCAGAAGTAATTGCTTCAGTTTGCTTCTCATCAATAGCCTATCATTCAAAAAGAGGTTGCTTCAGCAAATAGATCAGAGATTGAAAAACTGCTCTCACAATCCATCTTGGTACATATAGAAAATTACTGCATCAAAGGAATAGGTGAGTTACAAGATGGACAGACCATTCTTAAGTATGAAAATTTCCTCTCCAAAATATATTTCTCATCAAGCAACTGAAGCTCCTGGCACCATATAAAACAAAGCAATTGCATATAAGTCAGAAATCTAATAACACATTAGCCATTATGATCATCTAGATGCAGACTAGCAAAGGCCTTCAGATAAATTTACCCTCAAACAGGCAGCAGTAATTTGTCCATGAAGAATCTGGATCTCCTCCTTTTGTGCTCTTAATCGTAAATGAAGCTCCTACTTGCAAATTCATAAAGTGTAAGCAAGCCACATCAAGCTTCACTGTAAGTAAAGAATCAAAATCTCTACATGGAAAACCCTGAAAAGCACCCGTACCATTGCCTCTCTGTCTTCAAAATAATTGAGATTGCCATTGGTTTTCAACTTCCTAGGAGCAAGATGTGCCTCAGCATCATGCCTACAGATAAAGAGAATACTTGAAATAACATGCTGCACAACTCTTGGATTTTAGCCAATCATCCATATTTAGGATACAGGAAGTTAAATTGATTTGGCCCTCATGTAAGCATTTGAATAAAGTAACTCTTCCTGGGGTCATTGGTTTAGGCACTACCTGTTTATTGAATCAGAATTCTGAGGGCGAACACGTTCGTTGTTAAGCTCTTGCATGTGATTTTTACTTAAAGACACACATTGGCTGTTCTAGGTACTCTTCAAGACAACCACTGCTGAATGACTGTTTAATTTCTCCATGATCGCCAACAAAATCATGCATTTTACCTCATTTTATTCCTAGTTCCCCTTCGTCCAAAGGCAATGCAACTTTTAACAAGTCACAACTCCCAAATGCTGTAATAGGCACAACTACCAATTAATATATGTACAAATAGGAGGAGAAAACGGTAGATATTGATTATCGTGTGAGGAAACCGAACCATGGAAAAAGCATTATAAAATAAACTACAATTGTATGAAAGAAAGAGCATGTCGAGGAATAATAAATTGCTAGTGTTACTTCCCCATTAGACAACCTGAACAAGTTCGTTAGCCATATATGAATTTCCTCAAGTATCGATCTTGCCACATGAAGCACATGGATTGAAGCATGCTATTGGACTTTTTCAAGACCACCAGAAAATGCATGTTACACTTGGATATTAAAGTCAACAACTTGAAAAGTTCTAATAAACACATATCAATAGATTAGATGACAACAACCTCCCCTGGCTGCACCAAATAGAAAGAAGATCATTACATATATACATACATACTCTCTTCTCACTTAATTAGCCTTTTCCACCTATTAAAAAATAGGCAGTTTGATGAAAACAAAGATGCAACAGTACTCCTCCTATTTGAAAATGTAACTATATACTAACAGGGGTTGAATCATCATTAGGAAAATTTTCAAGACTGCAAAACCACACAAGATTGACTCAGATGAACAAAAAACAAAAAATAGGATATATTCCTCAAATTGACAAGAGTAACATTTTCTCCGAATTTAATTAGCAAACAGTCGTAGTTGAACCCAAAAAAAAATTCCAAGGTTGACATGAAAACCACCACATGTCCTCTAAAATCAACCGGATCATAAAAGCTACTACACCTGACAGCATAAAATTATACTTGTGTGATCAACTGTAACATACTGATGCCTTCCTTCCACTATTATCACTTCCAAATAAATAAGTTCTCTAACGAGACCATAAAATAGTTAAAATTTCTTTACAATTGGTGAGTAGTAATTTAATGAAATTCAGAAGAAAAAAATTATAATTTTGCGTTCTAAAAATGGAAAAGAATCCATAAAAAAAGTACCTGTTGTGTAGGAGCCGAAAGAGAGATCTGTTTCTGTGTTTTGTGAAGGAACTGAAGGACGAAGAGGAAGATCTTAATTAATGGAAGAGAATGAGAGAGCGAGGAATGCGGAGGATAGGAGTGTTAATTAAAGTCAAGTGCGGGTCGCCACCTATCTTTGTTTTCCTTTCGATCTAATCTTCGTTTCGCACTAGTTTACCAGGGGACTTTTCCATCGTGTAGACCGTTTGGAATTTGGAATTGCGAAACACCACTGCTGTTTCTCGAAATATCTTTTATATTAAAATAATATTTTTTTATTTTTAAAATTTTATTTTTAATATGAATATATTAAAACAATTTAAAAATATAAAAAATAATTTAAAATATAAAAAAATAATTTAAAAAAAAAACGTTTATTAAACAAACTCTTAAATAATTTATAACTTTGCATGTGGCGCTTAACCCCAACTTTTTTAAACTTACATCAAATTTTTAGATCTCTAAAATATTTTATCATTAAACTTTAAAATAAAATTATCTTGATTTTTTTTATAAAAATAAATTTTCCTATCAATATATTTTTTATTTATCTTAAATAATGTAATATTTTTAATTAAAATCATTATTTCTACTTAAAAAAATATTTTATAATTATTAAAGCAAATTAAGAAAAAATATCAAAATAAAATGACATATTTTTGCGTGATTGAAAACTAAAAAGAATTATAAATGTAATAAAAACTAAAATATGGAATGTCCATATTAATAATTTTAAATTTAAATAAAAATTTATAATAATATTTTAAGAATCATGTTAAAATTAAAGAATAAGTAATCATGATAATTTTTTTTTAAGTGCTCCAAGAAAAAACAAGGTAAAGAAAGAAAGAAAAATTCATCAAAAAACCAAAAAGGTACGAGCTTGGCCTCGCCTAGCCCTGTTTTTTTTTTATTAAGGGAAAATAATTATTTAAAAAATATATATAACAAATAACAGGTCGTTAGTTAAGATTTAGAAAATAAGTGCAAAACCCAGCACTTGAACCCGCAACCTCTGACTTGTCATATACAACTCAACAATGACCCTTAATTGTTATGAAATGATTAAAAATATATTAAGAAGCTTTATTATTCATATAAATAGTAAAGCACCATAAAAAAAATTCTAGTTCTTCTAAAGTGTTTAGGTAATTGTATGTTTGTTAATGCGTTTCAAATTACCTTTTGCCTGAAAAGAATCAAATTTAGAGACTTAAATATAAGACAAATGAAATTTAGAGAAAATCTTATCTTGATTTTTAAAGAAATTAGAAAAAAAAAAGTACTTGAAATGGATTAATGATATATAGCTATTGACAAAATCAGAAAACTTCAAATGAATTTGGACCTTTCCATGATTATTTAATGGGTTTGATTTTTTTTAGTTGGGCTTGGGTTGATAACCCATATTCTCCTACAAAACAAGTCTTTTTATGCAGAATAGAAGACCCTTGTAAGTCTAATTCAACAAAGCGTACGAGAAATATAATATATAGAAGAAGGAAAATGAAAAGTGTGTTATGGTCTATGTGTATGGATTTGTTGTATTCTTTAGTTGTTTTTCATACCTAGTAGTATTTATGTACCTCGTATCACTTGTATTTTTATTGTTTGTCATAGGATCACAGACCTACTTATAGAAGTGATCTTGGAGAATGCCTAACTCAGTATGAATAATCACACAATTAGCTAATTATAACGAATTATTCATGTATGTGTCCATTTTATTAACTTGTAAGACAAGGCTTATAAGTAGGCGTCATACTGACAATTTAGAGAATTTAGATGCATCATGTATTAATAACTTATAAGATGAAAAATTAAGTAGAAATTATATTGATAACTTTTAAAACAAAGAATTTAGATAGACAATCATGGTAACATGAGCATGTTTAAATAGTGTTTAGGGTGTTAATACTTTTTTTCTTTGCCTTCTTTTCTCCTTTCTCTTATTTTCTACTTGTTGGGCTCTCATTTTGGCTTAATTAGGCTCTCTTCATGGACTAAATAAGGGATTAATGTAGAAATCTAGAGCTAATTAGAAGAAACCAAAAACTATATCTAGCATGTGTTTAGCCCCCACCATCTTTAAATAGTGTGTGAGCCTTCTCATGTAATCTAATTACTATCTTATTTGGTGTCATCAACTTTATCTCAACGCAAGCAATCTTTTAAACCAGTGCTTATCGATAAAAAGTTGATGGTGTAGCTCTAATAACCTGTTTTTATTTTCTTGTTTTTCTTTTATTTTCTCTCTTGTTTTTTGCGCCTGTTTTTCTTATTTTCCTATTTCTTGTTTAGTTGGGCTATATGGCCTAATAAACTATCTGATTAGTCCATTTGGCCCAATAAATTATTAGGTTGGCTCTTTTTTTTTTCCTCTTCTTCTTTTTTTTTTTTCTCTGGTTGAGCCAGTGGCCAAATTGTTGGCTAGTGAGGCCTTTCCCTTCATCTTCTCCTTTTTTTTCTTTTCTATTTTTTTTTCATCCTCTTCAATTAGTTTAAGGTTATCTAGTTAGGCTCTCATTCTTCCATTTTCTTTTTTTTTTTTTCTCTCTTTCCTCCTCTTCTTCTTTATTATGCTTGGTTGAGCTACTTGATTTTTCTCCTCTTTAATATCCCCTTCTAGTATTTGAAATCATGCATGATAGAATAAGTTTTTTAGGGTAAGGGTTGTCCGAATGAAGAGTGTGTCCAAGATGGAAAGTATAGCTGAAATGGTCGTTCATGCTCAAATGAAAAATCATATAGAGATCGTAGAAAAATATAAAGAATTTGTATAAAGACTTTCTAGTTACTCATAAATCATATGAAAATATATATGAAAATTTTATACAGATATCTAGAGGCTTTTTCATAGAGATATAAAGATTTGGAGATCTTATAAAGATATAGAGATAAGTAATCTTTTAAGGTAAAACATAACATAAACTACATGAAGTAAAAGTTCAAAACACATTTTAAGAAATCTAAATGCCAAAAGGAAAAAAAAAAGATTAACATTTAAATGATCCAATACCATTTTAGGGAATGTTTGATGGTTTGAAGATGAAGTCCTTCTGGGTATTAAAATGCTCTATGAGATTTTTCTCTTGCTTGGGTCAAACATAGTCCTAGTGCTACCAGTGAGGTGTTTTTTTTTTATAAAGAGTCATTTAAAATCCTTTACAACTTTTGTTGGCACTAATTAATCAATCCATAATGATTTATGTCCTCTAAGGTAAATGAAGGTGCATTCCCTATACATTATCTGATTTCCTCTCACTATGGCAACTCTCTTATTAGTGGGTAATCTTATAGCTAAGCAATTGGTATTAATCATAACATTTATTTAATGGAGAAAAGGCTTCTCAATGATGGTATTGTAAGTCAATCCCATCTTAATCATCATAAAGGTATGTTAGAGTATTTGACATCCAAGATAGTTACCAATAGTTATTAGTATGTCTATGGCAATTCCAACTAGCATATCATTTCATTTTTCTTTTATCACTATTAAAAGAGTTTTTACTAAAATCAGTTTGGAAAGGTGTATGTCTAGTTGTATCATCATTTATTTGGAGAGGATGTTTACATCACTCCCATCATCTATGAATTCCTTACGCATCTTACGGTTGGAGACGATAATGGTGACCATTATGATATCCTAATGGGGAAATGTTATCCCCTCTCCGTCTTTAAGGGTAAACATGATGGTGTTAAGTCATGAGTTTGTGAGTTATGAGGAAACCAAAATCTACTTTACATTAGTTTTCTTAGATTAAATAGAGTCATCGCTTGTTAAAATTCTACCTAGAATCACGTTAATTTTAGGGGGGAAATTAAGAGGTATGTTAATCCTTTTTTTCTTATTTCTTTCATGTAAAGTACTAGAGGTAACATTTGGTAATTAATCTTTTTATCTCCTTTTTAAAGTATAATAGTCCTTGGTATTATGCCTACTATCTTTAAAAAAGAGAAAAAATTGGTTAGGGTTGCTTGCATTTGCATTGCTCTTCATTAGAGAAGGATATTGCACAAATTATCTTCCTTTAATGGTGGTGAATATCTAATTTTAGGTGATGTACAAAGGTGTGGTTATAGGCTAAAATAACACCAATCTACAACAAATAAACTCCCTTTGGGTTTTTTTTTTATGCTCTTAGACAACTAGGGATGGGAGATTAATAATATTTAAAAGATTTTTCTTTCTTTTTTTGGAACCAGGGATATCTGTATTTGGCCACGCTTACTTCTTCCACAAGAGTGTAGTTTTCCATTTTATGTGTAAATTTAAGGAGATTTTGATATATGATAACCTATAGTCATTCCTATAAAATATAGTTATAGATCCCATTTACCAAGGCTTTTATGGTGACAAGTTCAAGCAAACATCATAACCTAAATATTGTCTTGGTAAACATTTTCAGATACGCTCTAATACTTTTATTTTTTTATTATGTAATAACGAAAAGCTTATTTTATCTTTTTTTAGCTGGTATATTTATGCTAAATCAAGCAATGAGCCTAGTATAGAGATCACTAAAGTTAATGATGGAGTTAGGCTTCAAGCTATGGTACTAGCCTAAGCAAACTTAAGGAGCATCGTCGAAAGGATTTTGCATATAACATCACTATTTTATATTACAAGCTCTAGGTTGCTTCATGTATTTTATACATATTTTATCAAGACTATAAGTTCATCATAGTTATCTCAGTTCATATTTGTAGACTCCAAATCCTTGGAGAATTGAGTGTCAAACATTCGTTTGTAAAGTGGGAAACCTCTGACTTAGTAAGAGCTACATTCATCATTTTTAAAAGCTTATATCACTTTAGATGTCACCTCATACCAAGATATTTTTTTTGTTAAAACTACCTAAATAGGATTGAAAGATGGAGTGATGGAGATGTCTACCTTTGTGGGTATGACTTGCTAGAGGAGAACTAAAAAATAGGAGAGTTAATATGGAATAAGGAGAAAATAATCATATGATGCAAACCCCTTTCCTAGTCAATTAAAAAATTAAAATAATAATAATAAATAAAAAAGAAAAATAAAATAATAGAGGGGAAATGTGTAGAAATTAGTAGAAAGTGAGAGAAGATAAGGGAAAATATGGAATAAGAGTGAATATTAGGTAGAGTATGAATGACCTAGTTTATGAATTTATAAAAAATACATTTAGGTGTTTATAGGAGAGTTTCAGCCAAAGGAAGGAAAGAGTGAGGAGAGGTAGAACTACTTTAAATTCTTGTTTATTACTTGTAATTCACATGTGTTGAAGTGTTGGAAATGATGGATATTGAATAAGATTCATGTGTTCGAAGTTCAAATGAAACGGAGTATGTGATGAAATAGATCAGGTAAAAAGAATAGGAGAATTACTTAATAGTCTTACTGACACGACCAAAAGATTGATGTCTTCTCCCAAGTGTAGGAGTGTCGAAGTAATAAATAACCCGGCAAAACCGGGGTCGAACCACAGGGAGATTAACTATATAAATTATAAACAACAACAACAACAACAACAACAATAAGTTAAAGAGAGCTTTGAGATGTGATATTGATTAAGTAAGGATTAAATAAGGATAGAATAATTGTCAAGGTTAAAGGATTCACTAATGGTATTTCAAACAAGTATAGTACAAACTCTTTTTATTACTCAACTGGAAACCACACACAAAGGAGTTTCCCATCAGATTATAAATTATTAACATGATTACATTAGTTATCTTATTTGAATAATGCTAATACTTGTAAATGTTGTCAGGCATTCATGATTATAACTTATGTTAACAACAAATCAAGTTCCTTTCATAGCATAGACGTCGGTTATACCATACGGTTGGGCTATGAAAGTGCCAAGTATTTGTTGTACCAAGGGTTATACAACATAAATCTAGATTAACCATTTAACATGCAAAGTATTAAAAGTGAACATGATAACAAATATAAAACATGTTAGTATCAAACATTAAGGTCCATGTTGAGTTTATATTATACTTATTCTTACACCATTAGTGTAACCTTTTCACCTGACATGATAAACTTAGCTAAACATAATGAAAGAGAGAAATATAAATAAACAAGGAAAGGAAATAAAAAGCATAAGCAAGAGATTAATATAAACAAAACTTAAGCATTACAAAATATAAAGAGAGAGCAAGAGCATGATCTTGATCTGAAAACCAAGATGCCTAAATACATGGCAAATGCCTTCTTTTATAGGCCAAAATTCAGAACTATTGATTTGTTGAGTAATTGTTGAGTGGGTGGCCACATCTTGACTTGGTAACAATCCTTATCTTCTTGTCTGTCAAAAACATCATTGATAACGTCATAATTTGAACAGACTTAAATCATAAAAGTTCTAGAAAATTGTCTCAGCTTTCCAGGAAAAAAAAGTTGAGGTCATTTGGACTTCCATAACTTGAGATATGGGTTAAACACTGAACAGTGTCTGGGTTATAGGACAGATTCGGACTTCTCCGTTATAACTATAATTTGGACTCGAAAACAGCCTTTTAAATCTTGGACTCCCATGAAAGTTTTAGGCCTATGTCTTAGCTTTCCATCCATATAAGGCAGACCTAAATCCAAGATCTACTGCTCCAGATATGACCCGATAACCAAACAGTGTTCAAGTTTGGCATCTCTTTTCTAAATTTAGCCCTCTCTTTGTCCTTTCAATTTTTATACTTAAACTCATCAATCAATCCTTTTATTTATGTGATAGGCCTGCATTTAAGATGAACATTTACCATAAATTAAAGGTATCTTATTGTATCAGACTTGTTATTATAAAACATGCTTTAGTTAAGGAGTTATTGATACTTCAAGTGCAAAATGATGATATAAAACCTTGATAAAAATATACTTTTAAGTAATAATCACTTACTCTTAGACACATATATGAAAGATATATGCTAATAATGTATATTTTAGATGAGTTAAAAGAAGGTTATGAAAAGAAAGGGATATTGTTTTAAAATTGATAGAACCGACTATTAGAAGAAAGAAATGAAAACTTATGAAATTATATAATTGTTGTCTAATTGTAGATTATTAGTAAGAGTTACATGATGGTGATGATGAAATGATATAATGAAATCATATGTTAATTGTTATAGATTTCTTAATCTGTTGTGATTTTGATATAAATGAGAGGTTTAAGTTAAGTGGAATTTGTGTTTAAAAATGTGTATAATTGATACATTTTAATATGATTATGTATTTAAAATGAAACTAAATGTTGTGAATAAGTAGGATGAGATGAGTGATGAAAATAACATTATAATTAATATAGAGTGTTAGCATGGAAAAGTTTGTTATTGAGTAGTAACACTAATGAGAAGTGGTTATTGATAAATTTTTAAATGGTTGGTATTAAACTTTTAATGATTGGTTGTTGATTACTATTAGCAAAAAAATTATAAATTATTTTTAAAATCATGTATTAAAGCTAGAGTACTATAACAATTATGAAAAATCACTTGTTCTTGAAGAGAGGAACTTGATAAATTGGTGGCCATAAGTTTTAGCCAAATAGAGAAGAGATGGAAGAATGGACTTTTATGTTAATATAATGATAAAATACTTGATGTAAATTATTTAGATTGTTTAGGTGAAGAACTTTAAAAGGAAAATCTATAGAATTGGGAATGTTATATTCAGCTAAAGAAAAGAATTTGAGGGAGGGTTCTTCAAGAATAAATATTTACATGTAAATTGAGGATTGATGTTTCTCAACATGGTTACAATGATTTGAATAAAATAAAAAAGTAAAGTTATTTTGAAATTGATTTGATTAAGATATGTTTGAATTCATTTCTATGAATTTGTGAGGAACAAAGGGTACAATGGAGTGTTGGTTGAAAACATGTCAAGTTAAGAATGAAACAATTACTTTAAATTGATTTGATATTTATGTTATTTTAGGATGTGTTGTTATGTTGCATTAAAAATAACACTTGGATTGTGTTAAAATACATATAAGAAGACTAATTTGAATGATTACATGATGCATGGGCACATCTAGTTGCTTGTCAAATTTATGTTCTCCATGAAGTTGTAATTTCAGAAAGATTTATCACCTGACTTTAAACAAAAATCAAAACTTGAAAATGATGCAATTTGGAATAGGTTCTTTATTAAAGTTGTAGATATGAATGTTAACTTTCAAAAGAAACTATTGTTGCTTAATTCTAGTTTGTAAAACACCAGATATTAACTAGAAACCATGGAAAGGTCTATACTTACTAACCCTGGGCAGATTTCAGGTGCCGCTGTGATGGTTGATTTTGGGGTTGAAAAAAATAGGATTGAGTGTTTCTTTCTTCATAAAATTTATATCTTTGTGTCTTCGCTTTCCATCAAGATAAACCATATGAAAAATTGAGTTTCAAAACTCTAGTTATGATTAAAATATTGAACATTGTTCTAGGTTGGTTAGACTAAACCAACTTGGATTCGTAAAATTATAATGCTTGCTTGGAATTATTGTTAATTGAAGGTCTTAACATTTGAAACTATAAGAATGAGTTGTGTGATTTATTATTAGGAAAATATATTGAGGAAATTATATATATATATATATATATATATATATATATATATATATATATATATAGTTGTGTGTGTGATGAGAATTTTAAAATAACTAATGTGTGAGATAACCGACAGGAGAATGGATATTGTCGTGGAAAAGGTGCTTGACATATTGATACCTTATTCAACAAATTCATTATACCAAGTAATGGCGAATACTTCAAATATTGTATGTGTGGAACTAGTTTTTTGGTAATGGGCTAGTGGTATCAGTTTGTCTAACAACCAAGAATATTGAATTTATCTTATAAAGTAAAGTATACGCATGAATTATAAATGGGTTGGAAATTATGATATTATAATTGTTATCAAAATCGATCTAATGAATTGAACGCTCATGAATAAGTTTTAATTCTCACAGGGTTGTACTATATTCTAATATAGCAAAATGATTTATTTTTCAAATTTCACTCACATTAAAGTCCACGAGCTAATATCTATATTATTTATCTTATGATATAGATATAAAGATAAATATTATATCTTATTGATGTTAATCTAATTTGTATACCATTCTTGAGTTGTGTTGACATAGAACAAAGTCCAAGATGATTGGATCATGATTGTAGTATTAAAATGAGATATTGATGAAGATGCCGATAACTTGGTATACTCTAAGTATAAGGAAAACTCTGCTGGAGTTTTGATAGGGTGTATATTAAATTATTTTAAAAGGTAATTACGTGAAATTCTATCTAAATGGTTGAGGATGTCATATAAAGTGATGAATGGGTTATTTGGCTGACCAATTGACAACAATAATAACATGTAATTAAGCAAGGTGGATATGAGTTTGAATGTGTTGACAGATTAATGATTAAGAATCTCCAAGCGCAGGCAAGTCAGCTAGCGGGGAATGAAAGTTAGAGTATAGAATTTGCTCTATGATATCCCAACGGGAAGTTGAGAGGGTAGGTAAGAAAGAGAGATGGGGATATCAGACAGTAGTGAAGCAGACTAGTATATGGGTTTCAGTGAGCCAAGGATGCGGCCCTAGGTCAGTTCTCTTTTTTAAGTTTATCAATATTGAATCAATTGAGCGCACTTCTAACACCTGTTTCACTTTTGAAAGACCCTGCGTTATATCACCAGATCTTGATTTTTCATATATAAATGTAACTAATGTATCTCCTTCATAAAGGATTTCCTCATAATGGCCATGAACAGTTGCTCATGGAGTGGCCAAATAGGGCTTAGCCAATCTTAGTATTACAGAGTCGGCGTGAACAATTAGAACTTGACCTGATTTTAGGCGTGGTCAGTTTTTTGTCATACATACATTTTCACAAATAAATTGTCCCAGGTTAATTATTATGAGGACATATCTTGCGGGTAACCCCTGTATCAAACAACGGGAAAGGTCTTTTTTCTTTTTCTATAGGCAATGATTGAAAGATTAAGTGAAGCAGGAATAGCAATGGAAAAAAATGATTTGAGCATGTCTTGCAAGAATAAAAGCAATGGAAGGTTATACTATAAATTATAAATAATAGAAATATATATGAAATAAGTGGAATGAATGATGAATTAAGGAAATTTCTTAAAATATCAAGGGTGTTATATGGATTGAAGTGAGATGTATCATAGATGTAATAAATGTTAAGGAAGTAAAAAGGCATCATGAATTAAATATGTTGTGAATTAAATAACGATGTAAATTAAATATGATTACACGATGAGTTATGATATGTACTAAAGGTGATTGAGAGAGGAAAAGATCATATGATTTATATGTGTTGAGAAAATAAATTATGGGGAAAATTCCATGAGTTGTGAAATAATAATATTAATATAAATTGAATATATTCATAAAGTGCAAAAAGTTATGAAATAACATCGATGTGAAAAGAAACAATGTATAGAAGTGTTTGAATAAGACCAATCAATTTTAAAGTTGTAAGGAATAAATTGTATCGTGACGAGTTAAATTAGATTATGAATAAAATAGTTATTATAATGAAAGTATGATAATGTGATGAATAAAATAATGGGAAAAACATTTATTGGGGAATAATGAAAAATAAAAAATATTGAAAATTGATATAAGATCAATGTTCTTAAAGAAAAATTTATGAAATTGGTTTTGGTCATTTAATTGTTAAACGTTAGTAAATGAGATGATGCAAATGTTTAATATGACTTATATTGTAATTTTTTGTATGTCATAGGTAAATCCCTTTGAGCACATCCATTTTTTAGGGTCATTGAGCTACCAAGTATTATACATAAAGAATATTTGTATTTTTTTAAAAAAAGCTCATAAATAGTTAATATGGATGTAGTTTTAACAAGAGTTGTAATAAATTGTGTACATTTATAAAATTGTTGAAAGGTCGTTGGGACTTTTTTATGTATACATATACTAGAATTTTTACATATTAAGTCATTAAAATTAAGTAAAACTACATGAGAATGTGGGGTGTTGTAGAGAGAGACTGTTACCATCTTTTGATTCTGTAACTCTATCATCTATTGCTAACTCATTAGGGATGATCACGTAGGGAATGACCCCTTTTTGAATGTATACAATGGGGTATCTCTTCCCTCTCTAAGCATTCATAAGGGAAATGTTTAGATACTACCAGCTAGGTTCAGACTAGTTGTATGCTAATAAGTGGATCATTTTATTCACTTTTGATAAGTTTTGTGGGCTTGTTGAGATCAAGCCTACAATTAATGTTTTTAGAAATTTTTACCACTAGTTGTTGGCATTGATAGTGACAATGATGTGTGTTAGTTTTTCACATTTACGAACAGACCCATAAGAGCTATAAAAGAAACTCTGTGTGGGAAGCCTGTGAATGTCAAGAAATAGAGAGGGATATGGCTGATAGTAAGGTATATTGGGCCAGTCAATCCTAGAGGTGCAATGCAACAAATTTGGGGTTGTTTCCATTACTAGAGGACTTCTTTCCATGATGTAAACATCAAGTCTTGTCTAAGCTCGAACGAGGAGAAAACGCGTGTTATGCTGGCCTCGACTTTAATTGAGTATAAAGTCAATAAGATAGTCAAATGATATTATCAAGTCGTACTATAAAGTATGTATCAAGTCGTACTATAAAGTATGTAGCTTCTTTATTCTTGTTTTTTTTTGTAGCTAAGTTTATTGCTGATTTTTTTATGCATGACTAATTGTTGAAGGAGAAGGAGAAATTTCAATGAGGTTTCTAAAAGAGAGTTCACAAAGGAAGTTTTCATCTTTTATGGTGGGTGGAGGTAAGGTTGAAGAAGTGATGAAGGATTACCTCATCATTTTTTATGAACTTTCTATTCATGAGGGCTCTGATTCTAAAGAAATAATAGCAAGAGTCAAAAAAAAAAATTAGGGGCAGTCACACTCCTATAACCGGGGGTGAAACAAATTTGACTAATCATGAAGTGATTGCGAGCGTTGTTGCCTGCTTCAAGAAGAGAAGGGTCTCCTTCACTGTGGAGTTTGTTGTTCTAGTCTTGATCGTGAAGGCTCCAATGGTGGCATTTCCTCTACCTCAACTTCCAACTTTATCGGTAGAGGATTCAGTAGTTGGGCCCTCTACTCAGGTTGTTCCTAAAAAATTTAGTTCAGGGATGCTTTTCCTAACCTCACTCTTGGTTGATCTCCTTATAGTTTCCTTACCCTAACTGAGGAGGAGAGACAACTTATGAAGGCTATTATTGGTGAAAGGTTCAGAAATGAGGAAGCTAGCCTTGAGATGGTGAAACGCTTAAAGAGGACATTCATTATCCCGTCAGACATCTCAATGATGTCTGATAAGAGCTATAACCATTATTTAGATTTAAATGATCAAATGGCTTATAATGTAAGGAAATTTCTTATTTCACCTTTTTGTTTCGTTTTATGACTATAATTCCTAACACTTGTTCTTAACAAATTTTCATTATATGGGCCCATTTCAAAAGGCGTTGGATAGCCGAAAGAAACCATGTAAGGGAGGTCATTTCCCAGAATAAGGCTTATCAGGTTGTCTTCAAGCCGCTAAAAAAGGATAAGGCTATTATGGAGGCCAAACTAAGGAGCCTCAAGGTGGCTCATTCATCGCTAAAGGAAAAAATACAAGCGTTGTTCTTCAGTTGGGCTTTGATGATAAACTACTTTAGATTGCCTATAACCAAATGGCTACCCTAAAATGGGAGATCCTTGAGGCAAAGACCACCTAAAACAGTTTGAGGGCTGAGCTTCTTGCTACCAGGAAAGAAGCTCAAAGTTCTCAGCCTCAGCTAGAGGCTTTGAGGAATTCTTTTAGAGAGTTTTAAAAATTATTTAAGGGGCATGTAACTTTGACTGAGATAGTTAGGGACATGATCTTTCATATCGTATCCAACCTGTATTTCCTCAATCAATCAAGAGGAATATAGGTGGACTTCAGTGCTACCTTTCAACTAATCTTGATGCCTGATTTTATGGATGTGTTTCCAGTCAGGGTTGTTGCTGCCCAACATGGGTATATTTAATTTAGTTCAGGGTTCTTTTCTCCCTCTCTAGTTATTCAAGTACACAACCGTTGTCCTTTTGGGTTTATCCGTGTAATATATCTTTTATTTTATAAAATTTTGATTCTTTTTGTTTCTTAGTTTTACTCGTGTGTATGAATCTAATGCCTATAGGAAAAATTCCATGCGGGACTTGTAGAAAAAGCTTTAAATCTTTATATAGGTCTTATACCTATACTTGGAAAAACGTTAAGGGAATTCCCGAGATAATCGGTGTAGGTCCAACACCCATATTAAGATTTCATGCAGGCTCTAAAAACCATTAGAAAATTATTGAGAATTTATATAGTCAGCACCCATACTTAGAAAAATATTTATCAAATCTAAACTTTGAACTTTGTCTAACCCTAAACAAGATTTAGAAGGGATTTACCCCCTACTTGGAAGCGAGAGGAAATCTTAGTTTCAGGTATATTCTTGTTAGTCTAGATGAATCTTTAGTGGATTGTTATGAAACCTTTAGGTAGTAGATGTAGAGTGGTATTATTGCTTTGAGGGGTCCAAGTCAAACTCGCTAGGGAGTTTGGGGCTATTGCTCTTAGGCGAAACACCATTGCTAAGGTTATGTATATGCCATCCCTTGGAGAAATGTGCAATAACACTAGGAAAACTATGTTAATCCATTTCAAGATAAGTTGTGCAATCACACTAGAGAGACTAAGTTGATCCATTCTTGGGTAAATTGTGGAATTACACTAAGAAAACTGAGTTCATCCCATCCTTAGAAGGTTATAGGGCCATTGCCTTTAAGAGATGTCTTGTCAATCCCATCCTTGGAGAAATATGCAATTGCACTAAGGAGACCATGTTAATCCCTTCCAAGATAAGTTGTGCAATCACATTAAGAAGAATGAGTCCATCCCATCCTTAAAAAAGTATGGGGTTATTGCCCTGGATATCACCTGGAGAAAATAAAACATCGCTACTGTGAATAATCTAGTTCATATATAAGAAACTTATGTTCTTAGTCATTGACCATGGTATATTTTTATTGCCTTTTAAGGTATAATAAACTTGATAACATTTCTGTTAAGATTATGGTCTCAGTTCTAAGGTAGGAGAGAATAAAGTTTCTCTAAAAGATGTCTTATGGGTGGTTGACAAATAGGCTTCACATGTTTTCTGGTTTGAACTGATATTCCACATATATTGGTTGGACGCTTTTTAAAATCTCGAGGCTTTTAAACTACATTTGTAAAGTTGGCAAACACCTAGCCCAAATTTGCTCATCCCATTAAGCCAATGGGCAAGTAAAATAAATCATACTCTGACTTAGAGCGATCAAATTATTGTATAATCTTTCTTCCTCCTTCTTGAAGAGTTGTTGAAGCTATGATGGAGTGGATGTGCCAACAACTATAGGAAGGCTCATGACACATTCCATTCCAAGAGTGTTTTGATTATCTGCATTTGATAATGATTAGGGATGTTGTTAAACCAGTTCTGGAGAAACAATTGATGGATTTTTTTTTATCAAATTCCTATAGATGTGTCAATTGATGATGTCCCGAAAAATCCAAGTAGTTTGAGAACAAAGCTTTTATGTTGGATAATCAGTTAATTTGTTAATTCTTACAATATGATTCATTCTTCCTAACCAATGTGGTTGGTGCATGATACCTCCAGAAGGTCTCCTTTGGTGAATTTAGGGACCTTTAGATGCTTAAATAAGTATTTTTTTTAGAGAAAAAATAAACATGAAAATAATTATAGTTTAGAATGGAGATTGAGAACCTTTCCTTTGAAGGATTTATAAGGAATTATATAGCCCATAAGTCTTGCATTATAAAGATGAGGGGCTAGAAAGTCATCTTTTTTATGATGGCATTAAAACATCTCTTATATATGTCAAAGAGAAAAATATCTCTGACTTATCAGAATCTCGTGGTCTAATATGATGTTTGGTAAGATTGCTAGAGCCATTTGTACTTTGGCTCAGTGCTTGACTGAGTTCAAGGATACTAGGTTCGACAGCTCGCCAGACTCGTATACTTGAGCTCAACGATTGGCTAAGCCTGAGGATGTTGGGTCTGGAAGCTCGCCAGACCCCCAAGGATGTTTGGGCTCAACATTGGATGAGCCCAAGGATATTAGGTTATCACCATGCCTCTAGTTCCTTTAAATGAGGACCCAGGTAAAAATAAAACATGTTAATCCATCAGGACTAAAGAGTCATTTTCCTTTCATTGATGTAGGGAATAAAGAAAGGTTTATTAACTTATATACTTTTATTTTAGTGGAGCAAGAGGCACAACCTTTTTTGAAAACAATAATTTTGTTCTTCCTAGTCATAGGCAACTAGCATTCTTTATATGTGGGGTTGACTTGGAAAAGCCTTCTATGCTTGTCCACTACCTGCTATGAGTTGACAGTATTAAAGGTGAGTGTTCTTGCATTTACTTGACTAGCTTTGCATCTTAAAAACTACTTATAAGAATAGGGTATACCTTCATCTGGCATATCAAATAAAACACTAAGAGATTATGATCTTGGAAAAGGGCAGACATCTCATTCGATTGGCTGCGATCCCATTAGGCATGGGATATTCATCGGAGATGAGCGAGATGGTGATTGGGGTGTTGTGAAAAATTCCCACCACATGTTTGATAAAAGTTCAAAGCAAAAAAACTATCCTATAATTATGGCAAATTTGTAATTTGAATATAAAAAATAATAAAAGAGTAATTCTTAAATGTGTGATAAATTTTGTAATTTAAACATTGCAGTGACTTTCTAGCAATTTAATAGAATATAATGACAATTTTGTACATAAATCAATATTTTTTGATGCATAAGTGAGAGGATGTAAAGTGTTATGAATATATAAATTTCATGATGTAAAGTGTAGTTATTTTTTAAAACAATAAGGGCAAAATAAGAAAATAATTAAACTATAAAATGCTTAGTGTAATTAACCTTTAAACATTTTTGAATGCACTAGACCAATATAAATGGTGCGCTATTAATATCATTTGTAGAGAAATACAATTAATTTATTTTTATAATTAATTAATTACTTTACAGATTATACATTTTATTTTGTTATTGTTTTTTAAAGTTAGCTTAGCTATTGAAATAGATGTCTTAATGACCGGTCATGCTCGTTAATTGATTTTCTTTTTAAAAAACAAATGGTCATCAAAACCTAGCTAAAAGAAAATATAAAAAATTCTTGTTTTGATTTTTGCAATAACACAAGAAGATGCTTAAAAACTAAACAAATTTAATAGCTTATTTTAAATTGGGACATTTAAAATTTTCAAAGGGAAAGTTTTATGTTCAAATCCTAAATGTGAGATTTAAATATAATGTAAAGCTATTCTTGTTACATAGATAAGGCGGGCCTTTAGATGAAAGAAATGAAAATAAATTCAAAACCCTTTTTAAGATTATAAATCAATAATTTTGTGCTCAACATTCAATTGAATTTACAAATATGCTATTGATTTTGAATTGAGGACTACTGTTTTTTTTTAAGATAAGGTTGAAAAGAAAAGGCATTATTATTATTATATACTATATTTTTAAATGTGTCGGAAAAATACTATGCATTTACTATGAACATAAATTTATTACACTGTATACCACACTATAGACATAAAGTGTTTGCACTGTATATGACATTGTAGCGCTATGGGGGCGTTGTCTTTCTATTTTTAGTCAAAAATTGGTGTTGGGTCTGGTTGGGCAACCGGACCCAATAGCAGCCAGATCCAAGGAGATTGAGTCAATAAAAAATACTTTAAAAGGCGTGGGAAAAACACTTTGTATTACTGTGGATATAGACTCATTGCACTGTGGACCACACTGTAGATATATAGTATTTACACTGTGGATGACACTATAGCACAATGGGAGGCATTATCTTTCTTGTTTTAGTCAAAAATTGTTGATAAATTTGGTTGCACCCAATGCTATTATGTTTGGCTGGGCAATCGAACCTAATAGCATTGGGCCTTGCTTGACCGCCAGACCTAAAAACATTAAGACAGCTAGACTCAAGGAGATTAGGTCAATAAAAAAAATTAAAAAATCAATTAATATGTTTTGATGTTTTTGTATTATTTTGATGTGATGATATAAAAAATCAATTTTAAAAAATAAAAAAAATATTATCTAAATATTTGTTTTTAAATAATATTTTAAAAAATAATCATTACATAATAATATAATAACAAGCATATGGATCCGCGCTCTGCAAGGAGATTGGGTCAATAACAATTTTTTTTCAAATGTAAAAATGCTTGATTTGGGTTAAAAGTACGAAATGTATTTGCACCATCAGCATCTTCAAATAAAGTATTTTCTATAGTAGCACCATGAATAGCGCATAGCAAAGCAGCATCCAATATACCAGCAACAAATTTCTTTCCCTTTAGTTTTTTTCTTTTTAAGATATTTCTAATTTTATTGTTTTTCCTCTTCAAATTTTTTTTTCCTCTTATTGAACTTTTTTTTTATACTATAAAGTGAAAATAAATTGATGTGATTTTTTTATATTATATAAAATTTAAGTGATGATATTGTTTTTTTTATTTCAGGTTGGGTTGAATTTTCTTATTAAAGCATATTTGTTTTTACGTTTAAAAAATGACAATAAAGAAATTTGAAATTTTTTTATTTTTTTCTTTACATCAAATTAATATTTTTTTAATGTTTTTGTGTTATTTTGATGTGATAATATAAAAAATAAATTTTAAAAAACTATAAAAATATTATCTCAGTATATTTTTTTGACATAGAGTGTTTGCATTGTGAACAATACTGTAGAGCTATGGGAGGGGTTATTTTTTATGTGTTTAGTAAAAAATTATTGTTGAGTCAGGCTGGGCAGCTAGACCAAATACTACTAGTCTGGCTGGACAGCCAAACCCAGAGCATTAGGTCTGGCTTGACCGCCTAACCCAATAGCGCTGGACCTGTTGCCCAGCAGGACCAATAACACTGGACCTTACTACCCAATCGAGTTTAATAGCACGATATGCCATTTTATCCATCTAGGCACGTTGGACCCACCAGCCACAAGTACCTAATAGCACGCTCGGTTTAACTACCTACCAAGACCCAATAATGTTAGGCCCTGCTGTCTAGCAGAACCCAATAGCATTAGGCTCTGCTGCCCACCAGGACCCAATAGTGTTGGCCGGGTCTATTTCATTCAAAATTTGAGCCTGCAATTGGCTCAGAGTAAACCGGTCGACCCGTTAGGTCAACTCAAAAATCAAGTGACCAGGCAAAACCCTGTGGAGACCCTTTTTTTCAAATGTGTTTTTTCTCCTACCTAAAGATCCTTCTTTTTCATATTTTTCAATTAGTTACTAACCCATTTCAAAGTTCACTATACAAATACTAAAAGAATGTTTTATTTTTTCAATGTGGGATTTGAAACCTTTTAGTATATATACTCTATGTTCACACAAAAAAATTATGTTTTTTCAATATGGGATCATAAACCTTTTTTGTTTAAATACTTCAACTTAAAAGAATAAGATATATCTTTACAATGTCGGATAAAAAACCTTTTAAAATAATTTTTTAAACTTAATTATTTACAACATGTATAACCTATATCCATATGAATTGTTTCTTAATTTTTTTCATATAAAATATCAAAATAATAAATATTTTTTTAAGTTTTTCAAGTGACCTGGGAGGCCTTATCCGGGTCTGTTTCATTCAAAATTCGCGTATGCAATTAGCCCGGAGTAAACCGGTCGACCTGCCAGGGCAACCTGGAACTCGAGTGACTTGGCAAAAACCCAGTAAAAACCCATTTTTTTCAAATGTGTTTTTTCTCCTACCCAAAGACTTTTTTTTTATATTTTTCAATTGGTTACTAACTCATTTCAAAGTTCACTATATCAATACTAGAAGAATGCTTTATTTCTTTAATGTGAGATTTGAATCCCTTTAGTATAATGATTAGTATTTAAAAGTGCATTTTTATCAAGGTTTTATATCATCATATTGCACTTAAAGTATTATTAAATTCCCTAACTTAAGCATGTTTTATAATAACGAGTCTGATAATATAAGATATCTTTAATTTATGGTAAATGCTCATTTCAAATGCAGGCATGTTTCATAATTCAAATGATTGATTAATTTGTTTAACTATTAAAATTGAGAAGACAAAGAGAGGGCTAAGCTTGGAGAAGAGATGCTGGTTCAATTTAAACTGGAACAGCATTCGGTTATTGGATCATAATTGGAGTTGTAGAACTTGGATTTAGGTCTGGGTTATATGGATGGAAAGCTAAGACATAGGCCTAAAACTTTCATGAAGAGTCCAAGATTTAAAACATTCGTTTTCAAGCACAAATTGTAGCAACAAAAGAGATGTCAGAATCTGTCCTTCAACTCAGACACTGTTCAGTGTTCAGACCATATCTTGAGTTCTAGAAGTCCAAATAAGCTCATTCTTGTTTTGTTAGAAAGCTGGGACAAATGACCAAAACTTTAATGAGGACTATTTGTTCAAATTCTAATGTTAGCAATGACATTTTGTTCAGACAAGAAGATAATGGTTGTCACCAAGTCAAGAGGTGGCCACCCACTTAATAATTAGTCATCAAATCAATAGTTCTGAATTCTAGCCTATAAAAGGAGGCATTTGCGACACATTTAGACATCTTGGTGTTCAAATCAAGATCTTGCTCTTGCTCTCTTTCTTTGTATTTTGTAATGTTCAAATTTTATTTCATGTTATATTAATCTCTTTTTTATGTTTTTCATTTCCTTTCCTTTTCTTAGTTAATGTATATCATTATTATGTTTTTATTTTGTTTATTTATGTTTCTTTTCTTTATTATGTTTAGCTAAGTTTATTTTGTTAAGGTGAAAAGGGTACATTAATGGTGTAAGAATAAGTATAGTATAAACTCAACATAGACTTTAATGTTTGATACTAACATGTTTTGTATTTGTTATCTTACTCTTAATACCTTGTTTGTTAAATGGTTAATCTAGATTTGTGTTGTACAACCATTGGTACAACAAATACTTGATCCTTTCATAACCAATTGTATGGTATAACCGACACTTGTGTTATGAAAGGAACTTGATTTGTTGTTAACATAAGTTATCACCATGAATACCTGACCACATTTACAAGTATTGACATTACTTAAATAAGATAATTAATATAATCATGTTAATAATTTATAATCTGATTGGAACCTCATTTGTGTGTGTTTCCATTTAAGTAATAAAAGGAGTTTATATTATACTTATTTGAAATATCATTTGTGGATACTCTAACCTTGACATTTGTTTTATCCTTGTTTAATCCTTACATCAATATCACATCTCAAAAGTTCTCTTCAACGCCTTTTCATTTATTATTTATAATTTATATAGTTCACCTCTATGTGGTTCGACCCTGGTCTTGCGGGATAATTTATTACTTCAACACTCCTGAACTTGGGATAAGACATCAATCTTTTGATCGTGTCAAGTTTTTGGCGCCGTTTCCGGGGAGGTAAATTCCTGTATAAATTATAATATTTATTTTATTTTCTCTTTTCACTTTTCTTATATCTAACTTTTGTTTCCTTTTCTTTTGTTTTCTTCTTCCTTTTATTCTCTTCCTACACGTGCATGAGAGTTTGGTCATGTACATTAAGTGGTAGACTTTGTAGGGTATCCTCATCTTCTTTAGAAAACATGCCCGAAGAGGATAACCAGTCATTTCATAATGAGAATAATAAGAATAATTGTGTTAGAACACTTAGAGACCATATGAATCCAACAAGAACAAATGCACCATCATGTATAGTTTTTCCTCCTGATGCATCTCACTTTAATTTTAAATCAGATATTATTCAACTTTTATCTACTTTTCATGGCTTAGATCTAGAAAATCCATATTTGCATTTAAAGGAATATGAGGAGGACTGTAACACTTATAATGACTTAAATTGTAGCATGAATACCATTAGATTAAAACTTTTTATTTTTTATTAAAAGATAAAGCTAAAACATGGCTATAAAATCTGAGGTTAGGATCCATTCGTGCTTGAAATGAAATGCAACAATAATTTTTGAAGAAGTTTTTTTCTTCTCATAGAACAAACTCTTTCAAAAGACAAATCACCACTTTCACTAAAAAACCAGGAGAAACATTTTACTAATGTTGGGATAGGTACAAAGACTTGCTTAATACATGTCCTCATCATGGTTTTGAAACATGGAGATTGGTTTCACACTTTTATGAAGGGTTAACATCTAAAGATAGGCAAATGATGGAATTGATGTGCAATGGAACTTTTGAAGATAAAGACCATGATGAAGCAATGGAGTACCTAGACTTGTTAGCTGAAAATGCTCAAAATTAGGACATTACAAGTAATTGTGAGGCACTAAGTAAAACTCAACCTCATACATCTAGTGGAGGTATGTACAACCTTAGGGAAGATCATGACCTCCAAGTCAAATTTGCATCTTTTTTTTTATTAAATGTTAAAAATTTTATAGATAAAAAAAGAGCTAGCTGAAAAACTAGCAAGCCAAATATACACATGTACAAAGCTAGCAGAGACATGCTCCCAGCCAGCACAAAAGAAAAATAAGACAACCCAAAGAAAAAGAACAACGGTTATTTTAGGAGCCCAAAATCAAAGGTGCCTAAGATAACCGGGCAGAAGACAGCCCAGACACAAACTGTCTGCTCAGGAAAGCCTAAAGCATATACAAAAGATGTTAAGGCGAGCCACATAAATTATAAACTATAAAACCATAATGGCGGGCCCAAACCACAGGTTGCAGCACGTAAAAATACATGCACTCCCAAGACTGTTCCATGCACGCCCAAGACTTCTACATTCATTTACAAGACATCTCCAGCAATTAAAAGACGAATAGAGGAAGAACCCTACCTACACCGAAGAACCCAACCACAGAGGATAATAACACCAGCAATGTAAAAACTAGGTGTAACACAAAGCAAAACCCCCGGGCCCACCAACTAGCTGCAGCACGTAAAAACCATGCATGCCTAAACTTCACTATGCAAACACGTGAAGAAAACGAATGTCATGAGGATGAGAAACCATAAACAGCGAAATAAAACCATGCAGGAGACATCAACAATGGGTAGAGAACTTCTACCAAGTGAAGACAAGTCAGCGAAAGAATGCCTGTAACACAGGGCTGAGACCACCAGACGCCCATGCTGAGATGATCAGCCAACATGCAATTTGAATGGGTCTGTTTCATGAAAATGGAAGACAGTATAAAACAAGATTTGAAATCTTCTGAACACAGCATCAATTTCCCTAGTCTTCCCCTCAAAAACTCTCATGTTTCTTTGCTTCTAGAGAAGATATACTGTGATAGCCAGGGATACTCTTCTCATCCTAAACTCCATATTGCATTGCAGAGCAGACAACCCACGAATTGCATTGTTCAAAGTAAACATTCTCCTGCGATCCGCAGCTAAGATTTTATCTTATCCTACAAACCACTCGTCCAGACACAAGCAAAAAACAAGTGACTATGAGATTCTACGCCATGCCTGCAGAAAACACAAGCAGGATCAAGACGGATGAACCTTAATCGGTCACGTGTTCGAAGTTTGCCCAGGATAGCCAGCCAGAGGATGAAATTGTACTTAGGAAGGGACCACTGCTCCCAAACCACCCGATTTCATGAGACAACTGATCTAACCGGTCGAAAGAAGTTATATGCATGGCAAAGGAATGGGCCAGCAGCAGAAGACCACCGACTCATCAAGGATATGCTCGCCTCTAAGTCCCCATAGTGCTGAGAAAGGAGGTCCTTTACAGAGAGGATAGCTTTCCACAATGGGGAAGAAGATGAATGTGCTTGAACAGACCAAACAGTGCCACTCCTCAAATAAAAATGATAAATCTAGCGATTCCACACTGAGTCTGTTTTAAGGTGAATATTCTAGAGCTGTTTACCAATAAAGCTTCGGTTGCGGGCTTTGAGATCAAATAAGCCAAGACCACCTTCTGTTTTAGGCATACAAATAGTCTTTCAGGCAACCAAAGCTAAGCTATTTCTATTGACATCTCCAGTCTATAGAAAGTTTCTGCAGATGCTAATAATATTCCTTAGTACAATGTTAGGGATGGGAAAAATATTTAGCCAGAATTGAACTTTCCCATACAGAACAGACCGAAGGAGTTCTAAACGCCCAGCATATGTAAGATATTTGCCAATCTAACCTTGGACTGACGACTTCAAATTCAGTAGAAGAGGCTGGCTGGCTAGCAGCCTATGGGGACTCAGAGGGACCCCAAGATATGTGAAAGGGAAGCTACCTTCTCTGAAGCCCGACATACACTACTAAAAACAGGGGGCATTTGCATCTGAATTTAGCAACGGAATTATCCGTTGCTAAATTCAGTAACGGATTTGCAACGGATTACACATATATTATTTTTTTAATATTAGCAACGGACTTTAGCAACGGATAATCCGTTGCAAAATTTACGTTGAATTTAGCAACGGATTTTCCGTTGCTAATTGAAAAAAAATAAATTAAAATGTTAAAATTATGTAGACCGTTGATTGCATAAAATCTGAACCGTTTATTTTCACTCTCTCCCCCCACACCGAAATACAGATCCAACAACCATTTACGCTGAAAATTAATTTACTTCCACTCTTCCAGTATCCTTCTTCGTCCCTAATAACATCGATTCCTAACTGTTCAAAAATCACCCTCTCTTCATCGATTTCATCTTCCTTTACCCGAAACTGTTCATCATCTTCGCACTCGTCTTCGGCAACCCTATTTTTTTTCTTCATCTTCTTCTCCTTCATCTTAACAGTTTCAATATTTCTCTGCAAACCAACAAAAACAGAGACCCATGGCAACATCGCACCAGATCCATCGATTTCACCATCGAACATCCTGTTTTACCCCTTCTCTGTAAACGGGTTAGGTTTTGCACTGTTTTCTTCGATAGCTCAGGTAATTAATTTATGGTTTTTGTTTTCTTTGTTTCAATTTAAGTTACACTAAACAGTTCTAACCTAGCTTTCCCAATCTCAGGTGTTATTCTGTCGTGTTGATCCATCTCCCTCACCTGTAACTGAAGAACACAGGTAAGAATTTTTTTTCCCGATACTGTGAATAATGGTTTTAGGCTATTAATTTGAAAATATAAGGTTTATGAAATGTTTTTACCATGATTTATATCCTAATTATGCACGTTTAAGTGAAAATTTATGAAAACCCCCAAATTAATTTTTAGGGTTACGGTTCATAAATTGAATGCTGGCAATTCTTGTGTCTGGAAGAGAGTGATTGATGGAAATTATGCATGTTTAATTGAAAATTTATCAAAACCCCCAATTTAATTTTTATGTATGAATTATTGATGCTGGGTGATCTTTGATGTCTGCAAGTCTTTTTGTCCTCCTGTGTGCAGACACCTAGGTGTTTTGAATGTATTCATATGCTTATATATATATAAGGAAACTTGCTTGTTGATGTTGTGTTTTGTTAATAAGATTGCTGTTTTATTTTTGTTTCTTCATTCATTATTTTTTTTTCTTGCTGTTTTACTTGTTATATATATAAGTAGCAGAATTGTGTAGTGAAAGAGGTTGCAATTCATGGTTGCCTCCTCCTTGCATGGTGATCAGTTAATTTTCCACATTAGCTATATATGTTGTCTGTTTTCATTTGATTGTCCTGTCTTGAGGTCAGCATGCATGATTTGGAAACGTTATTGATCACCAAATGGTTTAGGTGGCAGGCTTTTAATATGATAGTCACATTGAGAATTTAAAAAAGTTAGAGAAACAATGTAAGAAATGGGACATGATTTTTTAGTACATGAAATATAGTAATTTCACTATTTAATTTCTTTTATTTTTTTTTAATATTCTTTCTCTGTTTTTAAAAATTTCCTTAATTTAACAATTTTCTTATTTTATTTTTTTCAACTCAAAGGCATTCTAGATATAATAGGGAGTTTGGAACTGGCTATATGAATCATCTATATGTATGCTTCAGCTATTGAATTTTGGATAAAAATCTGTAATATTTACTCATTTTGTTACAGTTGCTTTGTTATTTGGCTTTTTTTTTTTTTTAATTTCTGGGTCCTGACATGACTTTGTTCAATATGATGGCTTAGGTTTTTAAGCGTGGCATCAAGTTATCTTCCTCAATAATTAATCAGCCTTTGGGTTCTTCTTGGCACGAAAGTGGTGTGTTGCGTTCTTACTATTATTTAATATGGTCTCCTTAATGCTTTGTCCTTTTGAGGTCTTGTGCTCTTATACTACATGTCATTTACATGGAATATCATTTAATGCATCCAGCTTCCTTTGTTCATGCAATTTTTCTACATGTCATTTACTGTTTTTATACAAACTGTTACCATTTTCTGCATCTGCTACCATTGTTAATTAGAGTTAATTAATTTAGTCTATGCATTTTTTGTGATTTTATAAGTTAGTCATTATGTTTTTGAAAACCATAAGTTAGTTCCTTGTTATAAATTAAATGCTAGTTATTTTAAAATTTCAAAATGAATCATGTTTAAGATTGAAATTTTTCAGGTTAGATCTTAGAAGAAAAAAATTGTGATTAGAAGACAAGTGCCAAAAAAATATTAAAAATTAATAGTTTAACTTGGATATCCTTTCTGTTTTTCATAGTTTAACTTGGATTTGTTTTAAAAGACTAGCAAGTGTTATAACTGGATGGGTTTAAGATGTTATGCACAATTCCTTTACCTAAGATGTACACTAGTAGATTTATCAATGAATATCTACTGGAATTTTGTTTGTTGAAGCTTATTTTAGAGTTAATTGTTATGACGTTCCATTTCTGCAACTGACCTCATGTGTCAGTTATTAACTAAGAGGTGGAATTGTGTATTGTATCTTCTTGGCAGGAGCAGTGGATTTCAAGTAGCATCCAATCATCGGCCATGTACAAAAGGAACTGCCACATTAGAGAACTGACCTTGATGGAACTCAGTACAATCTCTTACTGTTAGACAGTGAAGGAATAGATGCCTATGATCAAACAGTAAGTGCATTTACCTTATCAAGATGAACTGATGATTGTTGTGCTGCTTTTATGTTTTAACAGTTCAAGAATTGATGAAATGGCTAGTAAATTATTCACACTTTCAGTTATTTCCTTTCCACATTCCATGTTTTAGATGACTCTGATTGTTGCATGAACTAAGTAGCAAATTGTTTGGAGCCAACTTGTGTAATTGCAGAAACAATCGCATGTTTTTTAGCAGGTTTGTCTGTAATGATACATGTAAAATGCACCAGCATTGTGCAATGGTTCATTTTTTAGTCAGTTAGCTGAGTTTCTCTGTGTGAATGATGCAAACTGATGGTGAAAATCTTTGCTTGCTTAGCCGTTATCAGTGGATATAGGATCAGTTAACAAACTACAAGCAATCGCATGGGCTTGTTAGAATTATTTGTGGAAAAGGCTAGGGTCAAGTGCTGTGAGGTCACTGGACTTGACCATTTAAATTGTGAAATTGGAAATATTAGACACTCTTTTGTTGTTTTCGGTTCTCAAGGTCATGATCTTGTTTGGAATGAATATAAAAGATGGGATCTTGATGTTTACACTGTGAAGTCAGTTCTAGCAAAGCACTAATTAGTATAGATCCATTTCCAATCACACAAAGGATAAAGGATTAGAGAGGAAAGCACTAATTTGTTTTAAAGACTAGCAATTGTTATAACTACATGTGTGTAACATACTGTTCATGTTTTTTATTTTTCCAGCAATATGAATGGCTTATTGGATCACAATATGCTACATCTGATTGGGTTGCAATAAGAAAACCTCCACCTTGTGCCATTGATTCTTGGGGCTTAGGTAAGTCTATTTTGCTCCATTTTTACATGGTTGCTTAATTATATCGTGCGTAATTTTTATGTTGGGCATGCTTATTGTAATCTTTTCAAGTAGTTGGAACTTTGCCTTTCATTGGG
This sequence comes from Populus nigra, assembly GCF_951802175.1. Lineage (NCBI taxonomy): Eukaryota > Viridiplantae > Streptophyta > Magnoliopsida > Malpighiales > Salicaceae > Populus > Populus nigra. Next base: position 6,214,457 of record NC_084863.1, on the reverse strand, counting down.
ACAATATTGACAGTTTGTATAAGAAAACTAATGGAATGATTTTCTTTCATTACATCCTATATTGAGTACAATCAAACTCTCAGAAACATGATTACACATTTAGGTGTGTGGTAAATAACAATACTTACATTACAATGATGGAAAAGTTGATTCCTTTTACTATATGCACAACATAATTGATAAAATATGAATTCTGTTGAAACAGCTTGAAATATGTTGAATTTGATATTGAATTTTGTTGATAGGATTTTGAGGGAGAGATGGGAGAAATGGGTGAGAGATATTGATGTTTGAAGGAAATGTTTAAATTGTTATTCAACACTTTGAAAAATGCAAAACCACTTTTAGGAGTTTTACGAAAAAGTAAGTATTCTTTAAATTCGGTGATTGCAATTATAATTACGCGTGGAAAACATGTATACCCACGCAAATTAAATAATGTCGTGTGATTTTTAATTGAAATTATATTAAAATAAATTTTTATAATTTGTTTAACATTGTTATATTAAAATTATTTAAAAATATAAGAATATTAATTTGATATTTTTTTTTTAAATGTCATAATACAAAAACAAATCCTCATCCAAGAGAGTAATAGTATTCTTTAAATTCGGTGATTGCAATTATAATTACGTGTGGAAAACATGTATACCCACGCAAATTAAATAATTTCGTGTGATTTTTAATTGAAATTATATTAAATTAAATTTTTTTAATTTGTTTAACATTGTTATATTAAAATTATTTTAAAATATAAGAATATTAATTTGATATTCTTTTTTTAAAAATGTCATAATACAAAAACAAATCCTTATCCAAGAGACTAATAGTATTCTTTAAATTCGGTGATTGCCTTAACCATAAATATTAACAATATTTATTGCTCGTCCGTGTAGAACTTGCAATCAACTAAATTGGATTGTGCCTAAAAAATTTATAAAACAAATGTATTTATATTTTCATCCACTAGTATTATAATTATTATTTAATTATTATTTCACTACGACATAAAAGATAGATACAATGTATATGATAAGAGACAGATACAAATGTGAGTAACTATTGTAACACATAATAAATTATGTTTTTTTTTATATTGCATTTTTTTCTTTTTTAAAAAATGAAAAAAATTCTTTAATCTTGTATTACCTCGCATGTTTCTGATTTTATTTACCATTTATTAGTTGAGCAAAAAATATCCGAATAAAAATAAAAAGTTTGATGGATCCAATAAAAATAAAATGATCCAAATAAAAAAAAAAACTACTTGAGGTGGTAACAAAAGTTAGAAGGACCAATAAAAAAAATGAACTCCAAAACTATTATAAAGATAAATTTATTTAATATTTGTTCAACTAAATATTTTTTTTTCATCACCCATTTGTGCTGTATAAAATACTAACTGAACATAATCTAAAAGTCTACTTCTGTCACTAGTTAGAAAATATAAATGAAAATATAAAATACTAACCGAACATATTTTATTTTAAAAGATTGTTTAAGTACTAGTAGTTAAAGAAGTATGCTTATTTCAAAAAATGCTTATTGGTGTTGTCATGTTAATTAGATTAACATGGATGATCGATCGTGGATGTATCGTCGTCTTATGGATGGTCGCCTTCGTCCTGAATACATTACCGGTGTTAGAAGATTTATCAATTTTGCATTTTCAATTGATAAAAATATATCTGGGGGAAAAATTAGATGTCCTTGTGTGAGGTGCAAAAATCAAAAGTTTTTAAAGGAAGATGATGTTTGTAAACATCTATTGACAAAAGGTTTTTTACCTTGTTATGAAAATTGGACTGTACATGGGGAGCCTTATGTTGCAGAACCAATATTGGCTGGACCTTCATCGATTGGAATGAGTCATGTTGTTAATGATGTTTGTCTAGAGAATCCATATAGGAATATGGTTATGGATGCAGTGGGGTTGGGTGATGCATTCTACAATGATAATGTGTCTAGTCCTGTGGTAGCAGGAGAAATTCCAAATCCGGATGCAACTAAATTTTTTAAGCTTTTGAAAGCTGCGGAGGAGCCGTTGTGGGATGGGTGTACCAAGCAATCCAAATTATCTGCTTGTGTACAATTGCTTAATATGAAGTCAACTTTAAATTTGACTCAGAATGCCTTCAACAATTTCATTGACTTTACAAAAAGTTGCATGCCTAATGATGAAAATTTGGTTTCAAATTTTTATGATGCCAAGAAATTTATGCGGCCACTTGGACTTGGTTATGAGAAATATGATGTGTGTCCTAATTACTGTATGCTATACTATGGGGCAGATGCAATGAAAATAAATTGTGATTTTTGTGGAAGTTCACGATACAAACCTAGAAATCCAACTAGTAAAGGTTCCAATAAGGCGGAGAAGCAACTCCGATACTTTCCTCTAACACCAAGGCTTCAGAGACTATTCATGTCCCCATATCATGCCAAAGATATGACATGGCATCATTTTCATAAGTCTGATAATGGGGTTATGGTGCACCCATCTGATGGGGAGGCATGGAAGGAGTTTAATCGTGTCCACTTAAGCTTTGCATCAGATCCGAGAAATATTCGGTTAGGGTTGTGCACTGATGGGTTTTGTCCATTTGACATGTCTTCAAATACATACTCTTGTTGGCCAGTAATTGTGACTGTTTATAATTTGCCTCCGTGGAAGTGCATGACTAGACCATTCATGTTTTTGACAATGATGATTCCTGGGCCAAAGAATCCGGGTAAAAAGCTTGATGTTTTTCTAAAACCTTTGATTGATGAGTTAAAGAATTTGTGGTTTTTTGGTGTTGAAACATATGATGTATACAGAAAGGAAAATTTTCAATTAAGGGCAGCTTTGATGTGGACCATTAGTGACTTTCCAGCATATGGCATGTTATCGGGGTGGAGTACTCATGGAAATCTGTCTTGTCCTTATTGTATGGAGCATAGCAAGGCTTTTAGATTAAAAAATGGGGGGAAAACTACATTTTTTGATTGTCATCGACGATTCCTACCCATGGACCACCCATATAGATTTCAATATGATAAGTTTTTGAAAGGAGTAATTGAAAGGCTTCCTCCTTTACCTCGTCCATCTGGTTTGGAAATGTTAAATGAAGTGTCCAAGTATACTGAGGGACATAATGGAGGTTCATCATATAATGATAAAATTCCTGGCTTTGGTGTTAAGCACAATTGGGTGAAGAAGAGCATTTTCTGGGAGCTTCCATATTGGCATACAAATTTGATTCGTCATAATCTTGATGTCATGCATATTGAGAAAAATGTCTTTGACAACATTTTTTATACAGTAATGGATTGTCCGAATAGAAGTAAGGACAATTTAAAGGCTAGGTTGGATATTCAATTGTATTGTCAGAAGCCAAATTTACATTTGCAACAAGATATGAGTGGTCGGCTTTACAAACCTAAAGGCACTTATTGTCTATACAAGAAACAACAACAAGAAGTTTTGTCATGGATGAAGGAATTATCATTTCCTGATGGTTATGCTTCAAGCATTTCACGATGTGTGAAAGAGGCACAATGTAAGGTTTCAGGGATGAAGAGCCATGATTGTCATGTCTTCATTCAAAGACTTCTTCCAACCGCTTTCCGACCTTACTTACCTAGGCCACTGTGGGAGGCATTAACTGAACTGTCCGTATTTTTCCGAGATATTTGTTCAACAAATTTAAATGCTCAGCACATGGAGTTAATGCAGATGAATATAATCGAAATAATTTGCAAACTTGAAAGGATTTTTCCTCCATCCTTCTTTGACTCCATGGAACACTTGACGATACATCTACCTTATGAGGCAAAAGTTGGTGGACCAGTTCAATATCGATGGATGTATCCATTTGAACGGTATGTTTTCATACTATGTTAATTTTATTCACTTTTTATTTTTTAAAAATAAACTAATTGATAGAAATGGTATAGGTATATGTTTTATTTGAAGAAGAAAGTGACCAATAAAGCTAAAGTTGAGGGTTCCATATGTGAAGCATACTTGATTGATGAAATTACCAATTTTGCATCTCATTATTTTGGTGATGACGTGCAAACAATTTGGAATCGAGTTCCACGGAATGATGATGGTGGCCTTAGAAGTGTAGATGGATGTCTCTCTATTTTTTCCTATCCAGGGAAAAAATTATCCAAAAGATTTTATAAAAGGCAGTTGTCACATGCTGAAATGCAAATTGCGCATAACTATGTGATATTCAATTGTCAAGAATTGAAGCCTTATTTAGAGTAAGTATGAAATATGAATTTGTACTAAATTTATAATAATTTATTATTAACTTTAACATTTTAAAATTTTAGGCAATGTCGACAAGAGCTAAAGTCACAACAACCACATGCGAGTGATGGTGAAATTGAAAAATTATGCGAAGTGATCTTTCCAAATTGGTTAAAAAATAATGTAAGTATTTTAGTAAAATTAATTTATATTTTATGTCAATTAGCTACTTTAAAAATATTATTAATCTCTTTTGAATCATTATTTCTTATGGAGTTAACTATTATGCTAGGTGGAATACCAATCTAATGGAATTGAAAATCAGCTCTTTGGACTTGCTATGGGCCCTTCAACTTCAGTGAAATGTTATAATGGCTATTATGTGAATGGTTTTAAATTTCATACTCAACGTTATGGTCGTTTTAAAAAGACAATGAATAGTGGAGTTTGTGTGAAAGGAAGTTGCTATGATGATAATGAACGTGATTATTATGGAATGCTTAAAGAAGTTGTTCGGCTAAAATACTTGGGGAGTAAGTGCAAGTTATTTATGTTTAAATGTAATTGGTATGATACAAAACGAGGGATTAGAGTGCATCCTTCGAATGGTTTGGTTGAAATCAAGCATACATCTCGACTACACGGAAATGATGATTTTGTGTTAGCACAACAATGTCAACAAGTCTACTATACATATCCACCTGGTAATAAATCATCTGAATGGTGGACGGTTATTAAGACAACTGCTAGAAGTCGTTATAATGTTGACATGGGTGAATTTATTGAAGATGCCAACAATGTGAGATCATTTGATGTTGATCAATCAGATGAGATTTCTCTTTAAAGAGTTTATAAAAAACATGAACACTATAACTTTTTAAAGAGATTCAATGTGTAGGGATGAACTCTTTAAAGAGTTTAAGGTAAGAACCAACACTAATTGTCATAATATTCTTTTTAATTTTGATAACTTTAATGTAGAATTATAAAAATTATCAACTAAATAGCTATGATTGATTTGTGTTATAATTTGTTCTTATTTCTTGTTTACTCTTTAATATCATTTAATTTCTTTAGTTATTATATCATCTTGCAAATTCTGAACAAGATAACACAATATGATTAATTATTTATATAATTTGAAATTTTGTGCACTCTTTTTACTTGGTATATATATTATTTGGTAGAAAAAATATTCCTTTCCTGAGGAAGATGAGTCGATTGTTCGTAATATTTGGGAAGATAAGGCTAGGATAGCTTTGAATCAACAATTGACCCGAGCTCGCAAGAAAGCCATGTCAAAAGAAAACACTACAAATATTATAGATTGTCTTGATAAAGGTCCTGCCTGGATAAACAATGATGACTGGAATCAAATGATCAAAGATGTTTGGTCCACCCCTGAATTTCAAAGGAGATCTGAATCTGCTAGGAGGAATCGATTAACCAAAACAGATGGCAAAATAAGCACTCATTCTGGAGGAACAGTGTCATTTGCATCATATCGAGCTAACATGGTAAGGATTTTTTTTTAATGCTTAAGATAATAAATTAAAATTTGTATATTTATCTTTTATAATATTTATTAATCTTGAAAGCAAGAGGAAGCTGGTGGAAAAGAACCTCCATGGGATGATGTCTTTACAGCTTTGCATCAAAGTACTAAGCAATCTGGTAGCTTTATCGACAACAAGTCTAAAAAAGTGGTTGTATGTATTTTTATTTGATTATTTCTTAATATAACTTAAGTATTATTCAACATTCAAATTAATTTATTGTTGCATGTATTTTATTTGTAGGAAAATTATAAAATGGAGATGATTTCAAAGTATGGAACTGATCGGGAAAATCATCCTTCATTTGATGGAGCAGCTTGGTGTGTGGCTTCAGGAGGAGTTACAAAGGGTAGGGTATATGGTGCACCTCATATGCCAAAATCAAAAGTTAGTACAAGCTCTTCATCACATTCCTACTCGGTGGAGTCATCATATCCCAGTTCATCGTATCGAGCATTGCAAAAGGAGATAAAGGATAAAGAAGAGGAGATAAAGAAAAAAGATGATTTTATTCTTGAAATGAAACGGCAAATGGATTCCATGAAAGAATATCTTGTGAACAATCTTGGATACCATGGTGGGACATCAAATATTGATCAAGGTATGCCACCACCTTTGACTCCATCAATACCGCCACCTATGGCTCCTCAGATAATGACACCTATGGGTCCTGCATTTCAACCAATTTTTAGACCTACACCTCGACCTTTATATCCTGCTCAATCTTCTGTTGATCCACAATATCATGGTTCGTCTTCGCAACCAGCACCATGATTGTATTTTTTGTTGTTTTTTTTTATTGTATTTGAACTTAATTGTATTAATGCAAGTTTAACTAAATTTTTATAATATGAATATTATTTTTATTTTGTTTTTTATTAATGATATAATTAGTTTTAATATTAATTAATTTATGTTGGTTATATATATTCTACAATTTTTAAATTATTGATAAATAATTAAATAAATAAATTAAAAGTGATTTTAATAAATAAATAAAAATTAATTTAATAAAAAAACAAAATGCATGAATCAGCAACGGAGAATCCGTTGCTGATTCACAAAATGAGCAACGGATTTGTCCGTTGCTGATTTGGCAGCAACGGATAATCCGTTGCTAGTTTTGCAACGGATTATCCGTTGCTAAATGTCAGCAACGGATTTTCCGTTGCTGCCAAATCAGCAACGGACAAATCCGTTGCAAAAAAATCAGCAACGACAAATCTGCATCCGATTTGTGCCGTTGCTGATTCCGTTGCTAAATTGTTTTAGCAACGGATGTTAGTTTTATTTGCAACGGAATCGTCCGTTGCTAATTACTCCATTTTTTAGTAGTGATAGAGAGAACAGCTTGCTTTTGAGCAGTCCCCACTCCCCCAAAGAAAATGGACAATTTCTGCGGGTTTATATCCAAACCAGATGTCTTGCCAAAAAGTGATAACTGTCTGAGGAGGCATTGAACCAAATAGGAGTCACCACGAGAGAGAAGTAGAACATCATCTGCAAAAGCAAGGTGACTGATACCTTGCAACTCACACTTGGGATGGAAACGGAAGCCCTCCTGTTGAGAAGCTAGCTTGAGCATTCTGGAGAAATACTTCATACAACAAATGAAAATGTATGGGGATAATGGGTCTCCCTGTCTAACGCCACTGTTCCCCAAGAAGAAACCATGGATGTCTCCATTAACTGCAACAGAGAAGGAAGCGGTGGATACACATTGCATTACAAGGGTAACAAACTTGGCTGGAAAGCCAAGGTGGCAGAGAAGGTTTTCTATAAATCCCCACTGGACAGAGTCGAATGCTTTTTTAAAATCGACTTTCAACAAACAACGAGGAGACGATCTCTTCCTACTATACTGACGGAGGTGCTCTTGCATAAGATTAATATTGTCACTCATAAACCTGCCACTTAAGAATGCATTCTGCATGGGGCTGACAATCTCCTTTAAAACGTGAGCAAGACGACCAGCAAGGATCTTGGCGATCACTTTGTAAATTACATTACAGTAGGATATAGGCTTGAAGTCCGAAGAAGAAGAGACATTCACTAACTTGGGGACCAAAGAAATAATAGAATGATTAACTTGCTTAAGGAGACTGCCCGAATGGAAGAAGTCTTGCACCGCTGCACAAAAATCCCCACCCACAACATACCATGCTTATTTGTAAAAGAAGAAGGAATAGCCATCAGGCCTCGAGGCTTTATCATTGCCAATACTGAAGACTGCCTTGCGTATGTCCTCATAAGACACAAGAGATAGGAGGAAGTCATGGGAACTAGAAGGAAGACATGGGCCACATCTAATACCTGCACTGTAAAGGGGAGTGGTGGTTCTGGATGTGCCTAAGAGGTGCTGGTAATAGGCAACAAATTCATCGCCTACTTGCGGTAAAGAGGCGCTAAGACCACCATGGTTGCACATAATAGCAGAGATGAAATTCCTCCAATGGTTCTGACCCATGAGAGCATGAAAAAACTTTGAGCTTTTGTCACTGTGTTGAAGAAAAGTGCATTTGGTCTTCTAACTGTAGAACTATTTGGAGCAAAGGAGACGGTCTTGAGCATGTAAAAGTTGGTTATCTATGTCCTGCTATAATGCATATTGATGCTGCTCCAGCTCATATTCAAGCTGTGAGACTCGTTCTGATATATGGTTGCAGTGAAGACAATTGAGCTCCTTCAAGTGCACTTTTAGAAGTTTGAGACGACGACATAAAATGTACATGGGGGTGCCATATACAGCGGAGAACCAATGGGAAGAGACCAATGACAAGAACTGAACATGTGATGCCCACATGTTAAAAAATTTAAAACAACATCTGCCCTGCTCAAGAGGACCCAAACAGATTGCTACAGGAGAATGATCTGTAAATGCTCTAGAGGACCCAAACAGATTGCTACAGGAGAATGATTTGTAAATGCTCTAGGAGGACCAAAGTGAACATGAGTGATATGATTCAAAGAAGACCATGAAGGGTTAATTATAACCCGATCAAACTTGCTCCAAACAGAGCCATTTGTCCAACTAAAATGGCAGCCAGTGAAGTTGATATCATGCAAACCAAGATCAAAACAACAATCACAAAAGTCAGAGGTTTCATATAAAGAAACAGTTGTACCATTGTGTTTATCTGTTGAGGAAAGCACTGAATTAAAATCTCCAAGAACCATCCATAGTGAGTTAGAATTCCACCGCCTTAACTCCCCCCACAGGGATCGTCTAGCAGAGATGGTATTAAAGTCATAGACAAAAGTAAGCATAAAGCTAAATTAAGATATCAGGTTGGTCACAGAAAAGTGAATAGCCTGTGCAGATGATGCAAGCAGGTCAAGTTTAACCATTGCTGGATTACAAAAAACCACAATTCTAGCAATACCTGTTACATCCGGATTTGTAAAATACTGTCAGTGCTTGAGATGAAGTTTATGCATTGATGCAACTCTAAAAGGAAACAATTTAGTTTCAAGCAAACCAAACACATCCATTTTATGTTTCTTCATGAGGCTAGCAACCTCATGGTGCTTCAGGGGATTGTTGAGTCCCCTGATGTTCTAACTATATATTATCATGAGAGTGTAGGGGAAGGGGAAGCCCTTCCACTATGATCACAATTCTTCTGATTACGGGTTCTAACCCCACTCTTGGCAGACATATCCAATGAAGGAGCTCTTTCAGAATTTCCAGCCATAGCAATATTACCAGGATTAACATCCACAAGGTTATTTCGGGTAGGAGAGGGATTGCGAGCCTCTTCAGCACTAGGATGTGCTACCAACGGTGCAACACTAGGAGGGGAAGAAACCTGAACGTCTCCAGCACATGAAGGAACCACCAATGGATCAGGCCTGGAAGGGGAGATAGGCCGAACGGTTCCTGTACATATAGGGGAGGAATGAATGACAGGAGTGTTAACATCTAACCCTGTCTCATAAACAACCACCTCCTTCCCCTTAAGACTACAACCAGGCTTTTCGCTGATTTACGCCTAGGTTTCACCATAACCCAACCCTCAGTAGTAGCATGATTAGCTTCAGAAATAGTAGCCACCCCAAAAGCTACTGGAATGTCTTGATCTTGAGATTGGCCTTGCACTTGTGACGGAGGAGAGGTACCCTAGTGAGAGAGCTGGGGACCCAATCGACTAAGAAAACTCCATTTCGCTGCTTGAGCAGCCTTAGCCTAAGGTTGACTAGGAGAGACAGGATTGGTAGCAGCAAAGGCTTTAGGGCAGAGGAGACGAGAATGGCCAAGAACATGGCAAAAGTTACAATACTTGGGCAGGTTCTCGTAAACAACTTTTTGATGCAGAGTAGGACCTTCAGGCAATGAAATCTCCACTAAGCGGCGTAGTTCCTCAAGGGGATTAATTTCCACTAGTACTCGTGCATAAGACATACGGGAAAGGTTTGAGGTAAGTTGGTCACACTGAATAGGCTTCCCAATAACACTGGCTATCTTTGATAAACAAACTAGGGACTAGCAGCACAGAGGAAGACTTGGAAACTTTTCCCAAACCGGCACCCTCGACATCTCTTCACTAGAGAAGTTAATTTTTTTTTATCATAGGTCGTAGAACAAGGGGCCTTCCATACACAAGATAGGGTCCTCCATGAAGAACTATAAGCTTCTCTTTCTCTGTTTTAAATTTGTAAATCAGCCACCCAGAGTCATGGATGGTAAGGGTGGCCTTACATTTCCAAACATTGGAAATAATACTGTTCAAAGCTCTGTAACCGGGGCTTTTTCCATAAACATAGCCCACAGCACAAAAATTCCAAACTTTAAATTTTGGTTATATATCCTCAGGGGATATGGAACAAGTTTTGGAAAGGTGGTTAAGAGAAAAGTTGTAAAGTTTTGTATAAGAAACAGTAGATCTATTGGAGAAGAAAAGATCCCGTCATTTGCTACTACTAGGAGCAGAGATAGGTTTACCTATAATGGAGGAGGGTGCAGGCTCTTGACTGTTAGAAGATGGAGAGGAAGCCATTGCACTCTTCGACAGCGAGGGGGTAGGTATCTGCTCAGCTGGTAGTAAATGAGGAGGGGAAGACAAGTTCTTTGCAGGAAGCATAGTAGGAGCTTGAGGGGAGTCATCATACTCTTCATCTGAAAAGTTAAAATCCAGCTGATCCTCATCCAGGATCTCATCATCAGAAACAACAGTGCAATTTTCCACCAGAACGGCATCCAAATGCTTGGAACCACAGGTAACCACCAACGCTGGAGCAATGTAGGGAGCACAAAGACCCATATCACGAGGTGGAGATGGAGGCAAGAGGGGAGGAACTAGACAGGGTGTACAGGGATCTGCATCGGGTTCTATGACAGGAATAAGGGCTAGAATCACTGAACCATCACCATCATGATCATGAACCTTGGGACCAATAATATGAGCAGACGAAGCGTTTTGTCTACAAGCTACAGTAGAAGTAGCCTTTCGCTTATTCTTCGTCATTTGAAAAAATAGACAGGCGGGAAAAGATGAAAAGAAGGGGGAAACCAAGATGAGGTGAAATCAATGCAAGGGAGTAGAGAAGCGGAGAAGAGATGGGGAATTGGACAAAGAAAGCCAAGGAAAAATCAAACAGCAAGAGTCGCCAGTAGACAAGAGGGAATCCACTCCATGGAGGAGAAGAGCATCTCTCTCTAAGCACACCATAATTTTCAAAATTCTCATGGATTTGGACCTCCTTATGCATCCCATCCCAGAAGAAATCTTGAGGAAACATTGCATGTATTCATTGAAAAGCAAGAGACAATCAATACTCAAAATGCTCAAACTATAACATATTTGAAAGATACTCTTGCAAAGTTCACATATGCTCTCAGTTTTCAGGAGAAAGGTAAGTTTCTATCTTAACCTCAGCAAAATCCTAAGGGCAATACAATTCAAGTGCGAGTAGCTCTGAAGCCAACACATAGATCAAGTCAAATCAGTCACAACTATCTATAGTGGTAAGGTTATTGAAAAACCTATTCTTGAACTTTGTGAGAAAGATGATGAGTTAATCTCTGAGGGTAAGGAAAGGGGTTGAACCTAAACATTGCAAAAAAGAGACTGATTCCCCATCAGTATTTCCATTTCCTCATGCCATGACCAAACAAAGGAAAGTTAATCACAATTTTAAAATCTTTGAAACTTTCAAGCAGGTAAGGATCAATATACCTTTGTTGGATGCTGTTAAACAGGTACCTTCTTATGCTAAATTTTTGAAAGACTTATGCACCATGCAGAGAAAACTGAATGTGAAAAAGAAAGTCTTTTTAGCCGAACAAGTAAGTATTATTCTTCAAAACAATAATGCTTTGAAATATAAAGACCCTGGTTGTCCTACAATTTCATGTTTTATTGGAGAACATAAAATTGAAAAAGCTTTAGTTTATCTTGGAGCTAGTGTAAATGTACTTCCATATTTGGTTTTTCAAAGTCTCAATCTAGATAAGTTAAAACCAACTTTTGTAACTCTTTTACTGCCGATAGATCTGTAAAAGTGCCTAGAGGAATAGTTAAAAATGTATTGGTACAAGTTGATAAATTAATTTATCTTGTGGATTTTATTGTCTTGGATACACAACCTGTTGAAGCATGTAATTTAAATTCTGTTATTTTAGGACGTCCATTTCATGCAACTTCTAATGCATTGATTAACTATAGGAATGGAGTGATGAAGTTATCTTTTGGAAACATGACATTGGAGATTAATGTTTTTAACATTTGCAAGAAACCTGGAGATGATAATGATTTATAGGAAGTAGACTTTATTCAAAAATTAGTTTATGATCAATTTGAAACTACTTCTAGTGAAATTGAGTTTAAGAATCTGAAGATTTGCAAATGTTTATTTTCAGAAAGAATCAAAGGCAAATAGATGGAGACCAAAAATTGAAGAATTGCCACTAAGATCAATTGAGTTCATACCTTCAAGTGTTCAACCTCCAAAACCTGATTTGAAGCCGTTGCCATTCAATCTTAAATACTTATTTTTGGGAGAATATGAAACTTTTTCGGTAATAATCTCTTCCAAACTTAATGCACATCAAGAAAGTAAGTTATTACAGACTCTGAAAATGCACAAAAATGCATTAGGATGGACCATAGTTGACATAAAAGGAATTAATCCTTTGATTTGCACACATAAGATTTATTTGGAGGAAAATGCTAAAACCTTTAGAGAAATAGAACGAAAGCTTAATCCTAATGTGAAAGAAGTAGTGAAGAATGAAGTCATTAAGCTTCTAGATAATGGAATCATTTATCCTATTTCTGATAGTAAATGGGTAAGTCCTACCCAAGTTGTACCTAAAAAGTCTGGAGTCACTGTAATAGCAAATGAGAAAAATGAGTTAATTCCAACTAGGACTATTACTGGTTGGCACATGTGCATTGACTATAGGAAACTTTATTCAATGACTACAAATGATCATTTTCCTTTACCTTTCATGGATCAAATCTTAGAAAAAGTTGCAGGTCATGAATTTCATTATTTTCTAGATGGCTATTTAGGTTACAACCAAATTGAAATTGCATTGGAAGATCAAGAAAAGACTACTTTCACATGTCCATTTGGTACTTTTGCATATCGAAGGATGCCTTTTGGATTATGTAATACACCAGCCACGTTTCAAAGATACATACTTAGCATATTCAGTGATATGGTTGAACATTTTCTTGAGATTTTTATGGATGATTTTTCTATTTTTGGTGATTCATTTGATGATTATTTAACTAATTTGGAAAAAGTTTTGAGTAGGTGTGAAGAGAAGAATCTTGTGCTAAATTGGGAAAAATATCATTTTATGGTAACAAACAACATTGTACTTGGTCACATTGTTTCATCAACAAGAATTGAGGTTGACAAATCTAAAACCGAGTTAATTGCCAACTTACTGACACCAAAATTTGTTAAAGATGTTAGATCATTTTTAGGACATGCTGGTTTTTATAGAAGGTTCATCAAAGATTTTAGTGTAATATCTAATCCATTGAGTAACCTTCTAGCAAATGATAATATTTTTGAATGGATTGAGCATTGTGAAGAAGCTTTTGTTAAACTTAAAAACTTGCTTACTTCTACTCCTATCATTCAACCTCCTGATTGGTCATTACCTTTTGAAATAATGTGCGACGCTAGTGATTATGTGGTAGGTGTTGTCTTGGCACAAAGAAAAGATAAGAAACCTTATGTGATTTACTATGCAAGTAAAACTTTAAATAGTGCTCAAATGAATTACACTACCATTGAAAAGGAATTACTTGCAGTAGTATTTGCATGTGAAAATCCAGGTCTTATCTTGTTGGCTCACCTGTTGTTGTTTTTAGTGATCATACAGCATTGAAATATCTTCTTTCTAAGAAGGATTCAAAGGCTAGATTGGTGCAGTGGATTTTGTTACTTCAAGAATTTGATATCACAATCAAGGACAAGAAAGGCACCGAAAATATTATCGCGGATCATTTGTCAAGATTGACAATAGATTCCACATCTGACATCACACAAATCAATCATTACTTTCCTAATGAATCTTTACTTTATATTTCTACAATACCTTGGTTTGGTAACATCGTTAATTTTCTTGCAACAAGAGATTTGCCATCTCATTGGAGTACCAAAGACAAAAGAAAGTTTTTGAACGAAGTGAAGAACTTTTATTGGAATGACCCTTACTTATTTAAATATTATTCTGATCAAATATTTCAAAGATGCATTTCTAATAATAAGGTAAGTAATATCCTTAACTTTTATCATTCTAAGGCATGTAAGGGTCATTTCTCATCAAAGAAGATTACTGCAAAATTCTTACAATGTGAATTTTATTGGCTCACCATGTTTAAGGACACTTATGCATTCTGCAAAACTTGTGATTATCAAAAGTTAGGATCTATTTCAAAACATCACATGATGCCTTTAAATCCTATTCTTGTCATTGAAATCTTTGACTCTTGGGGTATAGATTTCATGGGTCCATTTCCTCCATCATTTGGTTTTGTGTACATATTAGTCGTGATGGATTATGTTTCAAAATGGATAGAGGCAATTCCAAGTTGAAACAATGATCATAAAACTATGATCAAGTTTTTGAAAGAAAATATTTTGAGTCGGTTTGGAATCCCTCGAACCATGACAAGTGATGGTGGAACACATTTCTACAACAAGCCATTTGAGTCTTTAATGAAGAAATATGGAATCACACACAAAGTTGCCACCCCTTATCACCCTCAGACAAGTGGACAAGTAGAACTTGCTAATAGAGAGATCAAACAAATCTTGGAAAAAATAGTGAACCCTAATCAGAAGGACTAGTCTTTAAGACTTAATGATGCACTTTTAGCTTATCGAACTTCTTTTAAAATATTATTAGGTATGTCACCTTATAGGTTGGTTTATGGAAAATCTTGTCACTTGCCTGTGAAATTTGAAGCTTATTAGGCTATCAAAGATTTCAATTCAAACCTTGATGATGTTAGCCAACTGCGTAAGTTATAAATAAATGAGCTTGAGAAAATAAGAAATGATGCATATGAGAATTCAAAAATTCATAAAGTAAGAATCAAAGAGTTTCATGACAAGAGAATATTGAGAAAAACATTTGATGTTGGTAAAAATGTTTTGCTTTATAATTCCCGACTCCATTTATTTCCTAGAAAGCTAAGATCAAGATGGAACGATCCATTTATTGTGAAACATGTGTATCATTATAAGGCCTTTGATATTGAGAATCCAAAGAATGACAATGTTTTTAAGGTAAATAGACATCGTTTGAAAGCTTACTTTGATAATTTCCCTAGTGAAAATGAATCCATTGGTTTGAATGACTCTGTATATAAAGGTTGATTATTTTGTTTTTCTCACATTGTTGTTGTTTTTCTTTTTAGTGTGACTCTTGTTTTGCTAGTCTTTCTCCAACCCCGGTTAAATGGCGGATAACGGTACTCCATGACTTTTATGTCGATTCTTTTAGTTTCCCATGATAACTGATATCTGTGTATATATTTGTTCAATTCTTTATTCCTTCTCTTTTCTTTGCATCTCTTTTTCTCTCGTCTAAAAAATGGACACCGTTCTTGAAAAATTGAAAAAGTATTTTCCTGTTTTGCCTCCAAATGCGATTTCAAAAATTTATCGTGTTAGGTGTGAAAGATTAAGGTTGTTAATGAACCATGGAATTCCTGAAGATATTCATTGGATGATTGAAGCAAAGGTTCGATTATCATGTGAGTCTTCCAATTCTTTTATTTCATACATGCTTAGGACAGGTAAAAGCACTTTTGCAAAGAAACATCGTGCAAAACGACTGAAAGTCTGTCACCGATGTGCCAGATGGACTTGTAATGCACAATGTCGTTCTTTAGGAATGATATCTATAAACCGTGAAGATAAAATACAATTCATTAAGGATGGCCTGAGTAAGAGTCTTTAGATAATCTTCTATTAACTCTTGAGACGCATCCTAATAGAGATGTGCATCGTAAAATTCATAATTTATGGCTCCATTTTCATAAAGAACATGATCGACTTAGTCTTGGAAATTTGACTAAAAAGACCTTGTTTGTCAGTTTTTAAGAAAACTAGATAGGAGGCTTATCTCCGACCCATAGAGGGCATTTAAGCCGATCTTGGACATAAAACCAAGGGAAGATGTGAGTCATAATCACAACTACCTGTACATACACATGTTTTGACCAAAAATAAAAAGAGAAAGAGTGTGTGAGACTCTAATTGGCCTACATATATGTGGTATGATTGCATTTTTAATTTCTCATCTATAAAATATTCTCTTCCTTCTCTTTATTTCTACTCAACCCATACATTTAACAGATATAGAAGTATGTAGAAATGACTGGTTCCTCAAGTCATCAAATAAGAAATATTTGTGTTTTTGGTGGATCCAGTCTTGGGAAAGAAAATGAGTTTTTTGAATCAACAAATCATCTTGGTCAGGTACTAGCTGAGAGAAAGATTCATTTAGTGTATGGGGGAGGCAACCTTGGGTTAATGAGGTGTGTGTCAATAGCTGTATTTTTAGGAGGCAGTCAAGTTTTGGGGGTCATCCCCAAAGCTTTAGCAAAAGGGGACATCATTAAAAAAACAATTGGAGAGGAGCTATAGGTCTCCACAATGTCTGATCGAATGAATGTAATGTTTGATCATGCTAACGCTTTCATTGCCTTACTAGGTGGTTTGGGCACATTAAAAAAGATATTTCATATTTTCTTTTGGGCCCACTTGAACATTCACCAGAAACCTATATGTTTGCTTAATGTTAATGGTTTTTATGATAATTTGTTGTCTTTTCTTGATCATGTTGTGGAACAGAATTTTCTAACATCTTCGGCACGACAAATCATAATCTCTGCTGCTACTACTGAACAACTAATTGATCAATTGCAATCTTTCATCCCTGTAATTGATTCCTCTATGAGTCGAATAAACTAGTCAAAAAAGGAAAGCCGTAAAAAGCTGAGATTGGATTTGAGCCTTTGTTTGTAAAAACTTGTGTCTTTTGGTTTTATTAATAGCATAATATCCTTTTGTTTTGTTATCTCTTATATTTGTTTAAGCGTGTTTCAGGCTTGTCAGTAGTCGCTGCTTCAGGTGATGTCTTCTATACTCTACCTTTCTACCTTAGAACATTGAGGACAATGTCTCATTTTGGTTAGGGGGAGAGGGTAGTAGTCGTAAGTTAAGTAGTCGTAAGTTAAAAAAAAAACTAACTTTTTGTTATTATTAAAACCATTTAACAAAACTGTTATTGTTAGGATGACAGAGTAAAAAGGAGTTTTATTGACTTTTGAGACGCATCTTAGTAAACATTTTTATCAAAGTCTATCATAACACTTCTTGAAATATTTAGGTTTACAAACTCTCGTATTGTTATTACTTGATTATGCTTCTATACTCATTTAACAAGTATTATTAAACCTTTATTTTCACACACACACTTTAACATATGATTGTGGGTTGCACATTGAATTGCTATATTAATTATGTTCTTTTATTAAAGGTAACAACTAAGGGAAAGAGATTAGATATAATTCGTAAAATAAAAAAAAATATTGATGATAATAAAAACATAGATAAATTTGGTTTCGTAGCCTCTCTAACATAAGCAATTAAGCCCGAATGGGTGTTTTAACACCTAATACCCTAAAGTTATAAAAGGAGTTTATATTATACTTATTTAAAATACCAGTAGTGGATCTTCTAACATTGACATTTATTTTATCCTTGTTTAATCCTTACATTAATATCACATCTCAAAAGTTCTCTTTAACGCCTTTTCAT
Source organism: Populus nigra (assembly GCF_951802175.1). NCBI lineage: Eukaryota > Viridiplantae > Streptophyta > Magnoliopsida > Malpighiales > Salicaceae > Populus > Populus nigra. The sequence continues at coordinate 6,196,364 of NC_084863.1, read as the reverse complement.
TTATTATTTGTAATTTTATATAGTTGACCTCCTTGTGGTCGACATCGGTCTTGTCAGGTTATTTATTACTTCGACACTCCTGCACTTGAGATGAGACATCAATCTTTTGATCGTGTCATATATACACTCTATGTTCACACAAAAAAAGTTATGTTTTTTTTTTCAATATGGGATAAAAAACCTTTTGAAACAATCTTTTAAACTTGATTGTTTATAACATGTATAGTTTATATGCACATGGATTGTTTTTAAATTTTTTTCATATAAAATAATAAAACATCAAATAAATTCTTTTCATTTTTTTGGGTGACTTGGAGCTTTGGCCGGGTCTGTTTCATTCAAAATCCGGCCATGTAATTGGTTTAGAGTAAACCGGTTGACTTGTTGGGTCAACTTAGAACTCGGGTGACTCGACAAAAACCCTGTAAAGACCTTTTTTTTTCCAGATGTGTTTTTTCTCCTACCCATAGACTTTTTTTTTCATAATTTTCAATTGGTTACTAACTCATTTCAAAGCTCACTATATACATACTAGAAGAATGTTTCATTTTTTCAATGTGGGATTGAAATCTTTTAGTTTATATACTCTATATTCACAGGAAAAAAGTTATGTTTTTCAATACAGGTTTTGGTTTAAATACTTCAACTTAGAAGAATAAAATAATATCTTTCTAATGTGAGATAAAAAAACCTTTTTGAAACAATATTTTAAACTTAATTGTTTACAACATGTATAGCTTATATGCACATGAATTGTTTCTTAATCTTTTCATATAAAATAATAAAACATAAAATATTTTTTTTCAATTTTTCGAGGTGATCAGCCTTGGCCGGGTCTATTTTATTCAAAATTCAGCTCTGCAATTGGCCCGAAGTAAACTGGTTGACCTATAGGTAGGGGTGTTCAAAAAAACTAAATAACTGAAAAAACCGATGAAAAATTAACCGAGAAAACCGAACCAAGATGAAAAACCGATTAAACCGATTACTAAGATAAAAAAATCTTTCCAGTTCGGTTTGGTTTCGGTTTCACCACCAAAATCGGTGAACCGAACCGGCTACCCATAAAAATAAAGCCAGAAACGACCTAGTATAAATACTAAATGCAAATGGTATAGTAAAGTGTAAACCTAAACCTAAACCTAAATGACATTACAATTTACTTCTGCAGTCGCCGCTCACACCAGACCCTTCTTCCTTTCCCCTTCAATTTTCATCTTCTCTGCCTCTTGCCCCCGCATCTGTCTCTTCTCTAGCTGATCAATAAGCAAATAACCTAGATCTCCGCATCTATCTAGATTCTAGTATACTTGCAATTGAAAAAAAACCTGAACAAAACCCCTTAACGTCTCTCTTCACCTGCAACAGAAAGAGTCAAAGAGGTAAAGTTTATTGTTTATCCATGTGTTAATTCTGGCCTTCGTGTGCTTGTAAGTTTTACTTGTAACATTTGTTCCATTAGAGATCTCTGACCTCTGCTTCTTTTTCTATCCTCTTGCAGCTAGGGTTTTTGCATCTTTCTTCATGTTCGTCCCCTTTCCCCGGCTCTCTCTCATTTCTGTTGATTTGTGTTGATATGGAGTTATTGATTGCTTTGTGTAGATTTCTGTTGATTTGTGTTGACTGTTGATATCGAGTTATCTTTCGAAGTTTTTACTGTTTTTACATCTTGTAACATTTGTGTTGATTTGTGTTGATCTCTGATCTCTGTTGATTTGTGTTGATATCAATCTATTTTATGTTGTATTAATTATGGGCTGTTGGCAGTATGTTCATGACTTCATTCTGTTTTATTCTAGTAATAAGTTCATTCTGTTCATGTATGATCTGTTAAATGTGTTAATCCTGCTAAGTGCTAATAATTATATAAGAGAGAGATTGCGTGAGAATCCATATGGGGAAGTGAAATAATTCAATGAAAATCTGAATAAGTTAATGGAACCGAGGCCTTGATTGAGTAAAATGTGTTGGATCAGCATGTGTAAATGCCACGGACTTTCAGGGGTTTGCTTGCTCTTTCCTTCATTTTTAGAATAGAAATTGGTCCATTACAAACTTTTTACAATTGAAATTGGTCCATTACAGACTTTCAGGTTCATTGCATGTGTAATTTATAATATGCAGATTTTTTAGAATAAAGAGGTGATAGATGCCTTTTTGCAATTATATGAACCTAACATGATGCTCAACTTCTGTTTGATTCTCAATTGTAGTCAGATGTTGATTCATGTTGTTGTTTTCTTAATTTTAGATGGATAATAGGGAAAATCCTACATCGAATGAGTCAAATCCTTCAAGTTCAGAACCAAATTCTTTGCCTATTCCAGTTCCAGTTACTACCTCCAGCATAAACAACAACACTGAAGAAGGTAATCCACCTTCTAGATGTAATAAAAGAAAAGCATCCCAAATTTGGGACCACTTTAAAAAACTAGATGGTAATGCTAAAACTCCTAGGGCTGCATGTAAGTATTGTGAAAAAGACTATGCATGTCATACTATACTTAATGGGACTAATAACATGTGGAGTCATCTAGGTGTATGCAAAAAATTTCATTTTGTCATTGATCGAAAACAAAAAACTCTAGTTTTAGAACCTAAGCCTAAAATAGAGGGGGGTGATAATGGAGAGGAAAATTTGGTGACTGTTAAGGTAGTGGGTTATAATTATGAAGAGTTAGGAAAGCCCTTGAAAAAATGATTATACTTGATGAGCTACCTTTTAACTTTATAGAAAACCAAGGATTTAAATCATTTTGTAAAGTAATGCAACTTAGATTTGATGTTCCTTCTCGTTTGACGATTTAGAGAGATTGTTTGAAAATTTATTTAGTTGAGAAGGAGAAATTAAAGAAAGCTCTTAAGGATCAACATTTATGTTTAACAACTGATACTTGGACATCAATCCAAAATATTAATTATATGTGTTTGACTGCTCATTGGATTGATGAAGGTTGGAACTTGAATAAAAGAATTCTAAACTTTTGTCAAGTTTCTAATCATAAAGGTGAAACCATTGGCCAAGCGATTGAGAGTTGTTTATTGGAATGGGGAATTGATAAGATTTTAACAGTTACTGTAGACAATGCAAGTTCAAATAATTTGACAATAAAATATCTGAAAAGAGTAACAATTGGGTGGGCAACTAATATATTGTCAAATGACTTCATGCATGTTAGATGTTGTGCACATATTGTTAATCTTATTGTATATGCGGGGTTGAAAGATATTAATGATTCAATGGTTAAAATTAGGAATGCAGTAAGGTTTGTTAGATCTTCTCCTTCTAGACAACTTGTTTTTAATCAATGTGCGGAAAGGTTGAAAATTGGGAGTAAAAAATATGTTTGCTTGGATGTTGCAACTAGATGGAACTATACATATATGATGCTAGATGCGGCTGTTAAATTTGATGTGGTTTTTATGAGGTTAGAAGAAACCGATCTTAGGTATTTGAGTTACTTTGAGGTTGATTCACAAGGGAAACAAAAAAACTTGGGTCCTCCTGCTTTAGAAGATTGGGAAAAGGCTAGATCTTTTGTCAAGTTCTTGAAATTATTTTACACGGTTACATTGAAATTTTCTGGCTCGTTGTATGTGACATCGAATTCTTTCTTTCATGAATTGATTTCTATGCACACAAACATATCTCAACTTTGTAGAAGTGAAGATGTTTATGTAAGTAAAATGGCGAAGAATATGATAACAAAGTATAAAAAATATTGGGGGGATCAAGATGCACAAAACTTTTTGTTGTATGTGGCTATTGTGTTAGATCCACGTTTCAAATTGAAGTATGTGAGATTTTGTTTTGGAAGATTGTATGATGTTGAAGAGGCTGAAAATTTTACAATTAAGGTTAAAAATACTTTGCTAAGGTTGTTTGAGCATTACATGAATGTTGATGAGAATGTTGAGGTTGTTCATAGTGTTGGAACAAGTATAAATTAAAATGTTAATGTTGATTTAATGGTGGTAAATGATGATATGTTGGATGACTTGGCTTCTCAATTCAAAAAACATTTAGAGGAAGAGGGCAGTGTCCAAAAAAAATGAGGTTGAGAGGTATTTGGGTGATGATTGTGAGGATCCGAATGATTTTAAATTAGATATTTTGCGTTGGTGAAGGTGTAATGCTCCAAAATACAAGATTCTTTCTAAGGTGGCACAATACGTGTTAGCCATCCCGGTATCTACAGTTGTTTCTGAAGCAGCATTCAGTACTGACGGTCGCATATTAAATCCATTTCGAAGCTCTTTATTTCCATCGATAATGCAAGCACTTGTTTGTTGTCAGAATTGGTTGAGTTTAGCACCAATTCCAATCAACATTAGAACCTTCATGGATTATATTGAAAATTCTGAGATGATTGAGTCAGGTAATTTCTCTTACAAATTTAAATTTAGTTATTTTATAATATTATTTATTTACATATATTTAATCTAACATTTTAATTTATGTTTTTGTAGAATTTGGTGAAAGTTTAAAAATTTCAACTGATTGTTTGTAAGTAGTATTGGTGGCTTGGTGCAATGTTGGAATATAATTGTTTTGGGTAATTAATTTACTTTACCTTGTTAATTTTCCTTAAAATTTTGCATACTTAATTCTTTCAATAGTTGAACTATAATATGTTGTTAATTTGCTAGTGTTTTTTTATAGTATTATCCTTGCTGGAATTTTTGGATGCTGGAATTTTTGGATACTGGTGTTGCTGTGTTTTTTTCTTCAAAGTTCAAATTATGCTGGATGTTTATGATAATTTATTGCTGGTTGCTAATGTATTCACTTGTTAATGTTAACTTTTCTAGTGCGAACGGACTTTTAATTTGAGGTTTTAAAATTTGATCATACATCTTGTATATTGCATTGATTTAGCACTTTGGGAAGTATATTAAAAGTCAGTTAATTTGCATCTCTGTGGGATTTTAATTTCTGTCCTAATTCATGTCCAGATTTTAATTTATATTGAAAGTTCATATTAAAAGTTAGCCATGTGAATTAGCTTAACATTATAAATGTTTAAAAGTTGAACTTGCTTTAAATTTTAAAGCTTAATTTAATTGAAACCGTAAGCCAATTTTAAAGCTTAGCCATGCTAAATCTTCCCAAACCGTAAGCCAATTAAAAAAAAAACCAAAAAAACCCATGGGATTAGGTTTCCTGGTTTTTTCCTTAAAAAACCAGATTTAACTGAACCAGACTGGTTCGATTAATTTTTTACAACAATAATGTAATTCGGTTCGGTTGGTTATTTTAGTCTAAACCGAACCGAACCGAACCGTGAACACCTCTACCTGTCGAGTCAACCTGGAACTCGAGTGATCTGGCAAAAACCCCATAAAGATCCTTTTTTTCATATATATTTTTTCTCCTACCTAGAGGTATTTTTTCATATTTTTCATTTGGTTACTAACTCATTTCAAAGTTCACTATATAAATACTTAAAGAATGTTTTATTTTTTCAATGTGAGATTTGAAGTCTTTTAGTAAATATACTCTATATTCATAAGAAAAAAATTATATTTTTTCAATGTGGGATAAAAAATTCTTTTGGTTTAAATACTTTAACTTAAAAGAATAAGATAGTATCTTTATAACGTGGAATAAAATACCTTTTGAAATAATCTTTTAAACTTAATTATTTACAACATGTATAGCATATATTTACATGGATTATTTTTTTATTTTTTTCATATAAAATATTAAAACCTCAAATATTTTTTTTTAATTTTTTCAGGTTGACTCGAGTCAACCCGTGTAACCCGGGACCCGACCCCTTGGCCGGGTCAACCTCTAGGTCAGGTTTGATAACTATAGTTAGCATGAAAATATAACTTTAAAGAATACAATTGAGAAAAAATAAAGTGACATGACTGGTTAAAAAACTATATAAAAAAATAGACAAAACTTTCTCTTTTTTATTATGTTCAGGGATCTCTTTCAAAAGATATTGATTTTTTTATTATGTATTTAATTTTTAGAGTGCTTTGATTCATCTATGGTTTTATTTATATCTTTTATATAGATAATCTATGTTTTTGAAAATAAAAAATATTTATTTTTAAATGATATTCTTAATATGTGTAGCTTTACATGTTATTTTTTTTTATTTTATTTTATTCAATTAATTTAATATTTTACTTTTCAAGATTTAATATCTTTATTTTTTATTGATTTTTCAAGTTTTATTTTGAAATATCATTAATAATTTTTTATTGTTTTATTAATGTACATATTCTTAGTTTACTAATTCAATAGCGTTGAGCCTGCCATGTTGCCGGTAAAATCCAATAAAATTAGATTGTTGAGAACCAAAACACTTAATATATTCTTTATATTTTTAAAAAAATTATTATTATACGGCGCAGAATTTGAGAAATATTTTATTTATTGTACAAAAACATGGTCTCACTAAAGTTAAAGAACACGTAGCTACTAGCTAACATAAGAAATAACCTTTCACGTGCGCCTCTACTCTCCACACGTTGCCAACCTACCACAACCATCTCTCAGTCTCCCTCTTCTCCGTCTTCCCCTCCTATATGTATATACTATATATTAATTAGAAATCTCACATTTCTAAGCATTTCAAGTTAATACAGGAAACAAGAGATAATCATGTCTCCTCTAATACTTTACTCGGCACTATTAGCCATCTTCGTCTATTGCCTTCTTCAGCTGCGAAGCCTTCGTGAACGTCACGGCAAACCCTTTCCACCAGGCCCAAAACCATGGCCCCTAGTTGGAAACCTACCCCATCTGGGGCCTATGCCTCACCACTCCATGGCAGCCCTGGCAAAGACTTATGGACCTCTCATGCACCTCCGGTTCGGCTTCGTCGACGTGGTGGTGGCGGCATCGGCTTCTGTGGCTGCTCAGTTTTTGAAAGTACATGATTCTAACTTCTCTAGCAGGCCACCAAACTCCGGTGCCAAACATATTGCATATAATTACCAAGACCTTGTGTTTGCACCCTATGGGCCACGGTGGCGCATGCTTCGGAAGATCAGCTCCGTCCATCTCTTCTCGGCTAAGTCCTTGGATGATTTTAGACATATTAGACAGGTTAAGTTCATTTCATTCCGTATTTCTTAATTAACGCTTGTGATATATCTTGATCTGTACAGCACTGCGCCTGCGCCTGCGTGACTTATTAATTATTCTGCTTTGGTAAGGGCAGATACTGTAACAAATCGGGACTGACTTCTATAATTGCATTTGCCCCTTGGCAGAGCCTTGGTGCAGTAATAAGCCTGTTTTTTTCCTAATAAAAAATTAACCAAACAAACCATACACGTATGTATGTATGTATGTAATGTTTTTTATTTATTATTATTCTGTTTAGATTGGTTTGGATACTTAAATGGTTTTTTTTTGTTGGAATAATATTACTTGCTAGCGTTTGGCTTTGGACTAATATTCTTTGCTTCTCGCTAATGGAGGTAGTAGGTACTAGCTTCATCAGATTTCTAAGAAATTCCTAACCCAGCATTGATTAAAGTTATCTTTGTAATCGATTGCAAATTGTTGGTCGTTGACTTGGGTTTTTTATTTGATGTGTTTATTGACCTTGTATATACACACTGCACATGCAGGAGGAAGTGGCAGTGCTTACAGGGGCACTTACAAGAGCAGGTCCAACCACACCAGTGAACTTGGGTCAATTGCTCAATGTTTGCACAGCTAACGCTCTTGGGAGGGTGATGCTAGGGAGGCGCGTGTTCGGCGACGGCAGTGGTGATGGTGACCCGAAGGCAGATGAATTCAAGTCAATGGTGGTGGAGGTAATGGTGTTGGCTGGTGTGTTTAACATCGGTGACTTTGTTCCTGCTTTGGAGTGGCTTGACTTGCAGGGTGTAGCAGCTAAAATGAAGAAGCTTCATAAGAGATTTGATGCTTTCTTGACTAACATTGTAGAGGAGCATAAAACCAGCAGCAGCACTGCTTCTGTTAGATCAGAGAAGCACACTGATCTGTTGAGTACGTTGATTGCTCTGAAGGAGCAGCAGGATGTTGATGGTGAGGAAGGGAAGCTGACTGACACTGAAATCAAAGCATTGCTCTTGGTATTTATTTCTGATGCCTTCTTAGTATTAATTTAGTAGAATATGCTCTTAAAATCATTAAAACAAAACATTTAATTTCAATCAATGCGTAATTTATTTTGGAAAATATATCTTACTATCAAGTAAAAAAAACAAGTCTATTGCCTTGTAGTGTTAAAATAAAGTAATTAATTGTTGATATCAGCTAAATCATTAAAAATTAATAATAAAAATAATAAATCAACAATAGAAAAGCACCTTGTCAACCTCCATAACAGAGCTGACTTGCGGTTGCAGAATATGTTCACTGCTGGCACCGACACATCGTCAAGCACAGTGGAATGGGCTATTGCAGAGCTTATACGGCACCCAGACATCCTGGCCCAGGTCAAACAAGAGCTCGACTCCGTCGTCGGTCGAGACCGTCTGGTAACTGAATTGGACTTGGCGCAACTCACCTACCTCCAAGCCGTGGTCAAGGAAACCTTCCGGCTCCACCCTTCAACACCGTTGTCTCTTCCACGCATTGCCGCAGAAAGCTGCGAGATTGGTGGCTACCACATTCCGAAGGGCTCGACTGTTTTGGTGAATGTATGGGCCATAGCTCGTGACCCCGATGTATGGACTAAGCCGCTTGAGTTTCGTCCCGAAAGGTTTCTTCCCGGTGGGGAAAAGGCTGATGTTGACGTTAAGGGAAATGATTTTGAGCTTATACCATTCGGTGCTGGGCGTAGGATTTGTGCAGGGATGAGTCTCGGGCTGCGTATGGTTCAGCTATTGACTGCAACTTTGATCCACGCCTTTGACTGGGATTTGGCCGATGGGTTGGTACCGGAGAAATTGAACATGGACGAGGCATATGGTCTGACTTTACAACGTGCCGTCCCCTTAATGGTGCACCCTAGGCCAAGGTTATCCCCAAAAGTCTACCGGACACCAAATTAAAAAAAAAAAGGATAATCATGATGCTAGCCTTTTTTTTTTTTTTTGAGTGTGAGATAATTAAAACAAAAAAAATCAGACTTTGCAATGCCGTGTGAGTTGTCTGAATATTTTCAATGTTGTATGACTAAATGCACAATAAACTGTTTTTTTTCCTTATTTTTTTTAAATTTCATCACTAAATAATTTTTATTAATTGGTAATAGATAATATAATTTTTTTTGTTTTAATTTTTTTTTACAATTTAACTTAATTCCAATCACTATCATTAAAATAACTCCATCGCAAGAGCTAGTGGGATAGCCAAAACCAAAAAATTATACCTCTTTACCTATTAGTTTTTAATAGCTTCAACAAAATAATTATATGAATAGCTAAAATATATATATATTTTTTATAAAATATTATTTTTATATTTTTATGTAGAACAACCGAAAGCAAGATAAAATACGTATATTTGTTGATGAATGTCTCCTTCTTTATTTCTCTTTAAAAAAAAAATTAGACATGCAAATCTCAAAATCTTGTGCCTCAATTTAATTACTATACTATAAATTACTTATATTAATTATATAATTAAAAACTTCATGATTATATTATATAAAAAATAACTAAATTAGTTATATGATTATATTAAAATTAGTTTAATATAAAATATATTAAAATATAATTGATTTTTTTAAAATGACTTTTTACCATTAAAATATATATAAATAAAAAAACTATTTTTATATTATTTAAAAAACTATTTTACCAACTTAGCTTTTTAATATAAAATCTCTCTTTGAAGATGCTATTACATCATCATATGTATATTATAAATTTCTAGCAAAACAGAACTAGGTGGGCATCAAGCAATAACCAGTCAGCAGCTCTCGTGTTAATTTTTTATAGTTCATCTACCAAGTATATATACGAAGGAAGCCTGGACCCCACATAAAGCGGGTCTCCGCAGGTGGCATTAATTTTTTTTTTTCTTTTTAAGAGTTGTCCACCCTTTTTTATGACAAATCAAGAGTCGACGGTACATCACCTAGGTGTCTAGATTCCCGTCATCAATAACGGCTGGAAGAGGAAAGTGGGGTGCATGTATGAATACTTTATTTATTAACTAAAAATACCTTTAAATTAATTTTAAAACAAAAATTTAAATAAAAAACAAAAAATTATTAATTTTAATCTATTTTTTCTAGCTAAACAAGATCATAAAATCATCTTAATAAAACTTATCTCATCAAATATAACCTATTAATACCAATTTTTTTTATTAAAATATGATTAACCAACAACCTTTTTATCTATTATTTTTAAAATTCAAGAAAAGATACAAACTTTCTTAATCATGAGGCTGAGAGTGTATTTGGTATTGCGGTAGCTGTTATGGTTGTGATTAAAAAAAAATTGTTTTATAAAAAGTACTTTTAGTTGAGGTTGGTTTGAAAAAATAGATGTTTGGTTAAAACTGTGGTTGAAATTGAGGTTGAAGAAAAAATAGTTTTAACATGTTTGATTAAAAAAATACTTTTAAAATTGAGGTTATAAAATAATTAACATATATATATATAAATGATTTTTAACTTAAATATTGTAGATTTAACTACACTATATCAAATATTTTTTATTATTCTATTAAACTATATGTAATGTTATTATATACGAAATCTATTTAACAATGACTATATTTTTCATGGTTTTTTAAGCGCGCAACAACAAAACTGAATTTTTTTAATTTATATAGTGTTATTAAATAATAAAGATTGTGATATCTTTATTATTGGAATTGTGATCAAATTCCACAAATGTTACGTCATCATGCGATATCTTTCTAATTTATGTAGTGTTATTAAATAATATTAAATACTAGTTTTTCGAGTACAACACAATTTTTTTTAAAAAAATTTACAATTTCATCACAGTACGAGTAAATTTAATTCACCTTAAACTAATTTTTTTAAAAAACCAAAAAAAAATTGTTCACGATTAACTGCACTGGTGTTGTTCGGGAAAAAAAAACTAAACTTTTCTCTTTGATTTTTCAAAAAAAAAAAACAGAACATTGCAAGCTCCACTGTTCCTAAAAATTACCATGAGAAGGCAGCTGGGCAGTAAAAATCAGTAGGCTCTACCAAGTAAAATCAGGTTTGCTTTCTTTACTAAACATAAAAATGTGTGGTTACAGGTGAATCTCACCCGCAGTCATAATACTAAACAGCATCTAAATGTATTCTTGGTACGTAGTGTAAAGTGATTTTTAATTTAAAAATATATTAAAATAATATTTTTTATATTTTTATTTTTATATTATCATATCAACACTATTAAAAAAAAAACTAAATAAAACATGATTTTTTTTTCATTCTAAATATTTTCAAAACACAGGTAAAAACATGATACCAAACAACCTTAAAGCAGGTAATACTCATTAAAAAATGAGGAGAATTAAGCCAAACTGTCCTTAAATTTTACATAAAGATATTTGTTTGAAGGTTAAATTAGAGAATAGCATAAAATATAAGGATATACTGGGAGCAATTAGAATTGCAAGGACAGATTGGAGACTAGTCATTCAATATAAGGACAAGTTGAGCTCATTCTCTCAAAATTAGTTTAACAATTAGGGCTAAAACGTAAGAAAACAAAACACCGAGGGACTTATTGTGTAGTTAAAGTTTGAACAGAGATCCATCTCCACTTTCGAGCTCGCTAATGCTGAAGGGGACGGCCCTCTTAACTCCCCTCCTCCTTTCTCCACCGGAATTTCCCTGTAACAGGTCAGTCCTCCCCACCACCACCTTTTTTTATCCGATCAGATCATCTGAAAATCGATTATGATTATGTGAGTCAATTAGAAACCCTAGAAAAACAAATGACGGAACAACAAATTATGAACAACAATACCAATAGTAATATTCCGGTGAGCGAAGTGTATTGGTCTCTCGTCGATAAAGCCGATAAAAAGTTCTCCAAAATAAGAGACCTGCCTTACTATGAACGCAACAGGTTCTTCCTCGCTTCTTCTTCTTTCTTTAACTTTTCCTTTTCTTTTAATTAATTAATTATGGTTTTATTTTGGGTGGTGGTGGTGCTGCTGCTGCTGTTAGGTATGATACGTATTTTTACAAGGTATTCAAGGTATACACGCAATTGTGGAAATTTCAACAGGAAAATCGGCAGAAACTGGTCGAAGCGGGGTTAAAACGATGGGAGATAGGGGAGATCGCATCGCGGATTGCTCAGCTTTATTACGGGCAGTATATGAGGACGAGTGATTCCAGCTATCTGTCTGAATCCTATGTTTTTTATGAAGCAATTTTGAGTAGGGAGTATTTCAAAGATGGATTGTTTCAGGATCTTAATCTGGCCAATAAACAACTCAGGTTTTTTGCTCGTTTTCTGATGGTTTCTTTGGTTTGGAACCGCCGCGAAATGGTTCACCAGTTGGTTAATCTACTCAAAATCTTGGTTGATGAATGTAGGAAGGCATTCCAGGTCATTCTTTTTTTCTTGTCTGTTGTCTTGGTTTCAATGAATTATGAATGCTCTTTGCTTCACTTTTTTTTTTTTGTTTCATTGAGTTTATGTACATTTGAGAATTGGAGTTTGATAGGGAGATTTTGTGTGTTTTATAGCTTATGTTGTTTAATTTCTACGTTCTGATTTTGATCAGATGTCTGGATACTTAAGTTTTGAAATATCATGTCTTGATCTTGATGTTTATGAATTTGTCATGGAGATGAAAATCATTAATCAACATGTTTCAAATTAGCCAAGGCTCAATAGTGAAGTGGTGTCAGTGTTGTGCTATCTTAAACAGATGATATGCTTTAAGCGTGTAACTAGCACTGCTTCTCATCATGTACATTGTCATGAAATAGTTGTGTTTTTTCCTTTTAAGATTAAGATAATGATATAATCTCAGTTGTGTAAATTGTTAACTCATGTGACTTTTTATGCAAATACGCATCCTACATGATGGATTCTTGCCGTAATAGTGTACAAAACATTACCAATTCATGAATGACAACAAAATATCACTATCCTGCTTTTGCCTTTACTTGGATTGAGTGGTGAATGATGACCTTCTTTCGATCTTGTTTCCAGGAAACTGATTTTAAAGAATGGAAGCTGGTGGTTCAGGAAATAAGCAGATTTTTGAAAGCTGACACCGCTTTTATGAATATCAGGCCTTTAAGATATAGTCTTGTACTGGATCTTCATCCAGATTCACTACCACGTGTTGCAACTAGAAGAAGCTTAAAATTACGAGATGCAATATTGAGCAGCTACCATCATAATGAGGTTAGGTATTAAGGTTCCTTCTCCCCTTCTGTCCATATCGACAGAAGGATCTTGTGTGTATGATTTGAACTGAGATGTTTTGTTGACTTGTATTATCCAAATGGTGTTATATGGCATGCATAAACTGTTACTGTTTTGCTTCTTTATCAGGTCAAGTTTTCAGAGCTGACAGTAGACACATTCAGGATGCTTCAGTGCCTGGAGTGGGAACCAAGTGGTTCATTTTATCAGTCCAGCAGCGCTAAAATTGGTCAGAATGGGGGTTCAGGGTCCAGTCGCATTAACCATGCCCAGGATATAGCTGATCCTACGTTGCCACTAAACTCAAGGAAAGCTGTCCTGTATCGACCCTCTGTAACTCATTTTTTAGCAGTGAGTATGGTGTAATATATCAGCTCCTTCCATCATTGCTTGAGCTCCAATAATCTGTCCTTTCTCTGTTGACTTGTGTTGTCATGCAATATCCAAGTCAAGACATATGTCATTCAAATGAAGATTGTTTCATGTTGTCATCCTAGTCAAATAACTGACTGAAATGTCTGCTTTTGGATGGTCCATTGTTAAATTTACGAGTTCAGGATTAAAGCGATTGGTTGAAATGTAAAAACTGTGATGTGCAACACTAGGGGAATTAAGGTCTCATGCCTCGAAACTTTCATGAAGCAGATAATTGATGTCATTAATTGCCAAATTGTGGGACTGTCGTGTTGAAAACTTTCATGATGGACTTGTGCTTTCTCTGGGCAGGTTCTGGGCACAATTTGTGAGGAGCTAGCCCCTGATGGAGTTATCTTGATATATTTGTCTGCTTCAGGTTGTGTACTTTTGCTTTATCTCAGACCTTTGCCGTGTACTTTTGCTTTATCTCAGGGCTCAAAGCCCACCCTTTTCCTCTATTTAAGGAAATGCAAGGTTGGCTTGCCTCTTACATCATTCAAATTGTTTCAGGAAGAGTTGGACACACTATTTCACCTCCCTCAGGTGCTGGAACTTCTATCAACACTACAGAGAACACAGTGAGAAACTTTCAGTCTCATGCCATGTACTTGGATGCAGTCACCATTTCTCCATTTAGCTCATCAAGTAATATTCCAAATCCTTCTTCAAGGCAAAGTAAATCGGACTGCTTGCATTTTGGTACACGTGGGAATGGAGGTACTATTTACAATATCATGAACTTTGCCAGCTTAATGCACCTATTTTGATGCAAAAATAACCAGTTTTCCGTTTTGCTCCCCATGTGATAGCTTGATCAATTATTTGGTGCAAAGTTAAGGAAATAAATTAGTAATTCTACCTGTCCATTATTTTGCTACCCTGCTATTCCCATTTATATACTGCATTTCCCCCCTCATATTCTTAGAACTTTATTGGTCATTCCTTGCATGTAATATTTTCTCGACAAATATACTTCTTTCACCAAGCTGGATGTTAGCTTAGCATGACGGAGTAAAAAGAACTATCTACAAGCCAAATCTTTATGCATGACTACCCAAATGTGTTTTTTTAATGATTCTTTCTGATTTGCTTAAATTGTTAATGCATTTCTGAAAATTAATTTCATTGAAAAAAGGATTTAACATGATACAAGAGAAATATTCTTTACAAGACAGCACCAGAGGCAAAATACAATAGAAGAAAAAGAAAAAGAAAAAAAGAAAAAGAAAACTTTCAAGAACTTTAGAAAGGATCACAAGAAATAGCTTCCATTAAAATTGAAAACTAAAGTGAACAAGCTCTTCAAAACCTTAGTCTTCACACATAACATAAGTCAATCTGCTCCTTCGAAGGCTTAAGAATTCCTTGCTCAAAATTACAAATTTCAAAGTGATGCCATTCTCCTACAATGATATCACCCCTCACATCACATCATCAGCTTGAACACTACTCTAGGCATAACTGAATGGAATGAATATTGAAAAAGCATCTCATGTCAGACTGGGAAAAGGAACATAAGATGATTAAAGAGGCTCAACTACTGTGCAAAGTTTTTTTCAAAGGACTTATATTGCAGCTCCTCTCACCATTAAAGGGCACTGCTTGGGACTTAAGAGAAGTTTTCATATCTGTTTGTACAATGAGACCGGTAAATAATGCATAAAGGTCACTTATGTTAACAGAAAAAAGTGTATGATCTAAATCTCATCAATCGATGAACTAGACCTGGCCATTACACTACTGGATAATATTTCTGGAGAGCTATTCTGACATTAAACTAATCCTTTTCCAGGATTAAACAGCATTTATCCCACTGACTTAATCCCATTTTCGAGAAGGCCACTTTTTATAGTCATTGACAGTGATAGCAGCGAAGCATTCAAGGCAAGTATGTCTTTTCTTAAGCTTTGTAAAACTTGTAGATGTATTTCCTTGACTTTGTTATAAGGCTCATGGTTTTACATGTAAAGGTCTTCACGTGTAATGAAAATCAAAATGGACAATCTAAAATTGATCATTTCAAAAGTCTTATCTATTCATGTCAGTGGATTTGAAAAAGTGACAACTGAATAGTACATTTGTGGTAGACAGTGGAGAAAATTCTTTAATACTTTGAATAACATGGAGAAGCTAACTAGCAAGGTGCCCGAACTTTGTTCTGTAAACTTGGCTAAAAGCTTTAATTGCTTTCTTTATTATTGTTATTTTATAAGGAAAGGGGAGATGCATTTTAATTTATCCTTCAAATTAAGCATAACGAGTTTTGACCTGGATCATCTTCTTTACTTGAGAGGATATGGCCATCAATTTGAGAATGCCAACTACCTTAACTTGGGTCATGTCACGATCTTAACTTTTGTAGGCAATAAGTGGAGCTGAGAAAGGAGAGCCAGCTGCGATCATCCTTTCACCAAGCTGTTCAATTCCTCTTACCACAGCTGATTCTTCTCGTCATCACAGTGGTAGTCTGCTCACCATGTTTCTGACAACTCCTCTGCAGGCTTTTTGTCTGTTAATTGGTTTGTCAGGACCTGATGTCGAAATGGTAAGATTTAACCCCATTCTAATTCAATCGCGGTGATTTAATTTCTGTTGTTTACTAATTGATTAAATGGGTTTCAGGATACATATAACAAGGCTGAGAAGCTGCTTTCTTCATCATTGAATGCCTGGGGTTTGACTCTGGCAACATCAGACATGCTCGATCCTGTTTGGGCACAGATTTTAGGCGACCCATTTCTTAGGCGTCTTCTTTTGAGGTACCATTCAATTGTTTCTATGGGTCCTGCTAGGTTAAAACTTTTGGTCCTTGTACAGTTGCATATTTGATAGGCACTGACAAGCTTGTCCAAGCGATGACATCACATGTACTGACAGGAAAAATAAAGGCACTTCAGCTGCTGGTCCCTGTGAGTAGATGGAGGAATATTCTCAAGCTTTTTCAATTATTGAGAAATATTAAGTCCAAGATTTTGAAAAGATATTTCAATAGCACATGCTACCAAACCCTCTCCAAGGTCACCACCATAGCCAGAGTCACTGTTATAACTACAACCACAACAAAAATCAATAGCTTGAGTTATCATATCCAACCTAAAAGTGTTTGACTCTAAATCTAGTATTTCCTTATGACTCGAGTGATTTATAGATTTTGTTTCCCTTCATTATTAAGTGGCAACAGTGATTAGACAAGTCCATTAGAGAGGGAATCAACTGTATTTCCAGGGGCTTGGAGCTGACAAAATTCATTCCCCTTTGATGGTCCCTCTAGTTTATTGCATGGAAATAGAGCTTGCCCTTCAAAGATTTCCCATTATGGATGTGTCAGATACCAGGAGAAACTCGAATTACCTGAGAGTTGATTATGCGATTAAGTTTCTGTTTCCGTTTGCAGATTCTTATTTTGCCGGGCAGTGTTGACACTATTTGCACCATCCTCTGGGAAGAAGGAATTTCATCCTGAGTGCATGCCATCTCTTCCGACATCTCTCCAGCCTAATGCCTCCGCATGTCAAACCGTGGTTCTGCAGATGGCCAACATTTTTGGTGCAACAAAGAAATTCATTTTCTCGGAAGGCATTGTACTTCCTGCACACAGTGATGTAGAGATGGCATCGTCCTCGTAAAAAACATGTTCATGTTTCGGAAATGGGGATTTGACAAATGTAATTTTTATGCATCTTTATCTGTTTGATTGGATACAGGGTTTTGGATTTGTCATTACGAATGCTGCTGCTGTTTTTCATCATGGAGCTTATTCCTAATCCACTAGAACATCTGTAGAAAGGAGCACCGATACAATTCTCGCCTGTCTTCAGCAAATGAATAGATGATGGTATATAGCCAAGGTTGACAATGCCTTCTGTAATTCAAGTGGGTCAGTCATTGTCATGAAAGCTCTAATGCAAGTGGGTCACGATGCCTTTTATAATGCAAGTGGGTCATTCATTGTCATGAAAGCCATGTCTACTGCTCTACATTTATTCCCCATGCATGAGATTTTAATATATAGAAAAGCAATTTATAGAAAAGCTAGACAGATACCCAAGAAACGATTGCTGTAATCCACAGTTTATGTACATTCTAGCTTTCCGGTGACAGTCATCGCCATGAATAGCTTGAAGTAGTATAACCTTCATGAACCCCTAGTCTCGAGGCAATCAATGGCCTTCAATGGAGCGTATTCTGAACTGGTCCGTCATCTCTATTTTAGCATCTTCAAGGGCCTCAGGATCCTCGGTTGCCTATTTAAGGGAGGGAGAAGAGGATCTCAGAAAGTAAAAAGAGGATATAGAAATTTGAAATTTGTTCACGGAGAGAGACTCTCCAACTCGTACAAGGTGGGTAAACCTAATCAAATGCGTTCTAGTTTATCAGTAGCACCGAGCAGCAGGAAAAAGAAAAACACAGTAACAGGTAACTGCAAGTCGCCTTGCCTCTCGAGTTCCTGCAAATCAAAGCTGAATTTGGGAGATTGGAATGCTGGGGCCACACGGGACAATTGTCATTAAGGGTCACGAGTCTGCTCCAGTTGACATTGACGGCCATAAATCTGATGCTATTAACATTGATAAAGACTTGGTTGGTGATGAAAAAGACATTGAAATAACTGCAAGTTATGGTTTGGTTTCCAGCAGATAACATCCCTTAATGGAAAAATCAAGCATAATTGGAGATACAGAGATAGCAAGAATAGGGTGGGCACCTTCCTTCTCGTTTAAAATCTTTTTTTTTTTAAAAAAAAAAACTGCATTTGTAATAAAACAAAAAGATGAGTGGAGACATGCAGACCTGGATTGCTAGGTTGAGGCTGCACGGTTAATAAAAGAACAGCAGGAAGGGCTGCGTGGTTGGTATCAAGAAAAGGGCAATGTAATGCTCTTTTATACCACCTCGGGAATCTTTTTCTAATCTCAACCACTAAATCTTTCTTATTCTGTGAGAGCAAAAAGTCGGCAAAAAAAAGAAAAAGAAAAGGCAATTCATTTCCTCATTTGAAACAGGTACACGGATATGAGTGCACGCATATCAAGAGAAGAAAACGGATATGAGTGCACGCATAAAACGGATTGGAAAGTTCAGAAAATGCCTTAGAATGCAACTGTGTAAGGGAAGTTAAGATGATAGTTATTAAACCCGGCCCGTGGTTGATCTGGCTAAGGGACCGAGTCCGGGGTTTTATAAGTCAACCCGGGTCAATTTGGATTAACTCGAAAAAATTAAAATAAATTAAAATTTTAATATTTTATATGAAAAAATCCATGTAAATATAGCTTATACATATTATGAAGTTTAAAATAATATTTTAAAAAGTTTTTTATCTCACATTAAAAAGATATTATGTTAAGTTTTTAAGTTAAAATATTTAAACTAAAAAAGTTTTTTATCCCACATTGAAAAAACATAACTTTTTCTTTGAAAACATATAGTATATATAATAATAGGTTTCAAATCCCACATTGAAAAAACATAATTTTTTTATGGGAACATAAAGTATATATATGAAAGGGCTTCAAATCCTACATTGAAAAGATACCATCTTATCCTTTTAAGTTGAAGTATTTAAATCAAAAGGTTTTTTATCCCACATTGAAAAAACATAACTTTTTTCATGAGAACATAGAGTATATATATGAAAAGGCTTCAAATCCTACATTGAAAAGATATTATGTTATATTTTTAAGTTGAAGTATGTAAACCAAAAAGTTTTTTATCCCACATTGAAAAAATATGATTTTTTTTGGAACATAGAGTATATACTAATAGATTTCAAATTCCACATTTGAAAAAAGAAAACGAGTCTCGTCCGGGTTCGGCCGGGTCGCCTGGATCCTGGGTCGACCTGTCAGGTCGCCCGGGTTTAACTGGGCTATTGCCACAGCTGGTCTTTTATTAAACCCGGACCGGTCCAGTTACTGGGTCAATCGAGTCCAGGATTGATCAGTCAGACCGGATTTAATAACCGTGGTTAAGATGGCTAAGGAGAACGACACAGAGAGCACACATGATGAATTCCAGAGCAGTGAGGAAGCACTAATAGACATTAGTACTAAAATGCTGCTTATACGGCAACTGAGATCCCCCTAGCCATTGGAAAATGATACAAGAACAGAAGAAGCAAACACCAACTAAGAATTTAGCAGTTTTAAGAACTTAGACAATATAACAATTCATTTAGCAAAACGGAGAAAAATAATTTTAGCTAAACCTTTGTACTTTTTGGATGATTAAATAAAACAGCTAGGAAAAAAAATCACAGTCATCAAACATAATAACATTTTCACCCACCCATATTCATGCATGCAAACACAACCATCAATTGTTGAATATATGAGTTTATGTGACTTGCACGACGTCGAACAATGGGCGAGGCTCCTTGATTGAGGGGGCTTTTGAATATTTTAAAAAAATCATAAAAAATATAATTTGAAAGATTCAAGAGTCACCATCTAGTATTATGGTCATTAAAAAATCTAATGGTTTGCAGTAGTCTAGATAAAGAAATTAGTTATACACGAGAAAGACTCATCACCTTCAATGAACTCTACTTATAGTAAGCTGCATTATTTATTTGTTTGATATAAAATAAAGTATTGTTATATTTTCTAACCATTTGTATGTTTAAGGTTTAAGAAAAATCTTTCTTGGTAAGAAGATCTTTATCTTATCAAGTTAAAAACTTAGTCGTTCTAAAGTCAAAACATAAAAAAGAGAAAAAAAATTATTTTTTATTCAATATCAGGAATACATCTTACGTATAAGTTTATAATCTCTCGTATATTAAAAGAAACAAAATTAATTTTTGGTGTTTTTGAAATGTAAGCTAAGTTCTTATGATTTTAATAAACTACATATTAAATCCAAAATGCATGCAAAATAAAAAAACTACCTTTTTTTGTGATTTTTAGTAGGGTAAATTATGCAATTTTTGAGAAACTTGACTATATGCATACAAATAAAAACATTTTTTTTGTATTTTCTTAAGATAAGATTTTTTTATTTTTTTGTATTTTTTTTTAATTGAAGAAAAGTGAGTATTTTTAATATCGCGTCAGTATCTTACAATATAAGTCTATAACCTAGATGTTACATGAAATGGTTGACAAACATGTGAGGGACCCATAAATAATTTTAAAATGGTCCCTGAATTCTTTTCAGATTTTTTTTAAATTATTTAAGGGTTTGTTTGGCAAAAACACAAAAAATTAAGAAAATAAATATTGTTGAAACATCAGTAGGGTGTGTTTGCAAAACACGCCTTTAACTAACAATTAGAGACTTAGAAAAAGTTTTAAAAGATGTGTTTGGCAAACACGTCTTAAAGATAAAATATTGCATTTTTCTTTTAATGAAAATCAAACATGCCAAACACTTATTGAAAATGAACTCACCCAAATGTTTAAGCCTACAAACAAAGTTCGAAAACAAAAAACAAAGATTTTAAAATCAACATATTTTTTGGCTTGAATTTGATGAAGAACAAAATAGATGAACCCAAAAACATAATTCCAAAAGCAAACCAGATTACGTCAAAATAAAGACACAAACATATGTGAAATCAACATTCAAGCAAGATTTTGGGGCTCGATCTGTAAGATATTGTAGGGTTTGTGTGAAGCACTGCATAGTCCATTAACTACAAGCAGTGTGTGTGTGTGTCTATTTATATATTTGTTGCAGAGAATCTGCAATCAGTTACAGCAAGTAGAGTTTAACTCTACTACAATCTTATCAACCTACAACCTTATCATAATCCTTATCTCTTTGGAATTTAAATTCAAATAGTATATACATGGATACTTGCTTACTGTCAAAGAACTATCTCAACCCAATAACTTAAATTATTAGGTGAGGTCCTAGGATATGATTTATATTATTCTCTAACACACCCCCTCAAGTGAAAGCCCTTTGGGTTTGAAACTTGCACAAGCCCACATTACCTTGTTCTTAATTTTTTATCAAATAAATGGGGATGGTGAGATTCGAACTCGAGACTACTTGGTCATCAAGGCTCTGATACTATGTCAAGGAACCATCTCAACCTAAAAGCTTAAGCTGTTAGGTGAGGTCCTAGAAAATGATTTATATTATTCTCTAACACATCCCCTCAAGTGAAAGCTTTTTAGGTTTGAAACTTGTAAAGGCCTATTTTACCTTATGCTTGATTTTTTTATCAAATAATGGAGATGGTGAGATTCGAACTCGTGACCGCTTGGTCATTAAGGCTTTGATACCATGTCAAAGAACCAATTCAACCCAATAGCTTAAGCTATTGGGTGAGGTCCCAAGATATGATTTATATTATTCTCTAACACACCTTCACAATAATCAAATAAAATTCATGATTATTTGATTTTATACAAAAGATAAAAAATGAAAAAATCAGAGATTATATGCTATGATTTTAATGTTTTTAGGTTGTTAGAATCTTAGATTATTGAAAAAAAAATAGATTATGCATGTGTAAGAGTCAATAAATGATCAAAACGACACCTAAATCAAAGACCTAAGGCAAAATTTAACGCAAGAACATCAACTAAAAAATGTCAGCAAACCTGGATACCTAACAACAAAGCCTGAACCTAGAAAAATACAATAAAGCTCAGAAATACAAAACTAAACATCGCAAACAAACCTTAAGCATGCTTAAAAAAAACTTGTTTAAATCATTGAAACAACAAGAAACAAAAAAAATAGTAAGCAAAGTCCATGATGGTAGTAAGAAAAAAAGGCATTTCTCTATGCATAAACACTGTTTTTTTTTTATTAAACTTATTGTCTCGAAGGTCAAATAAGATGCTTATAACTTCAACAAATCCAACAAGCTAACCTAAAAACAACCTAAAACACAACAACTTCAATACTTAACACATCTTACAATAACTTCAAAAATTAATTAACTGAACATCAAAACATGTAAAACAACATTCTATACTAACGTTTGTCATTCCATTATCATATTTTAATCAAATCAAAGCAATTAAACAATACCTGAGCATATACAAGCTATATTCAAAGCATGCTTAAAGATTTCAAAACAAAAATTACAGCTTTTAAACTACCAAAAGACTTTAAAGGATGTATAACAAACATTATGAACAGTATTTTAAAAGATAAAATAAAAAAAGAAAGGGTGTGTGTTCATTGAGCTCCACCCTTTCATCAAAGTTTGAAAGTTTACCTTATAAAGAGAATGTGGTTTTCTCCTCTGAATTCTTTGCTTCTTTCTTCTTGAATTTCAGCTTCTTTCCAATCTATATTCCACCTTTCTTTCTCAACAAATCAATCTTTATAATTTTCCCTTCAATTCTATTCTAGGTATCTTATTAATTTCTATATATTTCTTTTCTCTTTTCTCTATGATTTTCTCTCAGATTCCTCCCTTTTTCTATGTGATTTCTTCTCCTTTTATAACCCTAAAATGACAAGTGGTTGTGAAACCACTTATGAGTTTGAAGGTGGTTTTTTCAAAACTAAGTCATTGAGAATTCTTTCCTATTTTTTTGCCTGATATGTTAGAAGACCATTCTTCTCCCTTCTTCTTTAGTTTTCCTTCTTCCTAAATGTCTAATAAAATCTTAAAACTTCTAGAAAATGATGAGAACCTCATAACTGAAACTGGGCAAAAAATGGTTGATTGGGGATGCACTTTCCATGAATTAATTGTGGCAAATAGGAGATTATTGAGGCACAAAAAATCATAGACCTTGTAAAAGGGGTCTTACTCTTCAACTAGGATCAAACCATGCTTGATTTGGTGGCCTGTAGCTTTCTCACCATCGATTCAAAGTTAGGTGTAACATTGCCAAATTTACTGAATCAGAAAAAACTATATTGGGACAAGAAGTTGAGGGCTCTCATGTGGCAAGTGGGGGCACAAACATCAAACAAGGGTGGCATTACCTTGTAGATAGGAATCTCCTCTATTGAATGGTGGTGATTGGAGCCTCTGAGGTAATCGGAGATGCCATGTTCATTCACTTGAAGGTGGCACTTTGATCAGCCTTCTCGGCTGAAGGAGACAATAAAATAGGGACAAACAACATGTTACTTGGTTTCTTCATTTAGAACAAATGATATGTCGTTTGCTTAAACCCTAAAAATCAGGGTTTTCTAAATGAGAATTTGATAAATTTTAATTTGGCCCCTGTTGTTTTAATTTAAGCTCAAACATCCTTGATTTGGACAAAATTGATTAATTTTATGCAATTAAGCCCTTTCCAAAAATAATTGAAACCCCTTAGATCTGACGCCTTTTTCAAAGTGTCCTTTGATTTCTAATTTGTTCAATTTAGCTCATAATTAAACCTTAAACTTTGATTCTCTTCAATCTGGTCCTTAGAAAAGTTTGGTACAAACCCTAATGTTGTGCGTCTTTTGCAAACATGCCATTGGTTTTAAATTTCTTTATTTTGACCCTTAATTGCCCCTAAACTTTGATTTTCTTGCAATTTCACCCTTGATGATTTCATCCAATTAAGATTGTAAGAACTAAGTCTAGTCCTCCAAAATTCCAATCTTATCAATTATATCCAAATTACGCTTCTAAACTTAATTTTTCATCAATCAATTCCTTAATAAAGTTAATTTTAACCAATTAAAAATCTAATTAAGTCATTGAACTTAATTAATTCTTTTAAGTTTTGTCTAAATTAACTTATAAAACTTAATTAAACCTTTAATTGGACCTATGATTAAATCAAATCGGCCTATTAAAAATCAAATTATGTTCTCACACTTAATTTTTATGCAAATTCATTCAATACTCATTTAAGTCAATTTTAAATTTGCATCTCCTTTCATATTTAGGTCTTTTAAGGGTGTAATTGAGTTTCTAAAAAAAGTCAAAGATCTAGTTTGGTCACTCCATCTCTTATTTATGCATGTAGATCACTCTTTTTTATATTTTGTATAAAAGAATAAGATAATTTTGGAGGCAACCAAATTTAGGTTATGATATAAGTATATATAGGCACCTAACAAATGAATAAACACAAAAAGTCCACTATATTCACCTTTATTTTTATGTAATTAGAGCTATCAATTTTCTGTATTTGATTGTTGATTATTGATTTTTCATCACATTCCGCGAGGGAGCTTAATGATACATATTCAATCTCATGGGCACTTTCAATGCTTATGTTAGGAGGTTCATTATTCTCCACATAAAGTGATGTGATCCTGACTATGACATCAAAAGATTAAGAATGCCCATTGGGTATATTCTAAGGTCTAAAATGAAGTGGATCCAAAAGGAGTTTAATAGGTTAAGTCAAAAAGCTTGGGTTAAAAAGGTCTAATTTTCCATTATGGACTTTTGTCTACTTTTCATCTCATATTTAAAGCTATAGGTGAATTTTGGATGCGATCCTATTTGGGTTGGAAACTAGACAGGGTACCTTTCCAACATTATATGGTAGGTTTGTTAGTTCATCTGGACAAGAGAGAACAACAAATTTGAAGTTGGGTCTAGAATTTGCCAGCAACATGCAAAAACATAAAAGACATTAATTGTTTTCTTAAGAATTATGGATTTCATTCACTACAAGGAGTCCTTAATGATATTGGAAACTTATGTGGTAGCCTTTCAATTGCTTATTTTACAATGATTCCATATCAAACAAGAAAAATTATTTGGTCAGAAATTAATTCTTATTTTGCAAGGTATCAAGCTTTTGTTCAGTAAAGATTCTTCAACAATTATTTTTCTTTGGTATTTTTCACTATCATATGTGGCAAATGGTAAAAAATAATCTTAGACTATTATTTTATTTATTTGAACTATTTTAAACCTTATTTTAATTAGCTTGGACATTTTTTAAATTGGGTGCATGTCTGACCCATTAGTTCTAAGGTTTACATATAAATAATTTTATATGAGAAATTGTATTTAGTTGATGAATTTTATCTATAAGTTGCTGCATGTTGTGTGTTCATTTCTCTTTATGTGGTTGAGTGATT
The DNA here is from genome assembly GCF_951802175.1 of Populus nigra. NCBI lineage: Eukaryota > Viridiplantae > Streptophyta > Magnoliopsida > Malpighiales > Salicaceae > Populus > Populus nigra. The sequence goes on along the minus strand of NC_084863.1, from coordinate 6,170,675 downwards.
TCCATACTAAGTTCTTGATTGAACTTGTAAACTCTTCGAAAGATTAATCAACTTTATTGTGATTTATATTTCTTGTTTGCATCTTGTTATAGGCGTAAGGTAGGGGTGATCAATTGCATGTAACTTTGGTTCTTCAAGGCAAGGTTCTTGTTAGTTCAAGTTGCACACTTTTCTTCAAACCTTAAATTAGCATTCTAAAGGATAATTCTATATCAATTTAGTATCAGAGAATGACTAATTTCAAGTTATATCTCTTTAATTTTCATTGTTATAAGTAAATTTAGGGTTTGGTTTAGATCTTGCTATATTTAGGGTTCGTTTATGCTTTTCTTGGTTTCTTTCTCTCCAGGGTTTTGGCTATTAAAAGAAAAGATTGAAACTTGATTAATTTTTATGGTGTTTTGGTGGAATATTGATTTAAAAAAGAGAAGAAATAAGAGAATCAGTTTTTGATTGGAAAAGAAAAGAATAAGTCTTAAAGTTGCTGAAAGAAAAAAAATTGCATACGAACAACAAATTATGTTCATCTTTAATCTTGATTAGAAAAAAAGGAAAAAGATAATCAAATTTTGATAGGAAAAGAAAAGAAAAAGTCTTGAAGTTGCCAAAAGAAGAAAAATTGCATACAAACAATAAATTGTGTTCATCTTTGGACTTGAGAAATTCGGTACCTATTAAAAAAAATTAAAATCACAAATCTTGAAAGAATTCTTGGAGAAGCAATTTAAAAATCTTAGATCTTGCATGAACTGGGGTTTAACCAAAACTTGTCTTGTAAATTCTTGGTGATATTGATTGATTTCTTGCAAATTTGGGTAGAATAGAAATTATCTTACATCAATTTCTTTAGTTTCTTGATTTCTTGCATCATTTTCTTTATTTTCTTGAATTTTATAGTTTTTGTTGTTTTATAATAATAATTATTGCCTTTTATTTCGTGTCTTCATTTTCATCTTTAGATTCATACAAATTTACATTGCTACTTGTAAGTTTGTCTTTAAGTTTCATTTTGAAAGTTTGAATAATTCTTGATTGTTGAGTCTTTAAATATAACATGAATCATTGCATAGTTTGGTTAATTATTTGATAAGTTGTTAAGTTGCTTTAGGAACTAAAGTATGAGAATAGAATGGTAAAAGGCGTAGCGAGTATATTAGAGTGAAAAATTTAATAAATTATGTGAAACACGAGAGAAATGAATTTTATTGTGAGAGTAAACACATGAGGTTTGTGTGAGGAAAAAATATTATTTTTTATTTGCTACTAACCCTTATTTCGGGTATAAACAATGTTTTTAAAAAGTGCTAAACAAAAAAATACGAGAACTATGGAGGAAAGGTAGGATAAAATGGAAGTTATGATGGAAGAATTAATGAGCAAGTTTGATAAGATGATTAGTAGACATAAAGTTCCTAGTCATAAGGAAAAAGAAGTTGAAATGCCTACCATTAGGGCTATAATAAATGATTAGAATATGAACGATAATTCTAAAGATAAAGAAAAAAAGTTTTCAAAGGTTGGTGATAAAAAATTTACGATGAAATTGGCAAATGAGCAACAAAGAGAGAACATCTTTCATACTAGATATTATATTAGTAACAAGATATGTAGTATGATTATTGATAGTGAAAGTTATGTTAATATTGCTAGTATTATATTTGTTAAGAAATTGAATCTAAACACTGTTAAACATGATAGACCTTATAAGCTTTAATGATTGAATGAATGTGTTGAAGTTATGATGATTAAACATGTTTTGATTTCTTTTTTGATTGGAAAGTATAAGGATGAGGTTTTGTGGGATGTGGTTCCTATACATGTTAATCATTTATTTTTAGGGAGACCTTGACAATTTGATAGGAAAGCCAAGTATGATGTATTTTAAAATATGTATTCTTTTGAGAATGATGTAAAGGCATACATATTTGCGTCATTGTCACCTAAATAGGTTTATGAAGACCAATTAAAATTAAAAAACAAAAGTGAAGTTGAAGTGGTAATACAACAATGTGAGGTCGTTGTTACCATACAAAAATATGTATGAAAGTGGTTAGTAAGACTTACTTATCTGAAATTATTATTAGATACTATTTTTATACAGTGTTGTTGGAGGCAAAAGTTGACAAAAAAAGAGCTTTAATGGCTTAAACAAGACCAATTAAAGCTAAAAAAGAAAAGCAAAGCCGAGAAGACAAATAAACCATGTGAGATCATGAGTTTAAAAAGTGAAAATAAAGTGAGCCTTAAAAAAAATAAAATAAAAGAGAAAAGACTCAGATTTGTGACACGACCAAAAGATTGATGTCTTCTCCCAAGTGCAGGAGTGTCGACTTGTACTAACACATCTTCAACTATTCCTCTAGGCACTTTTACAGATCTATCGGCAAGTAAAAGAGTTACAGAAGTTGGTTTTAACTCACCTAGAATGAGACTTTGAAAAACTGAATATGGAAGTAAATTCACACTAGCTCCAAGATCAAGTAAGGCTCTTTCAATTTTATGTTCTCCAATAAAGCAAGAAATTGTAGGACAACCAGGGTCTTTATATTTCAAAGCATTATTGTTCTGAAGAATGGCACTTACTTGTTCGGCTAAGAAGGCTTTCTTTTTCACATTCAGTTTTCTCTTCACAGTGCACAGATCTTTCAAAAATTTAGCATAAGAAGGAACCTGTTTAATAGCATCCAACAAAGGTATATTGATCCTTACCTGTTTGAAAGTTTCAAAGATTTCAGAGTTGTGATTGACTTTCCTTTGTTTGGTCATGGCATGAGGAAATGGAAGTGCTGGCGGAGAATCAGTCTTTTCTTTGCAATGATCATATTTAACCCCTTCCTTACCCTCAGAGATTGACTCATCATCATTCTCACAAGGTTCAAGAATGGGTTTTTCAATAACCTTACCACTACGAAGAGTGATGACTGATTTGACTTGATCCATGTGTTGGCTTCCCGAATTACTTGTATTTGCATGGTACTGCCCTTTGGGATTTTGTTGTGGTTGAGATGGAAACTTACCTTTCTCTTGGAAACTGAGAGCATATGTCAATTTTGCAAGAATATCTTTAAAATCTGTCATGCTTTGAGCAAGTTGAGTGTTAATTGCCTCTTGCTTTTCCATAAATGCATGCAATGTTTCCTCAAGATTTCTTCTAGGAGGTGGAGCATAAGGAGGTGCATATCCATGAGAATTTTGGAAATTAGGGTGTGCTTGAAACGGTGGCTGTGAAGTTTGAGCATTATTGTTCTCACTCTTCCAACTAAAATTTGGGTGGTTTCTCCAACCAGGGTTGTATGTTTGTGAATATGGGTTATGATTGGGCCTTTGAAAACTGTTTAATGCATGGGCTTGTTCATGGAGACATTCTTTAAAAGAAGGCAAGGTTGGACAGTCATTGGTTGAATGTTCGTTGGTTTCACAGATTTGACATGCAATGTCTTGAACAGATTTTAGTTGACCACTCTTTTTTAATTCCAATGCCTCAACCTTTCTAGCTAAAGATGCAAACTTGGCTTGGAGGTCATGATCTTCCCTAAGGTTGTACATACCTCCACTAGATGTATGAGGTTGGGTTTTACTTGGTGCCTCATAAGTACCTGTGGTGTCCCAATTTTGCGCATTTTCAGCTAGCAAGTCTAGGTATTCCATTGCTTCATTAGGGTCTTTATCCTCAAAAGTTCCATTGCACATTAATTCAACCATTTGCCTATCTCTAGGAGTTAACCCTTCATAAAAATGTGAAACTAATCTCCATGTTTCAAAACCATGATGGGGGCAAGTATTAAGTAAGTCTCGATACCTATCCCAACATTGATAAAATGTTTCTCCTGGTTTTTGAGAGAAAGTAATGATTTGTCTTTTGAAAGAGTTTGTTCTGTGGGATGGAAAATTTTTTTTTAAAAATTGTTGTTGCATTTCATCCCAAGCACGAATGGATCCAGGTCTCAAATTTTGTAGCCATGTTTTAGCTTTATCTTTTAATAAAAAAGGAAAAAGCTTCAATCTAATGGTGTTCATGCTACAATTTGAGTCATTATATGTGTTGCAAACCTCCTCAAATTCCCTTAAATGCAAGTATGGATTTTCTAAATCTAAGCCATGAAAAGATGGTAAAAGTTGAATAATGCCTGTCTTAAAATTAAAATGAGATGCATCAGGAGGAAAAACTATGCATGAGGGTGCACTTGTTCTTGTGGGATTCATGTGGTCTCTAAGAGTTCTAACCCGAATATTCTCATTATTCTCGTTATGAAGGGATTGGTTATCTTCTTCAGCCATATTTTCTGAAAATGATGAGGATACCCTACAAAGTCTACCACTTAATGTACGTGACCACACTCTCATGCACGTGTAGGAGAATAAAATGAAGAAGAAAATAAAAGAAAGAGAAACAAAACAAAAGAAACAAAGTTAGATACAAGAAAAGAGAAAAGAGAAAAGAGAAAATAAAATAAATACTATAATTTGTACAAGAATTTACCTCCCCGGCAACGGCGCCAAAAACTTGACACGACCAAAAGATTGATGTCTTCTCCCAAGTGCAGGAGTGTCGAAGTAATAAATAACCCGGTAAGACCGGGGTCGAACCACAGGGAGGTTACTTGTATAAATTATAAGCAACAATAACACTACAACAATAGTAACAACAACAACAATAATAATAATAATAATAATAGTGATAATAATAATAATAGTGAAGAAGAAGAGGAAGAAGTTGATGAGAACTTTGAGATGAAAGATTAACGTAAGGATTAAACAATGATAACAACAAATGTCAAGGTTAGAGGATCCACTAATGGTATTTCAAACAAGTATAGTATAAACTCTTATTATTCAATTGGAAACCACACACAAGGAGGTTCCAATCAGATTATAAATTGTTAACATGATTACATTAGTTATCTTATTCGAATAATGCTAATACTTGTAAATGTTTTCAGGCATTCATGATTATAACTTATGTTAACAACAAATCAAGTTCCTTTCATAGCTCAGGTGTCGGTTATACCATACAGTATGGGCTATGAAAGTGCCAAGTATTTGTTGTACCAAGTGTTATACAACATAAATCTAGATTAATCATTTAACAAGCAAAGTATTAAAAGTGAACAAGATAACAAATATAAAGCATGTTAGTATCCAACATTAAGGTCCATGTTAAGTTTATATTATTCTTATTCTTACATCATTAGTGTACCCTTTTCACCTTGACATAATTAATTTAGCTAGACATAATGAAAGAAAGAAACATAAATAAACAAGGAAAGGAAATGAAAAGCATAAGCAAGAGATTAATATAAGCAAAACTTAAGCATTACAAAATATAAAGAGAGAGCAAGAGCATGATCTTGATCTGAACACCAAGATGCCTAAATACATGGCAAATGCCTCCTTTTATAGGCCAAAATTCGGAACTATTGATTTGTTGACTAATTGATGAGTGGGTGGCCACATCTTGACTTGGTGACAATTCTTATCTTCTTGTCTGCCAAAGACGTCATTGATGACGTCATAATTTGAACAAACTTGAATCATGAAAGTTCTAGGAAATTGTCTCATCTTTCCAGGGTAAAAATTTGAGATCATTTGAGCTTCTAGAACTCGAGATATGGGGTGAACACTGAACAGTGTCTGGGCTGCAGGACAGATTCGGACTTCTTCTTTGTTGCTACAATTTGGACTTGAAAACGGCCTTGTTAAATCTTGGGCTCCACATGAAAGTTGTAGGCCTATGTCGTATCTTTCCATCCATATAAAACGGACCTAAATCCAAGATCTACAGCTCCAGATATGACCCAATTACCGAATAGTGTTCCAGTTTGGACTGCACCAGCATCTCTTTTCTAAGTTTGGCCATCTCTTTGTCCTTTCAATTTCAGTACTTCAACTCATCAATCAATTCTTTCATTTATGTGATAGACCTGCATTTAAGATGAACATTTACCATAAATTAAAGGTATCTTATATAATTAGATATGTTATTATAAAACATGCTTTAGTTAAGGAGTTATTGATACTTTAAGTGCAAAATGATGATATAAAACCTTGATAAAAATGCACTTTTAAGTACTAATCAATTTGGCTAAGGGAGAAAAAATTTGATTGAAGCTGAGAGTGGAGAGAAGAAATAAGGATGTGTAAAGAAGAGAGTGTAGAAAATATAGGTAAACACTTGAGTTTCTATATAGAAGAGAACGAGAACAAGAGTGCTTATTTTTCTAACATGCCTATGAATTTACTTGTGCATAAAGAGACATGTTTTAACACTAAAAATCTTGATTTTTTATTCCTAGTGTTGCTATATCTTTGTTACAAGATTTTAAGAATGATATAGAACAATCAAATTCAGATTTGAGCTTAATTTGTCTTACTATATAGCCTTACACCAACAAGCGTAATTTTTTATCTGACCATTAAATAAAGCTGAAATTTTACTAGAAGTTTTTAGAGATCTTATATATATATATATATATATATATATATATATATATATATATATATATATCTTGAGTTAATATTTTCAGGACGATCGATGTTTGGTAAGGTTTTATGGTAAAGGGTTAAAGTTGTCCAGATTTTGCTATGTATTTCCTGATGAGATCCATAGTGGTTTGCCATTGATAATAGGGTGCAATCAACAATAGTATGATAAAGTATAGACATCTTATCCCTAAAATTGATGATATTCTTAGTGAGTTGTATGGATCTTGTATGTTTAGTAAGATTGATTTGAAAATTGGTTAACATCAAATTAAGATGAAAGAAGAGGATGAAGGAAAAATAACTTTACAACTAAATGTGGATTGTTTGAATGGTTAGTCATGTTGTTTAGTCTTACTTTTGCACATAGTAATTTAATGAGATTGATAAGTCATATATTATGTGCATTCATAGGTAGCTTTATTGTTAATTACTTTGATGATATTTATAGTACAAATCTAGGTGAGCATATTGAGCATTTATGATTTTTGTTTAATATGTTAGAAAAAAATTATTATGTGCTAATTTATTAAATAGAAAACATTATTCACCATTTAAAATAGTTTATAGTGTAATTATAGTAGGTTTGATTTCTTTACTTGCTGATGAAACGTTTACACATGATGGCAATAGAAAAGCATAGGTGATGAAGGATTGCTTAAGAAGGCACGATAACAAATTGAGAAAATACTGGGAAGTATGCATTCCATGCAAACAAAAGATGAAAAAAGGGTTGTCTTTGAACCAAGAGATTATGTTTGAGTGTATATGCCTAAAGAGAGGTTTCCTAGACATTGGAAATCAAAGTTGATGTTTAGAGAAGGAGTCAATGCTTATAAAATGAATCTACAAGGTGAGTATAATTTTCGTGTTATATTTAAAGTTTCTAATCTTTCTTTGTTTGATGCAAGCGAGGATTAAAGGTTGAATCCTTTTGAGGAGAGATGTGATGACGCAATCCTAGCTAAGACATCAAAGGATCCATTTGGAGTGTTCATTGGGTTTATTCTAAGGCCTAAAATGAAGTGGATCCAAGAGGAGTTAATGGGCTAAGTCGAGAAGCTTGAGTTAAAAAGGTTCAAATTTGTCAATCTAGATCTTTGTCTACTTTTTGAGTTATATCTTAAGATACAGGTGGATTTTGAATGCGATTATAACTGGGTGAGAAACTGGATATTTGTACCTTTCCAACAATATATGGCAGGTTCATTAATTCATCCAGACAACAGAGAACAATGTATTTAAAGTTGAGCCTAGAACCTGCCGACAAAGTACCTTTGTCTACCTTTTGAGTCATATCTTAAGGCAAAGGTGGATTTTGGACACGATTATGATTGGGTTGGAAAGTACATATTTGTACCTTTCCAACAATATATGAAAAATTCACTAATTCATCTAGACAAGAAAGAACGACGTATTTAAAGTTGGACTTAGAATTTGTCAGTAAAATGCAAAAACAGAAAAAATATTTTTTCCTTAAGAGTTATGGATTTTATCACTATAAGAAGTCTTTAATGCTATTGAAAACTTATGTGGAATCCTTTGGCTTACTTATCTTATAAGGATTCTATATCAAATAAGAAGAATTAGTTGGTCTAAAATTAATTCTTATTTTACAAAGCATTAGACTTTTGTTCAGTAAGGGTTCTTTAACAATTATTTCTTTTGGGTATTTTTTACTATCATATGTGGCAAAGGGTGAAAAATAATCTTAGAATATTATTTTATTTTATTTTTATTATTTTAAACTTATTTTAATTAGTTTGGGCATTATTTAAATTGGCTGTATGCTTGACCCATTAGTTTTAGGGTTTACATATATAAATACTCTTATATAAAGATTTTTATCAGTTAATGAATTTTATCTACAAGTTATTGCATGTTGTGCTCTTATTATTCTTTTTGTGATTGAGTGATTCCTATACTAAATTCTTGATTAAACTTGCAAACTCTTCGAAGGATTGATCAACTTCGTTGTGATTTATACTTCTTGTTTGCGTCTTGTTATAGGCGTAGGTGTGGGTGATCTTGCATATAATTTTGGTTCTTCAAGGAAAGATTCTTGTTGGGTCAAGTTGCAAAATTTTCTTTAAATATCAAATTAACAATATAAAGGACAATTCTATATCACAAAGTTAGAAGGAAAAGCAAATTCAATGATATTGATATCAACAATTGTTCTTAAGACTGCAGAAGCTTTCAGAACTGGTTCTTTAGCATTTAGTTATATAAATTACTACCTTCTTGCATTTAAAAGATTCTTTAAACTTTAAATAATTTGAAATGATCAAGCAATCATGCTTAAAAAAAAAATACATCCTTACTAATGTTACTTGAATTTACAAAGGCATGCTTTAAAAGATTTCACTTTGTGACATAAAGGCATGCCTTTATAGTGAGCTTGTGAATGCGATCCTCCCTAGTATTTCAATTAACTTTCCCTAGATTCCTAACAAATTAGATCTAATAGTTTGAGTGTAAAAATATATTGATCATCTATTAAGAGGATCTCTTCTCTTTAAATATACGTATTACCTTAATTACAACCTACAGTCACCACATACCATAATTACAATCTATATAAATAACGTAACGATGTATAATTATTTCTTATTAGTCACTCACTAAATCAACCAATTGCTTATACTATAATATTTGAAATATTATAGTTGACATCCCCTCTGAAATTGATGCTAGTGAATCATGAAACATGAAGTTGTCAACCATGAATTTGTTGGTGACGAGATAGAGTCTTGGTAAACACATCAGCCATCGAAAACTTAATGGAAATGTAAAGGAGAGTAATCATATATTGATCAAGTGCTTCATGAATATAATGACAATCTACTTCAATGTGCTTAATGATCCCATGAAAGACTAGATTTGCAATATTTTGAATAGCACTAATGTTATCAACATGAAGGAGAGTAAGAGTGAACCAAAGAATACCGAGTTTATCCAACTTACCCCAAAACCAAACACTCTTAAAAATGCGAAAGACATAACATGATATTCAAACTCACTTGAGGATTTAGAGACTCAATCATGCTTTTTACTCTTCCAAAAAATAATAGTATCACCAAGAAACATACATCAACCAATAACTGAAAGTCGAGTATTTGGATAACTAGCCTAATCTGCAGCACTAAAACCCATGAAGTGTAAAAAAATCCTAGTAGGAAATAATAACCCATGGTTAGAAGTACTCTTGAGATAACAAAGAATACACTATATGACAACTAAGTGAGAATGACGAGGAGTCTGTATTAATTAACTAACCCATTATACAACAAGACAAGTATCAGACTGAGTAATTATAAAATACTTTAAAATCCCTACCAGCTACCTATCCAATGAGGGATCAAATAGTGGCACACCATTATCTTGCTATAGCTTCAAGTTGACCTCTATTGGTGTAAGGATTAAGTTACTGGATTAAAGACCAACTAATATGAGAAGCTTTTAAGTATACTTGTGCTAATGCAGAAGTGAGCCAATTAGATAATGATATACCTCAAGACCAAAAAAAATACTATAAGGGACTAAGATCTTAGAATTTTAACACTTTATTTTATATGATAGATCTTAGCCCCTTACAATATTTTTCTAGTCTTGAGGTACACCATTGTTTGATTGACATACTTTTGCATTAGCAATATACTCAAGACTTGAGACATCTCTTTCCTCGCCATTTTTTATTCCTAATTCTACGTTTTTAGGAACACTTCTATTAGCTATCTGAATATACTTCTCATCCTCATATTTACAATCATTATGTAAAACATCATTGCTACCAGTCATATGATTAGAAGCCTCAAAGACAATCAACCAAAAAGAAGTAAGTATATTCTCCCACCCTTATATGTTGGAGATGGAAAAAATATCTATTGGACCATTGATTAGTACTTAAAAGTGCATTCTTATTAAGGCTTTATATCATCATATTACACTTAAAGTATCATTAAATTCCCTAACTTAAGCATGTTTTATAATAACAAGTTTGTTAATATAAGATAGCTTTAATTTATGGTAAATGCTCATTTAAATGCAGGCATATCTCACAATTCAAAGGATTAATTGATTGGAGTAACTATTGAAAGTGAAAGGACAAAGAAAGGGTTAAGCTTAAAAAAGAGATGCTAGTTCAATTCAAACTGGAATATCATTCAGTCATTGGATTATATCTGGAGTTGTGGATCTTGGATTTTAGTCTGGTTTATATGGCTAGAAATTTAAGACATAAGCCTAAAACATTCATGCAGAGTCCAAGACTCAATTCTGTCGTTTTGAAGTCCAAATCTTAGTATCAAAAGAGAAGTTTGAATCTGTTCTGCAGCCCAGACACTGTTCAGTGTTCAGTCCATATCTCGGATTCTAGAAGTCCAAATGAGCTCATTTTTATTTTGGTAGAAAGCTGATACAGAGTCCAACAACTTTCTTGGGGACCACCTGCTCATGTTCTAATGTTAGCAATGACATTTCATCCAGACAAGAGCTCGAGGACTATCCACCAGAAGCACTACTCAGTATTTTAGCCATATCTTAAGTTGTAATGATCCAAATACTCTAAAATATTATAGGTAGAAAGAAGAGATGATTGCTAACAACTTTCATGAAGAACACTTTGTGAAATTTTTATTGCATCAATGTGATTTCATCCAGCCAAAATGCTTGAGTGCTGCTGTCCACCAAGTCCACCAAATCAATAGTTAGCCACTACATCAATAATCAATTACCAAATGAATAGTTTTGAATTTTAGCCTATAAAAGGAGGCATTTTTAATTTATTTAGGCATCTTGGTTTTCAGATCAAGATCATTTTCTTGCTGGCTCTCTTTTTGTAATGTTCAAGTTTTATTTCATGTTTTATTTTTATTAATCTCTTGTTTATGCTTTTTATTTCCTTTACTACTCTTAGTTAACTTCTATCATAATTATGTTCTTATCTTGTTTATTTATATTATTCTTCTTCATTATGTCTAGCTAAGTTAATTATGTCAAGGTGAAAAAGTTTCGCTAATGATGTTAGAATATGTATAATATAAACTCAACATAGACTTCAATGTTTATATCCAAGAAAGTTTGTTATTAATATGTTTTATCTTTTTATCTTACTAATTCTTAATGCCTTGTTAAATGGTTAATCTAGATTTGTGTTGTATAACACTTGGTACATCAAATGTTTGATCCTTCATAGTCTTCGGCCGATATCGTTTTTACGAGAGGAACTTGATTTGTTGTTAACATAAGTTAGCATCATGAATTCCTAACAATATTTAAAAGTATGATGTTACTAAAATAAGATAATTAATATGATCATGTTAAAAAAATTTAATGAACTATTAAGGATAAATCATCTGATTGGAACCTCCTTTGTGTGTGGTTTTCAATTGAGTAATAAAAAGAGTTTATACTATACTTATTTCTAATACCATTAGTGGATCCTTTAACCTTGACAACTGTTTTTATCATTGTTTAATCCTCACATTAATCTCACAAGTCAAAGATCTCTTTAACTCTTTGTTACATTATATATATTATTTATAATTTATATAGTTGACCTCCCTGTGGATTGATCCCGGTTTTGTCGGGTTATTTATTACTTTGACATTCCTCCACTTGGGATAAGACATCAACTCTTTGATCGTGTCAACTATCGTGGGTGTGAGAAGAAAGGAAGAACTACTTACAAAGTGCTTATCCTGAGAAGGATCTAAAGGGGTAGCAAATTGAACTCGACAACCTTAAGTAGGGCTAAAACATGTCAATTTTAAGGTTGCATTTGACAATATTTAATGTGCCCTTTTTTATGCAATAATTATAAAATTATTGTTGTAATGATTTACATCTAAACTCCTTGTAATTGTAACATTGAGCCTGTAACTTAGATCTTCTTTATCCTAAGCGACATTCGCCATATTAACCATCTCAAACATTGTGGTTTCTGGATTATGACCAAGCTAAGTAACTAGATGTTAATCTTTATGTATCCATAGTAAACAAGCAAAGATGGAACTAGATTTTGGTTGATTAAACTAGTGTTTACAGTCTTAAATTCTAATTTTAACTTCATAAAAAAATGATCTTTTTAGTTCTCATGATAGACAACTTCTAGTGTCATTAATGATTAATTAGGAAAAGTAGAATCAACTATCCCAGAATATTCACTCTATAAATTAAAGGATCTTAGATAGGATTGATTATTTAATAGAAAGATTACCTTGTTGATAGTTATCAATTTTTAATTCCAATTGAAACTTACAAACAACTTTATTTTGAGAATAAATGCTTATAACATAAGACCACATCTCAATAACAATAGTGAAAGATTAAAGATGATTCATTATATATGGTTCAATAGAACCTAGTAAATAAGAGATAATATAGGCATTCTTGCTCTTTATATATGGTTCAATAGGAGCATTAGACTATCCTTTTAAGTGATCTTATAAACACCATACTTATTTGCCCTTTATAAACATTTTGAATTGAAACTCATAAGTGGAATAATTATTTCTATTAAAATGAAAAATAGAATTTTCTCCTAACATGATAAATCAAGAGAAAAGAACTCAACTAGTGTAAAAAATAGACCATGATACTGAAAATATTTCAAATTACAGAGAATGAAACTCCAAGAATTCCTATTTGTGTCCTTGCAATGCCAGCCAAAACAGAAGCTCTCTACTCCTATAAATTGTTAATATTCTCAAACTAATAAGAAATTTCAAGAGAGAAATGAAAAAAAACTCTATAACTCGACCTAGAAAAAAAGACATTAACTTAGAGAATTAAGCATAAAATTTGAAATTACAACTCTGATACAATGTAAAAATTGTCTAAATACCTCTTAGTGAAGGATCTTTTCTCATTAGATAGAAAAGTATTAACCTAATTACAACCTAGAATCACTCTATAATATAATCATAATATCTCTAAATAAGATACTTATATATAACTACTTTCTATCAATCAAACTTTATAAATCAAGCAATTGCCTATATAATTGTCACAACTTAAAATTAGGCACATGACTGGCATATAGGTCAAGACACTTTTAGGACCGCCTTGCCTATGCCAAGCCTTAGACCTGAACATAATTCTATCTAAAAACCAAAACAAACACTGATATAATGATCAACCATCCTTCCAAAATACTAGATCATAGATATACATGTCATCCCAAAAAAATAACTACGAAGTGCAAGCTATACACAACGTCTTAATTCATATATATAAAAGATTGGTATCAAATTGAGAAAGCCCATACAAAGAAGAAGTGTTGGTCATATCAATTTAGAGTACATACAAGAACTCCTTCCTAATAAGTGGTACTAGTTAGCTAATACAAACTATAGACCTGAAAAGATTGAAATGATGAAAAAGATGAGTTTTCCACAGCTCAGTAAATAAATAATACTAAACATACAAATAGGAGACCAAGTTATAATATGATTAATTAATTAAGTCCATACATAATAAGAGTATAAATAAGAAAACCATTCACACATAAACATAATTTAAGTAATGTCACCTTTTCTTATGTCACCTTCCTACAAGTCAGAAAATCAGACATAAGAATACAAGGGAGAAGAAAACGTGTTTATATCATATGTCTTATAAAAGAAAAACCTTTGCTAGGTAGAGCATCAGAATCAGAACAGATATGTGTCATGGCCTATCATATAAGCCAATGTCAACCATAATTAACAAGGGAATTAGATTTTATTTTCTGTATATAGACTAATATTTTTCTGTTATCATAAGTATTTTGACTCATATAACTCAATAAATCATATCAGATTACAATATCAAAATCACATAATTCAAAAAGAATAAATAACCCTTGAATCACTTTTAATTCAAACATAATATTATTCATATTTATTATTACACATATTAGTATTATTTCTATTTGCATAATATATATTATTTACTCATAATATATAATAATGATCAAACGAAGACAAACATCAACATCTATCAATCCTATATGGATAGTATATGGAGCTTTTAAAGTACATAAACACATTTTATTGTAAAATATAATTAATTTCTAATTCAAAAGCAAACCATAAAAACATAATAATACACCACAAATAAAACTCGATTATCTATTATAACTTATCTTAAAAATTGCTTTTACTCTAATCATATCAACATATATCAAATAATCAAAATCACAATACTAATTATTCATAATCTACCTCAATCCATTCATATGCATATATTACTACCTACACACAAATTAATTCAACAAACCCCTAGCTTATCAACTAATCATCTTACATAAATCCTAATATTTTCAATAATCATATGTAACGAAATGAAACTTTTAATAATTATATGTAAAGAAATGAAACCCATAACTATGTTATAAAACACTTAAGAAAGAAATAAAGAAAACTTGCTCCAAAGATATAGATTATATGGTTGATAGCAAATATTTATTGAATCGCTATCTCCTCCCTCATTCCATCTATATTGCGAGAAGCAAAACCACTTGCACGATTGTTGCTCCCCTAAACTCATTCTCTTCCAATGTCAATCCATATATGCGATAGTACAAGCACAGTATTTTATGGGGAGGTCCTTCGGAGGATTTAAGGATGTTTCTTTAGCAAATATGGATTGACATTGGAAGGCCCTTTTGACTTGTTTCAATTTTGCTTCATTTTTTTTCTCTCAACTTAGAGGATACCTTAATATAAAGTTAATCTTCTTTATTTTATAATTAAAATTTATTTTTATGCACTGGCCACCTTCTTGGCATGCGAACACCAAATTGAAAGCACCAAACACTTTCAATTCATATAATAAGGCCCTAGCAAAATCTAATACAATTGCATAATAATAATAAAAAAATGCAAATGAATAGAACCAAACAAAGATTACATTTTTTTTATTCATTTACCATATTTTCTTTTACTTCCTCTGAACACACACAAAAAAATAAAAAAAATTGAACCCCAATATTCACACACATAAAAGTATCAGCAAGATAGAAAAAAGAAACCACCAAATGCAAATCAAGAAAATATCAAAAACCCTTGAAAAGTAAATTTCATAAAAGAAAGCGTGGAGCTTGAAAAAAAAATGTATTGCAATGCCAAGAGCTTAAGATAAAATTCGTAGATAATATGTATTCAGTTTGTTGACAGGGATAAAATTTGTAGAATTCATAGATAATTCGTAGAGGAGACTATGAGCATCAATGTCTTTAAATACTATTCTAATATCTAAAAACTACTTATCCATCAAGAAAAAGTAAATTAAAACCAACCTTAAAAGTCAATTCTTAGAAAGAAAAATATTATTTGGATAATTTACGAAGTTAGAATTGGACAAGGGAACAAAGATAATTGCATCAAATAAGATTTTGAATCCTTTGCCAATACTGCACAACGAAAACTTGCACATGTGAATGAATAAAATGATCCTCTAGAAAGCTCGAACACAGAGCCTTCTTTTTTAAATCAATTGAAAAAATCTTGACCATTACACATGGCACCATTAACTAGAAATTTATTTAGAAAAAAATAAAACACCTATTTATCGCTAATTAAGATATTTTCAGATTAATTACACTATTTATTCTTTGTTTTTTTTCTAATAGAGAGAAACTAATTAGAGATTTATAAGTACTTTGTATAATCAAATGAAATGTAGGATCCAAGACCTCAAATATTAAAAAGATTATTTGTTCCATCTACCATCATATATATATATATATAAGATTGATTCTCTATCAGTATTTCTATTTTCTCATGCCATGACCAAACAAAAGAAAGTCAATCATAGTTTTGAAATCTTTGAAACTTTTAAATAGGTAATGATTAATATACCTTTGTTGGATGCTATTAAATAGGTAGCTTCTTTTGCTAAACTTTTGAAACACATGTGCAACGTGAAGAGAAAACTAAATGTGAAAGAGAAAGCCTTTTTAGCCGAACAAGAAGTGTCATTCTTCAAAATAATAACGCTTTGAAATATAAAGACTCTGGTTGTCCTATAATTTCATGCTTTATTGGAGAACATAAAATTAAAAAAACTTTACTTGATCTTGAAGCTAGTGTGAATTTACTTCCATATTTGGTTTTTGGAAGTCTCAATCTAGGTGAGTTAAAACCAACTTATGTAACTCTTTTACTTGTTGATAAATCTGTAAAAGTACCTAAATGAATAGTCGAAGATGTGTTAGTACAAGTTGATAAATTCATTTATCTTGTGGATTTTATTGTCTTGGATACATAACCTGTTGAAGCATGTAATTCAATTCTAGTTATTTTAGAACGTCTATTTTTTGTAACTTCTAATGCATGATTAATTGTAGGAATTGAGTGATGTAGTTATCTTTTGAAAACATGATATTAAAAATGAATGTTTTTAATATTTGCAAGCAACTTGAAGATGATAATGATTTATAGGAAGTAGACTTTATTCAAAAATTAGTTTATGATCAATTTGAAACTACTTCTTGTGAAGCTTAGTTTAATGAATCTAAAGATATGTAAATGATTTATTTTCAGAAAGAATCAAAGACAAGTAGTTGGGGACCAAACATTAAGGAATTGCCATCATTGAGGAATTAGTCCATACCTTCAAGTGTTCAACCACCAAATTTTGATTTAAAGTCATTACCATCTAATCTCAAGTACTTATTTTTAAGAGAAAATGAAACTTTTCATGTAATAATCTCTTCCAAACTTAATGCACATCAATAAGGTAAGTTATTTCAAACTCTAAAAATACACAAAAATACATTAAGATGAACCATATCTGATATAAAAGGAATTAGTCCTTTGACTTGTACACACATGATTTATTTGGAGGAAAATGCTAAACCCTTTAGAGAAATGCAATGAAGGTTTAATCCTAATATGCAAGAAGTAGTGAGAAATGAAGTCATTAACCTTCTAGATAATGAAATCATTTATCCTATTTCTGTCAGTAAATGGGTAAGTCCTACCCAAGTTGTAACTAAAAATTTTGGAGTCACTGTGATAACAAATGAGAAAAATGAGTTAATTCCAACTAGGACTATTTGCATGTGAAAAAATTATATCCTATCTTGTTGGCTCACTTGTTGTTGTTTTTAGTGATTATGCATCATTAAAATATCTTCTTTCTAAGAAGGATTTTAATGTTAGATCGGTATAGTGGGTTTTGTTACTTTAAAAATTCGATATCACAATCAAGGACAAGAAAGGCACCAAAAATGTTATTGCTGATCATTTGTCAAGATTGACAATAGAGTCAACATCTGACATCACACCAATCAATGATTTCTTTCCTAATATATCTTTACTTTATGTTGCTACAATGCCTTGGTTTGCTAATATTGTCAATTTTCTTACTACAAGAGATTAGTCAGCTCATTGGAGTACACAAGATAATAGAAAGTTTTTAAGTGAAGTGAAGAAATTTTATTGGAATGACCCTTACTTATTCAAGTATTGTCATGATCAAATATTTCAAAGATGTATTCTCAATAATGAGGTAAGTAGTGTCATTAAATTTTTCATTCTGAGGCATGTGGAGGTTGTTTCTCGTTAAAAAAGATGACATTAAAAATCTTACAACATGGATTTTATTGGTCCGTCATGTTCAAGGATGTTATCTCTATTGTCAATCATGAAGAATGACACTTGTTTGGCTAAAAAGGCTTTCTTTTTCACATTTAGTTTTCTCTTCACTTAGATATTGACTCATCATCTTTCTCATAAGGTTCAAGAATAAGTATTTCAATAACCTTACCACTATGGAGAGTCATGACTGATTTGACTTGATCCATGTATTGGCTTCCCGAGCTACTTGTATTTGAATTGTATTGTCTTTTGGGATTTTATTGTGGTTAAGAAGGAAACTTACCTTTCTCCTGAAAACTAAGAATAAATGTGAATTTTGCAAGAGTATCTTTCAAATTTGTCATAGTTTGAGCATTTTAAGTGTTAATTGCCTCTTACTTTTCAATGATGCATGTAGTGTTTCCTCAAGATTTCTTCTAAGAGGGGGAACATAAGGAGATGCATATCTGTGAGAATTTTAAAAATGATGGTATGCTTAAAAGGGTGGCTATGAAGTTTATACATTATTGCTACTACTTTTCTAACTAAAATTTGGATGATTTCTCCAATTAAGGTTGTACATTTACGAGTATGGGTTAGGATTTAGCCTTTGGAAATTGTTTAAAGCATTGACTTATTCATGGAGACATTCTTTAAAAGAAAGCACATTTGGACAATCATTAGTTGAGTATTCATTAGTTTCACAGATTTGACACATAATTTCTTGAACACATTTCAATTGACCACTTCTTTTCAATTTTAATGTCTCAACTTTTTTGGCTAAAGATGTAAATTTAGCTTGGAGTCATGATCTTCCCTAAAGTTGTACATGCCTCCACTAGATGTATAGGTTGAGTTTTACCCAGTGTCTCACAAGTGCCTATAATGTCTTAATTTTGTTTATCTTTAGGTGTTATCCTTTCAAAAAACTATGAAACCAATCTTCATGTTTCAAAACTATGGTGATGATATGTATTAAACAAGTCCTATCCCAACACTAGTAAAATGTTTCTCCTGGTTTTTCAGTGAAGGTGGTGATTTGTCTTTTGAAAAAATTTCTTCCATGAGAAGGAAAAAACTTCTTCAAAAATTGTTATTGCATTTAATCTCAAGCATAAATGGATCGTGACTTAAGATTTTGTAGCCATGTTTTAGATTTATCTTTTAATAAAACGGAAAAAGCTTTAATCTAATAATGTTCATGCTACAATTTAAGTCATTATAAGTGTTACAACCCTCTTCAAATTCTCTTAAATCCAAGTATGGATTTTCCAGATCTAAGCCATGAAAAGTAGGTAAAAATTGAATAATACCTGGTTTAAAATTGAAATGAGATGCATCAAGAGGGAAAACTATACATGATAGCGCATTTGTTCTTATTGGATTCATGTGGTCTCTAAGTGTTCTAACACAGTTATTCTAATTATGAGGTGACTAGTTATCCTCTTCAGCCATGTTTTTTGAAGAAGATAAAAGATTTTCTAAAAAGTCTATTACTTAATGTGCGTGACCAAACTTTCATGCAAGTGCAGAAAGAAAAGAGAAAAAGAAGAAAAAAAATAGATAAATAAAGTGAAAAGAAAAGAAAAAAATAAAATATATAATTTATATAGTAGCTTACCTTCCTAGTAATGACCCTAAAAACTTGACACGATCAAATAATTGATGTCTTCTTCTAAATGTAGGAGTGTCAAAGTAATAAATAAACTGACAAGACCAGGGTCAATCCATAAGGAGGTTAACTATACAAAACCATAAATAATAAAAGAAATAAAGTTGAAGAGAACTTTGAGATGTGATATTAATGTAAGGATTAAACAAAGATAAAACAATTGTCAAAGTTAGAGGATCCCTAATAGTGTTTCAAATAAGTATGATACAAATTCTTTTTATTTATAATTGGAAACCGCACACAAAGAAGGTTCCAATCGGATGATTTATCATTAATAACTCATTTTAAATTATTAACATGATCATATTAATTATCTTATTTGAGTAACACCAATACCTGTAAATGTTGTCAGGTATTCATGGTGCTAACTCATGTCAACAACAAATCAAGTTTCTTTCATAGCACAGATGTCGGCTATTCATACAGTAGGCTATGAAAAAATAAAGTATTTGTTATGCTAAGGGTTATACACCACGAATCTAGACTCACCACTTAGCAAGCAGGGTATTAAGGATGAGTAAAATAACAATTATAAAACATGTTAATAACAAACTTTCTTGAATATAAACATTAAAGTCCATATTGAGTTTGTACTATACTTATTCTTACACCATTAGTGTAACCTTTTCACCCTGAAAAAAAAAAACTTAACTAAACATAATAAAGAAGAAAAACATAAATAAACAAGATAAGAACATAGTCATAATATAAATTAATTAAGTATAGTAATGAAATGATAAGCATAAATAAGAGAATAATGAGAATATAACATGAAATAAAACTTGAACATTATAAAAATACAAAGAAAGAAAGCAAGAGCAAGATCTTTATCTGAAAACCAAGATGCCTAAATGTATGGCAAATGCCTCTCTTTATAGGCTAAAATTTAAAACTATTGATTTGGTGGCTAATTATTAATTTAGTGGTTGAACAAAACGTTATTGATAAAATCAGAATTTGAACACATTATCTTCATGAGAGTTGTGGGTATTTATCTCAGCTTGCCAAACAAAAATGAATGGACTCATTTTAATTTCTAGAACACGAGATATGGGCTGAACATCAAATAGTATTTGGGCTGTAAGACGGATTCTGACTTCTTTTTTGTTGCTAATATTGCAACTTGAAATCAGTAGTATTGAATCTTGAACTCTTCATGAATGTTTTAGGTCTATTCTTAGCTTTATAGCAAGATGAACCACACATGAATCCAAGGTCTACAGATTCAGTTATGGCCCAAAAACTGAATAGTGTTCCAGTTTGAATTGAACAAGGCCAACTAGAGTTTCTTCTCTAAGCTTAGCCCTCTCTTTGTCTTCTTAATTTTAATAGTTAAACACATCACTCAATCTTTTGAATTGTAAATTCAAAATGAGCATTTATCATAAATTAAAGATATTTTATATTATCAGACTTGTTAGTATAAAACATGCTTAAGTTAGATAATTTAATAATACTTTAAGTGTAATATGATTATATAAAACCTTAATAAAAATGTACTTTTAATTACTAATCACCTACCACTCACCTCGAGTCCTATTGTAACAAGATGACAGAAGTTGTGCACAATGAGAAATTGTTTATGTACTTGATAGCCTGAGTGGCATAACACGAAGTTGGTATATGAGGTTAGAAACACCAAGATCCAAAGATGGAAAGACCTCATAGATTTCTTCATCAAGCAGTACAAATACAACATAGACATAGCTTGAGACCAATCCAGAATATTAGTGTTAGAAAAAGAAAGCCATGAATCAGTGCGGGAATATGCTAAATGATAGAGAGAGAAGCTGTTCAAGTTGGTCCACCCCTATTTAGAAATGGTTAATCTATTCTCTAATACTCTTAAAGACCTTTATTTTGACTATTTGATTAGTGGCCTAGCCCAACACTTCACTGACATAGCGGTAGTGGTTAGGAGAATTGAGTAAGCTATAAGAGCAAGTAGAATTGCTTTCAGAAAAAATAAAGAAGACAATGAGGTCCAATAACTAGAGTTGAACTAAAATCAACCAAGGAAGCAATGAGATAATAGAAGGATGTCAGGGCAGCCACATAAACATCCACAACAAAAAAAAAAGGCCCTACCAACTCTTCCCTTACCTTTGAGAGAGATGTTCGAGAAACTGGTCAGTAGGGGACAAATCATTCTAATTTCATAGAAACCATTCTGCCCACCATACCCGAAGTGGTATGATCCTAACCAAACATTTGAGTATCATGATGGAGCAACAAGACATAACATTGAAAATTGTCATTTTTTCAAGGATAAGCTTATTTAGCTTAGCTTATCGAGGCCGAGCATATTACACTTAAGTACTAGAAAACCTCCAAGGGCAATGAAGAGGGACAAATGAGCTGACCGTAAAAGCTTCAAGTGTGAAAGAAAAGGAGAGAAGCTAGATTGTTATAGTCAACATGCTTTGTCAGTTTAGCTTTGTAAATAAGGTCTTTAAGACCACATTTTTTTTAGATGTTTTGTGAAACTCAATCGTATCTTTTAATAGACAATGTCTTTTCATAGTCTAATTTTTGCATTGAAATCAAGAAATATTTCTCTATGATAATAGCTTTTGGCATATGACGAACCCCAAGGTGTGTCATGCAAAACACTAAGAGGCAAACCTTGTGAGACTCATAAAATTGACTTTCATGACTGACTTCATGGCTCCATTCAAAACATTTCGGCCACATCAATTTTGAAAACTCCCCTTTGCTAAAATAATCCTAAAAAAATTGAATTTGCTTTTTAATTTCAGAAATAATTTGATGTTTTCTTCTTAAAACAACATTTTGACACCTTTTTCATAAGATGACAAACAAATTATTCAAGCAATTCCAATTTTAAGGTGACAAAATAATTTTTGAATCAAGATATGAATATAAAACGTAAAAAAAGCTCACATCCCATGTCTATTGGTCAATATTTTAATTGTATACATAATCGCTTGTAGTTTGATTTGCTAGTAATTGATTAATAAAAACATAAGCCTTTATACGAAAGTTCCAAACAATTACATTGAAAGAGGACAAAATTTATCGGTTCTAATCACTTGTGTTTGAAATGATAAAAGTTCGTCTTTGCTATCCCTTCACATTCTAAAATGTATCTTTTATAATCCTCATTTGAGCTTGAATATGTTTTTCTTTATAAAAACCATGACTAAGATATCACACCTTATATTGGGGGGGGGGGCGCAAATGAAAATTCCAATAGTCAAAAATCGATCCTAATTGAGGTCACACCCCATATTAAAGGGAAAACAAAATTCAAATATCAAAGACCGGGGAGATGCTGTGCAAAATTCAAAGAGCCTGAGAAATCTAGATGATGGGGAGCATGCTCAAATGAAAAACAAAAATGACCAAGTTAAGGTCAAAACAAATAAGGAGGCCTCACTATAGCAAACAAGAAGGGCAAATCAACTAAATATAAAAGAAAAGAATATTGAAAAACATAATGGCATTGATCCTGAGTCTTTAGAACCTCGTAACAATCTTTGAACCTACAAATCCCTTTCTTTCATAAACCAGTAGCCATAGCATGCATTATGAGCCTTTTAAAAGACCTTTCTAATTAAACAAGCAAGCTATTTGGACCAATAAATGACGTTCTCAAAATACAAAAAGAACTTTTTCATAAGAATCATTATATTATGAACAAAGCTACTTGTTATTATTTATTTTGATAAAATAAGTGCTTAAAATAGACAAATTTTTCTCATACAAAACCTCAAGTTTTTACTCAAGCCTCTTGTTTGAAGCCTACAAGAACTGAAGATCACCTCATCATGACCTTTACCAACTTTAATCTTGCCAGGATAAAAGACCATATCATTTTTTTTTGCTAAAGAAAGATTAAACCCTTAGGAATTGTAAGAAATTCAAAACAAAATTGTTTTAAGCTTACATCGGGTACATATTTGTTTTCAAAATGAAAAAATTCATTTGAGCCATAGATAGCTCAACTTTGAGCTAACACTTCTTTCTCAACCTTTACCGTATCAATTCTCAATAAAAAACACACAAAATATACACCTTAGTGTTGAATGATATGTCTTGGGGTATAATCAAAGAAACACTTTTGAAATTACATCTCATGGTTTCATTGCAATAACTGGACTTGATTGAGAATGATTCTTCAAATTCGTGAGTTGATTCCAAAACATGAAAGATGTTCAAATAAAATGTTCATTGATCGAGTTTGCAAGGTCCTTGGCAGAAATGACATTGACACTAAGTCATCCTTAAAAAGTCAAACAATCAAGGGGCAATGCAGTGGATGTTAAGAGGGATAACAAATAATATATAGATCAGTTAGGGGTAAAGAAATACATAATCAAATGATGATTATGCAAAATCTATCAAAGTTATAGATAGCGTTTGGCGATGACAAATGCCTCTTGATGATAAATAGAAGAATGAGCATAACTAGGTCAGTTGAGATAACATTTTTGAATGACAGTATATGATTTGACAAACTCCATCAGTGATTGAGAGCAATACCACACTTGGGGACACCTTCATGTCCAAAAATCTAGTCTACCCTTTGAAGGATGATTATAATACCTGAAAAATATTATCACATGAATACATCAGTTAGGGGTAAACTCCTTTAAGAAGTGAGAATAGTTAAGCACTGTTCTTCACCAAAATAATTATTAAGTGGCCAATGGTGTAAGACTGTCATGATTGAAGGTATCATCCGACCAAGAGGGTATGCATCATAACTAACAATGTTTTTCACTTCTCAAAAAATGGTCAACTGAGTAGAGTTTCATTTATTGCCTAAAGGTCTAGGCTGTGCAAAAAAGAAGCAATCAAACACAATTGATTACATAGGCAAAACTTGAGTGGGCTGATACGGCAAAGAGGCAATCAAACATATAATCAAGACCCAAGTGGGTTGAAGATTCAAGCTAAGCAACCAAAGGGTTAGATCAATAACAACAAACCTTTCCACTAGTCGAAAGATGATTTGTAAGAAAGGAGGGCCTATATTTCCAACTAGGTAAGAATACATGCATGTCATCTAAATCCAAATCATTGCATAATGTTTTTACAGGAATTACATAAGAAATAATCCTTAGTTAAGTCTAGCAAGACTCCAACAAAAAGGAACCTAACAAGTTTCTAAGTCAAGCAAGGCTTGATTTGGTTTTCAAAGCCCAACAAGGATTCAACAAAGAAGGAATTCAACAAAATTTTGAGCCCAGCAAACCTCCCAACAAATAACAAGAAGTCTAGCATGGAAAAAATCAAGAAAGGAAATCTCGATTCAACCCTATCATTAGGAAATCTTGATTCAACCCTGACATTAGGAAATCAACTTTGCAATTAGGAAGTCTTACTCTACTATTAAGAAGTTTAAGACTCAACTATGCAATTAAGACATATCTAGCCAAATCTTTTCGCCAAGTCATATTTTTCACTTGACTAGGTTACTCATTACAATAAAATCATTTTAAAAAAATCTTTGTATTTTTCATCAGGGCAAGTTGCCCATTACAATGAGATCATATTGAAAAATCTTTATATTTTCTATATAGGCAGGTCACCCATTATAATGAGACCATTTTGATCACCCATTACAATGAGACCATTTTTTAAAAATCTTTGTATTTTCCACTTGGGCAGGTTGCCCATTACAATGAGACTATTTTGAAAAATCTTTGTATTTTCCACCTAGACAGGTCGCCTATTACAATGAGATCATTTTGAAAAATCTTTGTATTTTTTAGTTGGACAGGTTCCCGATTATAATGAGACAACTTTGAAAAATCTTTGTATTTTTACCTAGGCAAGTCATCCATTATAATTTGACCATTTCAAAAATCTTTGAATTTTACCAATAGGCAGGTCGTCTGGTACAACTATGCCATTTCTAAAAATCTTTTAGTTTTTCACAAAGATCATCTTTTCTTATCTATTGAGTGCACTTTCTAGCTCCATCTCTTTCATGTTGAGTGCGCTTTCTAGCCCTTGTATATCAGATAATGCACTTTCTAGATTTATCCATGTTCTTATTAAGTGCGCTTTCTAGCCCTATTCATTTTTCTTTCGAGAGCGCTTTCCATCCCTCACCTACCAGATATTATACTTTTTAGCCTTATCTATTTTCTTCTTGAATGCACTTTCAAGCCCTCACTTCTTGAATGCACTTTCTTGACCTAGTAAATCCATAACCTTTTATCTTTTTTCTTCACAAACTTATTACCTAAAATCTCTTATAAGACTTTCTATCGTAAACATTGTAAAGAGGGGATGCAACTATCATCACCCAATTTTTTGATCCCTTGTTTTTCTAAATATTTTCAAAATACAAAAAATATGTTTTTGATGTATTTACGTCATTTTCAGCATTTTCAATGTCATCAAAAAATCATTAATCAATTTTATTGATTCGATGTTGACGTTACCTTGTTTTTTAAAAAAAATATCAAAATACACAAAATAAGAAAAATAAAGAAAATAAAAAAAATATTTGGACAAGAGGACTAAAGTGTAAAGAAAAAAATAAGTGACCAAAGCGATTTTGGGTTGCTTGGTCACCAAGTTAGCTTGAAAGCTAAGCAATTGAAAAAAAAAAATAGATTATTTTGCTTATAAATAGTGAGGGAATCTCATACAAAAGAGGGGGGGCATAACAAACAAAAAAAAACAAAATACCAAAACTCTCTCCGGCTCACACACTCTCTAAAAAAAATACATAAAAAACCCTTATTAGCCCCTTCACACACTACAACCACTACACACATAAAAGAAAAGGAAAGCTTATAGCATTGATCTTTGTCATCCTAAACAAACCTGAAAGCAATCTCAACATTCACCCATCTACCAGCAAGTAGGGGTGAGCAAAACAATCAAAAAACCGATTTAACTGGAAAAAATATTAATTGAAAAAACCGAACCATGAAGAAAAACCAACTAAAATGATTATAATATTTAGAAAAACCTCCGGTTCGGTTTGGTATTGGTTTTATAATGCTTAAACCACGCAACCCGAACTGAACCGAACTAGTTCAAATTAAAAAAAAAGTTCTATAAATACCCCTCGCACAGTGTCACAGACACGCTACACTCCACACAACCCACACCACAACTCATCAATCCTCACAACCTCCCACAACACTCACAACTCACAGGTCCACACCCATTTAATTCTTTATTTTTCAATCTTCATTAATTTCATTCCATAATCTTCATTAATCATCACTAATTCACCATATCTTGCAAACCAACCACCCTCACCCAAGCTCCCACACGCCACACCTAACCTTCCAATCTTCATTCTTCAATTTGCATCTCCAGATCTATTATCCCAGCAGCACCCTTAAGCCTCAGCAGCAATAAGATTTCTCTCTGTTTTTTTTCCTAATAGTTTTAATTTCTCACTTTGGCACCATTATGGCCATGCCACAAAAATAGAAATTCAACAAAACTTATTTTAGGGATGAGGGTGGCTAGTACGGGTGACTAGTGGAGGTAGTAAAGGTGGGGGTTGGGCTTAATTCTATGGTTTAGGTTGTTGGCAGTTGCTAGGATTTTTTTTTAAGGAAAATGGGTGAAGAAAGTGAGAGTGGGCACTAGGTAGTGTTTATTGTGGTGGTGGTGGTTTGTGTTTGAGAATATGGTTTTCGGTGATGTAGGTTTATGGGTTTGTGATAGTGAGGAGTGTAGTGTTTTTGTGGTTATGTGGAAGGCCATTTGCTTAAGAAAAGGCTGGTATGAATTCAACACTGTCATGGGGACTGCTGAGGATGAAGATGGGTTTGATTTTGTGGCTTTTGGATGTTAAAAAACAAAATAGATTTTTTTAGTTTTTGACATAGAAAATCGAACCGAAACCAGTCGGTTGGAATCCGATTCAGTTCGGTTTTGGTTTTTTTCTTTCAAAATTTTGGTTTGGTTGTTTTTATAGGTAAAAACCGAACTGAATCGAAAATGATCACCCCTACCAGCAAGCTTCACCGTGCTCTTCTGGCCAGCTTTTTCCAACTTCACCTCTTTCTTCCAGCAGCCAGCTTTTTCTAGTAACGACAACAAACCTTCAACCTAAACAACACCATAAGCCTCCCTTTCACTCCCTCAGTCAAGCCATCAGCAGTAGCCATAACTCCTTCCTTCTAGATCAACAACAACTCCAGAAGCCGTCATGCTTCACCTTGACAGCCCTGCACCCTGCCATATTTTCCCTCACCAGCATTGTGTCTTCAACAAGTCCAACATTGCAAGCTTTCCTCTAGTAGCTTTAGCCTTTACACCGTAACCTCTGGCAACAATGTTGTGACCAACTCCAACAGCTTCTCAGCTACGCCATTAGACTAGTGACGACAACAATGTTTCCCCTACGTAAGGTAATCTTCCTTCTTTAGTAACCTACATCTTGGTTTGTTTCTTTGGATAAGGCATGCAGGACGTGAGTTAATTCACGTTCTACTGCCTCTTTTTTGCTTAGCAAGATGGGTTGGACCCTCAGCTAGCCCATCTTTGAAAATAGAAAAGAAGAAGAAGTTGGACCTTTAGTTGTCCCAACCTAGTCAGGTTGTACATGGATTTCTAGCCCAACCCTTAAATTAAAGGGTGTGTTTGGCAAATATACTCTTATGTTTTTCCTTTAGTTTTAAACTTGAGTCTATTTTAATATCTAGCTAAATAGACCTTTAAAAAATATCAAACAATTCAGGGTTGAATTGATTTGTGAGCCCCGTTGCATATTTTTCTAATCATTTCAGTTAATATTGGTGTTGTAGACTTATACTGTAAGATACTGACTTGCTATTAAAAGTACCCGCTTTCTGTTGAAATTTCAAAAATTCTAAAAATTTCTCATATCAAAAAATACAAAAATAAATTTTATTTTATGTGCTTATGGTTAAGTCTCTCAAAAATACCAAAAAAGACCTTTCTTAGAAAAATAAAATGCATGACATGTTTTAGTATTTTTCATATATAAAAATTCAAAAAATATATGCTTGCATGCATTTGGATTTAATAACTAGTTTATTGAATCCATGAGATTTTGGCCTATATTTAAAAAAAAATACAAAAAAATCATTTTGTTCCATTCAACATCTGGGATTACAAACTTATACGTAAGATGTATTTCTAGTGTTAAATAAAAAGATTGTTCCTTGTATTTTTATGCGTCGAGACTTTAGAATGGTTAAGTTTTTAACCTGATAAGATAAGGACCTCCATACCAAGGAGGTCTTTTCTTAAACCTTAGACAAACCAATAGTTAGAAAACACAATGACCTTAGTTTATTTCAGACAAACAACAGTGCAAGTTACCCTAAGTAAGGTGTTTTCTGGGTGATACGTCCTCTTTATTCATAATTTATTCCCTCTCCAGCCTCTCGCAAACCAATAGATTTTCTAGTGACCGTAATACTAAGTGATGACTTCTATTTTCTCTTAACTAATAAGAAACAAGAATTCCTTGTTCTTTCCCTTTTCACTCTAAATCCCGCTCCAGGAGGACGATCATCGTGACACACACACATGCGACAAAACATATGCAATAAATTTAGTTCACATTTTAAATCTTTCTTCTTCTTTTTTATAGAAAAACCAATACCTGCATATTTTTTTGAAATTAAAATTGACTTCTAATTTGGCCTGTAACGAATAACGAGCACCAAGAATAATAAAAACTAATTACTAAACCAGTACTTCTTCCCTTTGGCATTAGTGTTTGCGTTAACATACTAAGCAATAGACATTCATTTGGTAAGTCTTTATGGATTAAATTTTTTTATTTTCTAAAGATATTCTTCTTCTTATTTATTTTATTGTTAATTGTAAAAGACTTTTTTGTGTTACTAGCATCAATGTTTCAAGTTCAACAAATAACATCGATAGGTCTAGTAGTTTTTTAAGATAATAATTTTTTTCTTACGGTTTTTGCTAAATTTCAATGACATGTTATTTGAGATTAAATTGCAAAAATTGATCGCAATAATAGAAAAATAAATTATTTTAGTAGTAAAATGGGAGATACATACTCTTTTGATAAAATGAGAGGTTCTCTTTTTATGGTTGTTAAAAACCTGTCATTCAGAATAACAATTTTATGACAAAACTGTAATTCAAAATTGCGGTTATATATATATTACAGTTCTTTTCCTTCATTACCACCACTCTTAAGACAAAAAAAAAACCCTAAAATCCAAAACAACCCAAGAGAAAACAGTTGTCAAATCACCCAAAAAACTGTCCAATCCTCTATCAAAACACTAAAATCATCTTCCCCTTGTCACCAAGAGTATATATACCATTTTTTTATTGCAAACCGCCAGCCAAACTTGTGTGTCCAACCAAACCGCCCCTTTTTTCATTTGACAAAGATGATTAATAGTTCTGCTAATTATCCTATAATTCATGTTAATACATCAAATGTTTTTCTTTTATTATGTAGGATTTGGGTAAGATTTATTGCAGATTTCATAAGTTGATGCCACTTTCAGATTCGGTGATTCGATACATCATGCATGTGGGTTTTTATTACATCACATGTCTGTAGAACATAAAGATGGATCATGACTTGCTCACAACACTCATTGAGAGATGGAGACAAGAGACTCATATGTTTTATCTTCATGTCGAGGAGATGACACCCACATTATAGGATGTTGTAGTTCTATTTGGCTTGCCTATAGATGGGTAAGCATGTACTGTCATGGGTATCCAGAATAAGATAACTTTATCTAAGCATGCATTTGGACAAGTACCCTCTTCTGAAATGTTCAAGGAGAACGTTTTATCCATAAGATGGCTTTGAAAAAGCTTTTCTGGGTTACCCAATAATTATGATGATGAGATCCTATAATGGTATGTTAATGCATACTAATAGTTCAATTATCATATTCATTTGTCTTTTCTGAGTTACCCAATAATTATGATGATGAGATCCTATAATGGTATGTTTATGCATACTAATAGTTCAATTATCATATTCATTTGTCTATTATTCAATTTGAATTTGATGTTATATTGTACAAGTATGTTAAAACATACATACTTTACATGTTTGACAATATACTTTCACAGATCTTAGTGGGACGTATGTGCTTTTGTTCTACCTACCACTACTGGAGGATTTCCAGTCCATTCCACTATATAATTGGGGTTCAGGCATCCTTGCATGTTTGTATAAGCATCCATGTCAAGCTAGCTTTGAGAAATTAAAGCAAGTTGGAAGATGTTTATTACTTTTACAGGTAAAATAAATGTAATAAATTTGTTATTTTTATATTATGTTTTTTTTTATATTTGAGTTGGTTACTAATTGTTATATGTTTCTTGTACATAAAGCTATGGCCGTGGTGGTAATTGCATTTGGGGCGGTCACAAATTGAGTCTACACCTATTATGTTTATCCAGGTTTTTTAAGTTCATCTACAACTTCCATTAGGATACAGGTAATATGTTATTAAACATATAAATTATGTTGTTTAGATTAAAATTTTTTTTCCTGAAAACCTTATTTAATAAATTTCATTGCTTATTTATTAACAGATGATGTGGGATATTTTGAAAATAATCCAACCTATGTTTTGTCATTTTATTGTAACGAGTTAGATAGACAACAATTAAATCAAGTATATTGGTAAATTTTGAGAGTGAAATAATTGTGTGTGTTGATGTTAGTAAATGATGGGAATTAATTACTTGCATTGATGTTTGATTTTTTAGATATTGGTAAATCGGTTAAAATAATTGTGTGTGTTAACATTGGTAAATGATGAGAATTAATTATTTGCGTTGATGTTTGATTTTTTGAATATAGGTAAATGTTAGGAAATTATTGCATAGGTTGATGTTGAAATTTTTTGATATGTATAAATGTTGGGAGATAATTTTTCATGGGTTGATATTGATAAATAATGAGAAAAAAATTGCATTGTTCATGTTTCAATAGGTCGTGTGGAATCCTTATTCAGTAGATAATATGACACCTGCTCTTGTTATATGCATATCGGTCATGAATTTATGGACATCAGTTTCCTCCCTCATATTTTTCTTGTTGAGTTCCATTGCCGGATCGTGTGATGTTACAGTTTGACTTTAAACAACACATCCTGTCTGATATAGATACGAGTGATCAGTTGCATTTCATTAGTTGTTCGGGTATGTATGTTGATTATAATTAGATGATTCACCATCTCTAGTATATATCGATGTGGGATGCACGGATAAATTTTATTTTTAGAGAAATGCATCCTGTAATTTCTGAGAAGGAATACATGGGCTGGTATTTAAGTATAACAAGTCAAATCATTAAACCTAACCTATCACAAGTTCCTCTACGCGAGGAGATGGAGTATAAGCCACATGCACGTTAGATTCAAAATATTGTAAGTATTTGTTACTTTTTATAGGATTTGAAAAAATCATTGTATTTTATTTATGGATTAATAATTTCTATTTGCTTCATATTAGGTTGGACAATTGCTATATGATTGTTGACGTGTTGTGGCTGATCTTCGTGATCTCAATGTGATGATAGACTTGCTCGTTATTATGCATCTTCTTGACTTGAGACATGTCGTACCACACTTGACTTGTTAGAAGAGACATTGAGCCTATATGATGTTGTCTCGAAGGATGAGATCATATAGACAGGTGGTAGTCATACTATTGATGAAGTTGTCCATCCACTCGTCGTCACGGAAGACATAGATAGGATTTAAGTGTATTATTATGTTATGTTATTTTTCTAGTTAAGAGTTATTTTTATTATTACTAGTTTTGTAATATTGTTTTTGTTAATTGTTATGTTAATTTTAAAATTGTCTTACATATTATGCATTTTCATATTCAATTTATATAAGCATGATTTAAAATCGTCAAAAAACAAATAATCATATGAACAAGTTGTTTAAAATTTCAAATAATTTATTAACAACTTAAAAAATGTAAAAATAAAAACAATGTTTAAAAAACACACACATTAATTTGGAATTATAATTAACAAATAAAAATGATAAAATATCACACTTTGAATTATGAGTTTGAAATTTAATAATTTATAATCTTATTTAACTTTTCATTTTGATTATGGTTTTATGTTAAAATTTAATATGGAACACTACCATTATTATATGTAAAAATAAAAAAAATGTTTAAAAAACACACATATTAACTCAGAATTATAATTAATAAATAAAAATAATGTTGAAATATCACATTTGAATTATGAGTTTGAAATTTAATAATTTATAATCTTATTTAACTTTTGATTTTGATTATGGTTCTATGTTGAAATTTAATATGAAATACTACCATTATTATAATAGCAATGAATCAGCGGTTCTGAACAATCATTAATAATTAATAATAAGAATACTTGTTCTTTATAATTGTTATTATTTTTAATAGATATTAATAAAATTAGAGGTGGTTATTTTTTGTTCGGTTTGATTTTTATCAAAAAAAATAACTAAACTGAAATTTAAAAACAAAAAACTAAAATCGAACTGAAACCTGTTCAAACTGACCGGTTTTGGTTCGGTTTGGTTTTTAGGATAAAAACCGGTTTGACTTGGTTTTTTCGGTTTTAGCTCGGTTTTTTTTCCGGTTTGGGTTCGGTTAGGTTCGGTTTTTTTGGTTTTAAGCTTATAAAAACCAAAACCGAATCGAACTGGCTGGTTTTTTTAAAATTCTAATTGGTTTAATCAGTTTTTTTTAAGGTTTGATTTTTTTATTATTTTTTTCTGGTTTTCTCAGTTTTTTTCCTCATTTCTAAATAAAAAAATAAAAATATATTTTTTAATAGCAGGTTCGTAATTGCGGTTGAATCAAAACTAAACTATGGTATTTCATATACTTGGATAAATGACCCGAAAGAAAGTATTGTAGTTAGTTAGTTCTATCTTCTACTTCTTCCTGTGTTCTCTGTCACAGCGAGTTCAATAATCATTCATTCACTGATAGATTCAGAGTAGAGATAGATATGGCTTATTATTACTTTGATGATAAGTCTCGACTAAATTCCTTTCTTACCTTTTTCTTTCTATTGGTATTACTATTTATCAACCCTTCTTCAGTTCTCTCCAAGTCTCCTCGCCCGATTACTGTAAACCCAATTTTTCTTTTCTCTCTCTCTCTTTTCATTGCCTTCTTTGATGTAATTATTTCTCTATTTATTTTTTATTTTGATCTTCTTCTTCTTGTTTTTTATTTTTTTTATTGAGATTACAGGATGTTGAGGTCAGGCAAATTAAGAATGAGTGCTATGCTGATATAGAGAGGTGAATTAAAAAAAACTATTTATATGCACGTATCTTTTCTTTCTCTTGCTTTCAGTTTGTTTCTTGAGAAAATTTATATGAAACAACATGTTGTGAATCTATTAGGATATTAGTGATACAAACACATATCTCGGTGTCTTTTCTTTGATGGGTTGTGATTTGTTGATGGAAACAGTGGGCTGTGGGGTCAACAATGCAAAACTTCGATGACAGCAAAGGAGAATTGCGCTTTGAAGTGTCTCTCTCCAATTTGTTATGAGCTTATATATGAGAGTGATCCGGTGAGTTAAGTCTGAATATGGGATTCTTTAGTTGGGTTTGATTTTTGTTTGATTGGTTTATAAGTTTTTTTTTTATTGCTTTCTGTTTAGCTTGAAGAAGGAGAGAAAGATTTCACAAGAAGTCAAGAGTACAAGTACTGTATGTATAAGTAAGTTTAAAAACTTTTTATGGTTTTAGCTGTGATGCAGCTGGTTTGAGATCTTTGATATTTCTTATCTGAATCATGCTGACATTCTGGGAATTTTGCTTGTTATCGTCTAGAGATGTTGAATCTCTATGTTATATGCTATAATGTCATGAACTTCACTGGGGAGATCAAGAGTAGCTGTGGTGAAGCAATTTGTTTTTATGAATTATATCTTCAATGAAGATTCTTTGGAGTGCGTTGGGTGTTTATGATTAGATTTATGTGTAATAGAACAACAAGATTTGGTGTGAATAAGTTTCTGGCCTTTAATTGGGTTGATTATATTATCAATATGTAAACATCTGGAGGTATCTGGTTGGTTTTTGATGTACTTAGTGGATGGTATTCCCACATTTTTATCTAGTGACTTTTCTAGCCATTCATCTATTTGGGTTTAAATGAAACTTCCTCTACCTCTGCCCATGTTCTCCCTTATCCTAAAAAATTGACCAACATCATGAGACATGCATCTGTTTAAGTTGGTTAGAGTTATGTGTGTGCAAGTGTTGCCTTTAACATATGACTTCGTCAATGGTATTGAAAATTGGGCGGGTTATGCTTTGTTGTACTATAGTTGAATTTGAAGTTAGCCTGATGACCATTTCCTAAGCAGGATGAAGTGAATTTTGGTGAGAAATGTGTTCTTGGACCTTGGTCTTCTGTTAAGTACTATGATGTATAACACCTTTGTGGAAGTGGTTTTGGGGAACTGAGGAGAAACTTGCTGCTCTGGAGATAAGGCCAGTTGAAGAAGATACTTAATTTTAATCTCTTTTTTTTTTAAAAGAAGGTACTGAGTGTAGGTGTTCTTGATGACTTTCCCCATATTGATAGTCATGAAGCCAGTGCTCCTGAGATACTAGGTAGGACAAAAGACAGTTGGTTGTCATGTTTACGAGCTGTATGTGGAATTGAGGCATAGCATGAAAAGCAGATGATCTGCATATTTCATTTTTTGGCTGGAGAGGAATATACAATGGAACTTTAATCTCGTGTTCAATTTCTGATCTGCTTTTTTTTTTTTTTTTTGCCATGGGGGGTGATTTTCTTATTTGTTTGTCCTCTTAAGGAATTTTATGCCAGTATAGTGGCAAAATTGGCTGGTTCAAACTCTTATGCTCAAATACTTGTTTTGTTGTTATGAGGTACTTTGTCAAACTAGAGACTGTTGTCCTTGTTTGTAGCCATTTGAAATGAAATATACAAGTAGGATTCTGAAGAAGATCCTTTGACTGCAAGATATTAGGTTATTATTCTCATCTATTTAAAAGTTATTCTTGGCTCATTTTACAACCTGGCTCGTGACCTTTAATTGTGCTGGCTTTTGGTGCTATGTTTGAGTTACTCTGATCCTAAATTATAAGTACATGCCAAAAAAGACCTATCAAAGTTTTCAACTTGCATCATCCACAACATTGAAAAACATAGTTTAGCTAATGTATCGCAAATTTTGTTAAAAGTAATAGATTGACAAAAATGCTTTACTTATGATGACACTTCATAAAAAAATGTATCACATGTTTTGTCAAAAATAGCAGATCGACTTTCAGGACAGGGCAGTTTGGTGGGGCTTTGTTATTGAATATACTGATTTGGGTTTCGAGACCTGAAATATATTATATGATGCTCAAATTTCTTGCTTGTGTTTGGTCAAATTGTACCCCTTTTGCTTTTAGAGTGCTGGTTCACAAAATGAATTTCATGACATCAAATATCATGAACAATGATAGTGCTTTAATTTCATTCAATTTTGACGGTTTTTTTCTCTGTTCGTGCTTCCTTGATTTGTGTAATCCATCTTTTCCCTCATTGTTTCCGGAAATAACAGGAGTGAGTTTAACAATTGAAATGCTTATCTTTAGTGAAAGTGAAACCAAGAGTGTGCTCCCTAATTATAGTGTAGTGGAAACAACCCTAAAATCTCAAATCTAAGTAGAGAAATATAAAAGACAAACACAATCAATCACACAAGAAATTTATGTAGTTTGGTAACTTAGGCCTACTCCATGAAAGATATGATAAAAGAAATTCACTATAAGAAAGTAGAAGATTACATAATGTCACAAAAAATGCTCCCACCTAAAATCTCAAAGTATCTCAAAACTCACTTTTTTCTCTCTTTTCTCTAGCAACCAAAGTGTACAACAATAAAATCACTCACAAATAAGTCTTACCCTAAAATATGACAAATTTTTTTTTTATATGGAGTAAGCACATGGGTATTTCTTTTCTCACTTAAACCCACAATTTAAGACAAACCCAACATATAGAGTGGAGTTAGGCATCTTTGTTTCTCTACCTTACAAACTTGAGGTCACAATCATAGTTGCTCTATTGTTGTTCTTCTCTATTTGAAATAATCCTCTGGCTGACTTTTCATGTTGTTTGTTTGATAACTTGTGGTGCCTTGTGTGGATGAGTAATTAAATTTTCACGCAATTTTGATTCTAAGAAACTTCAACAATGAAGTTATGCTACTGAAAGTCTTGAATGTTCATTTCGATTCTATGATCACATTTTTCAGTAATACGGTGTAGTTGTCACTTCACTTTTGTGATACTAAAATGTCCTGTTTTTTATGACTAGCACTTAATTTGTATGCTTTTCTGAATCTTCTTTCTTCTACTTCTCGTGGGATTCTTTTCTTGACTTTGTTATGAACTAGTTGCTTACTCACGGACTGCAGGTCATATCCTCAAGTTATTGTCTGGTTCTTGATTCGAAATTGTATTTGCTCTCATATTGAACTTGAGACATATTTGTCTGTTACATTTCCTATATTTTAAAAATCCATATTAGCCTCAAAATCAAATTAATGTCCTACTTGTTATTTAGAAGTTCGATTATTTAATTTTCTTCTTCGTTTTTTTTTCCTTCAGGAAATCAATGGGAGAGTCCCTCGAGGGTATTAAAGGAGCCTTTGACATGTAGTTGGGTCTGTTCTGTAACATTTGCTATCATTGCTTCCTCTCCATAACAAAGAAAAACTTTCAAGAATTGTATTCCATTTACGCATTCAAAAGCACCCAAAAGAAAGAACGGAGAAAGAAAAGTAGACTAATCTGCATATTAATTGTTTTCTCAGAGAAAATCCATGTGAAGACCTGTGTTCGTGTGACAAGACACTATCTTCCTCTCCTTCAATCCTTCAATTGGTGTTGCCAAAACATATTCCAGGTTACTTCTGTAATGGATAATCCCACCACAACTCCTGTATAATTCTGCTCTTTTTCTAGTTTTTCATGATGGTTTAATAGTTATGTTTCTTAAAGTGCATTACAGAAATGCTTTAAACTTAAGGCAATTTTGCTATTCTAAAGAAGATTAGCTGCCAACTGTAGATGGGAGGCTAATTTTTGTAATTTATCACTTCCAAGACCAAAAGGAGTAGCAAAATTATGAAAACATTCTACTAAATTCTGACATAAGGTAGCACTTGTAAATTCGTCACTGGTTACATTGCCTGCAGGCATTTGAGGATTTCCCTGCTTGATTATGTTTCGTGTTTTGTAGCGCGTCAATATAAATTACTTTTGTAAAATATTAAAAATATTAAAAATATTTTAAACTTTTGATAATTGACTCAAATTACTTGGGTCTTGTCTCTTTAATAATAAACATAATAATATTTTTTAATAATAAAAATAATAATATTAAATTTACTTGACTCAAGTTTTTATAATTTTTAATCTCTTCAAATTAAATTTATAGTTTTTTTAATAGTAATAATATTTTTTAAAAATTTAATAATAATAATAATAATAATAATAATAATAATAATAATTAATTTTACCTTTTAAATTAAATCTATAGTTATTTTTCAATGGTAATAATATTTTTTAAATTTTTTTTAATAATTATATTAATAAATAAATAAATATTTATAACACTCGTGTTTGTCAAATTCAAATTCAAAGATCTCGGGTTGGGTGTGATAATCTTTATCTAACATAAATAAATAACAAATAAAAAAATAATTATACATTTTAGTTGTTTAAAAAAAATACAAACAATAAAAGTAATATCCCGCAAAAAGATAAAATAAAACTGTTATTAGAATATATAGTAAAATATCTCTTGATTTGTAAGGATTTGCCCGTATAATTGTTTTTTGTTATAATTTTGTTTTTTAAAACTGTTGGGGGTGTTCTGTGGGCCCATGTCAGATTAGTTTATTATACAAGGCCGTAATTATTTTTTATGGATTGGTATCCTTTCTTTCCCTAAAAGCTTTCTACGTGGCCCCCTCAATTTCAATTACCTTACTTTAATTTTGATGGCCGTGGGGTCGGATAATTTTTTTAGTTAAAAAATATTTAATAATTACTATCATGTTTTTTAGAAAAGATATTTTAACAATCAATTTAAAATTCATTGTATATTATGATATTTTTTAAAAAATTGAGATGGTGACACTTGTAATAATAATTTTTTTAATATTAATATAA
Organism: Populus nigra; assembly: GCF_951802175.1. Classification (NCBI taxonomy): domain Eukaryota; kingdom Viridiplantae; phylum Streptophyta; class Magnoliopsida; order Malpighiales; family Salicaceae; genus Populus; species Populus nigra. The sequence goes on along the minus strand of NC_084863.1, from coordinate 6,131,784 downwards.
TAATATATTAAATTGAATTGAATCAATTTAGATTAATAAAAAAAACTTGTATATTAAATTATGAAATTATGATAATTTTTTTTAAAAAAAATTGAAATAATTAAGAAATTCAATATAATTACTATCATGTTTTTTAGAAAAGATATTTTAACAATCAATTTAAAATTCATTGTATATTATGATATTTTTTAAAAAATTGAGATGGTGACACTTGTAATAATAATTTTTTTAATATTAATATAATAATATATTAAATTGAATTGAATCAATTTAGATTAATAAAAAAAACTTGTATATTAAATTATGAAATTATGATAATTTTTTTTTAAAAAAATTGAAATAATTAAGAAATTCAATATCCAATTAACTCAATATTAAAAAATAAAATTAATAAAAACAATATTTAATTAAAAAACTAGGTCAACCAACCAAACCGGCAGCCTAATTCTTCTAAGCTAGCAAACAAATACAACTATAACTAGGGGTATTCACGGTTTGGTTCAGTTTAGCTTAGACTCAAAAAACCAACTGAACTGAATTACATTAATTTTGTGAAATATTAACCGAACTAGAATAAAAACCGGTTCAAATCAAATTGGTCTGGTTCGGTTAAATCCAGTTTTTTTTGGCAAAAAACTAGGAAACCTAATCCCATCATATATGGGTCTGGTTTGGTTAATTGTTATGGTTAATCAGTTAGATTGCAATTTAAATATTACCTCAAAGATTTTTGTAACCTTTGGCTTTTAATGGGTCTGGTTTGGTTTGGTCCGGTTTTTGGTTCAAAACCAAAAACGAACAGGACCTGTTAAAATTTATGGTTTTGAAAATCGGTTTAATTAGTTTTTCATTTCGGTTCTGTTTTTTCAGTTAATTTTTCTTTGATTTTCTCGATTAATCGATTATTTTGAACACTCCTAGCTATGACAGGCTTGTGAGATTGAGATAATAAAAACAGGTCTAATTCTTCTAAGCTAAATAAAAAAAAAATTTTGTTAAGTTAAACTAAAAAAAATATATCATTGAATAAAAAAATATTTTTTTTAATTTCAAAGGCTTAAAATACATTAAATAACATAAAAGGAAAAAAAATAAACAAAGAGGTTAGAGAGTAAGATGTGGGTTAAAAAATAGGAAAACAAAGCATGCCTATTTGTTAGGCCTTTTATTTTTTTAAAAAAAAAATTAGATAACACGTCGATTGCAATCCTAGAATTTGATACCTAGACAATCATCGAAGAATTGAGGTAATATTTTTTTTGCCTAAAACTTTGATATCCAACATATTTTTTTAGAACTCAGTGACATTAAAATCGACTATATGACGAGTCTCTCTCTCCTTTTTCAAATTAGAGTCTAAAAAATAAAGAAATTAAAATTTTATACCAAATTATATGTTAGACAACTCAAGGGATCAAAAAGTGATCATTTGATAAATTGAAGAACTAAATTGGACTTTTCAATAAAATTTTAAAACCATCATCTATTTTTTACACTCTTTTCATTTTGATCCTTTTTCTTTCAATTTTGCTCTTGGTTAACAAATGAGAAGCAATTAGTTTTGAATTTTACAATAGAAGGGCTTAATCCAAGAAAACAATGTTTAAGGGTCAAAATGAAAAAAAATTCATTGCTTGAGTTCAAAATAAATTGTGAAAGAGTGAATAATGCACACATGTACAATGTTTTCACCTCAAGACTTAATTTTCTTTATTAGTCCATTGCCCCTCAAGAAAAAAATGAATCATAAACTTAAAATTTAACGACTTCTGTTTTTGAATACTAAAAAGTGATATTTTAAAATTTAATTTTCAAATATTAAAACAACAATATATTAGATTGAGTTAAGTCGATTCGAGTTAATTATTTAAGCTAGCGACCTGAGTTATATGACCATGACAACCTTATAAAAAAAATTAAAACAAATAATGATATCCAATCACAAAGAAATTCAATATTTCATGATGAAAATAAAAAAATAATTAATTAAAAATGTTATAAAAAGCCTAAGTAAATTAAGGTTAATCTGTTAAACCTGCGATTTAGGTCTGCAACCCATTGGATTTAATAAATTTTATTTTTTAAATTATTTTTTATTTAATTATACAACAACCGGGCAAGTGGGACTATTTTGGTATCAAATAAACAATTGTTTTTTTAAAAGAACAAACATGATAGGTGTGTGAGACTGAAAAAACAAAAAAAAAAAATTGATTTTTTTAAGTTAAATAAAAAAGAGACATTTAAATAACAAATGATGACTTTAAAAAAAATATGAAAGGAGATGAAATGCATTAAATAAAGGTAATATTAAAAAAATATTAATAATTAGATAAGATGCATAGACCTACCAACACGTGGCTCATAAAAAAAATTTAGAAATAAAAACATTCAATTAAAAAAACTCGAGTGAATCCAAGCTAACCTATTAAACTTACGATTCAGGTCATGTATATTGGTTTTAATAACTTTTATTTCATAAAAAAATTTAATCTAAACATTTTAGAGTTTATTTTATTTTACACTTTACTTCTATTATTTTGAAAATTATAGAAAACATCCAAAATCAATAAAATTTTAAATTTTAAATGAAAATATAAATTCACCCTCATGTACAATATAACATAAACAATCAAAAATTTATATTCACTACAAAAACTCAATAAATCAAAATCTAATTCATTGCTTCTGTCCTCTCAAAGAACACAATTCCTAAATATCAAATTGATTTCAAAACCTCTATCTTCGGCATCCGGGAAAGCTAGGAATATAACCATCAAAGGAGCATTATGGTTGCATGGTTAATTTACAGTGTCGAGGAGGCCACGTGGACGAGGCTCACAATTTTGTGGAGAATTTTCCCATCTCACCATATCCAGTAATTTAGATACTGTTCATCATATCAATTATAGAGAGAATCACCGATGAAATATTCTATCAGTATTTTCTAGAGAGCATTTGAATTATTCATTTTCTAATTGCACTGTTAATTACTGTTCATTACAGACTAAATCACCAATAGATTGAAAAGTCTTCAGTTTTATTTGACGGGTTTCTAAATTTTTTTGAGTAAATTAAAAATTTAAATTAAATATTATAAACGGAATCACCGACGAATTGAAAAGTCATCGATGATATTTGATGGTTTCTGAAATTTTTTGATTAAATTAAAATTTTAAATTAAATATTAAAAACGGAATGGTTAGAAATATTAATAATTAATTATCCATCGGTAAAATGTTCCAATAAAAAATCCCTCATTTCACAACAGACAAGCCTGTTCTTCTTCTTCTTCTTCATTTTCTTTTTCTTCTCCTTCTTCTTCTTCTTCTCTTTTTGTAAAAAACATCAACATCCCTTTCTTTCTTTCTCTTCACTTCTCTCCTCAACTTTTCTTCTCCTTCATTCTCATGTATGTCTTCTTCTTTTTCTTCTTCTCTTTTCTCTTCTTAGATTTTTTTAATAAACCTACTTTATGAATTTGTTATTTTTTCTCTTCTCAGCTTCACTCACAACTACATTAAGGTAAGATTTTTTTTTCTTCTTTCTTCTTTCTTCTTTCTTCTTTCTTCTTTTTTTGTTTTTTATTTTATTTTAAAATTTTTCTATTCTTAATAATTGTTTGAATGTTGTTATAGGATTTTTTTTCATATGAGATCAATATTGTTGTTGTTTTATTTTTTTGTTTTATTTATTTTTTGCAAATTTTTTGAGTTGATTTTCTTTTTTTTCCAAAAACTCAATTCTGAGTATTATGGAGTGTTGATTTATATTAATTTAATTATTTTCTAATTTTGTTAAATAGATTTTTTTATAAAATATTTTTAAATAATCACCAACGAAACTACATATGGTATTTGTTTTTGGTTATATGACAATTTTCCCGAGAGAAATACTAACAAAATGAAGCGGGATTTTTTTGCATGCATTTTTCGTCTATAAAACCATCTTTTTTTTTGTTATCGATAAAATTAGCGACAAATAATGAAATTATCAGTGAACGTTATTTCAATGAACGTGTTTCATCAGTAAATTAATCAATAAAATTTTCACTGATAGAATGATAATCTCATGCCGACGGAAAAATTCCATGGTAATATTATTGAATGTTGTAGTGTCTCTTTCACTGTAGGAGAACATTAGCCATGTGTCATGTGTGAAGGGAGGTGGGAAAGAGAGACATCATATATAATTAGCAACATCAATGGTGACTAAATATAATGCTGCTGACGGTGCTCGCTTTGATGAAAGTTTGAGTAAAAAAAGACTTTGTTTCTGATGGATATTGTGTCAGCTAGTGATGCACCAAGGCTCGACCTGCTTTTAGTTCACAAGGAGGCTTCACTGACCTAGCTCTTTGCCTGATTTATGCTTTTCTGGACGCTAAGAGCTACCGGTGATGCTGGTTCAACTGCTAGGTTTGCAAGGAGATCTGAATAAATTGCAATTTCTGCTTAGTAATTTAGGGTTAACAAAGTTCATTGGCGCGGGATCCGTATCTGGAGGCCATGATACAAATGATCTGACAAAATTTAAATTGTCGGCTACAGTATATCATGTTTGGAAAAGAGATAAAAGAGTTTTTTTGGAGGCAATTTCATTATTTTCAAGCAATAGAGACTTTTTTTAGTTATTAAATTGAATATTATAGCAAATAATTCAACATTTTTTTTATTATTTTCTTGTTTCATGTAAACCATTATGAATTTATACAGTTAACTATGTTTTTTGTAATTTTCAAAACAATAAAGGTAAAATGTAAAATGAATTAAACTATAAGATACTTTGAATAATTTTTCATTTAATTACGCAACAATCTGACACATAAAATTTAAAAAAGAAGAAACGAGATAGGCACATAGAAAGGACTGAAAAAAATGATCTATTTTTTAAAAGGTAAATGAAAAATAGATTTTATTTTTAAATCAAACAAAAAAGGATGATTTTTTTGTTTTAACTTTAAGGGGCTAGAAATGCATTAAGTAAAAAAAATAAAAAAAAAATATTAACAATAAAAAATAAAAAAATTCAATAAAAAAAATTCGAGTGAACTGAGGTCAACCTATTTAACTTGTAATTCAGGTCACACATACTACTGGATTTAATAACTTTTATTTTTAAAATTATTTTTCATTTAATTACACCATAACTAGATATATGGGTCTCCTTTTTGCATCAAATTAAAACAAATTTAAAAAGAAAAAACAGGACGAGCGTGTGCAACTAAAAAAAAATGACATGTTTTTTGAAGTTAAATAAAAAAATAAAAAAACAATTCAAATGAAAAAAAAAGGAGGCATTTAACGAAAAAAGGATAATTTCTATTTTATTATTTCTAACTTTAAGGGTCTAAAAATACATTAAATAAAAAACATCTAAAAAAAAGCCCATGAAACTTTTTAAGATGAACTCATTGATATCAAAATATGTTTTTTTTTTCTGGCTGAAATGTGACTGACCAAATGTTCTCTTATCTCATTTTTCTAGTGATTTTCTTTCTCTTTCCTGAGCACTAGAAATCAAAAGACAAACAAAATAAGGTTTAGGATCTAAATATAAAACCATAGTTATTAAACCCAGTTTGAGAGTTGACTCGGCCAAGGGGTCACGTCACGGGTTTCATGGGTTAACCTGAAAAAATTAAAAAAATATTTAATATTTTAATATTTCATATGAAAAAATAAAAAAAAAAGCATGTGAATATAGACTATACATGTTGTAAATAATGAAGTTTAAAATAATATTTTAAAATATTGTTTTATCCCATATTGAAAAAATACTATGTTATCCTTTTAAGTTGAAGTATTTAAACCAAAATGTTTTTTTTATCTCACATTGAAAAACACATAATTTTTTTTCTTGTGAACATAGAATACATATACGAAAGGGTTTTAAATTCCAAATTGAAAAAAATAACTTTTTTTTTGGAACATAGAGTATATATACTAAAAGGTTTCAAATCCCATATTGGAAAAAACATAATTTTTTTCTTGTGAACATAGAGTAGATATACGAAAGAGTTTTAAATTCCAAATTGAAAAAAAATAACCTTTTTTTTTAACATAGAGTATATATACTAAAAGGTTTTAAATCACATATTGGAAAACACATAACTTTTTTCTTGTGAACATAGAGTACATATATGAAAAGGTTTCAAATCCAACATTGAAAAAATAACTTTTTTCTTGGGAAAATAGAGTATACATACTAAAAAGTTTCAAATCCGACATATAAAAAATAAAATATTTTTCTAATATTTATATAGTGAACTTTAAAAAATGTTAATAACCAACTTAAAAAATATAGAAGAAAGGGATATAGAAGAAAAACCACATTTGAAAAAAAAACACCGGGTCTCGTCCGAGTCATGGGTCGACCGGGTTTTGCCAAGTTGTTACACCGGTCGGTTTTTTAACAAACCTGGACCGGTCCAGCTACTAGATTGACTCGTCATTCCGGGTTTAATATATAACCGTGCATAAAACTCTCAAACAATAAGGACAAAAAATGTTAAAAAAAATTAACAATCGAGGGATCAAGTAGTAAAATTTGAAATGCCTCGTTTTGTTCTCTTAATTGTAGTCCTTGTTTTTTTTTTAAAAAAAATCTTTTTTCCAAGCAACAATTCAAAATCGATGTGTAATTCACCCATAGAACACCTTGAGCATGCATTAAAATGTAAATAAAAGCAAATCCTAATAAATAAATCAATATAAATATAAAATATAAGGGTGAAGTCAAATAAAATAAAACTTGAGGATCGAAAAAAAAGAAGAAAATATTGTAATGAACAATGAAACACATAGTGTTTGTGTGAGTAAAAATGATTTTTGTTTTAGTGTCTTTTTTAACTAAGAAGGGGCTTAAAAGCCTTCAAATGGCTAGCTAGGCAAATAAAAGTCGTTGATGGCAATAAATCTACATAAATTACAATCATGCAGAGCAGAGGAGGGGATCAAAAAATAATAATTATAGTCATTAAAATTTCTTGTGTTTTCAGCATGGCTGCCCCCATTAATCCGTCACGTGCAGAACTAAAGTAACATGCTTTTTGTTGCGATATAAAAAATAATATAAATGCAAAGCACGTGACATAAATTGCCATCGAATTACATGATGTTTTGTTGGAAGAAGACTTTTCGGGCTGTTACGCATTCCCATCGAATCAAAAGGATGGCATTTTTACACTCAATTACAACCTCACCGGGGACCAGAAAAAGTTTATTTATTTATTTATTTATAATTTTTTATGTTTTTATTGCATATTGTTTCATATTTGAGCACGAGAAAGCATGTTGATTTATTTTGCTCGTGGTTATTATAGTGTCGGAAAATTAATTTATTAACGATGTGTTGGTTCTTGAATTTGCAAGAAAAAATCTAGGTTTAATTAGGGTTCAAAAAAATAAATAAAAAGGGACTGAATTGGAGAGTGAGACAAAGAATGAGGAAAACATTAAATTTTTACAAAAATATATCATTTATCTTACTGGAAAAAATAAATCGAGGCTGAGAGAAGATATTTTTTAATTTTATTTTATGTTTTTAAACAAGTTTTATGGGTGTTCTGAGTTAATAAATTTATTTATTAATATTATAAGGATATTTAATAAATGTTTTTAGGTAAAATTAGATTGAAAAACAAATTTTTACTCAAAAAAAAACATTAACCTAATTTTTCATTCATGTCATTAATGGTCCAAAATGAGGTAGAGAGACGTGCATTGTCTAAGAGGCTGTTTGTTTTTGTGTTTGGAAAGCGCTTCCAAAAAAATTTGAAATTTTTTTGTTTTTTGAATTAATATGTTTTTATATTTTCAAATCATCTTGATGTGCTGATTTTAAAAATAATTTTTATAAAATAAAAAAAATATTATTAATATATTTTTTTAAATAAAAAATATTTTAAAAAACAATTATAACCACACTTCCAAACATGCTCTAAAACAAATGAAATGTTATCCATCCATTTGCCAGGATAAAAGAATAAAAGGCTAGGAGCGTGGTCATGCTGGCCCGCACGTGTGGCCTTTTCTTTTACTAGGGCAGGCTCTCTAAGCCACACATGCCTAGACGTTTGACCCGTTGTTTTTACTTTTAGCTTGCTTCTTCCCCCCTTGGTTTATGTTTGTATTAATTAAAATAAATTAGTGAAATATGTGTTATGGCATGTCCGACCTAGAGGTTATTAAATTTTAATTGAGATTAATTAAAATAAATTAATTAAAAATAGTACTAAGTAGTCTATTGGCTCATGCTTTGCCGGAATCTTAAAACACGTGATGCTTAAATAAATTATTTTGGTGGATAAAATCTTTACCAACAACAATTTTCTCTCATTAATCCAAAATCCAGCAACATATCCTTTCTCTCCTCCACAAAAAAAAAAAAAAAAAAAAACAATGAAGTTTGATACTAAAATGTATTTTTTTTTAAATTAGAGGGATTGATTACCTAAAACTTAAAAAAAAATGAGGAATTAAAATAAAAATTTAAGAATCAAATTGATTTTTTTTAAAATTAACTATTTTAATTCACAGTGATTTATAAATAATAGTTCATCATGCTACGTAATTAAATGAAAAATCAAAATTTCAAAGGAAGTTGCTTTCATAATAAAATTGGTGGACAGCATGCAGATTGCATCATGACATTCTCTCTACAAAATATATTTATAGCTCAAAGATAGTGCTTCTAACTTTTCCCTTTTATATATATACATGTTTATATCACAATAATTGCGCTAGATTATATTTCTCTTGCTCCTCGAAAGCTTTCTCTCCGAAAATAACACAATCACTTCTCTCTGTTGTGAATATAACCAGGCTTTGTCCTCACAAAGATCCTGTCTCATTTCTCTTCTAAATCTTCAAATCTCTGTGTGTGGTTAATTAGATGGAGCTGGCTATCATGGAGGTTCAAAGCCAAGAGTACCCCAACACAGACCAAATGGTTCTATTCATAGACCAACCAGACTCCAAACTCAAAATGTCGTCGCCACCACCACAGCAAGAAGATTCCAAACTCAAACAGTCACCATCACCACAGCAACCAGACATTAAAGACTCTAAATTAACCCAAGCAAGAACAAAAACCCTCCGCCGTCTCAACTTCTCCAAACCCAAATCTCGTTTCACTGAAACTAACTACCCTCCCCATTCCAAAACCTTCCCTGAATCCGAAGAATACCAACCCTTAAACCCTCCCGAAAGCGCTACCTCCACAGATGAAGACGATGATGAAGAATGGTTTGAAAATGAAGAAGAAGAAGTTGATGCTGGAGAGGCCAAAAAACATTCCAAGTATCGAGCGAAAAGGAAAAGAAAGATAAAAAAGAGAGCCGCGATTGAGTTCATATTGTTTCTCATAATCATGACCTGCTTAATTCTCTCTTTAACCGTTGAATCCCTCACAAACAAGGTCCTGTGGGGTTTAGTTTTATGGAAATGGTGCCTTATGGTCCTGGTTCTCTTCTGTGGCCGCCTTGTGTCGGTTTGGGTTGTAGGTTTTCTTGTTTTTCTCATAGAACGCAATTTCATGCTGAGAGAAAAAGTACTCTACTTCGTTTTTGGTTTGCGCAAGAGTTTTCAGCATTGTGCATGGCTAGGATTGGTTCTACTTGCATGGATGAGTATGTTCCATGATGTCCACAAATCCAACAAGGTCTTAAAGAGGGTTTTCCGTGTTCTAATTGCTGTCCTCATTGGAGCTACAATATGGTTACTAAAGATTTTACTTGTCAAGGTTCTTGCTTCATCTTTCCATGTTGCTACTTTCTTTGACCGCATGAAAGAAAGCGTCTTCCACCACTACATTCTCGATACACTCTCTGGTCCACCATTAGATGAGGATGAGAGAGAAACTCCTCGTCGACGGACGCTAAGGCATTCGAAGACATTGCCGGCGAAACTGAGGGAGAGGGCATCAAGATCTAAGAGGTATGAGTCGAGGAGCATCGATATGGAGAGGTTGAGGAAGTTAAGTATGATGAGCAGGGCAACTGCTTGGAATATAAAGAGGTTGGTGAGTTACATTAAGTATTCAGGGCTGTCAACGATTTCGAGGACGGTCGATGATTTTGGTAATGCAGAATCGGAGATCAACAGTGAATGGGAGGCTAGAGGCACTGCTCAAAGAATTTTTAGGAATGTTGCCAAACCTGGAGCCAAGTAAGTTTAATTTCTTCTGCTAGCCTTTCTGGTTATATGAACATTTGATATTATACAATCCTTAGAAGAGACCATACAGTAGAGATAGTTGACCGATCTCAATTATGCTAACCTTGCTCGGTTTGTTATTAATTTTTTTTAATGATATTTGAATAAATAAGATGAGGATGATGATAGTAATATATGAAATAAAATGAATTGAATTTTATATTTTGTAAATATATAAATTCAATTTATTAATTAAATATTATAATTGAATTTTATTATAATAGACAATTGGTTCTAAATAGCATGTTAAAGATTTTAATCTATACTTTTTTTTTTCAAAATAAATTGTTTTTAAACATTTTTTTTTAATCTAATGTACCTTAACTATAACTTAAAGTTATTTAGCTTATTTTTCTCATAAATTATTCTTTGTTTGTTTTTTTTTTAAGACTTTTTACTTTTCTCATAAATTGTTTACGTCCTAGTCGATTTCTTGACAGTGGCATTCGTCGGTGGTGTTGTGGGGCTATATAGGCACGTTCATGTTTTTCAAAAATCAAGCCTTGAAGAAAACCTTTAGACTACTTTTGCTTAAAAAAATTATTCAAAATGATGTTTCGACTTCATCGCCAAATAAGCCCTAAATACGAACATGGTCATTTGGTGGGGACAGCTAGCTGGCTGCAAGAACATGCTCGTATTATGGAACGGGTTACGGACAATGAAATGAACTATTGTCTATTTGGTGGGCATAATTTGGGACCGCGGTCCATCAATACTTTTAAAAATTTTAATTTTTTATACCAAATAATTTTTATAATTTTTTTAAATCATTTTGATATGTTGATATAAAAAATAATTTTTAAAAAATAAAAAAAATATTATTTTGATGTATTTTTAAGTGAAAAGTATTTTAAAAAGTAACCGCAACCACACTTCTAAATACACCCTTAAAATGTTTGGAAACGTGGTTTTAATCATGTTTTCTTACAAATTTAAAATATTTTTCACTTAGTGTTTTTTTTAAAAAATAAATTCCTGAAAAGTGAATTATTTTCCGATATTTGATAGTATTATGAAAAATAAATTGGAAAATATTTTTTAGTGTTTAGTTATGTCATGGAAAATAGGTTATAAAATAAATTGTTAATATTTTTTCAAGTTTATTAAAATAATGAAGAACAAATCTTACAAATAAAAAAGTTCAATGAGAATAATGTTTTTTTTTTAAAATCTAATTTCATAAATAATCTCAAATAAAATAAATAACAATCAAAATAATAGAGATTAAATCTAACGTATAAAAAGGTTGAAAAATGATGAAATTAAAAAAATATATAATTTCATAAATTATTTCAAATAAAATAAATAACAATCAAAAGAATAAAGATAAAATTTGATAAATAAAAAATTTCAATTAAGAAAATGATAAGAGAAAAACAAATAACAATCATAAAAATAAAAATCAAAGTTAATATAAAAATCAAATTAAATCAAATTCTAAGGGATGAAATTAAAAATATGAGCAAGATTTAGTACCAAATTATATGTATCATAAACTGAAATGAATCAAAGTCTATGACTTATGGTAGCTAGCTAACATCAAAATCACATCTCTCCTATTGATTCATATCCAGAAAGAAAAGAAAAAAATCTCTTAATTTAAGGTAATGTAAGTTTTTTAAGTCAAAGCAGATTTTAACAAGAGCACCAAGCATCCAAATGTGAGGTAATGTAAATTAAAATATTTAACTTTTTATTTATACTTCTGATTTATTACACTAAAAAGTGAAAAAATAATAATATTAAAATTAGCTTTTCAAAATACACATATCTACCCATATATATTTCTTTTTAATGGTAATTGCATAAATAAGATGATGATGATTATGGTAATATATGAAATAAAATGAATTGAATTTTATATTTTGTAAATATATGAATTCAATTTATTAATTAAATATTATAATTGAATTTTATTATTATAGACAATTGGTTCTAAATAGCATGTTAAAGATTTTAATCTATACTTTTTTTTTAAAGCATTTTTATCTCATGCACCTTATAACTTAAAGTTATTTAGCTTATTTTTCTCGTAAATTATTCCTTTTTTTTTTTTAAGACTTTCTACTTTTCTCATAAATTATTTACGTCCTAGTCGATTTCTTGACAGTGGCATTCATCGGTGGTTTTGTGGGGCTAGGCACGTTCATCGCGCCTGGAAAACCCCCAGACTACTTTTGCTTAAAAAAATATTCAAAATGATGGTTCAACTTCATTGCCAAATAAGCCCTAAATACGAACATGGTCATTTGGTGGGGACAACTAGCTGGCTGCCAAGAACATGCATGCTCGTATTTTCTATTTGTAATCATTTCGTGGGCACAATTTAATCCCAGCTGGTAATCAAACGAGGTCAGGCTGAGAGATTTAGGGTGTTTGGAAACGTTGTTTTAATCTTGGTTTTTTAAAAATTTAAATTTTTTTTATTTAAATTTTTTTTATTTTTATGTTTTTAAATTGTTTAATTTAAAGTGTTAATATAAAAAATAATTTGAATTACAATCATTATTATATTCATAAATACCATTAATTTGGTTCACATAGAGGATAAGTGGAATTCAATAAAAAAAGAAGAAAAAGAAATGAGACCCATTGCTCATTAAATTTAATACTACATTTGAAGTTAATCTTCCCATTACGCATTGATTAAAAAAAATGCCTTCATAACGTGTGCCCTTGTGGCATATTATAAAAAACAAATATTATGCAAAATAGAATTATCCTAGGAACATCAATTTCTTAACATGTAATAGTAAATATTCTTTAAAGTTAATTTTTCTTTTCTTTTTTTAAGCTATTGAAATACTTTCATTTTTATTTTAAAATACATTTATTAGATTTTAAACAACAATTAATGTTATTAGCATTTTATATATCTAATTAACCTAATCCACAATTCAATCTAAATAAACATTAGCATTTCAAACACATGATTTTGTTAATTCACAATTAACAACCTAAAATTACTAATTATAAACTTAAATTACTTCTAATTAACCTAATTCTTAATTCAAAACCATAACATTCAATAAAATCAAAATAACACTAATTAAACATAAATTACATCAAATTAATTGAGGGAAAGTGTTCAGTATACCTCTAAAAATAAAATACGGGTGGTGATGGTGACCCATGGTTGTTGTTTTGGCTGGAAAATTTCATACCAACAGTTGGCAGAGAAAGAAAAAGAGAGGCTTCCGCGTGTAGAGCAAGAGAGAGATATGGGTGATGTAGAGAGAAATGATTGTTTAAGGGCTAATGGATGAGTTTTTGGCGATGGTGAGAGGGGAGGAGAGAGAGAGAAAGAGGGGAAGAAAAGTCTATCTTTATCTCTAATTCAAAATGAGTTGCAAATGCCATCCAAAAAATACAAGTCGAATGTAACATCCACGACACGTGAGTCGCAGATGGCATATGTGACTTGTGAAACTGTGCTACATTCCTAATTATTTATTCAATTGTGTTACTTTATCAATTTCTTTTACTGGGTTAATAAATAAAAAATACTCTCAAAGTTCAACGTATATCAGTCAATCTTGGTTTCTAATTGCTTTATTAGATTGGGAAAAATTGGAAATATCTATGGTCGATTTAAAGGTGATGGAAAATAAACATTTTGGTATATTTCTAGCTCTAACCTAACTTTGTTGAGTTGTTTGACAAAGTTCTAATAATCTACTCTGTTTTGAGAGTTTTCTTTTGTACTATAGCATAGTAACAAAAATTGATAAAATAACACAATATAAAAAATATTTTTTAAAAATAGCATAGTTTAGAAAGTCATAGAAAATATATGCGATTCACGAGTCATAAATGTTAATTGTGACTCTCTTAAATTGCAAAATTGTTGAAAATAATCCAATAAAGAAAGAAGAGATATAAAAAAAAGGAAAGGAAAAAAAATATAAGACCTTAAAGGCACATCAAAATTTCAATGACGACACCACTGACACCGTTGAAAAAATCTTTATGAGACGAGTTTAATGACACCAAGAGAGGTCACCGACAATGATCTGAGCGGGCCATAAGAAAGGCCTAAAGACAAGTGAGCCTCAATACCTTAGGACAACTCATGTGGCTTACTCCATTTACCATTTGTGACCTTATTTAGTGTCGTTGGACTTATCTTATCGAGATCTTATTTATGGTATCAATGTTATCATCATCGAAGTTTCAGTGTGCTCTTAAGATCTTTGTTTTTTTTACTTTTTTCTCTCTCTTCCATCTTCACAAATTACAAGGAGGAGAGAGGAGATAGGAGAAATAAAGAATAAAAAAATAACCTCGGAGGCACACCGATGCTCCGATGATGACACCACTAATATCATAAAAAAATCTCAATAAGATGAATCTAACGATACCAAAGAATGTCACAAATGATGAATAGAGTGGGCCACACAAGCGGTCGAATGGTTCTCACTTTTCTTTAGGCTATTTTGGTGACCTACTCCGATCATCGTTTGTAGCCTTTCTTGGTGTCATTGGATTTTTCTCACCACGATCTTTCCAACGGTATTAGTGGTGTCATCATCGGAGTTTTATTGTGCCTTTAGGGTTTTTTTCTTTTTTTTTCATTTTTTTCTCTCTCCCCTCTATTTTTATTGAATCTTACGTCCAATAATTTTACAATTTGAGAGAGTCGTATGTGACACTTGCAACTCGCAAATCGCATGTCATATGCAACTCTCTAAATAGTGTTATTTTTCTAAATACCTTTTGCACTGAGTTATTTTATTATTTTCTTTACTATGCTAAAAACAAAAAAACAAATACACTTGTTTCCATTTTGGTTAATTAGATATTTTGGTTGTCATGATCTCAAATTAATTTATTCTCTAACTTTCTAGTTTTACTTAATTAGAAAAGAAAAAAATTAAAAATAATAAGTAAAGGAAAACATGAGCCATGTAAAATTTATGGTTAATTAGAGGATGCTAATCAATGTGCCCACGCCATGCTGCTAGCCAGATTAAAAGTCGATTTAATCATAAAAATAAATAAAATATATGGATGATGTTAAATTTTGAGTTGACAATAAAAAATCTAAAATAGGTATTGAAACCTTGATCAATATGTTGAATAAAATTAATAAAAAAATTATTTACATAAAAAAATGCTAAAAAGAGTTGTTAATGACAATTAAAAACTAGACTGAAACGTCAATCGATGGATGCAAATAAAGAAATATAATCCCATGACATGGCATTCTATTTATAATATTTATTTAATTATCTGTCATTTTGTTTTGTGAGCAAAAAATAAACTTTGAATAAGAAACAAAACATATTGCTGGCATGGTTTCTTTGCTTTTTATTTGTTGAGCATTGCCCCATGTTGTAGGCCATTTGATGGCCTGGGTTCCAAATCAAATCGTGTTGGAGTTGATTTGGCAAATGTCATTTGATCAAAGGACCCAATCATGACTCGATTGCCTTATTTAAAATTCGATATAAACCCAAAATAATTTCAGGAAGCTTCCATTTCAAACCTTTGTCTAACTTAATCAAGCTCAAGGACGAAACAAAAAAATGTCAAAGGAAAAAATCACAAAAAAAAAGAGAGTTTAGGGAGCAAAATGAAAAGATAATACCATATTAGATCGAACTTTGCCAACACAGTCTACTCAGCTAAATGTGCAGTCATGGTCATGACATGATTATAATGAGCTAACCTGATTTAGCTTGTTGTCTCTTCCACCTTTTTTTCACTTTTTTTCTCCTTGGTTAGTCCTTTATTGGGCTCATGTGAGATGAAGTTTAGGGATAAACTATAGAGCCACAAAAGAATCAGGGAACAAAAACAAAATCCAATAGTTTTTAGAGATCCAAAGACCAAATGAAAAAAAAAATCTCTATCATTTCCTTTCCCTTTCTTTCTTCCTAGTTGAGACTTCATTAAGCTTAGGTGCGATGGAGTTTGGGATCAAATTAAAGAGCTATCAAATAATCAGGAACCAAGTTAAAAAAAATATATAATAGTTATCAAAGAACTAGGGACTAAATAAAATAAACAATAAGGGACCAAATTAAGAAAAAATGACGGAATTCGTCATGTTTGGACGATGCACACGTTTTCCTTTGGGACCCGATACGACTCTCTTTTATGTCGTCAGAATTGTCTTTTCATCTCCTCTATCCCACGAAGGTGCATGTCGTTGATGAAAAAACAATGACGTTTTGACATCCTTTTTACTTGTAAAAAATCTTTTATGGTCGTCCATAGTGATTCGTGAGACAAATAAAGGTTTTATTTTTTTTTAATATTTTTTCAATAATGCTACTTATTTGATCAATGAGGTTAAATAAAATCTTTAAAATATTTCAAGTTTTAATGTGAATAATTTGCATATAATTGGACTAAAAAGATGTGATTAGGTGGTATGTGTCATAAATCCAACAATGAGACAAATATAGGAAACATGTTGGGGTATGTATGCATAACATTGACAACGAGCTCTCTTTAATTTTTGTGACCATGAATTTATGTTGTCGAGCATGAATTCATTAGCTTCAGTACTTAGCAAAACATCTAAAGTGGCTTTGGGATCCTTCTAATACCCCAATATAAGTTCAAATGTAAGTGATACAAAGAATATGTTAAAGAAGTTATGTACAATGATCATTTTATAATTACTATATATGCCTATTTTTTTGACATATTTTTTTCCATTTTTGAATGTTTCAAGGTATATAGACGAGGAAGATCTATTGAGGTTCTTGAAGACCGTGGAGATTCATACCATATTTCCTCTCTTTGAAGGAGTTGTTGAGACTGGAAAAATCACAAAATCATCTTTCAGAAATTGGGTGGTAAAAAACCCAAAACCCATTTGCTTTATTTTTTGTTTTAAAGGCTCACTTTACTTTATTTACATGCAGTAAACAAGAAAAGTCCTCCTAGGTTAAAAGATACTTACTTTCAAATTAGGATTAATAATTTGTTGTGTAGTTGAAAAGGAGATTTAATGTTTAATTAATTATCACATCATCACCAACTGATCAAGCCTATATGGTGTGGATTCGATTCTAGGATTCCATACGTAGTACCATTTTCTCTCCTTTATCCCCTTTAATCAAAGACTAAAATGGGATTTACTTTTTCCTGTATTTATTATGGGAAAGAACATCAACAATTTTTTCAAAGACAAATAATTTTCTTCTTTGCTATGTTTATGTTTTCAATTGCTAGGTGCATGCCTATGTTGAGAGAAAAGCATTGGCACATTCCTTGAACGATACCAAGACTGCTGTCCAGCAACTTCACAAGTTAGCAAGTGCAATAGTGACTGTAATTATAATTGTGATCTCCCTTTTGGTAACGGGATTGGCGACGACCAAGGTTTTAGTTGTTTTCACATCTCAATTGCTACTTGTGGGGTTCATGTTCCAAAACACTTGCAAAACTATCTTTGAGTCCATCATTTTCGTCTTTGTTATGCATCCTTTTGATGTTGGCGATCGTTGTGTTATCGATGGCGTACAGGTAATTTTTTTTTATTAAGCCCTAACTAGCTAGCTAGTCACAACATAATTGAACCTAATTGAGTGAATATATATATATTGCAGATGATTGTGGAAGAGATGAACATTTTGACAACTGTGTTCTTACGGTATGATGCGGAGAAGATATATTATCCCAATTCTGTTCTTCTTACAAAGCCTATCAGTAATTTCAGAAGAAGTCCAGACATGGGGGATGCTATTGACATCACCATTGATGTCTCCACTTCTGTTGATGACTTCAATGCTCTCAAGAAAGCTATACAATTGTAAGTTATTAATCTTATTTGCATTCAAAATATTTCTAGTGCTAGACAACATTAATTCTTGAAGTAATTAATTAGCTTGCCTAAACCACACTTGTTTTGCTAATAAAAATTGATATTTTCTAGATATTAGTTAATTATTACTGATTTTTCTCTATATATCTAGCATATTATGTAACACATATATTGGTAATATGTAGATAAAATGCAAAAGCTTTAGAAATTTGTGAATTGATAATTAGCATTTGTATTAGTTTTCAAGAAAATACAATTATGAAATACTGCAGATACATTGAGAGCAAACCAAAGCACTGGAACCCAAAGCACACATTACTAGTGAAGGAGATAGAAAATGTAAACAAGATGAAGCTTGCTTTATGTGTTCAACACACCATGAACCATCAAAACTACGGGGAAAAGAGCGCTCGAAGATCGGAGCTTGTTTTTGAACTAAAGAAGATTTTTGACAACCTTGGCATTAAGTACCATCTCCTTCCACAACAAGTACATCTTACGCATGTAAACATGATCGGCAATGGAGGAATGTCAATGTAATCTTGACACAAATGCAATAATTTGGAGTGGAAAAAGAAAATTATCACACATTTAATTTGAAAAACTTAGTAAATTGTACTTTTTATGTTCTGAACATTCATGTTCCTTTATCTTTAAAAACATTCATTGTGACCTATAGGGACCTGGACCGGTCCTATTCATTAGAAAGTTAAGACATTATGCTTATTTTATGGATGGTTTTTCTAAATACACTTGGATTATACCTTTGTAAGAAAAATCCGACTTTGTTAACATTTGTTTAGCTTATGTCACATGACAATTCAATAAAACACATCAAGGTTTTCCCTATTGATGGTGGAGGATATTTCATAAATTCAAAACTATCCTCTCACTTCATTTCAATTAGTATCCATCATTAGGTGTCGTGTCCTTACACTTAAGAACAAATAAGTATAATTGAAAGACGTCATCAGTTTATACGTTAACTCGATATGACAAATTTGTTCCTAGTGGTGCACCTCTCTTTTTATGGGTACAAGATTTTACTACCGCAGTATACCTTATTAACTGATTGTAATTGTCTGCTCTTACATTTGAAACTCCATAGTTCAAACTTCATGGTCATCATCCTAATTACTCTGTGTTGCGTGTGTTTGGTTCTAAATACTTCCCTTACACATGGGACACACGACAACACAAATTTGATCCAAAAGTTGTTATTTGCATCTTTGCAGGCTATAGTGACACACATAAAGGTTATAAGTGCTTTCATCCCCCTAGTAAAAAAAAAACATTCATATTCAGACATGTGATGTTTGATGAATCATTTCTTTTTTCCTATGAAGATACTTTGAACTCAAGCATTACACCTCTCATCTCTTATATCAACAACATTTTTAATTCATGGTTATCTCATATTGACAATGCTCTATAAAAATTCAGCCTCCAGTACTGTCTATATTATGCACAATCCTTCTTCCATCAATGCCCACTTTATACTCCAAACTCACAGTCCATATTTGATGCTCTTCAACACCAGTAGATGAAATCCTCATAAATCTGATGGCGTCAATTCTAACTATGAATCCTGACAGGAACTACCATATATTAAGAATAACTCTAACATATATGAGCCTCTCATATAGTATCCTTCACCTACACATGACAAAAATTTAATTGTCTTACAAGTTTATAGCCCACAACTTACGCATCCTCTAGCACCCCCTTCCCCCTCAATGTTACTCGCTCCCAAAGAGGCATTGTTAGACCCAATCCTAAATATGCTTTAACTTTCATTGCCTTCTCCTATGATATTCCACAAACTCCAACCAATATCAGATCTGTATTGACCCATCAATGATGGAAATCTGCAACGGAAGAAGAGCTTGAGGCGCTCCACAAGAATCAAACCTGAGACCTTCTACCTCACACACCTGATATGCATGTTATTAGCTCTAAATGAGTCTTTAAATCAAAGCTCAAACCTAACCGGTCTCTCGATCACCTTAAGGCTCGTGTTGTGGCTAAAGGAAACCATTAAATTTGATTATGCCTTGAAAAAATTTCAATTGAGTCCTTAAACATCCAAACTTGAATTTTCCTCCTCAAATTAAATTTCTTTGTCAATGAGGTATTCATTAGTCAAAATATACTGTCAAATCCAATTTTGATTTTCCTGAAACAATTTTTGGCCATTTCTTGAGTGTTCTGATATGTTCTTCTCACTACTATATTTTTTTTATTTTCTTCCAACATTTCTTTGAATTGTTTTTGTATTTTGTATTTTTCCTTTTTTTTGTTTATGTAGGGCCTAAAAAATAGGTAACAACATATACATTGAATATGGATTAATCTATTCAAAGGCATAATCTATAACTTCTTTGTTGAATATGAGCAAAAAATTCTTATTATGATTAATCTTAAAAGATCTTTATCAAGTCTTCATCTCGGTTAAATCTTATACACATTGGAGAATACAAAACAAAAAGGTGGGTTTGAGCCTCATTCATAAAAAAAGGGATAAAAATTGTTTTTATGAGCAGTAATTTTCTAGCTTTGGTCCTTGTGAATTCCCCCCAACAAATTACTTCATCTTAGATTATTTCCTATATTTAGAAAAATTTATGGTCTTAGCTTAGAAAATTCTATGAATTTAGGATTATTGATCAGGTCTGCCTTGATAAAATATTAATTATTAGGGAGTTAAGATCCTAAGGGCATGTTCTAAGCCACTATATGAAGGGTAAGCTTACTATCTAGTCTAAAAAGGGTCTATAATATGCCTAGTGACCACCTTTCATAAAGGCAATGTAGAGGTTTATAAGGAATGATTAAGGCATAGTATGATCGTCATTACCAAGTAAATGCTCGACTCATAGTTGCATATTTCATGAATCTAAACCTCGATTGAAAGTCATGAAGCAGATCACTGCTCCCTACTTAACTTAGAATTGAGTTTATTCAAAAATTAAAATGCATGAAGAAATTAATCCATACCCAATGTACTTATGCATGAGTAGTATATAAAATAAATGCATGAGCAACATGTAAAACTACGTTCTAAAATTAAATTACAAGGACCAACAAAAATAAATAAGCAAACAATCAAACAAACAAAGCTCAGTCCGACCAAACAAGTCCTTAGTGGAGTCATTATCCTGTTGTGACGTGCATGGCGTCGAATGGTAAGCCTACCTCCTAGAATTGAAAGGGGTTATAGGTTTAATCATAAGGTTATGATTTGAGAAAGTCATCATTTAGTATCATTATCATTAAGAAACCTATGGTATATAAGAATATGGGTAAAAAGACTAGTTGTGCAAGGAGAAGATACATCACCCCTAATACGCCCTTTCTAAGGTAAGTTGTATTGTTGATTTATTGTTATTGTAAGTCATGTTTCTATATGTTGGTCTCATCCAAGGTTCAAGGTAGATCCCCTTCGTGAAAAAGTCTCTCCCTTATCATGTTAAATCCCAATCGTTCTAAGGCCTAAATTTTAGCATTGCATTTATTTGCTACTTTGTATTTGTAATACCTGAGGGTAAACTTTACAAGGTAGTTTTATACCTTCAAATATTAAAGTCTACATATAAATCCTAACACCATGAATACTAATTAAACGAATTAATTGTTATGAGAGGTTGACATCCATGGGTAAAGAGGAGGGGGCCTGTCATAGGAAGAAGATTGCAGAGCTTTATTTATTCTTTGTGTCAGTTTCGATTCACAAATGGGAGATGAAGATGCGTTTGTATATATAAACTAACAAATAATTGAAGGAAAAAGTAAAAGCAATTGTCGGTGTGCTGATGGGTGGTCTTGACTTTCATAGTGGTTGTCTTTCAAAGGCTGATGTGAGGGCTGTCAATCAGGAAGGGAAAGGCTGATGTGAAGATTGTGAGGGATTGATGCTAGCATTGATGGGGAAGGTTTGTGGTTGTTGCTAGGTTTGGTTTGGAGAAGGCTATTCAAGATGTGTTTTTTTAACCAATATGAGGGTGGTTTTTGCATAGTAGGGGGGTTACTCAGGGTGGTTATGAGCCATGGTCAAGAGGCTGTTACTAGTGGTTTTGTTATTGAAGATGAAGGGTTGAAAATGATAGCTTTTTTTCTTTATATGGCTGGCGACTTCTTTTGTTAAGATATGGTTAGGGTTTTTTGTGTTTGTATGAGTATGTGAGTTGTAGAGAAAATTATGAAAAATGGTTTTTTGATTTTGTTTTTGTCTCCCCTCCTTTTTTTTTAGTGTGAGATAACCACCTATTTATAAGCAAAATCATTTGTCTTTTTCCTCCAACCTAAATTTTTTAGTCCCTTATTTTCTTCCTTTTCACTTTTGATCCCTTTCCCATTTATTATATTTTTTTTATTTCTTATTTGTTTGCATTTTGATTTTTTTTAATAAAGCAGCATCAACATCGACTCCATGAGAAGAAGTAATTAGTGTGCGTGTTAATAACAGAAAACGTTGAAAATAAATTTTTAAATTCTAAATTCTTTTGAAAAGACGCTGAAATGTCACGAATACATCAAGAACATATTTTATTTTATTTTTTAGTATTTCAAAAATATTTTTTTAAAAAAACAAGGGATGAAAATTAAGTTAATGAGAATATTAATTCCAAATATTTTTCATATCTCAGCTTATAACTTATGAGAGAGTGCAAGGAGTTTATTAGACCCTTATCAGCTGGTTCGATAAAGAGGGTATTGCTGATTGTTCTGCAAATAACAGGAGTAAGTTTAATAATTGAAATGCTTACCATTACTGAAAGTGAAACCAAGAGTGTGCTCCCTATTTACTAACTATAGAGTGAAGTTGGGCATCTTTGTTTCTTTACCTCACAAACTCGAGGTCACAATTATATTTGCCATTACCAGAAATTCACTTAAAATCAATGGAATAATTCTATCAGTAAATTGTTGTGATAATTACCGACGACCTTATTCTGTCAATAAATTACGGTGATAGTTACAGACGAATACTATTCTGTCTGTAATTCGGTCGATATATACCGACGAAATAAATCCCACCGACGGATTTACAGACAGAATGTCTTCGTCGGTGTTTTATAGAAAGTTGAAAAATATTTACTAAAAATGCCACAATTACCGATGTCTTCATAGACGGATAAAGTCCGTCAGTATTTTACCGAGAGTTGAAAAATATTTACTGGAAATACTACAATCACCAACGTCTTCACAGACGGATCGAGTCCGTCGGCATTGTTCTGAGAGTTGAAAAATATTTACTGGATATGCCACTATCACCGACAGAATATATCCGTCGGTATATTTCCAGCAGGAATTTCTTTTTTGCGCTGTAATTTTTTTTTTCCGACAAAATCTTCAAGTTGTCGCCTTGTATGCTTTTCTGAATCTTCTTTCTTCTACTTCTCCTGGGATTCTTTTCCTGACTTTCTTATGAACTAGTTGCTTACTCACGGACTGCAGGTCATACCCTCAAGTTATTGTCTGGTTCTTGATTCGAAATTGTATTTGTCTGTTACATTTCTTACATTTTACAATTCCACATTAGCCTCAAAATTAAATTGACGTCCGACTTGTTATTTAGAAGTTAATTAGATTATCTAATTTTTTATTTTATTTTATTTTATTTTTCCAGGAAATCAATGGGAGAGTCCCAGCTCGAGGGTATTAATGGGAGCCTTTGACATGTAGTTGGGTCTGTTCTGTAGCATTTGCTATCATTGCTTCCTCTCCATAACAAAGAAAAACTTTCAAGAATTGTATTCCATTTACGCATTCAAAAGCACCCAAAAGAAAGAACGGAGAAGACAATTATATTTATTCATGAAACAATTAGTTAATCCTTTCAGTTTAAAATTCCAATATTGTATTCCTTTATTTTTATATTTGTACAATGCCTTAGCCTTTTTGTGGACAATTATATTTATGGGAATATAATATATTTTTTATTATTTTTATTGTGTCAAGTTTTATATTATTTTCTATAGTTAATTAATTTTTTATTTTCTTATACAATCACATTGAAATAATTAAAACATTATGTTTTTACTTTATAATTTCTTTACAAGTCATGATAAGTTTTTTTTTAGGATAATGGTGCTCTTGATAAATAAAAACGTTATCTCCAAAAATGTTTCAAAAAAGTAATGAATATCAAAAGTGAAGTCACATTTAAATCTTTTGAGTTTTGATAGATATTTGTTTTATCCAAAGAAATGGTTTTTTTTTCCTTACTAAATTTAAATCTTTTGAGTTTTGATGGATATTTATTTTAACTATTTTTAGTGTTTTCAAATAATCATGATTTAAAAAAACTCTCAGTGTTTTTTTAAAATAAAAAAATCAAAAATATATTTTTGAAAAAAAATATATTTTTTTAAAAAAATACATTTTTTCTTCAATAAAAAATAACAAACAAAAAAAATATCAGCACGTGCATGTTTTGCTATCTATAAAGAAGATTAGTTTTTCATTTTAGTTTTTAATTAGCTATAACAATTTTTTATATATAATTTATTAGTTGATATAGTTTTTAATTCATAAGTACGTATATCATCTTTCTAATTTTTTAATTAAAACTTTATTATACTAAAACATTTTTTATATTAAAAATTAATTTGAAATTTTATCTACAATAAAGCGTAGGTCCACTTGCTTGTTTTTTTCTGAAGTTTGTTTTATTCGTAATTTATTTATTTATTTAGTTATCGATGCTTTGAGTGGCATGGTGGCTTGTGGGCCATGCCTTAACCTTGTGGGGCCATGCCAGATAGCTAATGTCTTGTGCTATTTAAGATAGGGATTTATCGTCTACAGTACACTAATTATTTTTAATGTGGATCGCTATCCTTTCCTTCCCTGAAAGCTTTCTTGCTGGCACCTTCCTGTCCAATTGCCTTGTTTGTTTTTTGCGTGGTCGACAAGAATTGGAGGAGTAAAGGGACCAAATTGTGCTAAATAGTAGAAACCTAAAAAGAAAGTAAATCTAAAAATAGTTAGGAGGTAGATTTGTAGTTAATAATAAAATATGGTCTCTCGATAAATTAAACTTGTAATTAAAAAAACAAGTTTAATTAAATAAATAATAAAGAGAAGCCTGATATGACATGCGCATGACTTTTGCTTATGAAAGCCCTAGGAGGAGTGTACTGTGTACTGTACTGGAGATATCGAGCTTATATATAATAAAGGAATGGTTATTTTTTAAAATATTTTTATTTAAAAATATAATAAAATAATTTTTTAAATTTTTAAGTTTTTTTATATATATTAAAACTATTTAAAAATATAAAAAATAATAGTTTTAAATAAAAAATTAAATTTTATTCCACTTCTATTTATAATACAGTGGCTTGAACGATTATTTTTTAAAATAATTAGGTTGTGTTTGGAAGTGAAGTTATGGTTAATTTTTAAAGTGTTTTTCATTCAAAAATGTATTAAAATAATATTTTTTTATTTTTTAAAAATTATTTTTGACATCACCACATTAAAATGATCTAAAAATATCTAAAAATATTAATTTATAACAAAAAAATTTCAAACCTCTTTTAAAAAAACTATTACAATACAAATACAAGTAACCCTGAAATTCATTGAAAGCAATACACCTACACAAATTACAATCATGCAGTGCAGGGAACTGAAAATAAAAATAATATATATCTTTTCCGGCATGATTGCCCCCACTGACTGCACCACACTTCTTTTAGTGGTTAATCGGCCACGTACAGAAGAACTACAGTAACACATATATGCAAAGCAAGCACCGAACATAATTCAATGATGATTACTTGGAAGTCAACGCATTCCCATTAATACTATTTTTTTAAGTATACGTGGAAGTAAATTGAATCAACAATAATGATTGTTTTATTTTTAATTTAAAAATTATTTTTTTGTTATAAAAAAACATTTTTTGGTTCTAATAATTCATAAAAATATCATAATTATTAATTCTAATAATTTAAAATATATCAACATGCAAAATAAATTTTCGAGAATTGCATAAATAAATTTATGGATAACCCAGTAAGAAAATCTCTTGTTAAAATCAAATAAAAAAAATCTTTAATTATTTTGATAAATGCAGGGAATTTCATCTTTGAAATGTAATGCAAGTGATGATTAGTATTATACAAAAATCTAGTAATTAATTTAATTTGTCAAATACTAGAATTAAAACTTCACAATAAGAACATGAAAAAGACATGAAAAATAAATCTTACGCCAGTGCTCTCGGGGGAGTTCACACTAAGAGAAGACCAAAAGTTCCAAACCATTTATCACCGCCTTCAGATGCAGGCTCGATCATGAATGATCATCTCGTCTAGAAGACCGTCGTTAACTTTTTCATCTCTTTCAAAGAATTAATTAAATGACCATAACAAAAAGGAAAATCTTGTTTACAGGGACAAAGAACAAAAATAATCCGTTAAAACAAATGCTAGGTATTCTAAAATTAAGATACCACGAGTATCAATAATTTAATAAAACTGTATAAGATTATAAAATGAACAATATAAAAATAGGAGTGTCAACAAGTTTGCAAGAGAACATACTAGCTCAAGTATGTCAAGAACATACTTATCTTATCTTAGTATAAGATCCATAATAGTGGATTGAATCGAGGGGTGATCATTTTTAGTTCGGTTCGGTTTTTACCTAAAAATAACCAAATTATATTTAAAAAAAAACCGAAACCAATTCAAAACGACCGGTTTCGGTTTTGTTTGGTTATTTTAGAATAAAACTCGAAACCTAACCGACTGATTTTGATTTTGTTCAGTTCGGTTTTGGTTCAATTATTTTATATTAAAAACTGAAAACTATATTGTTTTTTTAGGGTTTTTTTTTTATTTCTAATGGGTTTGGTTTTAGTTTTGCTTGGTTTGGCTCAATTTTTTTTATTAATTTCAGTTTGGTTCAGTTTTTTGGTTTCAGGATTATGAAACCGAATTGGTTGGTTTTTTAAAATATTATAATCAGTTTAATCGGGTTTTTTTCACGGTTCGGTTTTTTCGGTTATTTTTTTTTCTGGTTTTCTCGATTTAATTGGTTTTTTAGTTTTTTTACTCATCCTTAATTGAACAACTCCTAAATCTTGCACCTTTATCTCTGAACTCGGCAATTATATCAATTGTTAAAGTAAGAGAGAGTTGCTATCTATAAATAGGATATCATCAACATAAACTAGAAGGTAAAAGATATTAGTACCCGCATACAAGATAAATAATGAAGTGTCAACCTTAAAAGTATGAAAGCCAATAGAGAAAAGATAATCATTCAAGTGAGTCTACCATGCTTGAGGATTTTGTTTTAAATCATATAAAGACTTATGTAATCGACACATATGAGAGGAAAGAGAAGAGTCAACAAAACCTGGAGGTGGTTGTATGTAGACCTCTTCGACAAGTACTCCATTGAAGAAGGCGTTATATATATCAAGTTGATAAATTATCAAACCACACGAGACCGCAATAGAGAAAATCAACCGAACAGTCACTTACTTAATGACATGACTAAATATCTTAGAATAATCAATACTTTTTAATTGAATAAAACCTTTAGCAACCAATCGAGCCTTATAATGTTTAATATTGTCATTTACACAATATTTTATCTTATATATCCAACCACTATCAATAACATTCATTAAATAATGAAAATATATCAAAGACAAAGGATTATTAGAGCACAACGTCTGGATTTCATCCTTCATAGCACCATGCTAAGTCTTATACATGTCAGCAGTAGAAAACATAATCAATTCATAAGTAGGAAAAGAGAGTCCTCATAGAGAGAGGATTAATAGACGTAGCCAAAAAAACAACTTACATTTTTTACATTAAAAATTAACTTGAAACTTTATCTACAATAAAGCGTAGGTCCACTTGCTTGTTTTTTTTTCTAAAGTTTGTTTTATTCGTAATTTATTTATTTATTTCGATGCTTTGAGTTGCATGGTGGACCATGCCTTAACCTTGTGGGGCCATGGAAAATAGCTAATGTCTTGTGCTATTTAAGATAGGGATTTATCGTCTACAGTACACTAATTATTTTTTATTTGGATCGCTATCCTTTCCTTCCCTAAAAGCTTTCTTTTTTGTGTTTATTTTTTTGTGTGAGAGTAATAATTATTTTTTAAAATATTTTTTGATTTAAAATATATTAAAATAATTTTTTTTGATATCAATAAATTAAAATGATTCAAAAAAATAAAAAAAATAATTCTAAACAAAAAAAAGTTTTCAATTTTACCCGACTTTCATTAAAAAAAAAAAAAACCAATATCAAACGAGTGGTTTTCATATGGCCAGGCAAATAAAAGACGTTGAAAGCAATACATCTACACAAATTACAATCATGCAGTGCAAGGAACTTAAAATAAAAAATAATATATCTTTTCTGGCATGATTGCCCCCGTTGACTGCACGACCCTTCTTAGTGGTTAAGCGGTCACGTACAGCAGAACTACAGGAACACATATATCTGCACCTAACATAATTCAATGATGATTCCTTGGAAGTAGACCTTCAAGAACTCAAAGAATTCCCATTAATTCTATATTTTTAAGTATACGTGGAAGTAAATTGAATTAGTAATGATGATTATTTTATTTTTAATTTAAAAATTATAAAAACATTTCTTGGTTCTAATAATTCATAATAATACTACAATTATTAGTTCTAATAATTTAAAATATATCACCATGCAAAGTAAGTTTTCCATCTCTTTCAAGGAATTAAATGACCATAACAAGAAGGAAAATCTCGTACACAGGGACAAAATCAAATCAGAGGTTAGCTACCTATCAATATGTGGAAAACAATAATAGGGTTTGTTGTGTTGTTAATTATGGGTATTTTTGAAATATTATTTTTATTGTCAATTTTAAATGGAGTTATTATAGCAATGCAGGTTCTCAACTCTGATTTGTTTTTATATATTTTTTAAATTAGATTTCATTTGAAATTTAAATTCATATTTTAAATAAAAAAATTGATTTAACCCCATGAATTAAATTTAATTCATAAGGTTCCAAATATCATGTAAAATAAAATAAAAAATAAAATACCATGTCTCGAGTCATTTTGATTACGACATTGATTCTCTTTTTTTGTTTTTGGTTCTTTAATGTTCTTATGCTCTTATCATTAATTTATTTTTATTGTTTTAAGTTGTGTTGATTAGA
Organism: Populus nigra; assembly: GCF_951802175.1. NCBI lineage: Eukaryota > Viridiplantae > Streptophyta > Magnoliopsida > Malpighiales > Salicaceae > Populus > Populus nigra. The sequence goes on along the minus strand of NC_084863.1, from coordinate 6,102,596 downwards.
GATAAAGCTTGATAATTTATTTTGATTTAGTTTTTATCATGTTATCACGCTGTAAAAAAAAATCTCGACAATGGGTTGACATTTGATTTTACAAAAAAAATATTTTTTTTATTTACAAAAACTTAAAAATAAAGGGAAAAAAATTCAAAGTGAGGGGAAAATGGAACCTTGTTTTAACCTAAAACTAATGGACATTTAGTTTAAAAAGTATGAGTTTTAGTCTCAAACTTTATTTTATTCACATTTAAGTTTTTAATTTTAAAAAAAAGTCATCGAAAAATAATATGAGAGAGAGAGAGAGAGTCATTGGTTGTCTATATTTTAACAATAAAAAAAATTATTTTTTGATGTTAATGAGTTCCATTCAACAATGAAGTTCTATTGAAGTGGTTTTTACATATAATCTTGTTTTTGTTAAGAAATTGGTTTATTGGAATTCAAAGAGTGCTTTTCTGGTATTTCAAGTGAAAATAAGTTCAAAAGGATTTTAATGTTCTAAAACTCGGACCTTAATTTTTTTGTGATCTTCGATAGCTAAAAAATATTGTAGATGAAGATGTTAATCACAGTTGATGACCTGACATCTAGTGTGTGTGTGTGTGTGTGTGTGTAGGCAGATGATGCATCATTTGCTCCAACAAAAAAAAAAATCAGCTTAGGTGCGTGGGGCTGAGTTTCTAGGTTTAGACACACTTGGCCTTTTGGATAACTAGCATAGCTTTTTGGGTTAATTTAATGAATAATATGTTCATTTTGGAATGATTTTTTTCATTTTAGTATTTCAACCCTTTTTTATTATATTATTTTGGGACCAATTTAATTAGTTAAGCGTTCAATGTGAGATAGAAAGAGAAATTCACAAAGTAATGATGAAAATGTAAAACAGTGCTTTGGAATTTTTTTTGAAACTTGAATACATAAAGTAAACAAACCCACCCATTTTTTTTGTAATTCATTTATGTTTTAGGTTAATTTATTAAAACAATTTATAGTATTTGTAGTTTTCTTATATATTTAAGTGTTTTATAGTTTTCTCCAAGAGAAATTTGTTGTATTAATATATTATTTGTATGTTAGAGTTTGTTTTGGATTTGGAGGAAATTAAATTTTATTGTCATTTAATGAAATTGAGTTTGATTTTGTAATTTAGGTTTGTTATCATTGAAGAAATGATGATCATTTTAATGGGTACCAATCATATTTTGTCAATTTTATTATTAAGTTGGTAATTTATAGGAAATTGATTTTTTTTTAGAGAATTGATCAAATCAATATTATTATATATAGGTTTATAAGCAATGGATGATCGTTCTTGAATGTATCAAAATTCACCCAAAGGGTTATATAGGAAAAATTATCTTTAAGAGGTTGAGAGTTTTATTATTTTTGTACCTTTTAAATTGAAGAATATTAGTATAGGAAAAATTAGATGTTCATGTGTGAAGTGTAAGAATAAAAAGTTTCATCATAAAGATATTGTAATGATGCATCTACTTAAAAAGGTTTTGTCAACAAATACTTATGTTTGTTTGCACAAAGAGAATCCTATGCTCATCACGAAACCATGTTAGAAATGATTGTGAGCTCAACTTCAAACTCTAAGCAATATAAATAGGTTTGTTGGAAATAGTAATTATTATAGGAGTAATATGATGATTGCAATGAGAATAATTAATAATTATTCAGGTAAAGGTTTAAGTAATATCCTTTAGATGGAAAATCAAATGTAAATGCATTTATGTTTTTTGAACTTTTAAAAGATTTTGATTAATCATTATGGGATAAGTGCACAACTTACAATTTGGTTTGGTTTGTGATCTTGATATTTTTTTTTTCTTTTGCTTTGTTTTGGTTTTGTTTGGTTAGGTTTGTGATCATGATTTTGTTTGGATTGATTTGTGATTCAAAGAGAGACTTTTGAATCTGTGTATATAAAGAATGTTAATTTTATTTTTTTGTGTTTTGTGTGGAGACCATGTTACTTTTGATATTTCTTTATATGGTTGAGTTTATTACATTTAAATTAAGAATTAACTTATATTATATTTTGGGGATGATAAAAAAAAGTTCAAAGAGAGCTACTATTACTACTGGTTCAACTATTACTACTGGTTCAATCATATAATAGTATTGGTGATGTTGATGCTCATGCTATTAATTTAGATATCGATCATGAAGAGACATCATATGCAAATGATATCGACCGAGGCTCATCCATTATAGATAGCAAAGGTGGAATCCTTTCTTAAAGAGAGTTATTTTCCAGTAAATTGTTTATAGAATGAAATGCTTACCACTTTATGTAAGTTATTTATTATGTTTTGGTTTATTTTAATATTTACATTAAATGAAAATGGTTTATTGTGTGTGAATTGTTTTTAATTTCTATCAATATTTTCTAGATATATACTTTCTATATTGTGTAATTTTCTATAATATACCCCCTCAAATTAAAATTAGAGGATCAACTCTGCCACAACTAAAATTAGGACTGTTGTTATAAGTGGTAGAGGATTGATAATGTTCAATAATAGTAGAGGGTTGCAAAGGTGGCATGGGCAGGAGAGGAGTAGTGACAACCATGGATTGAAGGAAGGTCTTGTGAAGGAATTCATAGGTAATGAGATGGCTATGAGGATCTGCATACAAAAAAGGTTCTACCTTGATCGCAAGGCTAGTTACCAAGTCTTTGAACTCACCTTGAAGACCATAAAACACAAGCAAATTGAAATCTTCAAGACAACGGCTAATTTATCAAATAATGATTTGGCCTTTTACATATATATAATGGTTTAAGTATCACTTTAATGAAGATTTTGAAAAGATCCATAAAGTTGTAGAATGCAAGAATTAGATGGGGAAACGAGGGCTTGCTCAAGATTACACCAAACACAATGCGAGTTTTGACAATCAACAACAAAATACAATAAATCCATTGAAAGAGAAGAAAGTAATGCACTCAGAATAAGTTGATCATGTTATTTCCAATTAAGAATATAAGGATTAGTTTATAGAGAAGAACCAACAAAAGCAACCATATGAGAAGGAGAACACGACAAGGAGCCATCAACAAAGTGGAAAATACCCTAGTTAAGAAGATATGGCTTCATCTGCATTCATCAATAGAGATAATTGATATTTGTAAACTTTAAAAAAATCACTAGCTTCAAAAACATCACTTGCTTAGTATTAGACAAGAGAATAATTGTTGTAATCGAAGCCTCTATAGGGGTAAGATGCACGACAATAACAGTGTAGGAAGATCCATTATTCAGGTCTGTAAGGGAAAAGGTCTGTAGTAGTTAAGAAGCACAAGCAGCCTATGGTCTTTCAGTCTTTGGAGGAGCTACAATACCAGTCAGTTGTGGGAAAAAATCGACAACCAAGGCAAAGTGAATAGCTGCAACACTAGTTAGGTGTGAGGAAGAGTCGACAATCAAGGTAGAGTCCATTAGGGAGAGTGAAAGAGAATTTAAATGTGTTAAAACTCTGATACCAAGTTGAAGAGAAATAGAAGGCTTAACTTTGGTTTTCTAATTGGTTAATTTGCCTTTTTTCTCAGTTTAGTTATTTTTTATTTTTGGTTTAATCAGTGTTTTAGTTTTTTGCTCAGCATATCTTCAGGCAATCTTCGCTTAAACCCAAAGTACAATTTTAGATTGCCTAACAAGATTCTTGAGGAATCTTAATTTTTTTTTAAAAAAAATATCATTTTTGATGTGTTTATATGTATTGGACATTAATAACTCTTCAATTTAGTCATAAATTATATCCTATCCATGCCTAATAAAGGCCCAATCAGGGAAAGAAGAATGCAAGGGAAAAGAAATAGATAATTAACCAATTGGATTATCATATTATGATCATATCCATGATCCAGGTCATAAATTTGGCAGTTAAGTGGGTTGACCGAGGGTAATCCAATATGTTATCGTTTGAATATTAAAAAAAATTGTCATCTTGAATTTTTTTTACACCAATCTATTTTTTTATCAGTCATCTAGGTGATATTTGCACCCATCAAATTGATTATGTCACATCATGGAAACTTCTATATGATTTAATTTGAAACTCATGCTAGACAAGAAATCAAGTTAGAAGGTTTCAAGGTTGACATGTTGGACCAAATTTAATGACAATATTGTCAAAGAATTTCTCATATCCTGCCCATTTTTTTTACATTAAAAATGTCACTATATTTTTAAAAATTTTGCCCTTTTCATTCAATTTAATCTAGACAAGAAATCAAGTTAGAAGGTTTCAAGGTTGACATGTTGGACCAAATTTAATGACAATATTGTCAAAGAATTTCTCATATCCTGCCCATTGTTTTTACATTAAAAAATGTCACTATATTTTTTAAAAATTTTGCCCTTTTCATTCAATTTAATCTTTGATTCTATAATAACTTTTTTAATTTTATCCTACTCAAGCTCAAGCCCTCCTTTTCAATTTAATATTAAATTTCATCTCATCGAAACCTAATAAAGGCCAACAAGAAAAGAAGAAAAAAGAAGAAGAAAGAGACAGTCGACCAATGTGTTTACTGCATTGTGATCATATCTATGACCTAGATTCTGAATATAAATCGCAGGTGAATTTATGAATATTGTGTCTTCTTGCACTTCGAATCCCTTTGCCTTGTATATCTGTATTTTCTCTTTGCAGCACAGGCAGTGCCATTAGTGAAGACACCTACCTTCAAAATTATGAGCTCACTGATATTTGGAATAGCGCAAAGTGCAAACAGAGACATACTCGGAGAGCTCTACCAACAACCGGTGAAAAGTGTTCTTTCTGTACCGATCAATGTCCCCTTCACATGCTTCAATCATAGCCTCCAATCAAGAGAAAAAATCAGAACGATCATCTTGTATCTTAAACATAAAAAGATGGCTACATTGGAGCATCAAATCACCATTCCTTAGCCAGATCTCATCACCAATATCTTGCTTGGTTTCCTAAATGAAGACAATTTTATTGTATATCTGATGATGAAATTGTAGATAATGCTATATATCAATATAATGATAGCAGGACATGACACAACTTCCATCCTCAGTTTCTTGATCAAGCTTTTAGTCAATGATCCGTCTGTTTATGGCAGCATTGTTCAAGGTATGCGACTAAATTGATTCCGCAAAGACCAAACAATATTTTCCCAAATTCATGAAAATCTCTAAAATTCGAGACCGCAGAACAAGAGGACATTGCCAAGAGTAAGTTGTCGAAGGACCTATTAGAATGGGATGATCTCGCAAGAATGAAATACACATGAAGATCAGTAGCAATGGAGTCTGTAAGGATGACCGTTCCTGTGTTCTGTTCCTTCAGGAAGGTCCTAAAAGATTTTGAATATGAAGGATACCTAATTCCAGAACGATGGCAGGTATGATTCAAGTTTCTGCATGTTCCCTTCTCGTTGTAACTTAATCACAAATACTACAAGATAACGTGTATATAAATACTCCGCTAAGTTTCAACCTTCTGACTCGGGTAATCTGGGCAGCCTGCATGACAGACATGGATGAGTGCATCTTCCCAAATCCATCAGAGTATGATCAGAAATACGCTCTGTTTCCGCCAAAGAAAGTTACGCAGATGCTTTAGATGATATCATTCAATTACAGTTAGACTGTTGGCATGAAGTCCTACTAGTTCTAATAGAATATGGCCTATGCTATAATACGTCTGTTTTTCATGTGCAAGCGCAGGGACGAAGGGGAAATTAGAAAGGAAGATAAAAATAAAACAAATAAAGAAAGAAAGGTTAGGGCTTCATTTAACGGTTTTATTATTATTATTATTATTTTGCATACAATTGACTCTCCCAAATCATAATCACTAAAAACCTAGCTCCAGGTTAAATGGGTTTACCACTCAAAGTCTTGACCAGTTTAACTTGCAAACTCCTTTATACTAATAATAATAACAAAAAAAAAAAAACCTTGCAACCTCCTAGGTTTTCAGGTTAAAATAGCCTGGTTATACCACTAGGAATAATCATTTACTTAGCCAATAATCAAACGGTTAACATTTAAATTTTCAAATTCATTAAAACTTGATCAATGACAGTTCTTAATTTTAAATTTAAAAAATTTATAAATTATAGTTTTTTCAACTAAAATTTTAAGATATAGTGTTTAATAAAATTTATAGAAAACTATATATGATATATGTTGATTAATTAAATACTTGTTAATTTTAAATTTGTGGTTGAAATAAAAATTAAACAGTACCACAATATTGCATCGCATAAATAAATAATGGAGCCTTGGATGAAAAATCTAAATGAAATTGCTTTCCTACTAAAATTGGTGGACAACATGAAGATTGCATTGCATCATGGCATTGTCTCTACAAATATATGATAGCAAAGACCAAGTGCTTCCCAACTTTTCCTAGTGTTTTCATTATCACAATTATTGCAGTACTCGATAATATCTCTGGCTCCCTACAAGTTTGCTTCCGAATATCACTCTCTCTTGTCTCTTCTTTTGTTACTGTAAACCATGCTTTGTCCTTGCACAGATTATCTCTCATTTCTCTTTTAAATCTTCAAATCTCTGTGTGTGGTAATTAGGTGGAGCTGGCTATCATGGAGGTTCAAAACCAAGAGCACCAAAAACCCAACACAGACCAAGTGGTTCTTTCCGTGGATCAACCAGACTCCAAACTCAGACAGTCACCATCACCACAGCAAGCAGACTCCAGAGCCCCCCTCTCTAAAACCCTGGCAAGAACAAATACCCTCCGCCGTCTCAACTTCTCCAAACCCAAATCTCGTTTCACTGAAACAAACTACCCTCCCCCTTCCAGGAGCATCCATGAATCCGAAGAATATTACCAACTATTGAACCCCCCCGAAAGCGCTACCTCCACTGATGAAGAAGATGATGAAGAATGGTGTGACTATGAAGAAGGAGGAGGAGAAGAAGTTGATGATGTTGGAGAGACCATTAAACGTTCCAAGTATCGAAGGAGAAGGATAATAAAGATAAAAAAGAGAGCCTTGATTGAGTTCATATTGTTTCTCATAAGCATGACCTGCTTAATTCTCTCTTTAACCGTTGAATCCCTCAGAAACAAGGTCCTTTGGGGTCTAGTTTTATGGAAATGGTGCCTTATGGTCCTGGTTCTCTTCTGTGGCCGCCTTGTGTCGGTTTGGCTTGTAGGTTTTCTTGGTTTTCTCATAGAACGCAATTTCATGCTCAGAGAAAAGGTACTCTACTTTGTTTTTGGTTTGCGCAAGAGTTTTCAGCATTGTGCATGGCTAGGATTGGTTCTCCTTGCATGGATGAGTACGTTCCAAGATGCCCACAAACGCAGCAAGACCTTGAAGAGGACTTTCCGTGTTCTAATTGCTGTCTTTATTGGAGCTACCATATGGTTACTAAAGATTTTACTTGTCAAGGTTCTTGCTTCATCTTTCCATGTTGCTACTTTCTTTGACCGCATGAAAGAAAGCGTCTTCCACCACTACATTCTCGTTACACTCTCCGGGCCACCATTAGATGAGAATGAGAGGGAAACTCCTCGCCGGCTGACGCCAAGGCATTCGAGGACATTGCCTGCGAAACAGAGAGAGAGGGCCTCACAAGACATGCCTATATCAAAATCCAAGAGGTACGAGTCGAGGAGAATCGATATGGAGAGGCTGAGGAAGTTAAGTATGATGACTAGGGCAACTGCTTGGAATGTGAAGAGGTTGGGGAGTTACATTAAGTCATCGGGATTGTCGACGGTTTCGAGGACGGTTGATGATTTTAGTAATGCAGAATCGGAGATCAACAGTGAATGGGAGGCTAGATGCAGTGCTCAAAGGAGTTTCAAGAATGTCGCCAAACCTGGTGCCAAGTAAGTTCAATTTCTTCTGCTAACCTTTCTCGAATCATATCATACGATGATTATTAGAAACTCGACAATGTTTCAATTATGTTGTCCAAAATTGAAATTGGGTTTCCTTAATTATTTTCGTTTGTTGTCACTTGATTTCGTAACAATATAAATCCTGACATACCTAATTCTCTATTTATTAATCTTTAATAAAATGTGAGCAAGATGAAAGTTACAGTAACAAAGTCAAGTTTTGGACATTTTTCTATAAACTTAGGTTATATTTAGTATGATTTTTGTAAATTAATTTAAATGAAAAACAAGTCACAGATATATTAGGAATAACTTTTGACTTGGATCAAAAGTTTATTATAAAATTGAGTTAAAATTCTGTTTTTTAATTAAAATTTGAAAAGTCTGACTTATATCTTCCTTTAGAAAAATGATTTGAGTTATTTTTATAAATCATGTTTTAAAATGGTTATAACTTATTTTTTTCATAAATTATTTATAAAAATAACTTTTAGATTATGATTTAAAATTAAAAATCATGCCAAACAAATTCTAAATTATTAATTTCTAATGCATTACTTATAATAAAACAGTAGTTGTTGACGTTCTCCTAAAATTTTTTTGTAAATCTTTTTGAGATAAATAGTTTTTTCTATGCAATTCTATCTTATTAGTAAAACTTACTATTTGAAATTCAACGGATTTCTTGTTTGTTTTTTGTCTTTTTATGAAATAATTGAAATGAATGAACTTTTTACTCTAAAGTGAAATTTAACGGATTCCTTGTTTTTGTTTTTCTTCTTGTGAAATAATTGAAATCTCTTTTGGTTTTTTGTCTTCTTATGAAATAATTGAAATGAATGATTTTTTTACCATAAAATAAAATCCTCCTCCTCCTCCTCCCATTTTCTAAGATAGTTTTATTAATAAATAATAAAACATTAAATAAAAATATCAATTTTTTTGAATTTGATATACACAATAATCTTCAATCCATTAGGAATTCCTAATTTTATCAACATTAATCAATCTAATTTTTTTTTAATTTGGCTAGAAATACATAAAGAATGGCATATTTCTTCCCTTACAAAAAAAAAAGAAGAAAAGATTAATATCTATATCTAAAATTTATAAATAAAAAATTAGATTCAACCATTTCTAGATAAATTGATTGAATTCCATGTCATGTGATTTGCTAGCTTCCATTATTTCTAAACGGTAAGGGAGGCCTTTACCCTTTTAACCTCTTGATAGTTTTTTTTTTTTTTTTTTTTTTTTGTCTTTTTGGTAAAAGACCTTCAACTTTTCGAGTCTATCGAGGCACATAAATCCTTGACAATTTCTTGGCAGTGGCACATTTGATGGTGTGGGGTTGACGTTCATCTTTTTCAAAATTCACACCTGGGAAACCTCCATCCTCCTTTGTTCCTTTCTGATTTTAGCTTTCGAAACAAGGAGTACGATCAGGAAGGGTAGTCAGTCCCAATTATTGGTGGATAAATCGGGTAATTACCATATAATATAAAATAAAAACTAATTAATATAGTGCGGTCCATATTATAAATGGATAAAATAAAAAAAATGTGGAAAATCATCGATTGGTGGTTAGGTGGTAAAGTAGGGGTGTTGGTAAATAGGCATGTTCTCATATGATCTCTAATTTAACTCTCTTTATTTATTAATATTGAGTAGAAAACAAAAAAATAAAAACTCAATTCTATTTAATTTAAAAAAAAATTAAAATTAAATAAACCAAACCAAACTAAATAGAGTTTAAAAAGCCAGGCTAGGTGTATAAATATTGAAGTCTCCTTTTTTTTTTCTCACCTATATGTACCTCAATCTCTACCTCATTTAATCTTGCATTTTAGTTTTTATTAATATAAACTGAATTTGAATTAAATTAATTAATTTAAACCGAATTCAATTTAATTTTGGTTTGAATTTTGAAAAATAAATAATTTTTTATTTTTATTCAAAACTAAACCAAATAAAAAATGATCACATCTATCTATCCGGTAATGTGGGAAGGGTTACAGACATTGCAGTAGAAGTTGAGGTGGATTGTTTTCTTTCATTATGATTTAAAGCAATTATATTACGTATATTCATTTTTTTTTCTCAAATAAACATCAGATTTATCATTAAAATTATTTATTAAAATTATATCCGGTATCCAATAATCTGATCTGTTTCCATTTTGGATCATCATTTCAGATTAATTTTTATTCTCTAACTTTTGGGTTTTACCCTGTCACAAAAGATATAAATATATATATATATATGCACTCACTTTCTTTTAATTTTTTTAATTAATTAACGATATTTTTTTATATTACTTTATTCAATCCTATTTAATTGTTACTATGTTCTTGAACAATAGTTCTTTTCTGCAACCCATTATAATAATTGTTTTTATTTGGTTACTTTACTATGGACGCTAATTTTTGTTATTATATAATTAAATAAAAAATAATTTCAGAAAAATAAACGTAATTGAGTTCATGATTTAAGTTGCAGGTTTGATGGGTTGACCTATATTGAATTGATATATCGTCATCTCAATATTATTAAAAAGTATCGTCTTAAAAAAAAATTAAAGTAAAACCATGTTTATATCTAATTTTTTTGTTACCTTTAAACATGCAAAGTTCACTGAGTCACATTATAACAACCTCCACATAATTTAATTTAAAACCTCAACTAGGAAAAGATTCAATATTAAAAAAGTTTCAAAATGACTAACTAAGTCGGGTTTAATAAAAATTCCAAAGAGTTTCTCGCAACAACACATAAGTGTTATATAATTATTACTTTTTTATACACACGCTTTCAATTAATTAGGATGTTATTTTACTAGAATTGAAACTTGCTTTTGGAATGATGAGAGAATGTTATTTAAGGAAGAACTGTTCTTATAAAAATAAATTAAAAAGAAAAAAGCACATCAATGAGACAAAAGGATTGAGTTTGAGATATATCTTTTTTATTCTTATTTTAAATTGTATTTATTTTTTTGGGTACGTCTTCTTGATGATTTTTATTTGTATTAATAAAAGACAAAAAAGGTTGATATATTTCCTTAAATTAAAGATATTAATAAGAAAAAATAGATTTATACTAGCAAATTATTTTATTTCAATTGAATTTAAATTACTAATCTTCTTGTAAAAAAATATTAGTATCATATAATTAAGTAAACAAAATTAAAGGCTTTTTGTAGCGTGTGATGAGATACTTTATCTATATCTATTTTTTAATTTCATGACTTAGTCTTTAGTTAGCATCATATTTGTTTTTAATATTTATTAAAACATATAATCTTCAATCTATTTTGTTAAATGCATGCATCAGATTTTGTGTTAATGATAAAAATATTTGAAAAAATTACTTTGATTATCCTATAATTTAATTATTTTTCACTTTTCTTTAATTTTTTCAAAAATTATAGTTTACATCATGAACTTTATAAATTCATAAAATTTTACATTGTCTAAAAAAGTCAACAAAAAAATCTAATTATTCACAAGATTGTAATTAATTATATTCTAATTGATAACTAAGAAGACATTTTATTGTTAAAATTATAAAATTATCATAAAATTAAAAAAAAAAAAAACTTGCCAGAATTTGGCAACCCAATCCCAACAAACTCCCTCTCAGAGTAACTTTAACAATAAATGAGACCTTACAAAAACTAAATGAGATAAAATTCCATTTGGTTGAGCAGCACATCAAAGTTTTGTTCTCTGAAACCATTGCCTGTTATCCCAGCTTAGATGTCTCTTCTAATGGGTGGTTTAAGCAACACCAAATATCAAAAATCACTTGTTGCTAAATAAATTTGGTAGCTTGGAATGCAACATACGGTTACATGTTGCTCATAAAATATTAAAGAGTAATATAAAACTATTTTAAGAACTTCATCAAACAATTTAAACTTTGGATTTAAAATGGTTTTTTTTACATGGTATTAGAATCTTGTTGACTAAGTGCTTCAAATCTCATAATCTTTATTCTAATTAATAAAAATTAAACATAAAATAATAAGAACATGTACAAATTTCAAACTTAAAATTTTTTACTTGAGGAATTGTATTAGAGAGTAATATAAAACTATTATTAAGATCTCATCTGATAACTTAAATTTTTTGATTGAGATAATTATTCGACATAAACATCAATATAGATCATGCAAAGTTTTGTAGTCTTGACTAAACCTGGGAAAAAAATAAATATATGATGTATATAATCTCAAATCCAGTACTCCGGGAAGGTGAATATTGATATCTAATTGGAAAAAATATACATAATGAGGGTGGATTTTCAATGTTTTCTCAAACAAACAAAAAAGTCCACCTAAGAAAAATTTCAATGGCAATGATATGCATCTATCCACATGTTTGGTAAGTCAAGCCGCTATCAGAAGACAGATTGTTGAACTAAGGAATTAGTAGGGCAGGGAAAGAAAAGAGAGGCAACAACACCCACCTAGGCCAGCAGTGACTGTTGATTGAAGGCCACTTTCAGTCAAGTAATCTCAGTAGAGCTAGTGAAGGTAGATCATGCAGTAGCCAGGAGAAAATTTGGAAATTTAGTGTACGGGTTAAGATTTACAAATTAGGGATGAGAGTTTGTGAGTGTTTATGTTATATTATATATTAGAGGACATTTTTTATTTAAATTTAAAATTTATATTAATTGGGAATTAAATTGTAATTTCTAAAAGAATAAAGATAAAATACATATGATTAGAGTAATTTTTCTAATCTTTTTACTATTTAAAATATATGAACATTTTTATTTACTTAAAAAAAATTAGCATCATCCACAGTATAACACAGACAATAATTTAGTGATCACTAAGTGTGTATTTTTGTTAACATATTTTTTCCTTTTTTGAATGTTTTAAGGTATATTGAAGAGGAAGATCTACTAAGGTTCTTAAAGACTGTAGAGGTTCATTCCATATTTCCTCTTTTTGAAGGAGCTGTTGAGACTGGAAAAATCACAAAATCCTCTTTCAGAAATTGGGTGGTAAGCAGCCGAAAACCCACTTAAAAAAAAACAATTGGTCTTAAAGCCCTCACTTTACTATGTTTACACGCAATAAAAAAGAAAGTCATAAAAATAATTTATTTATTTATTTTTAGTGATTAAAGGCTTCTTACTTTCAAATTAGGATCAATAATTTGTTGTGCAGTTAACATGGAGATTCGATGATTAATTAATTATCACACCATCATCAACACATCAAGCCCATATAGTGTGGATTCGATTCCTGAATTCCATACACAGTTCCATTTTCTCTCCTTTAACCTCTCTAATCAAGGACTAAAATAGGATCAACTTTTTCCTGTATTTAAGGGAAAGCAATCAACAATTTATTCAAAGACACATAATTTCCTTCTTTGCTATGTTTATGTTTTCAATTGCTAGGTACATGCCTACGTTGAAAGGAAAGCATTGGCACATTCCTTGAATGATACCAAGACTGCTATCCAGCAACTTCACAGGTTAGCAAGTGCAATAATGACTCTAATTATAATTGTGATCTCTCTTTTGGTGACGGGATTGGCGACGACCAAGGTTTTATTTGTTTTTACATCGCAACTACTACTTGTGGGCTTCATGTTCCAAAACACTTGCAAAAGCATCTTTGAGTCTATCATCTTCGTCTTTGTCATGCATCCTTTTGATGTTGGCGATCGTTGTGTTGTCGATGGCGTCCAGGTAAAAAAAATATATTAATTCTTAGAGATGGTTGAGTGAGAAGATTTTATATATTTTTATCTAATATTATTGCAGATGGTTGTGGAAGAGATGAACATTTTGACGACTGTGTTCTTACGGTATGATGCAGAGAAGATATATTATCCCAATTCTGTTCTTCTTACAAAGCCTATCAGTAATTTCAGAAGAAGTCCAGACATGGGGGATGGTATTGACATCACTATTGATGTCTCCACTTCTGTTGATGACTTTAATGCTCTCAAGAAAGCTATACAAATGTAAGTTATTAATCTCACTTGCATTCAAAATATTTTTAGTGTTAGACAAAATTAATTGTACTTAGCTTGCCTAAACCACACTTGTTTTGCTAATAAAAATCAATATTTTCTAGATATTAGTTAATTATTATTGATTTTTATCTATATATCTAGCATATTATGTAACATATATATTAAAAATTTCTTATTGTGCAATAATGAATTTATTAGCTTGAGAAACCTACAATTATGGAATACTGCAGATACATTGAAAGCAAACCAAAGCACTGGAACCCAAAGCACACATTGATGGTGTGCGAGATAGAGAATGGGAAAGATTTGAAGCTTACTCTATGTGTTCAACACACCATGAACCATCAAAATTACGGGGAAAAGAGCAATCGAAGATCAGATCTTGTTTTTGAACTAAAAAAGATTTTTGACAAGCTTGGCATTAAGTACCATCTCCTTCCCCAACAAGTACATCTTACGCATGTAAATGCGATCAGCAATGGGGGAATGTCAATGCAATCTTGATACGAACGCATTTATTTGGAGTGCAAAAAGAAAATTATCACCATGTATCCCAGACATTAATTCAATATGGCCATATCGACTATTCTCTTGCATGTGTTTTCTTTTCCTTTTATAACTTCTTTTTAGCTTAAATTACAACCATAACTAATGATGGATGGACAATAAAATAAAAATTATTGAAGCAATATGATTGATTATAATTTTAAACCCATTTATTTTTGTATTATTGGTATTTATTTATTATAATAAAGTTTGTTATCTACGTCCCAATACATACACACATACACACACTTGAATAACACATAGTAACTTTCAATGATTCATCAGCCATGACAATCTCTTCTTCTTCTCAAACTTGTTTTATCCATTATTCTATTATAGTATTAGATCTTATTGCATAACTACATATATGGCTACTCCAAAAAACATATCTCCTTCACATACCTCCTCTACATCATAACCACAACCCACAATAAACCCTACCTTAGTCTTGCCATTTTCACCCAACCCTCGTGGTGTCGGCTCTACACCACATATTTATAATAGTTTTAACCTTCATTATGCGTATTTCTCTCTAAAACTTACAAATAATAATTAAATTTTTTAAAGAGCACATGTTTAGTCCATTCTAATAGGTTATGGCTTATTTATATTCATATATGATAATCATTCATGTCCTCTCAAAACTATAATCATTAATAACACTATAGAAATAAATCCAGTCTATACCATATAAGTGAAATAAGACCAAGTACTGATGAGCACTATGATTACATTCCTTTCAACTAAGGTATTGTCTTTGATTTTGGGTTATACTATGCCTTATACCATTTGGTCCACTTTAGCATCAACAATTATATCTCCCATTATAACATGCATTATATCTATGCTCAACCCTGATTGAACAATGTTAAAAACCTTATGAAGATAACCTACTTGCAACGTGGAGAAACTTAAAGTAATGAACTCACAATGATTGTTAAACCCTCTAACCCTATAGAATTTAATATTTATCTATTGAAATGACTTTATACATAATTTAAAGATCTTGTAATTACTCTTATGAATGAGATATAATCGGTATTCTTTACTAAACTATATTTTTACTATTAAGTAATAAGTTTATTAATAAGAACATTTTTCATTACTTTTTTATTTGACAAGATAGTGATATGAAGACTCTCAAACTATTTACTCACTTTGCCCACATTTTTTTACCTTAATAGGATTGAAGTTAATACTCTAGTAATAATTTCTCAAATGATCGTGGGGGTTTAACTTTTATAGATGAGGTCATTGATAATATGGTGAGGGTTTAACTCGTAATTTCTATTACAATTTTCTTTCTCAACACCATTGAAATTAGTTTAATTTGTATTCTCATTTATGGTGTCAACTATATGGTTATAATGACCATTTAGCCACCTTTTGCCCTCTCTAGATCAACAATAAAGGAAAAAATAATTCTTGATCTAGAAGTAAGGAAAACTTATGGTATGTTAAATCAACAAACTTAATATTCTTGATAAATAATGGTAATAGTTTTGCTAGCTCTAATTTTCTTGATTAGCACACAAACACTAGAGCTAGTCATCATATCACTTTAGATATTACTGGCCTCTCACATATAGATTTATATAATGGTTCAGATCATCTTAAAGTGAGAGGATGGTAAGTATTAATATATTATTAGTCATAATCACATTCACAAACCTATTCATACCTTAAATTTATCTTTTATTTTATATGTTTTTTATTTAATCAAATTATTGCTCTCTCTATGTCAATTTTGTATTGATAATAATTTTTTTTTCCTTAATTTCATGGTTTTTATCTCGTCAAGGATTGTACTTCCAAGGCTATCCTTCTTTCTGACATCATTAAGGATGGTCTCTGTACATCATTTATGCTCTAGCTTCTTTATCCAGTCCTCATACCTTTCCTATTGTTTAGGTATTACCTAAATTTTGATATTGTTGTCTTCGTCATCCTCATTCATATATTTCTACATTATTTAATTTCTAATAAAAAATTTCAATTGCACTACTTGTTGTTTGGCGAATCTTTTAGATCAACTTTATATCCTTTAAAATATGTAAGTATCGCTCCTCTAAATTTAATATTTAGTGATGTTTAGAGCCTTGTTACTGTATGCAAGTTGAATTTCAAGTTTATGATATTTGTATTTAGTTCTCATAACTTAGGAATTAATCTCATACTCATATAAACAACATGCAAACTGATTGAGTGGTGAATTTATAAAACTTCACATATTTTTTTAATTATGGTATTCCTTATCATGCCATTTACTCTTACACTCATGAGAAAATTAACAGTGTAGATCATTATCGTTAATATTTTGTTAAAGTAGGGATTGCACTACTTGCTCAAACATCGTTGCCATTTACTTTCAGGTCATATGCTTTTAAAACCAATTATACCTTATTAATTGCATGCTAACTTTAATTCTATGTTTCAAATATTTGTTTTAATTTGTTTTTCAATTTTGTCCCGACAATACTTTAAATTTTAGGTTGCTTGTGTTATTCTTATCTCTAACCATACAATCATCATAGAATGGATTTTCACTTTTCATTGTACATCTTTCTAAGTTAAAGTTTACTTCATATTGGTTAATAATGTATGGACATCAATTCTTACCATATATACATTCTTTGTAATTGTACTTTCATGATTCATCTTTTCTATCGTGGCGTGTATGATGTCGAATAACGGATTTGCCTCCTAGAATTAAAGGAGTTTTGGGTTTAATTATAAAGTTATAATTAAAAGGTTTAAGAGTCCTCACCTAGTATTAGGTCACTAGAAAAACTAATAGTCTACGAGAGTCTAGGTAAAGGGACTAATTGTACAAGAGAAATATGCATCACCCTTAACATGCCCTACCTATGGTAAATTGCATTGTTGATTGGTTGTCAATCTAAGACATGTTTTTATACATTGGTCTCATCAAAGCTTCAAATTAGATCTCTCTTTGTCAGGAAGTCTTTATGCTATCAGGTTAAATCTTAACTATTTTAAAACCCAAATTTTAGCATTACATTTATTTTTTATTTTTTATCTTTAATATATGAGGGTATATTTTATAGTGTAATTGTATACCCCTAAATATTAAAGTTTACAGTTAAGTTCTAATACTATGAATATTAATTAAATGTTGTGAGATTTTTGATATTTTGATCAAACCCTAATAAATAATTATAAACTAGTTATGATATCCATATTGTATTTTTAAGAGGATAAAAATATGATTTTGTTCTTTTTAGAAAATATACATGAAAAAACTTTAAGATTTGGCTGTATACACGAAAACAAAACATATTTTTGTATTTTTTGGAATTGCGAAGAAAAAAAATAAAGTGTTTTTAATACCATGTCTGTATTTTACACTGTAATTTTACAGCCCGAAATTAGAAAAAATTGTTGAAAAAACATGTAAGGGACCCACAATTAATTTCAAAATGGTACCTAAATGTTTTTTATAATTTTCTGAAATCATTTGGGATTTTTTTGAAAAAACACAATAATGTGTTATAAATCAAACAAGATACTAATTCAAAATAAGCTACTCGTTCACTATTCACCAACTTAATAATCCAACAAATAAACAATCAAATATCAAATCTTGTTAATTTCACAAATTATATTCAAATTGCATATTAATCCAAACGAATCAATACAAACCCAAACACTATTCATGTATCAATATTTAATGTTCAAATATTGATCACAACCCTAAAAATAAACTCACTAATCAACACCAATCACCAAATAATTTCAAACTAAAAACACACATCAATCCAAGCCAATAATATCCAAGTAGTCCAAGAATATAGACAACAATGAGCAATTTATCCCAAAAGTCACAATATTTATGCAATTTATTCCAAAATTCACCATATTTTAGCAATTTATTATAAAAATAATGTAAGGTTATGAATCAACCTTTCAAGGTGTTTGGCGTGGCGTGTCCAGTAAATACTGGAATTATGCTAAAGGGGCACTATTGGATCAACAGCGGCGCGTGTACAATCAATACCGTCGCTGCTAGTATATGAAATCCTGTGTTGTTACAACTAAAGGAGGAGCACCGCATGAATCTAAAACTCCTTTATTTCCTCTTTGATTCCTTACGGATGGTGCAACAAATAGACACTTTTATAAAGAGTTCTGCTCCATTGAAGTTTTAGTCTTCTTCATATTTTTTAATCCTGATCTGTCTCTTCTTCCTATTGCTGCATTTTAATGCTGCTACTGGTGAGAGAAAAGTTTATAAGATCTCAAACTACTACATCCCTTCTCGAATCCCCCACTAGCGTAGCTACAAACAGATCTCTGCTTCTGTTTTTCTTCATAGTTGGTTGTTATTGCCACTGCTTGTAAAGGCTTTTTTGTGATGATTTAAGGGTTGTCTTTAGTGGCTTGGAAATGGGATTTTCTAGCATGGAAAATGGTTGTTTGGATGATGTTTTAGTGGTTGAGGCTTCGTATAGTTTAGGGTCTATTTTAAGGTGTTTTGGTTAAAGTTTTCATGGTTATGAGGTTTGTTCATGGCGGTTTTTATAGTAATGTTCATCTTTATCAAGGTTGTTTAGGTTAGGGTTTTATGGGGTTTTTATAGGATAAATAGGGAGGCTCTAGGGCTTATGTATTAATGGGATCTTAACCCTTAATGTTGGAGAATAGATCTTAGTCATTCATTGAAGCTAAGAAAAAAATATTGTTTTGCTTTGCAACTTACAAAGGGAGGACCAAGACTGTTTTTACAATTAAGACAGTGCTAGGTCTGTTTTTTAGAGAGAATATGCAGGTGTTTTTAATGCCTTTAGAGTTGTAATTTTGTCTTAGAGTAAAGCAAAAATACAAGGGTATAAGTTGACATAAGATTTGTGTCGTATGAACAAAAACTTGTACTACTATGCAACTGAAAAATGGAGGATGAAGACTATTTTTGTAGGCAAAACAACGTTGGGTAGTGTTTTTAGGAGAGAATTTGCAGGTGTTTTGAGTGCCTTTAAAGATGGAATTTTGACTTAGAATGAAGTACAAATACTAGAGTATAAATTGACATAAGATTTGTGTGGTATTGTGAATGGGTGAGGGAGAAATTAGGGATGAAAGGTGGGTACTTGGTCATTCCATCTTGTTTTAATGGGAAGAAGACAATGAATAATGAAATTATAGTATTTTTAAATTTGATCCCTAAACCTTTGAGATTTTGTAATGGAATCCTCAATTAACCTTAATTTTTTGGATTCCTTACAATTTCACCCTTGATTTTCTTTGATTGGACCCTTAAATTTATGTGCTTTTTACAAAGTGCTCATTGATTTTGAAATTCTTCAATTTGACCCTTAATTGAGCTTTAAGCTTCTAATTTGAGCTTAAAAAAATTAAATATAGTCCTTTAATATTCTAATTTCTTTAATTAAATTCAAATTAGATCTCTACACTTAATTGTTTTCACTAATTAAGCCCATAATAAATTAATTTGACTCATTAAAAGTATAATTAAATCATTGCACCTAGTTAAATCTTTAAATTTGACCAGAATTAACTCTTAAAATTAATTAAATATTTAATTGGGCCTATGATTAAATAAAATTGACCTATTAAAAAATCTAATTAAGTTCCTATACTTGTCTTTTCAGTCTTGGGTACAATGAGGTACAATTGGGATCCTAATTTTATCCTAAACTCTAGTACATTTGAAACCTTTCTTAGTCTGTTTTTGCAAAAATATCATTTTTGTTGTTGTTTCTTATTTCATTTTTTGATTTTTTTTAAAAAAGAAAAAGGAAATTTTAGGGTAAACCTAAAATTGAGTTATGACATTTTACATTTTTCAATACCAAATAATGTTTTCCTTTTTAAATCCTCTTTAAAGCCAACCTCTACATCTACAAATTGCATCATTCTACCACTATCGAAATAATTCCATAATCCCCCCTTAGATTGTCTCATCTCTACCTATTTCACAACAAACACCAACATGTTCAGAGTTGTCTCCTCTTTCTCTTGGTCTTTTACATCCCCTAACCTTTCTCTCATTGTGTTCTTTCTTGCTCACACATGTTCTCATTGCTATTGTTTACCATTCCTGACCTAAATCTTCTTATTGGTCTTAACTTAATTACTACATCATCTATTTCTTCAATATCTTTTCCAACTATCCAAAAACAATACAATATGGTCTTGGGACTTCATTCAAAAAATTAGAGTTTACTAAGGCAAAATGATATCCTAACTGGTAATTTGATATGGCTATAAAAATTTCTACTTTAGCCTTTAATAACACTTTGTATTTGATACCATATGATTTGACTATGAATGTGGTATATTATAAATGGGTATACATGATTAAATACAAGACAAATAGGAACTTTGAGTGCTACAAAGCATAATTAATAGCCAATGGCTATTATTAGTAAGAAAAGGTTAATTTTCAGGAGACACTCATTCCAATCATGAAGCCTAATACTATTTGGATAATGCTTAGTATCGACATTACTCGTGGTTGGTCGATATATTAACTCAATGTGTATAATACTTTCTTTAATAAATTTCTTGATACAAATGTGTTTATGACTTAGCCCATGAGCTTTTTTGATCCATAGTTCCCAAATCATGCTTGCAAACTTGGACATTTTTTATGGTTTGAAATAAGCATCTCATACATGGTTTGATCGTCTTCGTTTGTTCTTGGTTCTTTTCTAACGATGTAATAGTTTTAAAGTTGATAATTTCTTGTTCATTTTTCTCAGGATATGGTATTCCTTCTAGTTTGTGTTGGTGGTATTTTACTAACTAGTAATAATCTTGCTTTTCTTTAGCATCTTATCATACATTTAGATATTGAGTTTACCATTAATGATGTTGGCCCACCTTATATATTGACGATATGGTTTGATTGACTCATTTTCACATGACATGATATCTATTTTATGGTTAACAAGGTATGTCAGATCATACATTCTTCCTATTGATGTTCATTGGTTGGTAGCTAACTGCATCTTGTGTTCTCTACATTGCAATTCGTTCACTAGGTTGCACTGGACATGTTAAAATGATTTCTTCCTTAATGGTTTTAATGATTCTATTTAGGTTAGTAGTGTATATGATCGAAAGTCTACTAGTGGTTATATTATTTTTCTTGGTTATAACTTGATTTCTTAGAAATGTAGTAAATAATGTATTATTGCTTGTTTTTTTAAAGAAACCGAATATAAAGCTATTACTAATATTGTTGCTGAACTACAATAAAGTCTTTACTTTATAAACTTAATATTTTAGGTACATCTTATCTTTTACACACACACACACATACTTATAGGTATTGATCACCTTATTAGCATTACAATGCTTGATATATGGTAGATATAATATCTATTTAAATCGAGCAATATAAATAAAATGAAAATCACATCAAAGTTGATATTATTCATAATTAGATATATTACTTTATAAAAAATATCATGAGTTAATACATAATTCAAAAGTTACTAACAAAGTTTACTAGTTTCACTTAGAAATCATTTTATACACACACACCAATTATGCTCAGGCTCTAACCTTTCTATCTAGATTTGGAAATTTCCATGCGCCGTTACATGTCTTGCTTCCAACTCAACCTTATAATTTATCCAAAACATGGTAATTTAAGGTCAAAATTGACCAAATTGATAATACATGATCCAATGTGACAACACTGGAAAAAAAAGAAAAGAAAAACCTGGACTGGTTCGGTAAGTCGACCCGGTGGCTCGACCAATCCGGGTAGGTAAAAGGCAGGGATGAGCAAAAACCTGGCAAAACCCAGTTGACCAGTGATATAGACGACTTGATAAAACCCGGTTGAGACATGTTTTTTTTTAATGTGTTTTTTCTTCTAGCTAAAGACCCTTTTTTTTAATATATTTTTTAGTTGATTATTAATTTTTTTCAAAATTAATTATATAAATACTAGAAGAATGTTTTATTTTTTCAATGTGAGATTTGAATCCTTTTAGTATATATATTCTATGTTCATAAGAAAAAAAAATATTTTTTCAATGTAGAATAAAAAGCCTTTTAAAATAATTTTTAAAATTTTATTATTTATAATATGTATAATTTATATTTATATTTTTTTATATAAAATATTAAAATATTAAAAAAAATATTTTTTCAAATTGATCTAAATTAATCTTGTAACCCTGGATCGGACTCCTTCATCGGATCAATCCCCAGTTAGGGTCTATAACTATGTAATAAACCAGCATAAAACACTCAGTAATAAACTCTTTTACTCTCTCTGGGCATCACTCCAAAAAGAGAAAAGAAGCCGGTAGCTCTAAAAATAGTTTGTCTATGACAATGGCATCCTCCTCTTCTGCCACGGGCACAAATCTCGATCTCATGAAAAAGGTACCTCCTTTTGTGTATCTCTCACCTATCTCTTATATGACTAATTTATTTATGCTGGTTCCATTTATCAGGTTAGAAGTCATGAAGTAGCAATAGCAGAGCTCAGTAATCTTTCATCGTCTCGTGTAAGCTTCTTTCAACAGTATCTCCTTTTAGTTTCCAGTTTTGGGTCTTTATTCTGCTCTTGCCCTGATTATTTGATTACTTGTGCTGTTGTGCATCAAAAGAATCAAAATCAGTATATTATTTGTTTGACTAGCATTCGGGTTCTGTTCAAGTAGAAGATGATAATTTCTTGACTATTCGAATATAAAATGGCGTATGAAAAGTGGGTTTTAGGTAGGAAGAACATCTCATTGATAAGAAACATTATGGTTTTATTTTCTTGTTGAAAAGGGTTTTTCTGATACTTTTACTTTCTGTCAAGGAATGATGTTGTCATGAACATTTAGCCTTGGTTTAATTGAGCATGATGGAATTTGTTTTCCTTTTTTGTTGGATTCATTGATGCTGATCTTCTTTCCATTCCTTTTTTTCCCCTGATTTTTATAGCTTCAGTCGAGTGTGTTTATATGATACCGACTATACAGAGAAGAATAGGGTGGCAATTAGCATGATGGAGGGAACACCTAACAACTATTTCAAGTCCTTGGGAAAACTTGTAATCCTTGTCTTTTTGATAGATTAGATGTGAAAATTAGCAGCTTATAGTCTTTGTTTGAAGGCTTCAGTTTTCTCTTTATGTTTCTTCTTTTCCATTCAATTCTTTTTAGGCATTTTCTTACCACGCATCTTTTATTAGCTGGAATACTAGCTATTATTCACTTATTTGCCTCAAACCCATGTCTGGGAAGAATTCCTTGCGCACCACCTTGGTAGAAAATTTTGTTAAATCTACTAAAAGCAATTGCCCTACTTGACTATCCTAATTTACCAATCCCAAATAGCTATTGATTATCTTGTTGCTATATTAGTCCTTTCCTTTGTCAGGCAGGCTATAAACTTTTGATGCCTTAGCTGTCATATATATCATTTATCAATATGGCATGGTGTTGTTACAAGTTATTTCCAGTTTAACTGCATTGGACTATTGCTCTATAATTGGGTTCTGTTTTGTTTGATGTGCAAGAGTGTGGTTCCTTGGAGGTGTAGAGACTAGAGAATTCAAATGTATTCAATTGTGGTTTTAAGTGAATTGATTGGTTTACAAGTTGTTTTATTCCCAATAGTTGAATACAAATATGGTCGATAAAGTGTTTGTTTAGACAACAGCTCGAGTTTGATATCCAAGCACTGCATTCTACAGTCCATTATTATATTAACAGGGCAGGCTATAAACTTTTGATGCCTTAGCTGTCATATATATCATTTATCAATATGGCATGGTTTTGTTACAAGTTATTTCCAGTTTAACTGCATTGGACTATTGCTCTATAATTGGGTTCTGTTTTGTTTGATGTGCAAGAGTGTGGTTCCTTGGAGGTGTAGAGACTAGAGAATTCAAATGTATTCAATTGTGGTTTTAAG
Source organism: Populus nigra (assembly GCF_951802175.1). Taxonomy (NCBI): domain Eukaryota; kingdom Viridiplantae; phylum Streptophyta; class Magnoliopsida; order Malpighiales; family Salicaceae; genus Populus; species Populus nigra. Next base: position 6,078,267 of record NC_084863.1, on the reverse strand, counting down.
TGAATTGATTGGTTTACAAGTTGTTTTATTCCCAATAGTTGAATACAAATATGGTCGAATTGTTCCGCCTATAATTCCCAGCTAAATTTAATATAATAATGGACTGTAGAATGCAGTGCTTGGATATCAAACTCGAGCTGTTGTCTAAACAAACACTTTATCTATCTAGTGCTCAAATCAGTTGCAACCATGGAAACCAAATTCATATTCATGGTTAGATGTAAAATGGTTATGAGCATGGCTTGGATATTATTTACAGTCTTATTAGTTTTCCAAAATATACAGGCTATACAGCCTTTTCTGCTTAAATGCTGTTAGTCATATGCCTGCTAAGGTTTAGCTTTTACCGAATTAAATTTTATATTTTGGCTTCCCTGTATGGTGGTAATAAGCCTATTTTACGGAGGACATTACATTGTTTCTCCTTGATTGCAGACTGTCTATCAGAAAAATGGGAACCTTTTTTTCCGTACAACTGCCCAGAAAGCAACAGCTTCTGAACAAAGTAAGAGATCTTTTCACGTCCACTCCAGGTTAATATTTCAATGTTCTCCATGCAACTCTAACAACATTGCATTCGTATATCTAATTTGTGAATATTGTACAGAACAACTTGACTCGGCCAAGGCTAAGCTAGAAGGATGAATTCTACATGATTTCACCTCTATTGCTTTGAAACTGGTCCTCTACCTTGCTGGTGAAAAAGCATTCAGTAGTGCTGACATTTGTGGTTACAGATTGCTGGCTATTCAAGTTTTAAGTCTCATTCAAGAGCTGCGAAATGTCTTTGAACTCTTGGAATTTGCAGATGGGAAGTGTTACTGGTAGTTGTTAGCTACAATTGTTAAGTAACAGAACGAGACATGACCATGTATTTAGACCTTCATAGATGAAACATAGAGTATTCAATCCTTCCAAGTGTCAGTTTTTCTTCGTATGTTTATTGGCCTCTCCATTTCTTGAATATGCTTTCTGGTATTAACTAAATGTTTGATTGCGAATATTTGACTGTCATGCCAATCCGCAAAAGTATGTGTATATCAAAGACTTCAAACTCCTGATTATGATCCTCACAGACTGTTGCTTTAACGCCTTAAAATTCTTTGGGAAACACACTTGTAAATTTTTTTCACCCCTTGTGTGGATACCAGAGTATCATCCTTGAATGATCCATGTTTACCAATCTGAAAATCCCTGGAGAAACATCATGTAATCTCATGGTGACTTTTTTTTTATAAAGATTGAAATTCTTAATTTTCTTGTAGAGTTCCTTCAAAAAATTTCCCTTGTTCCCATCCTGTAAGGGAAGTTCCACGCAGTAATCTAAGAAAGTCTTGTTGGGTTCTTTGCAATCCTGATTCTTTTTATTACTCAAGGCGAATCCAATACTGGCAGCCAGTTTTAAGCAGGGGGCAAAAGAATCAACCTTGGCAGAGAAGCGAGATGGCTAATATTTAAAACCTCTCGTGCAGTAATAAAGAAAGAAAAAGCTATTAAAATCAGGTTACTGTATAAGCACCCTGAATGACAAACAATATAAACCAACTAAATACAGCTCACCAAGTTGTGGCAAAGTTATCATCCTGATTATTAAGAAGTAAACTAATTACCAGCAACATATTTCACAAAAAAAGTATACTAACAGCAAATGTGTACATTGTACTGTTATACGATGGATTATTTTTTACTGAACAAGAATGGAGCCTCTAGTCAACATCCTGACGTGCAGTTTGAAACCACACAATTGCAAGAGTAACGAGGGATGCATAGATTGAGGTGGGTAATTTTCGCACCACCTTTCCAACACCAGGGAAACCCTCGGTAGCCTTCTTTGTTGCCATGGCAACTGTTGGGGCCACAACCAAAGTGATAATCAACCCCTGACTAACCACAATGAACGTGTCTGCGGTTAACTGCTGCATAAACTTCACAAATTCTTCATGGTTAAGTTCACCATCAAGGTTCATATCGCATTCCTGCATATAGAATAATCAATGGATTTACCTTCACTTGTAAGACCATAAACATTTGGTACCCAGAAAAGAGAGAGTGAGTCCTAAACTCAAGGCATCGAGGTTTTCCCAGCTTTGTTGAACATATACCTCCCACAATATTGGAAATGGAAATTAGGCTGAAAGGATGTCTTCCTATTCTTTGTGAACAACTAAGAAACAATGGTAACAAGACAAGGTATTTCACAGAAAAGCTCAATTATTTTCATCAGAATTATCATTTTTTTTAATACATTTTGATACAAGTATCATATGATATGCTTTCTGAACCATATATATAACTTCTGCAGCACTTGTTTAAACTATTAAAGTATAGGAGGAGATGCCATGGTGATGAATACAATGTTCAGATATTCATATGAACAGTATTGCTACCTGGAGCACATAAGTATTACTGCTAGTAAGACTATTTCTCTGTAAAATTACTTCAAGAAGCCATCAAATCTCACTATAGAAACATAACTCTAGAATGCTTTGAGATTTATGTTTGTATCAAATGAAGTAGAGTACCTGCATCATGGCTCTGACTTGCTCTTTCGAAGGAGGATCAAAATGGGGACCAGGCAAGCGCTTGTTAATATCACTGCATTAAGAAATGAACTTGATCATTAGTAAGACTAGCACCAGATATAATTTTGATCAAAGAATCGATTTCAAAGGCTAGAAAAAAATATAAAATGAGTAAACAAGATAGTAAAACACAGTTTTATACTTGTACACAAGTAGAACAGCAATATACAGGTCTTCAAAAGTGAGATTAGCACTTCCCGAATGTTTTTTTATGTGATTATACGCCTTGTCTGCAATCAACCTTATTTGTTTTTCCCTCCACTGCTTACCTGCACAAATTGGTAAACCAAACCATATGGCATCGTGATGCTTAACAAACAACACATGTCCTACACTTGGCATCACAAAAAAAACAAGAACCTGTAACATACTTTCATGAAAAAAAAATCCCAGCAAATCTCGTGACCCAGTAAAGAATATTCATATAATAGATCATCAACAAAGAAAAAAATTATTTTTTTCTAACACAGGAAAAGGTAACCAAAAAACATGAAGAACAGTAAGAAAAATACTATTTCCATGAAGCTTTAGAAGACAGAAAAACTGGAACAAAAACTAGACAAATAAACGATTTGGTTAACGATAAATAATAACAATAATAACAACAATAAAATAATGATATGCAGAGGAAGAAGGTACCGTGAAATTTGTCTAGGACCTGTCCCATCGATGATCCTTCAGTTTATAGGAAGAAAAGGGAGTTTCTGTTTTTCTTTTTTCTTTCTGGGTTTAGAGAGATTGAGAGACTTTGTTGATTAGATGAGGTAGAAATGAATGGGTGAATCTTTGAGTTTGAAACAGTCTTTCTGTGTACATAAACTGGTTTTGTTAGCTAAAAACATCTGTGGCTATGAGCGCATGTGTGTGAGAGGGATGGGTTCTCTTCTACCCTGCTTTCTATGGAAATCAAATGCAGCAATCTACTTATCTATGTTGATTTTTTCTTCCATGATTTGGATCCACTTGGTATCTCTTTATTAATAATATTATATTATATTTGGTTAGATTCAACTTCGAAAATATCAATTATTTCTTTCTAGAGTTTCGTGTCCCTTCTTTCATTTACAGAAATTTTCCACATCTCCGCACATTAAATATAATTTGAGTTTGGAGTCTAACCTGAAAATTAAAAATTAATATTTTTAATATTTTTTAATTGTTTTAATATTTTAATATTAAAAATAAATTTTAAAACATAAAAAAATATTATGTTAATATATTTTAAAGTAAAAAATATTTTAAATATAATATTATCAAAAATGAAAGTATATATGATTAGAATTTAAATATTAATAGTAGTAGCAGTAGCAGTAAACGACAACTGTTGTATGATTGAAATTAATATTAAAAAATAAATGTATTACACTTTTAAATAATTGATTTGCTGAGTAAAGAGATTTACTCACGTATTTATTAATTGGTTTGAAGGAATTTGAATCTTAAGACTAATATAAGACCTCACTTTCTTAGGATTTTAAATTAATTTTTAACATGAAAAAAATGTATTAATATTATTAATATATTTTATTGAATTATGTTTTTTTTTTCAATTTACTTTTATGAATGGTGTGTCAAACTTAATATATAAAGCTAGAAGGGAAGTTAATATATGTAATTAACAAAAATATAAAGCTGGAATGGAAGTTAATGTGTATCAAAACACAAAATATTAGTCATTATAATAATTTAGTGATTAATTACTTTCCGATCCTTTCACGATAATATAATTATTTTTTTCAAGTTATGCAGGGATAGAAAAGTGTTTTTTTTATTTTTTTCACAGTAAAATTACTTGGTTGCCCTTGAAATTAAAAAAAACATTTAAAACTTATGTCCAAGGGCTTTATTTTCATTTTAATTGAAAAAAATATGCCAATGTTATTAATATATTTCCAAACAATCTTTTAGATTAGTTTTTATAAATTTTTATTTCTAGCATATAAATTGCTTCTCTCATATCTTTCATGGAAAAATTATTGGATAGCTAGATCTTTACTAACTAGAGTAAATAAATGTCATTTCTTATAAATAATATATCTTTTATATATAATATTAGAAAAACAACTCTACTGCCACTAATTTTTTTTATAAACACAAAACTCATCCATATTTTTTTATAAAATCAAATTGTTTGATTATCTCATCAAAATGGATATATCAACTTCTTGAAGCTTGCTTAAGTCAATAAATGGATTTTTATAGCTCGCATACTTTATTGACAAATTCTTTAAATTCAAAACTTTCAAGTTATGTCACATACACATCTTTTTAAAGATTCTCATTCAGGAATATAATTTTGTCATCTACTTGTCAAGTCTCATAATCATGATATGTAGTTATAACAAGCAAAATCCTTATAGGTTTTAATACAGTTACCATAAAATAAGGTTTCGTCAAAGTAAACCTATTTATCTTTGTTTGTAACCTTTGACAACTAGTCTATCTTTGTACATTTATACTTTATTTTCTATACTAGTCTTTCTCTTAAAGACTCACTTGCATCTAATGGGTTTTATCTATTTATGTGGATTAACCAAGGTTCATACCTAGTTGGTGTACATTAAATCCATTTTAGGTTTCATGGTCTCAAGTCATTTCTTAAAATCAATATCATATATTGGTTCCACGTAATTGATAGACTCATCAAGTATAAGTAATTTGTTGTTTTTTAGCTTCCATGAAAAGTTTATATCTTATTGATGCATGATGTGTCCTACCAAATCTACAGAGTTCTTATATTTCTTGAGCTTTAGGTTAAATGTCCGATCTTATAGCCTCATGATTAGGTTTTATTTGGATGTCAGTTGTTGATTCTTGAACTTATTCAAGTTTTATTTTCCTCTCACTACTCATTTCAAGAACAAATTCTTTCTCTAGAAATGTAGCATTTTTGGATACAAACATTTTTATTCCATGGAATGATATAAATAATATCTAATAGTTTTTTTTGGATATCCCACAATTTTATATTTATCTAACTTAGTTTCTAGTTTTTCAAATAAAATATGTTTCACATAAGCGTCACGCATAAAATCTTTTAAATATGATAAGATTAGTCTCTTACCATTACAAATCTCATATGAAGTCTTATTAATAGATCTTGATGGAACCCTATTGAAAAGGTAAGTACTAAGTAGTAGTTTGTAGGGCATAATCCAAAAGAAAAGTCGAAGGTTTGTATAGTTTATCATGGATGGTGCAATTTCTTCTTTTAAGAGATGTTCATTATGAGATATAATCTCATTCTATTTTAGATAAAATTTGAAATCTTGGTTGAAGTATTCATTACTTTGATACAATCAAAGTATATTCATATTATTTCTAATTTGTTTTTCAATTTTAATTTTGAATTCTTTGAACCTTTCAAATTATTCAAACTTTTATCAAATATACATGATCATATCCAATGTGGTCTTTAATGATGAAACATGTATGGCACATAATTGTTTTTGGTTCACATACACCTAACAATTCATTAGTTCTTTCACTCTTTCTAGTAAAAGGTGTTTTGGTCATCTTACCCAATAAACAAGTTTTATAAGTTTCATATGATTTATAATAAAAAAGATCAATATCTTTTTATATATATAATTTAGTGATTCTTGTTTCAATAATATGACCTAATCTACAATGTCACAAATAATATGGATATTGATTACCACATTTATATTTATTTGTATAAGTACTAAATCCATAATAAACATCATTATTATAAAATGAACAACATTTGCCTTTAATAATAAATTTAAATCCATTAAAAAATGGATACGATATTTCTAGAAGTGCTAGAATAAAATAACAATTATCAAGTTCTACTATTAGCTTACTTCACAAAGTTAATGCAACAATCCTTACTTCATTATCATCTTGTAGATCTAATTTACTATTAGCTTACTTCATAAAGTTAACACGCCTGAAGTAAAAGCTTCAATAAGCTTTTTTAGCTTTCATTGTTGCAAGATAATTTTAGCAGTTCCTTCTATAATGACTTTCCTTACCATAATGATGAAAAGTTTCTTTGTCATTCTTAATGGGCTAAGTAGGCTTTATGTTTAAACTGCAAGACCAAGTCAATGCTTAACTTATGGTCTATAACAAAGCCCAATTAACCTAATTTTTTAAAATAGTTAATCATCCTCAACAAATGAGTGTTAACCGAGGAACCCTCTATCATGTTACAGAGAAACAATTTCTTAGAGGTCTTATACCTCTCAATCCTTCTAGTCGTACCAAATGACTCTTTGAGATGTTTAATTATTATATAGGCATCCATATTTTCATGTTGTGTTTGAAGTTCAAGTGACCTCCTAGTTAAAATCATACGTGTAGTCTAATCATCATTATCATCAATATGATGTTGATATTCAGTCCTAACTTCATCATCAGTGTCCTCGTTAAGAATAGAAGGAATTAGACTTTCAAGAACATATAACCTTTTTTTCTTATTTGAGAACAATTCTCATATTTTGGTACCAATCCAAAAAGTTTAGTTCATCCAATTTATTAACATCAAATATGCTACGTAGGGATATATTTATATTTACTCATGGTAATCTATCAATAGGTTGATGTAAAGATAACGAGTATTGATTTCATGCATAAATATTTATAACCAAATATAGATAAGATCTTTAATCATAATTTGATCTCCCATTATTTTCCTACAAATTAATAGCCCTCACTATTAATTTGAAAATTCTCACTTAAATCTTTTAATGGGCTAGGATTTCATTTAATTTATATGATCTTTAGTAACTCAACAAAACAAAATAATTAAATTAGGTAGATAACATAACTTATTGATCACATCTTTATGTGACTTCTAAATAAGTTAGGCGACAACTCTTTACCTAAACATATCATATATGTTTGTCCCAACTACTACTTATAATCTTATATTATCATAAGTGACTCATTCACATTATATAAGTTAGTTAAGTAAGACATAATTTTATAGCATTAAACAAATTCAGTTAATGATAAACTTTAGTAGCTCAATAAGTTATCCATGAACATAACTCTAGTTTATGCATATAAATTTAAAAGGCAACAAATCATATTCGTAACATGTACTGAATATATTAATGAGTGATTTTAATTAGGTCCTATTTCATGGCATAATTGATATATACATATCCATTATTTATTAATATACATTTCTAGCATGTCATTCTAATTCGATGATTATAGATATATCTAAACTAATTCCCTCGAGCTATCAAAAGGAATTAGTTGGTAAGAAACTAGGTAGCTATTGCAAATCTTCATAAGTCCTTTACTAACACTGTGGTTGTACCCTTTTGTCATTTTTTCTTTGTTTTGGATTGCAAAATAGATTTTCTATCTGAACTCCTACATTTCTAAATTACATAAGATTTATATAATTGTATAAAAAACCTTAAGTTACATTCGAGGGAAATTATATGAGAAAATAATTTTACAAAAAAAAAAACACTCGGGCCCTATTCAATATTACAACCATTCAACAATAAAAACACAATCACAATGGTCTTTAAATGTCCCTAATCATCCATTATATATAAGAACATATTAATATACATAATTATATACATTTCATGCTTCAATTCTAATTATTGGTTTTATATGAAATTTAAAATAATATTTATAACACTTAGAAATATTAAATCAAATCCAATTTGATAATTTTTCAAAATAATAAATTTTATTTAATACAAATTCTCTTTCAAAAAAATTTCAAAATTTAATAAGAAAATAAGTCATTTTAAAACTCTTATTAATGTCCCAAACTATTTTAAGATCAATTAGATAAATGTTTTTGGTTTAAAAAACTCTCTTTATTTTAGAAAACCTATTTTTCAAATGTTATTTAATTAAAAATTTGTATTAAATTTAAATTCTATTAGGATATTACAAAACTCAAAAATTTTGAAATGACAGTTTTAATTCAATCCTAATCAATTAGAAAAATTAATTCTACAACAAATTTAATTTAGGTTTCAATTTTAAAATATAAAATCAACATTTTATATATACAAGGTAGAATTGTAATTTTATTTCATGTATCATATTATAATAAGGAATAAATTGCAGAGTTAAATTCCCAAAAGCCAGTTATAAGGTGTAGGGGTAGAATTGTAATTTACCTTTAAAAACCTAAAAGTAAAATAATAAAAGATGCAGGAGCAGAATCGTAATTTTTTCAATCATCTTCTTCTCGGTTGTTACAGCCGGTTATGGGCTCACTGCTGCTAGCAGCATGCCTTGGCGGCGACAACCACGATTCTGTTAGCCATCCTTGGTGCTAATAGCCATGGTGTCACCCCCAACAGCAGCCATCATTTGTCAAGCATCAACCTCACCAGCAATGTCCAGTGCTGTTGTGGCGAGATAATAGCCTACTGTCTCGTTGCTAATGACTTGCTGGGTGTGCACGAAACGTTGTTGTAGGCTTTCTCAACCACCAAATGCTACTTGTTTTTTTTTAATTATAAACTTCAATCAAAATAGCATATTTTGACAAGATTTAAATAATCTGGCTAGATCTGGTTGGAATAATAGTCAAACTTTTTTTAAAAAAATAATCATGAGAGAAAAAAATTAGGGAAATAATTTTGCATACAAATTTAATTCATGATTAATGCCAATAAAAATTATAACACGCAATCAACAACTCTAATTTTCTAACCATGGCTCTATTATAACTCTTGGGTTTCCTAAAATATATACATACAATGTAAATGATAAATTAAAAATTTTTTCGAGAGTTCCAAGGATCTCATTAGATATATCTAGGGTTGTTTAAGGTTTACATGAAAATTACCGAAGATTAAATGTTCTTTTTAATTTTGAATAATTACTTCAAGGATAGGTTGTTGTAAACTACAAGTCGTTCAAGTGTCCGGCCTCTAACAGTAATCCGCATAAACCACTAATAAGAAATCTAATAAACCTTTTTAGAAGAGAGATATCGTTATGTCTTTGAGTGATAACTATTTTCTTTTATGTTTTCATGCCTTCTGTAACTTCTGTAGTTTATGCACAATTTACTATACAGAAAATAAAAGGCATAACATTCTATTTATAAAGAAACCTGAAAACCTTATAAATGGTAAAATAACAATTTGCCCCCTAAATAATATCATATATATTATTTCAAGATAATTTTAGAAATTTATTTATTCAAGTCCCTACTTGTTTTTTTTAATCTAGAATTATAATTCCCTATAGAAATTACATTATAGTCCTTAATTTCTAAAACTTATTTACAATCAAGTCATACTTAATTAATCATCTCATTTTAATTTCTGACCACTTGATTTTATTTGTGTGACCAATTAGGTTCATAATAAGTTCGCCTAAACATAAATCATAATCCTAAATAAAATATGGTAAAATAAATTGAATAAATTTATTTATTATTAAGTCAATAATTGATTGATTTATATTTCAATATCAGGTACAATATTTAGCAAACTGTCATGGTCCTCATATATTAGAAAAGTCATAAGTGGTATGACTTAACCTCCTAATGACTAGTTTCTCAATATAATTATTATTCCTTTATCAATAATATTCTAATTTAGATATAATTGCATGGAGTGTGTCTACTATATCAAATCTTATTTGTTCTTAACACCATAGTCATTGATCCTTTAAATAGGATTTGAAACTCTTTTTAAATATTATTTCACCTTACACAAGGACTTACAATGAATACTATTTCAGAACAATTAGAATATATATTTTTAATTCACATAAGGTGATGGATCATCTCTTGATTACTTAAATACCTTCATATAGTTCATGTTATACCTAATATATCCACATTTGTTACCCTTTATTAGGATTAAAACATAACACTTCTTATATAAGATAATTTAGTGATCTCAAGTCTAAAGATCACTTACACAACCATCATGTGAGTCTTTCCATAGACACGGGTGATCTCTCCATATAAGATTCTCATCATAGTTATTAAATCCAGCCCGGGGGTTGACCTGGCCAAAGGGTCGGACCCGGGTTATACGGGTTGACCTTGGTCAACTCGAGAAAAAATATTTTTTTTTGAGGTTTTAATATCTCATATGAAAAAGTTAAGAAACATTTTATGTAAAATTCAGAAATAATGCATGTGAATGGAGGCTATATATATATCGCACATGAAAAGGTTAAGAAACATTCCATATGAATGGAGGCTATATATATAGTTATCCCACATGGAAAAGTTAAAAAATATTTCATGTAAATGAAAGCTATAAATATAACTATCCCAGATGGAAAAGTTAAAAAACATTACATGAGGATAGAGGCTATAAAAAAAAAATATGTGAAGCCAAGTATTCACAAATTAATTTTATATTTTTGGGGTTTATTAAAAAATGTAAAAAAAAAATTGGGTCTTACCCAAGTTACGTTAGGTCACTTGGGTTTTACTGGGCTAATTGCAAGCTCGAGTTTAGACCATTTAAAACTGTCCAGGGCCCTGTGTCCCAAGTCAACCCATCGGGTCGAGTTTTACGTCGATGATTCTCATGCGATCCAATTCAGTGTACATGTCATTTGACAAACACCTATACATTAGTTCTAGATATCTTTCATACCTCAACTTATAAAAACAACTGTTTTTTTTCATAAAGAAAAAAAAAAACGTAATATGTATCAGTCTCAACAGCTCTAATTAATATATAGTCTTGATAAAGTATTGATTAGGAAGATTTTAGGAACAATGCTTTGATGCAATAGAAATCTCATAATTATAACTTTATAATTTTCTTTACAAAATATTTTTGTCCCAAGTATTTTATCTTTACTCTAAAGTCTAGATTCATTAATAAAATATTTGATGAATATTAAAGATAAATATTTTTTATTAATAAATAAAATATATTTACATGAATAAAATTAATGTCACATGTAACCAACTAATTGATTACATGACATATACACTAATATTTTTTCCTCTAGCAAATTGAGTTTCAATTTTGAAATTAGATCTTGAATCTAGTTTTTAGTATTTTATGTGGTGTGGCAGGTTGATATGTTGCTATTGATCTTTTAACTTTGAGATCAAACCTTGAATCTAGTTTCATTGTTTTTATGTGAGATGGCAGGTTGATATGTGCAAATCAAGCTTTGACTTTGATATGCGATCATAGCCCATGTCTTTATTTTATTAGACTTTTTGTAATTGAGTTTAAACTTTTTTTATTATTTTTTTTACAAGTTGATATGAGTTGAAAGTCCAAATTTAATTTAATTATAGACATAGGCTTTTAATTGATAATCGGCTTTTCAGCACTAACTTTTTCCTTTCCTGTTAGGCAGAATGTCCTAATTTCAATTTAGGTGAGACGTTGAACCTCTCTTTCAATCTCCAAATCACCTCTTCTAAGATTAATTAGAAAATCCCAACAATGAACACACAAATTAGGAAACTTGCAGACAATTAACAGCAGAAATTATTTGATATGTCAGTTAGTTGTAATTCTCTCTCACATAAACACGAATTTTACCCCCCCCCCCCAAAAAAAAAAAAATTACAAATCCTACTTTTATGTGAAAGAAAATACAATTTCTGATAGATGTTGAATAATTTATCGGAACTTGGATGCCCAGTTGTGGTGGGCTTCCTTGTGGGTCATGTTCGAGCATTCCCTCCATCAATGCTGTGAATCCTTCCGTAACTGATGCAACTAAAGAAATGACCAACACGATCCCATGCTCTCCTTTCCTAATATTGAAAGGCACGTAAGAGCCCCTGGCACCAGGGATATAGTCAAGTTCCCAGGCCTTAGGTGGCCCGTTGTAAAGTAGCTAGCTCCATCCATAGTCCACATGATCAAAACCTATTCTTCTAACATCTGACACAACTCCAATCCTTTAGGCTGGCGCTTGATCACCATTAGATCTGCCAAAGATCTCATGTATTCCTCAGTTACTACAGCCTTGGTATCCCTGATCAACTCTAGGGCATACCCCAATGGGTTTTGACAAAGCTCACCAACAGTTGTTAACTTGTTAGAGCTACCTTTTTCCTTTGCCTTGGGATTTGATCTAGATGCTATAGTATAGCATCTCCACGCGCATGCACTCAATACTTCAAGGGCTGTACAACGACTTAAAAGAGAAGGAATCATTGTGCCGAGGTTGGATAGTTCTTTGGGGCTAATAAAGAAACGGCGATGGGCCACGCCATCGAACTGGCGGATGTTATCTTCGGCATCATCTTCATCATCAACGTCTTCATTGTGTGTGCATGTAACGCGGGGTGTAAGCCTAGCATTGAGGATATCCCTTTCGCACGCAGGAAGAATTGAAGGAACATCAGCTCCCCTTCGCTTAGTGCAGAGAAAAACTCAAGCACACTAGCATCATCAATGATAATCATCATTGGGTTAAGCATCTTTTCTTTTTGGTTAATCATCGAAAGGATACTTAAAAGGTCATGAAACTAATAACCAAAACAAAATACAAAGACTTAACAAAAAAAAAACAAACTTAAAAAAAAAAATTAAAAGACTGATATGCTACAAGGTGCTCTGAAGTTTTTAAATCTGAGCTGCAAAAGACACATAAAGCTTGAGTGGCGGGCAAAATATTCTGGTGATAGAAAAAAACTTTTGTACTAACTTTGTCCTAAACTGTCAACCAAAGAAACACTTTAACTTTTAGAGGGGCCCGTTTAATCTAGATGTTGACTTCAAAAACTCTATCATTAGCAGAAGAGGTACTATCAATTAGGGTGCAACAAAAATTAATTGAGAAGCTTCCATCAGAATTACACGGTCATATGATTTTGTCATCTTTTCTATGCCGAATTATCATTGACTTCAACATTGAGAGCAAATAATGATATTGTTATTCTTCATAAGATAAGAGGTTCCTGCATCAAACCAAATTTCATTGCCAATTATCATTCATCCATTGACCCATCTCATGAACCAAACCATTCTAAATAGCAAAAACTTTGTAAAGCCTATGGAAAATGCAACACAAAGTATTTAATCCTATCCACACATCAGACCAAAAATGAACAGAGGACCCATCACCAATCATGAATTTAATATTTTGATGTAAAACTGAGCCGACAACACTATTTGGATCCAAAATTGACAAAATATCTTTCCAAAATGAAGAAATATGACCATGCAATTTAAGTTAAGCTTTTTATTTTTAATTAGAATAAAACCGTTGAGTTAATGTGTTAAATCCACAAAATATTTTTCGATTGAAATCAGAATTTTTATTTATTAATTTTGACTCAAAATTGCATCGAGATTTTGAGAATATAAAAAAAGAGAGAATTATATCTACTAATGATAAAAAAAAAAAAAAAAAAACCCAACTACTACCCTGAATATGCAACAGTGGGTTGTTAAGGAACCCTTCTTTTCCCGGCACTTTGAAAATAAGTTCTTCAAAGCATGGAAATAGAGGATGAATTAGATCTCCAAACGGATGTATGATTTGAGCACTTGAAATTATATATATATATATATATATATATATATATATATATATATATATATATATCATCTAATTCTTTCCTTGAATTCATATATGATGACTTAATTTATTGTGAAATCAAGTCAAGATTTGTGTTTTACAAGAACATGAATTTAGACATGTATTGCAGAACGAGATTTGATAATTTGATACTTTAAAAAGTACTTTTGATTTGTCTTCAAAGTATTATTGAAGAACTCTCATAGGGCATTTAAGGTTAATACAATAGAGCTTCGTGTAGATGAAGAAAGCTTGAGAACTTTTGAGATAGCTTCCTTACTTGAAGTACTTGTCTTGAAGAAATCTTGTATCTCTAAGAATTTTTTTTTCTTTGTCTAGGGTAATGTCCTTTATTTATAGAAGTTTGTATAAGCTCTCAGGTCATTTTTCCCATGTCACATGATATTATTTTATTGGTTGATTTTTATTTATAAGATCTTATATTTATAAAAATACATCTTAAATATCTCATCTCATATATCAACCTTTCATTGGCCAAGAAATATATGAAGGCTCATTTATTTTTCATGTCATTTATTTTTATTTTATTTTATCATTTTATGTAAAAATAAAATAAAAATGAGACATGGCGGAATTTGATTTGTAGAACATTTTTTTGTTTCTACATATGCCTCCTTAAGACAAGTTCACTTACACTCAAAAATAAGTGACATGTCTTGAAAATATAGTTGGGAGAGTTTTATACTTTGAATATATTTTTTTTTACTAAAATTTGATTTGATCATATTAAATTTTCAGAATAAATAGATTTATTTTATTATGAAAATAAGATATAATAGATAAAATATATTCTTAGAAAAATTCAAATCAAATAAGATAAAATATAATTGATATTTATCAAATCAAATCATAGAATCAAAGTTTAGTATCCTATTTGAAGCAATTGCAAATTTTAGGGACAAAATAAAATTTATTCTTATGCATGAATAGTAGTAACCAATAACTTTGATAAACCCGGAGGACTTCTTTCTTTTGTTAAAAGTGACTACTATGAGATCTTATTTTGAAGATCTCATTGTCATGGCGTAATTTGTTGAAGATTTTGACTAATGGTTAATGAGTTATGAATGATGAAAAGTTTTTTATCTCTCTTTCTCTTCCTTGTCTTGGTTTGCGTGCCTCCATTTACAATTCCTTTCTTTCCTTTATTGTAAGAAAAAAAAAGGCTTCATTACACTAGTGTAAGGGAAAAAAGCAAACAACGTGCAATAAACTGACTTGGCAATCTTTGCATAGATTCAAAAAAAATTTCTTTTTTTTACACAACTTGGGACCTTACACAAATTAGGAATTTTTTTTTATTTTGGTGATTCAATTTTCCCATAGTGTTTGGTGATAATTGTTTCTTCAATGACCTCTGCTTTTCTATGAGACATGGTGTGTGAACCATTTCTAAACAGTTATGGCTTTTCGTGAGACGTTCTCAATGGTTGTAGACCTTAAAGAGTTGTTTCTCAATGGTTGTGGATCTTGAACATCTATTTCTCAAAGATTGCAGAACTCAAAGAGCCATTTCTTAACAATCATGGATCTCGAAGAGCTGTTATTCAATGGTTATGGATCTTAAAGAGTTGTTTCTCAATGGTTGTGGATCTTAAAGAATCATTTCTCAATGGTTATGGATCTTGAAGAATTATTTCACAATGATTATTGAACTCAAAGAGTCATTTCTCAATGACAGTTGTGGATCTCGAAGAGTCATTTCTTAGTGATTATAAAGCTCATAAAGCCATTTCTCAACGGTCAATTTTGGTGATTCACAAGCTCTTATCAAACACGAGAGAAGCTTTTTTTTCACTTTTGATTTAGGTATGTTCTCAAATCTTTTCTTCTTCTTTTTGTAAACATCATTGTACTTGCAATCTTTTTACCTATGCTCTTATGTCATGATTGCGTTATCAAATTACCTTTTTTTTAATATGCAAACAATCAAATAGGTAATAGTTTTAAGGGGTGAAGTAAATATACTTAGAATAATTTCTAAGTTACCCATGTATCTTTATGGATAAAGGATCAAGTCACAATTTAGTTCAATTTTTTTTTTGCATGAGTGTACCCAAAACAAGTTTAAAGTTACCTATGTATATCTTTGTGGATAAAGAATCAAGTCATAACATAGTTCAATTATTATTTTTTGTGTTGTTTGTAGTTTTAGCTAATGCGAGCTAGGAGCTACATTAAATTTCAAGTATAATATCTCTTTAAGAATTTACCATTGATAGGCCCAATCCTCAATCCATTCTCATCGATAATTTTGTATGCTCTATTGGTGTAGACTTCTTAAACCACATAAGATCCATGCTATTTAAAGAGAAACTTGTTACCCATACTTTTTGACATGAGTATTGGGCATTGTACTGCCAAGACAAGATTTCCTATTTGGAATGAGCGCAGTCACACCTTCTTATTAAAAGCTCTGTAAAGTCAGGCTTAATAAAATTATAATCATTATTATGCTTCAATATGTTTTTCATCTAAAGCTTCAAGTTCTTCAGGGCGTAAACAAACATTGTCTTTATTGGAGAGTCCTTCTTGGATTGCAATTCTTAGAGATGGAATTTAACATTCTAGTGGAAGAATAACTTCAACATCGTATACCAAGAAACACGGTGTAGCTTGAGTTAGCATTCAAAATGTAGTATAATAAGCTTATAATGCTTCTATAATTATATCATGTCAATCCTTCTTCAAGCGATTCACCATCTTTTTATTTAGACATTATAGCATATAGTATGTATGCTTTATTAAATTATTTTTGTTCTCAACACTATAGTAATTAATTTTTTTAATAAGATTTGAAACTTTTTTCAAATCTCATTCCACCTTTGCCAATGATTTCACAATTAATACTATTTGAGAATATATGAAACATTTTTTTTTTCTAATTCACCTACAGTGATGAATCCTATCTTGATTACTTAAATACATTCATATAAATTATGTTATACCTAATATCTGTCTGTTTTTTACCTTTAATTAGGACAATGTGTGGTCAGAATCAAAGCATAACACTTTCTATATAAGACAACTTAGTGGTCTCAAGTATAAGGATAATTTACACAACTATTATATGAGTCTTTCCATAGACATAGACGATCTCTCCATATGGAATTTTCTTGCGGGTCAGTTTAATGTACGTGTCATCTAACAAGCACCTACATATTAGTTCCAGGTATCCCTCATGTCTTAGTTTATGATAGCAGCTGCTTCCTTTCATAAAAGAAATAATATAATATGCAATGGTCTTAATAGCTCTAGTTACTATCTAGTCTTAAAAGAACATTGACTATAAGCGTTTAGGAAAAATGCTTTAATGCAATATGAATCTTATAATTATAACAACTTTATAATTTTTTATGCAAAGTATTTTTGTTCCATGAACTTATTTTTACTATAGATTTATTAATCAAATATAATTAAATATTAAAGATAAAAAAAATCTTTATTAATAATATAAATGTTTACATGAATTAAATTAGTGCTTCTTATAATCATCTGATTGGCTATAGAGCATATTCATTAACAAATTGTTCCAATATTCTCATCTAAGTGTTCAAGTTAATTACCTTCATTATAATTATAATTGGGACTTTGATATTTATTTTCAAACTTTTTTTTAATTGAATTCTACTATAGCCTCATTAGATGAAATTAAATTTGAAATTATAATAAATATACTAAATTAAATGATAGATGACTAACATTTAAAATACCAGAAAAATACATGGTCAATCAAAATTTACAAGTTTAGTCTTAAAGTTATGTGTTGTAATGATGAAAAATATATGTTTGATTTATTAAGTAACGAATTTGGTGTTTTTTTTTTTTGTAATGATGGGCTTGTTTAGTTTTTGGAATTGTTTTAGATAATATAATTTGATTTTTTAGTTTTTCTTTTCTTTGAGTTTAATTCCAAAAACATATATATATAACTTAATTTGTTATCGACGGTGTGTGTGTCTGTATGTCTATATGTGTCTATATATATATATATAGAGAGAGAGGGGATATTTGGGTCTTTATTTTTAATGTTTTTATTTAATTCAAGTTTTATTTAAAAAAAATTAATTTAATTACCAATGAAATTATTAACAAAATTTAAAAAAAAAATTAAAATTTCATTACAAAATCCGGAAGGTAATTTTTTAATTACTAAAGGAATTTTTTCTAACGGATATTTTCCATCAAAAGATCCATAGAAAAATTAATTTCTAACCGAATTTTTTTGCATTCAAAAGCATTATTTAATTTTTTAATTTTTTTAATTTTAAATTAATAATTTTTTATGTTTTCAAATCATTTTGATGTGTTGATGTGAAAAATAATTTTTTAAAAAAATTATTTTAATACATTTCCGAATAAAAAAAACCGCAAGCATAGTTTTAAACACCTGTAAAAATAGTTTTATTATTCAAGTAGTGTCTGGCGAGCAGATAGCAAGATTAATAAATACTATTAATTTCTAACCGAATGTTTTTACATTAAAAAACGCTTTGAAAAAAATTAAATTTTATTTTATTTTTTTACTTTAAATTAAAAAATTTTGTGTTTTCAAATTATTTTAATATGTAGATGTTAAAAATAATTTTTTAAAAAATATATTATTTTAATAAATTTTCGAGTAAAAAACAACCGCAACCACAATTCTAAATACAGTTAAAGATAGTCTCATTCTTCCAGTAGTTTGGCGACTAGATAGCAAGATTAATAAATATTAACATTAACTATGGCCTCCTATATCCAAATAAGAAGGTACAATTTAAACATTAAACATTTAATTGTGTTTTTTTTATAATTATAAAAAATATATTGAAAATGTCATAAAATCAATAGCTAAAGCAATATACAAGAATAAAACAAAATAGAAAAAAAAAGAGACATAGAGAAATAGAGGAAGAGATTACAAAAAAAAAAAAAACTAGTACTGATCTGCTGCAACAAAAACAAAAAGACCAAAACAAAAAAAAAAACAAAAAACAATCAAATAATCTTATAATTCTCTCCTAAAAAACACTATTGTTTCTCAACCCCCCCCCCCACCCAAAATAAAAAAAAAGTGTTTTTAATGAAGCAGGTTCAAGTTTAATAATTTAATTTATTTGATCTTAGATTTGTTTTTTCCTCTTTATAAGATTCATCAAAATATAATTACATATCATTATATAAAAATCATATAACTTCACATAGCACTTTAAATTATAAATTTCTAATAATTTCATAATAGTAAGAGAAAAGTGATTTTAAAGCTGATGCCTCTCCTTTTGAAATATCAGAAAGGTCAGGAATTGGTGGTGTTTCGAGGGACCATAAGGGTCACTTTCTCTATATCTTCTCTTGTCCCATGAGCATTAAAGAGTCTAATTAATGAAGCAAGAGCTCTTGTCATTAGGAAAGCTCTGGAGATATTTATGGCATGTTTGAAACCTTGTGTTGGAAATTATATTAATAGTGTTTTGATGTAAATAGGAAAGCTATATCTTGAGATAAGTAGGAAAGATACGTAAGAATATTTTGTATCAATCTGCATTCAATTAACTGTCATTCCTTATCAGTCTCTGATGTATAAGGAAACCCTAATCTATCTTGTATATATATTGAACTTAATCAATACAGAAAAGCATTCCGTTTGAATAGTTTTTTACTTATATGGTATCAGAGCAGGCTATGACCAAAACCTATTTTTTCTTCTTCTTCAACGCATCTGTTTGTTGCGTCTCTGCCTTGCCTCTGTTTTTTTCTCTTTTAAATCATGGCTACTAATGATATTGATTTTTTGAGTTCTGGCGATTCATCCTCTGCTCCCAGCACCCTTGGTTCTCCATTATTCCTCCACCACTCAGATCACCCTGGTTTGCTTCTTGTTTCAAAACGATTGAATGGTGACAACTATAATTCTTGGCACCGTGCTATGAAAATTTCTCTAAGTGCCAAGAATAAGACAGGTTTTATTACTGGCAAAATCAAAGAACCCCATGAGGCTTCAAATCCTGAAGAACATGCCCTTTGGCAGCGTTGTAACGAGATGGTGCTTTCGTGGATCCTAAATTCTCTTGAGCCAGAGTTAGCCGATTCTGTTCTTTCATGCAATACTCCTCATGCCATCTGGGAAGATCTTCGTGAAAGATTTTCTTTAGGGAACGCTCCTCATATTTTTCAGGTTCAGCGAGACATCTATAGGATTGAGTAAGGTCAGATGTCAGTTGCAGCATATTACACAAAATTAAAGGGTTTATGGGACGAGCTTGTATCCTTTAATTCAAAAACATGTACTTGTGGTGTGTAGAATGATCAAACCAAACTTATACAGTTTCTCATGGGACTCAACGAGTCATATTCAGGTGCAAGAGGTCAGATTTTACTGATGAACCCTTTACCATCAGTTCATCAAGCTTATGCCTCTGTTGTGCAGGAAGAAAAACAACGAGAGTTGGGGGCTGCTGTCACCATACCATCAAATACAGCAGCCATGGTTGTGCGTGGCAATTACAACATGTCTAAGGGTCGGCAAAATAATCAAGTTCATGGGAATCAATCAAACAATTCATGTAATAAAGAGCCTTTTCAGTGCACTTACTATGGTGATATATATCACAGGAAAGCAACTTATTACAAATTAATTGGCTACCCTCCTGGTCCTCCAAAAAGTAAAGAAAAGGCATCACACCAGCGCCAAGGCTATGACAGGCATAACTCACACTCTGCATCTGGTAACCCCTTTGCAAATCAAGTGGATTTTAATCCCACTTTTCAGAAACTCCAGGTCTCTCTGCTCAACTTAACTGAGGGTCAATATGTTCAGATACTCAGTGCCTTGACCACCAAGCCTGTCACTCCACAGGCTAATGTTGTTGCTAACTCAACCTTCAAACATACATCAAGTTTATTACTGGTTGCTCACAATCACTGGATACTTGACAGTGGGGCAACCCATCATATTACTTCTTCTCTTACATTATTAAAGCATGTCGACAAGAATCAATCTTTGGCACCTGTTTCCTTACCTAGTGGAGACGTGGCTAAAATTACTGTGACTGGCTCAATTTAACTTAACAATTTTCTTCAATTGAATAATGTCCTCTGTGTGCCACGTTTTAAAGTTGATCTTATGTCTGTTGGCAAGACAACCGATGATTTACATTGCTCAGCACTGGACTTGGCTACGAGGACAATGATTGGTGTGGGTAAGCGACATGATGACTTGTATTACCTTGTGGTGTTGGCTTCAACTCCTCCTTCTACCTGTTTTGCTTGCAATTTGATTATCCCATCCAATCTTTGGCATCGCCGATTGGGACACCTTTCTTCTAATCGTTTATAACTTTTAGCTGATAATTTGCTTAAATTTAATTTTGATTCCAGTTATAAATGTGGCGTTTTTTCATTGGCAAAACAAACTCGTCAACCTTTTCCTTCTAGTTCAATTTCAACTTCGAAGTGTTTTTCTCTTATTCATTGTGATATTTGGGGTCGTTATAAAACCCCTTCTATTTCTAGTGCTTTTTATTTTTTGACCATTGTGGATGATTTTTCTCGTTTTACATGGGTTTTTTAATGCGTAACAAGAGTGAGACACAAACTCTACTTCGTCAGTTATTTCATTATGTTCACACTCAATTCAATACAAAGGTTCAAAAACTCCATTCTGATAATGGGGCTGAATTTCTTTCATTAAAAATTTTTTTTCTTGAGGAAGGCGTTCTTTTCCAACACTCTTGTGTATATACACCTCAGCAAAATGGTGTTGTTGAGCGCAAACATAGACACATCCTTGAAACTGCTCGCGCTCTACGTTTTCAATCTCATTTACCCATTACTTTCTAGGGAGAATGTATTCTTACTGTCATCCATATTATTAATCGCCTTTCTACTCTGTTGCTTCACAAAAAAACACCATTTGAGATTCTTTACAACAAACTTCCTGATTATTCTCGCATGCGAGTTTTTGGATGTGTTGCTTTTGCCACCATAGCCAATCCATCCTCAAAATTTTCTCCCCGTGCCACAAAATGTATTTTTCTTGGTTACCCTATGGGATAAAAAGCTTACAAACTTTACGATATTGCAACTCAGAAAATTTTCACCAATTAGGATGTGGTATTTCTTGAGGAAACCTTTTATCATCCACCACAAGTCAATTCTCCAGTACACAATCCACCAGCCTTGCCTATTCCTCTTCCTATTGTGTCTGATTCTTATTCCCATCTTCCTCCCTCATCAGTCATCATCGACCCCTTTAATCCCCTCATCTCCTCTTCACCTGCACCAACCGACTCAGCAACTTCTCTTCCTGAGCCACTTTCCTCTACTCCATTAACTCCACCAGCTGCACAACAAACCCCTATTCAGCCGGATGATCCTGTCCTTCTGAACCTACTCTGGTTATTCCTGATAAGCCACTTCGTCGTTCCCAACGCCCTCGAAAAGCCAACGTCCGCCTCAAGGATTATGTTTGCTCGCAGGTGATTTTGCCTCCACACGAATTGTTCTTAGCCTCGTCTGCACCTACACCAGGTACGAAGTATCCTCTCTGTCATTTTATTTCTTATAATCGGTATTCTTCATCACATCTCTATTATATTGCTAATGTTAGTCGTGATGAGGAACCTCCTTCATATGAATTTGTTATGACTGATCCTAAGTGGTAGGAAGCTATGAATTCTAAGCTTCAAGCTCTCATTGACAATCAGACATGGAGCCTTGTTCTTTTGCCCCCTGGCAAACGCTCGATTAGTTGTAAATAGGTGTATCGCATCAAACACAAGGCTGACAAGTCTGTTGAGCACTATAAAGCTCGCCTTGTCGCTCGGGGTTTCACACAAACTGCTGGAATTGATTATCATGATACTTTTTCCCCCACTGCAAAAATGGTCACTATCCGCTGCCTCCTTGCTATTGCTACCAGTCTGAACTGGCCTTTGCATCAGCTAGACGTTAACAATGCTTTCTTAAATGGTGATTTATTGGAAGAAATATATATGTCTCCTCCTTCTGGTCTTCGGCGACAGGGGGAGAACATTGTGTGTCGCCTCTACAAATCACTATACGGCCTTAAGCAAACGTCTCGATAGTGGTTCTCTAAGTTCACAGAAGTTGTTCTTGCTGCTGGTTTTTTTCAGTTAAAAGCCGATTATTCCTTGTTCATCAAAAGAGATGGCACATCTTTTGCTATCCTATTGATCTATGTGGATGACATTTTGATAACCGGGAACAACATTGAATCCATCAAAGGTTTAAAGCAATTCCTTCATACTCGTTTCTGCATCAAAGACCTTGGTGATTTGAAATTCTTCTTAAGCATTGAAATAGCCCGTTCCAAGAAAGGCATTTACATTTCCCAGCACAAATATGCTTTGGAAATTATCAAAGACAGTGGATACTTGGGTGCCAAACCAGTTGAGTTTCCTATGGAGGAATGCAGACTTTCAAATACAGGAGAATTGCTCAAAGATCCTTGTATATACCAGCGTCTAGTTGGTCGATTAATTTACTTAACCATCACTAAACCTGATATCACATATTCAGTTCATATTCTCAGCCGATTCATGCATGAACCACGTCAACCTCACATGGCTGCTGCTCTTCGAGTTGTTCGTTATTTAAAATCAGCTCCCGGTCAAGGTTTGCTTCTTCATTCAAATAACTCATTACACTTAACAGCATTTTGTGACTCTGATTAGGCGGGTTATCCTATCACTCGCCGCTTCACCACTGGGTATTGTGTATTCCTTGGAAATTCTTTAATTTCATGGAGAACAAAAAGGCAAAAGACAGTTTCCTTATCAAGTGCGGAAGCTGAATATAGAGCAATGACAGGTACATGTTGTGAGCTTACATGGTTAAGACATTTATTAACAGATTTACATATGCCAGTTTCAGATCCTGTTACTCTTCATTGTGATAATCAAGTTGCCTTACACATTGCAAAAAATCCTTTGTTTCATGAGAGAACTCGGCATATTGAAATGGATTGCCACTTTATTTGGGACAAAAATTTACGAGGTGAAATTGCTACTCAATACGTGATTTCTTCACAACAATTAGCAAATGTGTTTACAAAAGCTTTGGGAAAAGAGAAGTTCAAACAACTCATATGCAAGTTGGGAGTTATTGATATTCACTCTCCAACTTGAAGGGGGAGTGTTGGAAATTATATTAATAGTGTTTTGATGTAAATAGGAAAGCTATATCTTGAGATAAGTAGGAAAGATGCGTAAAAATATTTTGTATTAATCTGCATTCAATTAGCTGTCATTCCTTATCAGTCTCTGATGTATAAGGGAACCCTAATGTATGTTGTATATATATTGAACTTAATCAATACAGAAAAGCATTCCGCTTGAATAGTTTTTTACTTATACCTTGGAGATTGGACAACATTTTCAGTTCTATTAATTAATACTCATGTGATATGTTAGGTAGGGTTGATTATTTTCGATTTGGTTTTGTTTTTACCTATAAAAATAACCAAACTAAATTTTTTATAAGAAAACCAAAACCAATTCAAATCAACCAGTTTCGGTTTGGTTCAGTTATTTTAGAACAAAAACCGAAACCCAACCGACTAATTTTGGTTCGGTTCGGGTTCGGGTTCTGTTCAATTATTTTATATTAAAAATCAAAAACTATATTGTTTTTTAGGGTTTTTTTAATTTCCAATAGGTTTGGTTTCGGTTTGGCTCAGTTTTTTTTTGTTTTCAGTTCGGTTTGGTTTTTCAGTTTCAGACTTATAAAATTGAAATCGAATCAGTTGGTTTTTTAAATATTCTAATCGGTTTAATCGATTTTTTTTCATGATTCGGTTTTTTCAATTATTTTTTTCTAGTTTTCTCAGTTTAATCAATTTTTTTATTTTTTTGCTTTTCTAGTGTGACATTGTCAATAATAATGTGTGACTTGGATGTGTGTTAGGGCATTACTCAAACTGTAATCACACCATGCCCAATTCTTCCATTTTCTTTAATATGGTAAATCATCGATCGATTTTGGGTGTCATAGTCTTCATACCTGGTCTTTATCCATGTGAAACAAAAACAAAGCTCTCCTAGTATAAGGGCAAACGACATCTCATAATCATAACTTGTCTTGTGTTCTGGGCATAATACTGAGGCTGGCCGGCATTAGATTCTTTGCACATTATCGTCAATGGCAGGAAATACCAAAGAGAAACTCAAAAAATTATTTTTTTTTTAATTTAAGGATTTCTTTTCCTTATATATTTTATGGGATATCATTATCGTAAGTTTATCATACAAATACTGATATTAGAACTTATCAAAATGAACAAAAAAACAAACTTTCTTGTAGTTTCCAATTAATTTTAGATGGTAAATTTTTTATTCTCTACTTGTTTGAGTTGAATATTTTTCGTTCTATACTATAGAGCATGGATATGGTACATGCTTAGCGTAAAAGGTAGTTTATTGCATTAATATGACTCGGCTTCACACATCATGACAAATTAATATGAAAAACTTTCTTGTAGTTTCCAATAAGCTACCTTGATAATGCACTTCAAGACAAGCAAGATCAAATTAAGGCTTAGTTTTTGGACATATACGCAATACATGAAGAGGTCTGTATGCATAAATGTTCAGCTATCGAGATGTTTGAATAGCAAGAAACCATGGAAAAGGGAGTGAAACTTCTTAAGACATGGTCAAGTCCATTTGGTATCCGGATTGTTTGGGCATTGAAGGTCAAGGGAGTCCAGTTTGAACCAATAGATGAAGATCTCATCAACAAGAGCCCTCCACTTCTCCTATACAATCCAGTTCACAAAAAGATTCCAGTCCTCGTACACGACGGAAAACCAGTTGCTGAATCACTTGTAATCCTTGAGTATATTGAAGAGACATGGAAGCAAAATCCCTTGT
This sequence comes from Populus nigra, assembly GCF_951802175.1. Classification (NCBI taxonomy): domain Eukaryota; kingdom Viridiplantae; phylum Streptophyta; class Magnoliopsida; order Malpighiales; family Salicaceae; genus Populus; species Populus nigra. Next base: position 6,052,304 of record NC_084863.1, on the reverse strand, counting down.
TTCCAGAAGATCCACTGGAGAGGGCTGCTGCTCGCTTCTGGGCAAAATTTGGTGATGACAAGGTATGTAAATCACTGTGCATGGAGGTAAATTTAGAGTGAGCATGCATCTTAACAGATATTTATTACTGTAAGCATTTTCTTTGAAATTCAGGTTATGCCATCAATATGGGAAGCATTTATCAAGGGCAGAGAAGAGGAAGAGTGTGCTTTTGCACCAGCTTTTGAGAACCTGAAATTCTTGGAGGAAGAACTCAAGGGAAAACAATTCTTTGGCGGAGAGAGGATCGGAATTGTGGATATTGCATTCGGTTGGCTTGCTAACTTGGTCCCTGTTTTCGAAGAGATACATGCAGCAAAAATGATAGACGAGGAAAGATTTCCATTACTACATGCGTGGATGCAGGAGTTCTCCAAGGCTCCAGTAATTGCAGATTGCTGGCCGCCACATGAAAAACTAGTCAGCAAATTCCGTGCCATTCGTGATCAGTCCCTCCTTGCAGCAGCACCTCATGCCTGAGCAATCAAGTTGTAGCATGTCAGCAAATCATATTGTCTGAACTAAAGATAATAGGCTAATGTCTCGCATTGGTTGAAAGAGTCGGATTTTAAGTTATTTATTAAATTTCTTAATTTTAAATATTTTGTTTTATGTTATGTTATGTTATTTTATTATTTTTATAATATTAAATGTGTAAGTTTGGATTAGTGCAGGCAGGATATCTTAAATTGCTATGTTTGTGTTCCCAGTTGTAGAGTCGTTAGTAGTTTTTCTATACTTAGTATTCTATATTTAATGTGGTTGGGCCTTAATATATATAGGTGATATACACCACTGCATGAAATTCAAATCTCAATATCCATGAAGTCTTTGGAATACACTGAGTTATTGTCCTGTATTTATATGTTGTTTAATTTTTAGAGCGTGTTTCACAATATAGTTGTGGGTGCTTTTCAAATAATTTTTCGTGCCAAAATATATATCAATGATGTTTTTTTATTTTTTAAAAATTATTTTTGACATCAGCACATTAAAACAATCCAAAACATCTAAATTATATTAAATTTTAACAAAACAAAATTAAAATTTTTTAAAAATATCATCACAATTACGTTTCCAAACAAGCTTTTAATATACCAGCTAACTATGAAGTAGGTGGGATTTTAAAGGTGGGCTTTACTCTAAAGGTTTGTTGATTTTTGCAATTATATTCCCTTGAGTTGATTTGTTGTGGTGTTAGATAAAAGAGTCAGTGGTTCTTGACAAGACAACACTAATAAACTAGAGTCCACATGAGCTTAATCTCCCTAGGGAGGGATCTCGAGAAATATAAACTCGAGGTGAAATCTTATAGGTCATAGCTTTATATAATGATGAACAATTGTGTAGTGACATGACTGAACAAAGTGCTGATAGGATTCAGAACAACTGTTGTGAAGATCCTGCTCCTCCTTTTCTGAGATTGTGCTCCATAAATCTCCCCTGTACCAACAAAACTTTAAACCATTACCAACATATATATTTATCATAGGAACCATAATCATGGTTATTAAACTTGATTCGGGTTTAACTTATTAAGAAGCTAGGTTTTGAGTTTTATAGATTAATCTGGATTAGCTTGGATTAATCTGAAAAAATTAAAAAAAAATAAAATTTTAATATTTCATATGAAAAAATTCATGTAAATATAGATTATACATATTATGAAGTTTAAAAGAATATTTAAAAAAAAATTATCCCACATTGAAAAAACATAACTTTTTCCTTGAAAACATAGAATATATATACTAATGGATTTCAAATCCCACATTGAAAAAACATTACTTTTTTCATAGAAACATAGAGTATATATACTAATGAGTTTCAAATCTCACATCGAAAAAACATAACTTTTTTCATGGGAATATGAAGTATATATATGAAAGGACTTCAAATCCCACACTGAAAAGATATCATATTATCCTTTTAAGTTGAAGTATTTAAACCAAAAGGTTTTTTATCCCACATTGAAAAAACATGACTTTTTTCTTGGAAACATAGAGTATATATACCAATGGGTTTCAAATCTCACATTTGAAGGGAAAAAAAATCAGGTCTCGTTCGGGTTTGCCCGGGTCGCCCGGGTTTGGCCGGGCTGTTATCACAGCCGGTCTTTTACTAAACTTGGACCGGTCCAGTCACCGGGTCGACCTGTCGAGCCAGGCCGGGTTTAATAACATTGACCATGACTAGAGTCCTTATTTAACATATAATATCATGAGTTTTAAACAAAGAAAATTACACATTTTCAATCATTTATTCACATTTTTCAAAGTTCTCATAACTAGTCCAAACCCAATTCAACAATTAATATAGGGTACATTATGGAATACATACCACAACACACAATAAAAGCATCATTCACATCTTTTATACATTAGCAAAATACCTTTTAGCCAAAACATTTTTTAAAATATGTTACATTACTATATTTCTTAGATTATTAGCACAATTTCACTTAGTACAATGACTCATTTCCTTTCTCTCTCTTTTTTTCTCAACATGTGTTTCACAACTATAATAAGAAAAATCATTATTTGCATAATTTTTCTCTTTCAGCTCTATCTAAACCTATTAAATTTTAACATTTCAACCCTAGATTATAAATTTGGACACATCAATCCTTTATTTCATTCGAAATCTCTTCCAATCTCACCTAGTCCAAAACACAAACTTAAGCTAGATACATATGTTTTCCAATTCAAGTTCAAAAACAAAAGTCCATTAACTTGCCTAGCCCTTTCTTCCACAAGATTTCAAGTTTCTTAACTTCCTTTTGGAGTTCTTCCTTGACTGAATTTAGTCATGGTTAAACCATAAGTTTCTTTTCAAAAAAACTTTATAAGTGTTGTTACCTATTTTGGGGCTTACATAAACAAAAAAACAGAAAAAAAATTAAAAAAGAGAAAATACAAAAAAAATTAAAAAATGGAAGAAAATAAAATATCTGTGTGTGTGCGCGCGCGCGCGCGAAAGAGAGAGAGAGGAGAGAGAAGTATGCAAGAATGCCTAATAAATTGTCGAAAACTGATTGAGGAAGATTAAATGTACAAGATTGAAAAATTTGATAGTGTATTATTGACTGATGAAGGTCTTATTGGTAAAGAAAATTCAATTTAAGGAGAAAATTTTAAAATTGAATTTTTTAAAATTTCATTGAATTTATTGAGGGCTTAATTGCAAGAAACAAATATTTTTTAAAGTCAATTTAGACTTTAATTAGAAGAAATTAAAGTTTAGGGGTCGAATTGCAATTTTTAGGAGTTAATTTGATCAAATCAAGGAATTAATTGCATAAATATTAAAGTTTGATAGGCAATTATGGAATTGATTGAAAAAATCCAAATCAAGGATCAAACTAGAAAAGGAGCATGAATATAGGGGCTAAAATTGACTAAAATAAGAGCCAAATTGAAGAAATTAGAAATTTGTTAGTCAATTGAGGGTCAAAATACAAAAATTGAAAACTAAAGACCAAAATGTAAAAGAAAACCAACTTAGGAGCTAATAATTGAGTTTGTCAAGGGTGATGTGCATGAAATTAAAAGTTTGAAGGCAATTATGAGTGCAATTAAAAGAAATTGGAAGAATATAGGCTCAATTGAAATTTTCAAATCCCAAATTAAAATCCCTAAATGACGTTTCATTCAGACTTAAAGAAGAGAAGGTAAGTGGCATGTTATTCGATCGATTGGCCTCTATTTTTGACAGTTTTGACTGACTAGATTGGTTACTTCAAACGCATGAATGTTCAGCTACACACTTTCAAATTGAGCAAGGTTGGATTCAAATGGAAGACATGTATCCCTTCTATCAACTTCAAGTGGTTTCATGCAACGATGATTTTAGAATTGCTTCGACAGGATCTTAAAAGTGGGCAACTCAGTCAGCCCTGATAGTTTTGGTTGATTGAATTGATAACTTCAAATACATAAATATAGAGCTACAGACCTCCAAATTGAGCAACATTGGATTCAAATAAAAGGTGTTTATCCCCTCTACCAACTTCAAATGATCTCATGCAACAATGACATCAAAATTACTCCGATAAGGTCTCAAAAGTAGGCAACTCAGTCAATCCTGACGGTGCAATTATCATCTAAAAACTTGCCTATTTTATTTATGTTCACACACAAAGCCTTCTTAATGGATCCTTATCAAGGGTTTACAACACTTTCCTCAATAACAAGATGTTAGAAATGGATTTAAAACCTCCCAAAACCCTAGAAAAAAACTTATAAATACCCACAAACTTGAAGGTAGGGAAAAGGAGAAAAAGAAAAGAAAGGATAAGAAAAAAAAACAAGAGAAATATCAATAAGAAACACAAGTGTAGAGATCTAAGAGCCTAAACAAAAGATTTCTTAGCTTTGCAAGTTTATGAGAGGCAAAATTTTCCAAAAAAAAAAAATACAAATAGAGAGTAGTTATTTTAGATATACTTTTCTATCCAAAAGTAGGTTCTTTATGGCCTGGTGATCTTTTTTTATTTAATTTTGTTTTATATTTATGTTTATAAGCATAAAAAAGAGGTTTAAATGTTTAACAAGAAATGTTATATTCACCTCTTTGTTGTTGTGTTTTTTATTTAATGATGTTATTTGTGATATTGTACGTTTTAAGTTGTTAAGTTCAAATTCGAGAGTGAATTTTGTTTAACGGAGGCTCAAATTCTTGGATCAAGCTCGAACCCAAGTCAGTCCAAAAACCTAACTTAACCTACAGATATAAGAGTATGTGACCAAAGGTTGTTTATGTTTTCTTTTTTTTCTTCTTTTAGTGTGACTTTTCTCTTAAAACATCAAGGGATTCAACTATTTTTAAACTTAAACTTTTGAATTTTAAGAAGGGTTAAAAAAACAAGTAAGAATTATGGCTACCTTTTATGTTGTTTTCGATTGGGGATTTGATAGTTGATGGATTAAGGAAGTGTTTTAGAGTTTTAAGATGTGCATATATGCTAACTAGGAAACAGAATATCATGTACACATATGTTAACTAGTCTCCGTTAACATAGAGTAGCTAACTACCCTGCATTAATCTAAAGTTTCTTACAGTGATCCAAATGGGATAACAAGAATCATGAGCTCAAATGATATTTATATACACCCTGGCAAACGAGTAGGACGTCAATAATATGATATGTAATTATGACATGCATATTTTTTTTGTACGCCATTTGATATGATACCTTTGATATACATGTTTCGTTTTGTACTTAATTTATGTAATCGTATTCATTTATCTTAAAATGTATATAAGCATGTATTATAGTTATTACCTCCCACTAAGTGTTTGGACTCACCACTCCATTCAAAATTTTCAAGTCTTGAGTTCAATTTCAGCAGCAGGATCTTTGGTTGTATTCTTCCTACTTCTTGAGTCGGTATACCATGTTTGTTCCTTGAAGCTATTAGTTTATTTATTATTTGTTATTCATGGATACTTCACATAATGATTTTAATTATATTTTGAATTATTTATAAAAGAGTTGGATTTTAATTTATGTATTGAATTCCCTAGTTATAGATATTTTGTTTTAAGTTGTGTTATTTTATAATTTTTATGATATAAAATGCTTTAATAGATCTGAAAGGGTAGATCCTTTGTGATAAAGTAGAGGAGATTAGTTGTTCATAGGCGAACCTCCGATTGCGCATTTAGGTATGGCCTGTAAAGGGGTATGGAAGAGAAGCTTCTCACAGATGGAAGGAACCATTTTGAGCAGCAAATTCTGAGTGAGTTAACATTCATGCCCAATCGATGTTATGAGTGAAGAAAATGATCCCATGGATGATTGAGCCGTAAAATAGCTCTTTTGTTTTTAATTTTGCTCTAGTATGGGTTATAGAACCTTCTATTCTGAAGTCTTTATATCTAAATATTATTTAGGATGTTTATATTTGCCTCTTTTTTCCTACTATTTAATTTTGATGCATGGATATATCTGAGAAATACTGTGTTAATGAGTTCCTTTTTTATATTATTTTTTCTTATATTTCATCATTGAAATTTTTATTTAATCTTTCTATAACTTAATTTCATGGGATATTATTTCTTGATAAAAAAAATTACTTTTTAAGATAAGAAATTAAAAAGAAAAAAGTATTTTTCAATTTATCAGTTTATAGATTTAAAAAATAAATTATTGTAAACATCATCTTTGCATTTCTTAATTAAAAAAATATGATACAATAAAACATGCTCGCAATATTATCCTATTTTTATATTACATAACAAATAAACTTTAAATCCTACACGCGAGGTTGGGTTAACAACTTTTTTATTTTTAATACATATGATTCTCCTCGTTTTATTTTATTATATATAATCAATGCAAAGTTATATTTTTTTTTCTTGATATCAAAAAACACATTAATACTTGTATACAAGGTTGTCAAAAACACATTTTTGACACGGCACGGAAAATATAAAATAAAATCAGATTGTAAAATCGTAAAGAATTTTTTTTCATATATAGTTCAAACACCTTAAAATACATGTTTCAAATAAAAATTCATATATAGTTCAAGTACCTTAAATTACATGTTTTAAATAATAATTTATATAAAATTCCTATATGATCTTAAAATTTATCTGCATAATTCTATTCTCTTCCTCTTCAAAATGTTTGTTTTGGTCATCATGAAGATGCTTTAATGTGCTTATAGGCATCCCAAATCAGCACATTGATCCAGCAGATTTAACAAGGAAAAAACCCTAATAGTGCTACCAATAATCACTGCAAGAACAAATGTTATTCTTGAAGTGGTGAAAGCAGGAATCTCTAACAACAATCTTGCATCCTACAATCTTTGACATAAGCTTAATAACAGAGTGACAATCCCCACATACACGAAGATTCTTCATGATTGTTATTGTGCTACCCCCCCACGGTGCTAACTAGCCCAAACGCAATAACAAGCCTCTCACTGTGAAAAGACAACATCACTTCCTTCCGCTCATCCTCGACATCATGTAGAGCAATTTTTTTATCAGAAACACAACCAAATTCCTTCAACTTTTTTCCCAACCAGTCCATTTTTTATATATTCTCTCACTTAGAGGATGGGATCTGTCTGCAAAAAGAAACTCATGTTTCTTTCCCCTCAAAACTACCCAACTGGATCCTGCAGGTTGTTTCGCAAGTCCTCCCTGTTTCATCTTCACTCTCATTCTAGAGACATCAGCCCATCTACCAGCAGATGCATATATTCTAGAGACATACCCAAATGAAAATTGAAGAGATGGAAAGAGTGGTAAATTGTATAAAAGTGGAATTTGAAAATTGGTAAGTTACGAAGAGATGGAAATTGAAGAGATGAAAGTATGGAACACTGGATGGTAACTTACTTAAATGTTGCAGAGATGATTCGTTTTGAATTTGAAAATTGGAAGTTTGGATTGGAAAACTAGAACTAGAAGGATATTGAGAAAGAGAGGCGCCAGGAGACGCTAGGTTTTTTACTTTTTAATGTTCTTATTGGCTTACTGTAGTGCAAACTGCAGTGTGTGTGTATTCCTTTTAAACACGTAAAACAGGGTTCAAAAAAGCGATTTTAAACGTTTTCAGCCGATTTCAATGTTTTGCTACGATTTTACCATTTTTCAAGTTTATAAGCCGATTTAACACGAAAACATACACTAACTCGTAAAATCGTACGATTTTAGGAGTTAAAAACGAGATTTTAACAACCTTGCTTGTACATTCATTTTTTTGCTTTAGAAAATAATATTATCCAACTTTCTAGTGGAGACAATAAACCCCAACTCTAATCATCATATATAGCATACGGAATAGTCTGCCATTCATTTCACATGATACATTCAAGGTTTGAGGAATCAAGAATCAAGAATCAAATCAAAACTAATATACTCCGACATGGTGAACACTGCACACTCACTAAAATAACAGTGGTATTGTGACATTCAATTCAATCAACCTTTAAACATAATATAAATATTCCACAAAATAAGTTCCCAAGAAAGAGTTGTAAGGTCATGTCAGAAGTTTTTAGCTATCTTTTGATGCATTCATCATAAACTCGCATTGTTACCTTTCTCACGTGAAATCGAAGCCGAGAGAATGCCAAGATCACGATTTAAGAATGTCAGTGCAGACTCGCACTCTGAAATTATTCTTGTAACAGAAGAGGGCTCGCCAGCTTTTGTTTCAGAAGATCCAACAGCAAGAGCTGCATGCGAGTCTCTAAGATTTCTTAAGTTCCCTAGGAACTGCCACAAAAGCAGAAAAAAGTCAATTCCCATGAAAGCATGCATGGCAACTTCTCTTGTTTGCTTGATACAAGTTCAAGCAGAGTTTCACAAATGCTGTGAATGGCTTTGAGCTTAAATGGAACATCTCCATCAATCATTACCACTGATTAGATTATATCATAAGAATGCAGAAAGCATTATTTTCAGGCTTTTAAAGTTCGCTAGTGCGGTGCTTGATAATTTTCTAGCAGGAAAACACATGCAAAACATTTGAGCACAATATTGAAATACAAAAAGAAAACAAAAGGAGAAAAACTCAAATTGTTCAAAAACATCAAAGCTAACCATATAAATTCAAATGTATAGCAGAAAATGAATAAAATCTTCACATTGAATTTAACCGGAAGAAAAAAAAGAGTAAAAGGGAACTTCTAGTTCTAGTTTAGGCCTGTGGAAAGGGCATGTTAGGTCTCCATGCTTTGGTGTTCAAGAAAAATGCCTTGGTAGGAAAACAATTGCATGATTCCCCCTGGTGTAGGACCACATCTTCTTTAGCATATGGTGATGGGAAGAATGTCAGTTTCCAATAGAACAGTTGGTATGCCAAGGCTGGGTCAGTGTTGCCTATGCAAGCCCTTTGAAGTTCATCTCAAGGTTTTCTCTTACTTTTCTCCTTTGGTAACATATAATGTCAGTGATAATCGTCAGAGTTTTAAAAAGATTTTCGATACAAGAATCAATCTTTTATCAATGCTTCATGTTTCTAATAAAATATGATGCCCCGATGTTAAATTTTTATTTTAAGGAGATGAGCTTTATTAGCATTTCAACTTTTTCAGTAATTTAAAATACCCTCAACTACTTGGGGCTTCCCCCCACCCTTTCAGTTTCCTATGAAGGACACGCAGAATGTTTCCGATTATGAAGGGGTCTAAGAAATTTACTTACCACATCTTACTCGACACATCTTAATTCCTCTCCTACTCCCAATTGTTTCAATTTTTCCACTATTTGGAAGGTCAAGGTGCTGGCTAAAGTTTAAACTTTTGTTTTGTCAGTGTTCTTGACAAGACAGCATTAATGAACTAGAGTCCTCATGAGCTCATCTCCCTGAGGGAGGGATTTTGAAATATATAAACTAAAGGAGGTGAAATCTTATAGGTCATAGCTTTATATAATGATGAACAATTGTGTGGTGACATGACTGAATAAAGTGCTGATAGGATTTAGAAGTATTATTAAATTGATACCATGCAACCGTTCGAGAAGATAAACATTAAAAACATGAAATGACGCTGATATACCTTCCAAAGCATCTTGTATGCCTCCAACAACCGGTTGGCAGCTGGTCCAAACCCATGAAGCTGTGGCACTTCCATCATGTGCGTCCAAGGGCGTATTTCCTAAAAAGGTAAAAAAGAACACATTACAGTTATAATGTAGCAAGAGTACACTTTCACTCATTATCATAGAGATGCTCAAGCATAAGTTTTCAAGACTAAAGTTTTATGCTGAAAACAGTAAAAATGTACGACAAGTTAAAGATTTGAGAGAGTTTCTACTGAAAATGTCTTAAAGCGTGTCTATGAAGAGTCATAATCAACCAAACAAAGAAACATAACAAATGAGCATACCAACTCACAACACCAGATGCATGAAAGAGATCCAGCATGATAAGAAAAGTTTTTGTTCAGATATATTCAAAGGGAGTAGAGAAACCTCAGAAATAAATTGAATGATCTTGAAGTAAGGATGGCAATTTAATTCGAACATGATCGATCCGACTTTTTAATACAATATGATAAATATATCTTAATATTGACATAGAACACATGTATACGTATAATATTTATTATTTTATCATTTCATAAATATATATTAACTATTGTGTTTTTTATTGAGTAATTAATAATATTCAGATAATAAATACCCATATGGATACCCGAAACCCAATGGATAGTTTATGGATATCTAAATTTCTTACCTGATGATTAAGGGTAGGGTATGAATATCAAGAAATCCGACTCATAGGTACCCACTGTCATCCCTATCTTAAAGTTTCTAAGAACATTCCTAGAAACTTCTTTGTTCAGATAAAGCTAGCAACAAGAGTATTTAAATAATAAATTAAGACCTAGCAAAGAAAATCCAGACCTTTGTGTATATCACATTGAATGATCTTGCAGTTTCTAGGAAAGATTCCAAATGTGCCCGGAGATGAGATTCCACCTCAGAATACTCCTCATCTGGATTGTATGCATGCTAAACAAAATGTGTTATAGAGTTAAAAACAAGGGAAAATAAGATATAAATGAGATGGAAAAAAATGAGCTGCATTAATACTTCACAGTACAAGAAATTGGGAATGGCTCCACATTAGATGAAAATAAGTATTCAGAAAAACAGTTTGTTCAAAGGTGGGAATTTAAGAATTAATATTGTATTTTCAAGGGGAGAACATGCAACAATCCAAAGCAGCACGTGTTTTCAACAGTGTAACAATAGAGTGTGTGTGTGTGTAAACAGCTGTTCTAGAGAACAGCATATCAAAAGTTTCTCCAAGAATGACAACATTATGTCTAGAGCTACGTGAGCAATAAACTCTCTCTCCCTCACTCACACTCTCTCTCTCTCACACACACACACACAAAGTGTGAATTGAAGACATGGTAACATCAAATTGATTTAATGTGAGAAATACATAGGACTCTTTTGAACATAAAAGAAAACAATAAATAAACAAAACTGAATTAGATAAGTGGATGAACCTTAGATGCCAAGTCATCAATTTTCTGCTGAAGACTCTGAAGTATTTTTGACTGTTCCGCAAGCTTTGTCTCCAACTCAGATACATCTGGTCTGCAAATGTGCTTAGATAAAAGGAAGGTAATGTTACTATATCTAGTGACATGGAAAAATAATAATCATCATTTACCAGTATAACTGGAAAGAATAATCATGTTATAAATGTTTGGCATCAGCATTTATAGTTGTGTTCTAAAAGTTGCTTTTATATGTCTTCTTCTGGACTACAATGGAATTCATTCCATATAAAACAGGTTATCATAAACTTGGTTGTCCAGTGAAAAGATTCTAACACTTATCTAGGTAACCTAGATGGGCAAACTTGAAAATCACCAAAAGGGTTTGTGTTTGATACCGGTTAATAGGCATTGTTTAATATACTTCAGAAACAGGAGTGAACAGGCAAAATAAGAGTGGAGAATAACATAATCTTACAATGGATATATGGATTGAATCTGCACATCAGCAGGGAACAGCTTGCACTCCTCTGAGAATATTAGAGCTTGTTTCTCTGCAATAGAATCTATGAGTTGTATGTCTTTTGCCACCTGTTCATCTACACTGAAAAATAATACAAACAAATTTTAGAAGAACAAAGGATGTAAAGAAATGCAAGCAACAAAAAGTAGCAACATTTACGATCATAGAGTTGATGAACAAATGTTGAAACAAATTCAAATAGTGAACTTTAAGCAAACTCAACCTCCATTCAGGATTATCAGCATAGATGCTAGCCTCCACGAGATCTACAATTAGGCGAAGCATTTCAGTTCGGTCTTCATAGCTTCCTCGCCCCTGAAACACAAAGGCATTGACATTGCACTCACTTGATATTGGAACATCCAACAAACTAGTCCAAGTTGACTTGCTCATATACCTTAGTAATCTTTACTGTTTATAATTTGGACGTTTCAATTCATTTGAAAAGACACACAATCTTTTACTTAACCAACCATTAATCTATCAGGCCATCTTAAACTTGTAGATTATACAAACTAGATGTAAGCATATGCATCACTTGTAAAAAAAAAAACAGGAAATCAAATTCACAAGTTACCAAGTGTTCCTAATGAAAGAATATGTTGGGATTAAGAAGGATGTTCAATTGTAATTAACCTCGTTGAAGTTAACTAAGAAGTGCAATGTATAAAAACTGTTACTTAGTTAGGCAATCATTGATTAAAAAGTAGCTATTTTACATACAGAATTAAGCAACTTACTTGGATGGCTTCTGTATCTATAATTGAAGTGATGCCCAGAAACTTTGCAATCTCTGCCAGATCTGCAATAAAATGCATAGTTATTTTTTAATTGTAACAACGATAATATAATCAAAAATGTTAATGAACCATTTTGAAGTTATTACAAAGATCTTAGAGAAAAGAATGACAAAAACAGAGATGCCACAGAGCCCAGAAGAAAGAACAGTTATAAAATATAAGTTACATAGGCAGTGAAGCCTATAGGTGTATCAAAAAGCCAAAGTTCAAACATTTTCACTTGCAATGACCAATGCGAAAACTACCAAGCTTTTTCCCGGATCCATTTTATGAAAAAGGAAAAACGAAAATTAGCAAAATACTCCTTGTATATTAAATACAGAGAAATAAACTTTTGCTTTCCATATAAGCTAGTTAAGACTAAATTGAAATGGGTTTGGATTCTGATTGAGATCATCGAGAAGAAAATGAACTCTAGAATATCCATCCCTCTACAACCAGACATTAAGGTGAAACAAGAAGAGTTGGAAGCAAGGATAGAAGATCTTTAGTTTCCCTATAAATCATATTACTGAAGAATGAAACTTCAAAGAAATACTATTCCCCTAGTTATAAACTATAAACAGGCTTGAGATGAAGCCTGGATAACCAATGAAGTTTTTTAAAATCAATAGACAATGGGTGCTCCTCAACACATCCCAGAGGAGAATGAAATAACCAATACCAACTTCATCTTTGATCAAAGGAAAGAAGGGTTGGGGGGGGACCTGCAAGATTAACCTAAGAATTCCAACGATTAGATTGAAGCCTAAACTTCTACGGATAACCTTATTGCCAAAGAGAATCAGTTTCTGAAAGAAAGCCAAGATTCCAAATCCAGTCACCCACCAAAGAAATATACAGTTCTTTCCAAGATTCCAAGTCTCATGGGTTTATGAGATAACATTACTGGTAGTCTATGCGCATATATGAAATCCACACTAACAAACCCTGATTCTCAGTGTAGTGAAAAGAGAATTCTAAACATGATATTCTAACATTTCTAAAAAAATTAAAGTGACTCCATTAAGAACAAAAACCTGATTTTTATCCTAGAACCCTAAATCATGTTTTAGAAAACATAAAGCAATCCATGAACCAATTAACATCAATCCTAAAAAGAACTTGCAGGGCTACAACAGCAGCTGTAACAACCATTGAATTTTGGTTTCTTCTCCTCAAATGATTCCAGATTTTACTAGAAATGCCAAATCACATGCATATTTCAAGACCATTTACCACACAAAACTCCACCTAAAATAGATTTAAGGCACAGCCATCCACATCTCTAATCAATAATTATTACGCTTGCAATAAACCCTTATAACTGTCCTACATAAAAAAGACTCGAGTAAAAATAAGAGAAGACACTAAAATCAGCACAAGTCCTTCATAATCTATTCTCAGATTGTTTTTTACTCCAAAAATAAAAATTGTTAAATGTACAATGGAACACAAAAACTTAATTTCCAGAATGATATATATATATATATAAAAAAAAAAAAAAGCTTACATTGGATACGAGCCGTCTCTTCGTCACGATCCATAGCATCTCCTTGTAGATTTTGCTGCGAGAATGGTGATTTATCACCCAATAACCTGCAATTCAGAGTACAGAAGACATTTAAATGCCCTTCAGATAGCTATTCACTATTTCAATTACAGCCAAATTAACATGTCTAGTGCTAAACTAATTCATATGTAACCAAATTTCTGGGTCAAATCAACAGTTTCTCAGCAATCAACTATTACCGAGTAAAGCAGACATGCATCATCAAGAAGTAACAAGGAAAATCTCACAAATTAATTTTCTCCTTGAGCCGCTTTTCCCAGTAATTAAACAAGCCATTTACAAAGTGACAAAGAACGAGATAATAATAAGGGGAAATGGGGTACTTGAAGAAGAGCCATTCGAGAAGAGCGTAACGTTCCATGCCGGCAAAAAGAAGAGACTGAGCAGGAGCATTGGCTCTTGGATAATTCAGCATCCCTAGTTTTCTCTGTATATCTTCCATTTGCTTCGCTGCCATTGTTTCTTTTTCTTTAGGGGGGGAAGGGGTGTTGACAGGGAGCCAAGGAACAACCGTGGTGGTTGCTCTGTTGGTTTGATATAATTGATTTGTTTTATTGTTTAAAAAAAAATTAAAATTTTTTATTTTTTATTTTAAATTAATATTTTAATATATTTTAATAATTGATATTAAAAATAAATAAATTAAAAAGTAACTGTAATATATTTCAAATATCCATCATGTCCGTATGTATCCTTTCTTTCCCACACTTTTATATTAAGTTGCATATTAGTCCTTTTAATTTTAAATTATCTTAATTAGCTTCTTTCTTAGTTATTGATAATATGTTTCTTAGTTGTTGATAATATGTTAGGGTGTTTTTGTAAAAATGTATTTTAATTTGAATATATTTTTAATAATTTTTTATATCAATATATTAAAATTATAAAAAATACATAAATATAATACTTTGAAGAAGAAAAAACATTAAAAACACACTTATTTAAAAATTGAGTTAAATTGCATCATAACAATAGTATAAATGACTTGTCCATCCTCCTCGATGGATGATGCAAGGGCCCACTTTATTTTAATTTTAAAAATCTAGGGCTAATTAATAGATTCAAAATAGATAAATTTGGAATAACAATTTAATTCCAATTTAAATTTAATTTAAATTTAATAGATATAAATCTAAATTGACTTAAATAAATAAGTTTTTTGCGATATTTTACCCAATAGATAATAAATAAAATATTAATATTGTTAAATCTGACTCAAATTTAACTCAAAATATATATTTATATTATATAAATATATACATAAAACATTTAATTTTTTGAAAAACTAATACAAAACATATATATATATATATATATTATTTTTTAAAATAATAAATAATAATATAATATAAATATTTAAATATTTTATTTAATGGATAGTAGATATAAAAAAACATGACAAGTAAATACTAACTCTCATCCTATTCTAAGGATATTATGTAATGTAATTTTTAGGTTAATGAGGAATTTCTCCTAGGGGTAACGTGCCTAAGATTAATACGTGGAGAGTGTTATTTTTTAATTTAAGGATATTTTATTTTTAATAACCTAGGATTATTGATAATATTATTAGTTTATTCTTATTAAAATCTTCCAAGGGTTTATTTTGGTCAGTGACAGTGACGAGGCTAGCTTCTTCTTTTTTATATATGATGAAATCAAAGTAAGCTAACAAGATGAAATGTCTAAGGAACATGTGTAAGCCAATCTATTATTTTGAGTTTTATGTGAATTGTTATTTTTTATACTTTATTTACTCATTATTTACAATCTTTGACTAGCCCTCAGCCTAAATGTATATTAGTTGGGTGAGTTAACAAACTTAATATCCTTAAACTCAGCAAAGTGTTTAGTTCAAATATATATGGGTCAGGTGAACTGTCAAACCCAACATCCTTAGATTCACTCAAGCACTAAGCCCTAATATATAAGGGTCTGACGAGCTGCTAGATTCGGCATCTTAGAGCTCAGCCAAGCATTGAACCTAAACATATACAAGGCTAACGAACTATCAGACCTAACATTCTCGGGCTCAACCAACTGCCAAGCCTAAGTACATGTGGCTCTGAGAATCTTGTTAGGCTCTATGATTGGACCACGAGATTCTAATGAGTCAGAATTTTTTTTTTATCAGTGAAAGATATTTTTCCTCTGATGAGTTAGAGATATTTTGATTTTTTAACACATAATAGATGATTTAATGTTATTAGAAAAATATGACTTTTTGGTTTTCATCTCGACCAAAAAGTAAAAATAATGGGCTATAAAGACCCATGAGATCCTTAAAAGAAGAGGGTTCTCAATCTCCATTCTTTATTGCATATTTATTTTCAAAGTCTTTCTCTAAAATATCATTACTTTTTTTTTCCTCATAAAGATATTTACTTAAGCATCAAAAAATCTCCAAATTCATCAAAGAAGATCTTTTGTAGGTATCATGCATTAATCATCAGCCATCTAGGCTAATGAAAATGAATCAAATTGCTAAAACTAAAAGATTAACCGATTATCTAACATGCCTTGTTCTTAAGTTACTTTGATTTTTAGGACATTATCATTATTTAATAACGATTAAGTCATCTTACACACACACATACACACACAGAGAACTTTAAACAAGTTATTAATATTACATAATATTCTCAAGATTAAGATATTCAATGCTATAATATAAGAAACTAATTTATTCATCAATTGTAAAATTTGATCCGAATTCGACCAAGAAAAAAGCTTAAATCTCTAAATTATTGAATCAACTTGTGAATTATAAGATTAATTCGAGTCAACCATTTTTATTAAAATAAAGTGTTTTGTTATTTTTTTACTTTTCTTATTTGTTGACCTTGCCTATCATAGATTAAGTTTGATGAGATTATTATAAACCCAGTTGGGTAAATTGAATCTTATCAAATCAATGTTTAACTCAATTCAATTAGAAACCCGCCTTAAATAATGATCTAATCAATCTCTTGTTTCAGATAGGGTGGGATAAAAAACCTGATTAAACCAAAAATAAATAATCGAAAAAACCGAACCATAAAAAAAATTGATTAGAATATTTAAAAAAAAAATATTCGGTTTGGTTTTAGTTTCATAAGCATGAAACTGAAAAATTGAACCAAAAAAAACCGTATCAAACCGAAACCAAGCTCATTAGAAAGACTAAAAACAACCCCAAAAAACAATATAATTTTTGGTTTTTCATATAAAATAACTGAACCGTACCAAAACCAAACTGAACAGAACCAAAATAGGCCGGTTGGGTTTCATTTTTTAATATAAAATAATCGATCTGAACCGAACCAAAACTGGTCGGTTTGAACCGATTTCGGTTTTATTTTTTGTATTTTATAAAATTTTAATTTGGTTGTTTTTATAAATAAAAACTGAACCGAATCGAAAATAATCACCTCTAGTTTCGGACCACATTTAACCATTGTAATAAACACAAAAAAATTGATGATTATACCAACCAATGAAAAAAATAATAGAGTCGGTTTCACCATTCATAAATATGAACAACAAAACTTGTCAATATTAATTAAAGAACTCTAAAACGCGTGGGATATTCATTGTAGCAGGTTTTTTTTTGTAGTAGGTTTTTTTTAGAAGGTTTTTTTTTTTTTACCCAAAATTGATTTCTTCTTCTTTTTTTTTAGTTTTTTTTTTAATTTTTTTTTAAATTATCTTTGCTAATTTTTTTAAATATTGAGCTGGTTGAATTTGTAGTTTTTTTCTTTAAAACATTGTGGATTATTATAATATTCTCATACATTGTTTTCTTTTTTTTATTATTTCTTTATTTTTTTTCAAAATGGTCTTTGTAGATTTTATTTTTTTTATATTAAGTTGGTTGAGAATTTAGCTTTGTAGTTTTTTTTTTAAAAAAATAATATGAATTGCTACAATGTTTCCCCTACATAGTTTTTGTTTTGCTGCAGTGTTTCCCCATATATTTTTTTAAAAAATTATCTTTATTGAATTTATTTTTTCAATATTGAGCTGGCTGATAATCTAACTTTATCTTTCCCCATATGTTTTTTTTTTCTTTTTTTCTAAAATTGTCATTTTTTACATATTTTCTTTTTTTTTTGTTTTGTTTTTTTCAGAATTATTTTTATTAATTTTATTTTTTTACTATTGAGCTGGTTGAAAATTTTGTTTTTTTGTCTTTTTCTTTAAAACACTGTAGCTTTCACAACGTGTTTTTTTTTCCTCTTTTGTTTCCTTTTTTGTACATTTTTTTTCATTTCTTTTACCCAAAATTGACTTCTATTTTTTTAGATAGCCTTTGTCGAGTTTTTTTTATATATATATTGAGCTGGTTGAGAGATTAGCTTTGTAGCTTTTTTTTTTAAAAAAAAATATTATGGATTACTACAGTGTTTCCCTTACATGGTTTTTGTTTGGCTACAGTGTTTCCCCCACATGTTTTTTTTAAATTATCTTTGTTAAATTTATTTTTTCAATATTGAGTTGGTTGAGAATTTAGCTTTAGCTTTAGCTTTCCCCACTTTTTTTTTCATTTTTTTAAATTTTCCTCATGTTTTTTCATTATAATTATAATAATAATAATAATTATATTGTATTATATTATATAACTGTTTTTTTCTTTTGTTTTTTTTAATGAATTTTTTTGTTTGATTTAGTTTGTTAATGTTAATTTTTTTTTATTTAGTTATCAGATTTTCATGATACGAATCTCGGATTTGATGGGTTAACCTGATTTGACGAGTTATTTTTTTCATTTAGTTTAGTTTGTTAAAGTTAATTTTCTTTCTATTTAATTATCAGACTTTCATGACACGTATCATGAGCTTGACGGGTTAACTTGGTTTGATGGGTTAACCCGGTTAATTTTAGGTAAACCCGTCATTTTTTTCTATTTAGTTATCAAACTTTCATGACGCAAATCCCAGGTTTTACGGGATAACCTGGTTTAAAAGCTTGACCCAATTAATTCAATGTTTTTTTCACTTTTTCTTCACTAGTTTTTTCCTTCATGTTGATTTTTTTTCTTTGTTTTTTTAATTAATCTATTTAATTATCACACTTTCATGACACGACCTTATAGCCAGACCCACATCCAGTATTATTGGGTCCGGTGCTACAGCCAGACTCATTTAAACTTGGGTCATGCAAGTTTAATTTTATTATTAATATTATAAATATTACTCTTAGGCCAGGCGTTGCAGCCAAACCCAAGATTCTTAGGTATAACTTTGCAGAAAAACCCAAGATTTTTAAATTTTTATTTCTTTTAATTTTTTTTATGCAAAACAAATGACCCGCGACATCGCGCGGGTATCAAAGCTAGTAATACTCTAAATGGTGTGGGGGAATCACTGTTCCCTCGTGATTCCCCCACACCAAAATCATTGTGGATTACAACAGTAATCCACAGTGCTTTTCTTTTTTTTTTTTTTTTGCACTTTTTTATTTTTTCTCTTTTTTCATTTTTTTTCACTTTATTTTTTTTCATTTTTCATTTTTTTCCTCTTTTTATTTTTTTCCCAAAATTATTTTTGTTAATTTTAGTTTTTTTTAATATTGAGCTAGTTAAAAATTTTGCTTTGTAATTTTTTTTCTTTAAAATAATGTGGATTATTATGGTGTTTTTCCACATGATTTTTCTATTTTATTTTTTTATTTTTTAAAATTATATTTGTTGATTTTATTTTTTCAATATAAAGTTGATTGAGAATTTAGTTTTGTAATGTTTTTCTTTAAAACATTGTTGATTTTTTTTATTTTTTCTCTTTTTTCATTTTTTTTCACTTTATTTTTTTTCATTTTTAATTTTTTTCCTCTTTTTATTTTTTTCCCAAAATTATTTTTGTTAATTTTAGTTTTTTTAATATTGAGCTAGTTAAAAATTTTGCTTTGTAATTTTTTTTCTTTAAAATAATGTGGATTATTATGGTGTTTTTCCACATGATTTTTCTATTTTATTTTTTTATTTTTTAAAATTATATTTGTTGATTTTATTTTTTCAATATTAAGCTGATTGAGAATTTAGTTTTGTTTTTTTTTTCTTTAAAACATTGTTGATTTTTTTTATTTTTTCTCTTTTTTCATTTTTTTCACTTTATTTTTTTTCATTTTTCATTTTTTTCCTCTTTTTATTTTTTTCCCAAAATTATTTTTGTTAATTTTAGTTTTTTTAATATTGAGCTAGTTAAAAATTTTGCTTTGTAATTTTTTTCTTTAAAATAATGTGGATTATTATGGTGTTTTTCCACATGATTTTTCTATTTTATTTTTTTATTTTTTAAAATTATATTTGTTGATTTTATTTTTTCAATATTAAGCTGATTGAGAATTTAGTTTTGTAATTTTTTTCTTTAAAATATTGTTGATTTTTTTTATTTTTTCTCTTTTTTCATTTTTTTTCACTTTATTTTTTTTCATTTTTCATTTTTTTCCTCTTTTTATTTTTTTCCCAAAATTATTTTTGTTAATTTTAGTTTTTTTAATATTGAGCTAGTTAAAAATTTTGCTTTGTAATTTTTTTCTTTAAAATAATGTGGATTATTATGGTGTTTTTCCACATGATTTTTCTATTTTATTTTTTTATTTTTTAAAATTATATTTGTTGATTTTATTTTTTCAATATTAAGCTGATTGAGAATTTAGTTTTGTAATTTTTTTCTTTAAAACATTGTTGATTACTACAGTTTTTCTCCACATGTTTTTTTTGTTTGTTTTTTATGATTTTCTTTAAAATTATCGTTTTCAATTTTATTTTTTGATATTGAGCTGGTTTAAAATTACAGTTAAAATATATAAGGGAAGCACTGTAGTTTTTCTCGCAAATTACTGTGGATTGCTACAGTGTTTATTCCCATATAGTTTTTTTTTTCTAAAATTATCTTTATTAATTTTTTTTTTATATTAAGCTGGTTAGGATTATAATTAAGTAATAAGTTAAAGGGTGTGAGGAATTCACTGTTCACCCACACTCAATGCATTGTGCATTATAATAGTAATCCACAGTGCATTTCTTTTTCTTTTTTGTTTTTTGTTTTCCAAAATGACTTATTTTTGGAGAAAGTACTGTAGTTTTCCTCATAAAACATTGTCATTGCTACAACGTTTTTCCTCGTGGTTTTTTTTCCTTCCAAGATTATCTTTGTTGGTTTTTTTTTAATATTAAGTTGGTAGAGAATTTAGCTTTGTAATTTTTTTTCTTTTTATTAACAAAAAAGCTACAAAATATGGCGAAAACAATTATTTTATTCAGTTTTTAAGTTTTTGATCACCAATACAATTTTTTTTTCTATTATGAAATATTGGCTTCATCATACCTTTAGTTTTTATTACTTATCTAGCGTTCGTTCATAATTATAACACTATTAAGTATATTTGTTTTATAAATATTATTAAGTATATTTGTTTTATAAACCTGCAGCAACGCATGAATATACAGGAGCTCAATTATTATTTATATTTTCTCGAGAAAGAACTTAGCTGAATTATCTTCAGAACTCACTATAAATAGACAAAACCAAGCCAGACCGAGACCATTTACGGTCGAACACCGATGCAAACAAGACTCCTCCTCCTCTTCTCGTATTATTCTAAGCAACTTTGATTAGCAATTCTGTGATAGCTCAAGAGCGCGAGGTGCTTCTGTGGTCATGCATTCGAGTTCTAATTATTTTAGATCAAAATTACGTGGCAACTCAAATGTGGGGGTGCTTCCCCCCACAGCGAGTATTTTACTTAAATGACCTTTTGTTTTTTTTGGAAGGTGCCTTGTACAAAGAAAAAAAAGAAGAAGCTAAGTGTGGTACTCCTGGTTTTTCAGGTTAAGTCCAGTCAAACACGACTGGACTTTTTCTTTAGTTATTTTGTTTCTATAATTTATTATTTAGAATGAATTTTTTATTTAATTTTATTTTTTACTATTTGAATGAAGATAAATTATTTTTTATATTTTTATCATAAAATTAAATCAATCAAAATAGTATTCATAATATGAGTTTTAATTAAAGAGTTGAGTTAAGATTTTTTACCACTTTTTATTATATCTTTTGGTTTTTTTTATGATATAATAAAATAAAAAATAATCTATAACAGTTAGTATATTAATTAAATATCAATAAGAAAATTGAGTAGAAATT
Organism: Populus nigra; assembly: GCF_951802175.1. Taxonomy (NCBI): domain Eukaryota; kingdom Viridiplantae; phylum Streptophyta; class Magnoliopsida; order Malpighiales; family Salicaceae; genus Populus; species Populus nigra. The sequence goes on along the minus strand of NC_084863.1, from coordinate 6,030,285 downwards.
TTTAAATTTAAATAGCTATACAAGTTTAATAACAAAATGAATATTTTTTTAATAGTTTAAATCCACTTTCTAGGTTTAAATTGTTTTATATCCAACTAGCTAATAAATTTTTGTAGGGTGTGTTTGAAACGTGGTTAAATTATATTTTTTAAAAGTTTTAAATTAATTTTGTTTTTTTAGTGTTTTAGAATTATTTTAATATAATAATATTAAAAATGATTTTTTAAAATAATATCTATTACACTGTTGGACACGCAATTAGTATATTCAGCAAAACCACCTCGTACAGAAACACAAGTGTTTGAATTTGCCACTGCCTCCTGTTTCTCTCTCACAGATCCACTAACTTTTCGCCACGCAAGCAACTGAAAACCGCCATTCCCTAAAAACCGCGGACTGCTCTTCCTCTCAATTCCTTTCACTAAAAAAAAAACCCAATAGCACAAAAAAGAAGGCGGTTTTTTTTTCCCCTCTCTCTGTACTCTCTTTCCCTTTTAACTTCAAGATCCAATCCTTCTATTCTCTCTCGGACCTTTTCCTCTGTATAACAGCCACAGATCCGTCCTTTTTCTCTCTAAAAACAAGCAAACAAGAGTCTACTTAGTGGTGGTTGCTGGTGGTGGATGGCAAGAGCCAATAAATATGCCTCCGTTAACTTTAACCATGTTTATGACAAAAACATAAGCAAATCCTCCTCTTCTAATAACACGAACAACAACCCATCGAAGCACCCATCTTCCACTTCTTTTTACTCGACAACATCATCACCTAAGAGCCCGAACAATCTCTACAAAAGCCATCTTCCATCCTCATCAACCCGAACCCATGGGCGGATGCTGGTTCTGACCCGACCCACACCTAAACCGATATCCACTATCCAAACAACACCACTGACTCCCTCTCCGAAAACCCCACCAGGCCATCCAGCTCAAGTTCAAATCCCGGTTCAAACAGGGGCTGAATCGGAACAGGACCGTATTTCTCTACGTCCTCTAGGTCGAACCGGGGTTGGTTCGATTGTTTCTTCTCCGGTTCGTGGACAGGAGAAGCAGAAGGAGGTTGGGGCTAGTCTGGGGTCGCCTAAACCGGATAAGTTTGTGCCACCACATCTTAGACCGGGTTTTGCTGGGAGGGAGGAGAGGCCTGGACCGGAGGTTTTTAGGGGTAAGGAGGTGGGTCAAAGGCAGCAGCAGCAACAGTTTTTCGGTTCTCCGGGTCGGTTTGGTGAAGACGGAAGGCCCAAGTCAGGTGGGTATGAGACGATGAGGAGAGGTGATGAATCAAATCTGGCTTTCGTTAGACCCAGATCTAGTGGAAATCGGCCCAGTTCAAGTGGATGGTATGATTCTTCCTAATCTTGATCTTGTTTTTTCCTTGCTTTGTATTTGATCGTTTCTATTTTCTTGTCATGTTTGCTTATGTTATGTGGTTTCTGATTTATATGTTTAGTGATGCATGTGTTTTTGGGTTGTTTTACTCGTGGATAAGTTTAACAAGCGCGATCACATTATTGTAAGGTAAATTAGGGTTTAGCTGTAAAATAAATAGTATTTAAAGTTTAGCTTGATCACATGTGATGTGCTTATGTTGTATTTGTCGGATAATTCTGGGTTTGAACTATCCGAGATGATGTATTTTCTTGACGTGCAGTTATTGCGTTTGCTTTGTGCATATGGTGATATGCAGATGATGTATTTGTCGGATAAATTCATGTTGAAATTATTTGAGGTTAACATATTTATACCAGCTCTTGCTTCTTCTTTTTTGCACTTACCTGCTGTAACACAAGCAGTAATAATTGCAATGATCTGACATGCTATACGCGGAAACATAATATATGACTAAAACCAGAATTAATGCCACACAATTGAAGGAGATTATAGGCTAGGTTTTAGTGAACAAGTTTTAGCTTCTTTGAAAGCCTGTATTCATGGGAATAGCATGCCATTGCAAACCTTAATCTCAGTTCTGGTCATATATTGAATCTGTCTTTTCTAATCTGTAGTTTTGAGCTGAAAGTACAACTCACTTTGACTGATTGTGGTTTTGCAGAGCTCTTACGACATTGAACATAATCCTTGATGCTACACACCAGATACTTCATTGAGCCCCAGTTTCCATCTACTGTTCCCTTAGAACTGTCATTGTCTCTTACCCGAGGATCAGTGGCATTTTAACCCATGCAGCCTGGTGGCACCATTTAGGTTCTGAACTCTGATGACTGAAGAAACCTAGGTACCTAAGGGTTGTAAGATGTGCTTGTGTGAACTTTTCTGTTTTTTCAGTTTTACATTTCTGATTGGGAGCATGTTGTCTGTATGCTACCTTCTCAGTAACTTTTCCTCTTGGATGTACTTCAAAAATCTTTGTTCCATGACTTCTCCTGCCTTTTTTCTTCTTTCTTTTGTGCACTCGCAACAATTATGGTTAACCTTTATCCCAGTAATTTCATCTGTACTCTAGAAAGTAGGAGTTGCTTGGAGGTTTTCTGATGCATGAACTTAAGCCCAGAGTGCAAAGCTCTTGTGCTCTATATATGTTATAGTTGGCTTGTGTTTCAAAAAAAAATAAAAAAATATGTTAAAAATATAGAGAATGTTTTAAATGTTTTAGATTTGAATAAGAATAAAAATATAGACGAAAATAAAAAAATAAATCCCATCTCTATGTATACTGAGTATTTATTTAGCAAGTAAGAACAAAATTAATCCAGTTTAGAGAACGGGACTTTAACCCTATTAGAGCCAAGACGCTCTGATGCTGAGCAGCTGAGAAATGGTTGATACCTGCATCGCGTGGAGACCCAGTAATCTTCATTCTTGTTCTTGACATTGGATATAAATCCCATTATTTTATACTAAATTATTTCATTATAATATTTATTAACCGTTTAAGACTTTTCACTTCAATCCTTGAAGTAGTATATTTGTATGAAACAATCCTTGAATTTCCATGCCGAGGACGGATCCTCCACCTCTAATTTGTTTTGTTTTGTTTTTTTCTTTGAGTTTCCTTCTATTTTATTAGTTTTTCAATTAGCTAATGGTTGTTTGGTATATTTCCTACAATCCCACAATTTGTTTTTATCATATTTCTTCAATTTGAGATTTATATTTCATGACAATTACACCGAAACAAATTTGATAAAGCACTAACATCTTCCTTCAAAAATTATCATCATTAACCTTCGATGATTAACTTGCAAAAGATGAAGGTGTCTGAATAATGAGTTCATGGTTGATGGTATATCACGTTTCAATTATTAATAATTTTTTATTGATTTTATCTTGCTTTAAAATCAATCATAATTCTTTATCTTGTATTTACAAAATTTAATATTCATAATTATGTTGGTGTGAAATAGTAATAAAAAATTCAACTATTAAGTAGAGAATAATGAGGTTATTTAATCAATAGTAGTGGACTCATTTATTAAAATTAAGCATATAGATTGCTTGAGCTTCTCGTTATTAATTATTATTATTATTTTTAGAAATTTATCAAAATAATATTTTATTATTATTAAAAATTTATTTTTAATACGAATATGCTAAATCGATATGAAAATACAGAAAAATAATTAAAACCAATAAAATAAATCAATTTTAAAAAAAAAAGAGCAGAGAGACCTCATTGAACAACTCGTAAGCGAGCCACAAAAAGATTCCGCAAACCTCACTTTCTTCCGATCATTTAGTTCTTGGATTATATGTAACTAAAACTTCATCATAGCTGAATTAGTAGGCATGCAACCAAGTAGAAAATTATACAGAACTCTTCATGCTTCTACATCTTCCTCATCAACATAAAATAGTTTTTATCAAGCTGAAACCTGGCAAGCGAGCTAGGACTCCCCCTCAGCAACAGTTGAAGTCCACCAAATGAAATGTAGATCTCCCTAAAGCCAAAAAAAAAGAGATACATATATCAGTTACAAGACCAATAGCCATATACCTGGATGAAATAAGCTATCCCATAATCTATTATGAATGAAGATGCATTATGACTTCTAAACAGACTCGACGAAAGCGACTTTTGTGTAATTACAAGTATGGCACATACAACTTGAAATCAGCTCCTGAACCTTCCTTGTCAATTTTGTAAAGTTTCCCGTGTGTCACATACTCAAACTTGTCTTCTTTGGATGGTTGCTTACCCTGTAAGAGGATGGGATACAGCAAGTAGGCAGCATTAATAGAAATGATTTGTAAGATCGCAATATTAAAAGAAACAAATAAACAAACATCACTAACATAATGTAAATTTGTTTCTACTACATTGTTCAAGTATGTTATTGCTGAGATCCTGCCCTAACACATAGCCTCAGATCATTGTATCAGCCCCAATTTGTTTTAGTGACCTAATAGCAATAGAACTTCGATTTTGTCTAGAAAACTAGTAGACAAGTTCACATCATGCAAATCAACTAATAAACTTTCAAGGTCGCTATTCCATCATTACAGGTTGGTTGTAATAACAGCACATGACTTGTACTTTTTGAAAACCAGGTAATTGTCAATGGCTTTGAAAAGAAAGTGAAAAAAAAAAAATGTTGTTAGTACTGATAATAAACCAAGACAAATACAGTGGAGGAATAAAATGCAAACATGTAGAAGAAACATAAGAATACAGAGTATCTAAGTCATTCCCAGCACCAAACATGTCAGAGTGATAACCAAAAACCAAAACAGAGAGAAGAGGATTACCTGCGCATTACGAGGGTCAACCGGAGTGCCATCAGTGTTCAATGTTTCAGTTAATAGGACTAAATACCTTGATTTTTCTTCAATAGGATAAATCTCCGTGTGTACATCAAGCACCATGTACAAATCCCCCTTCTCACTGCGAGATAAAACACGAGAAACTACAAAAGCATAGTTTACAAACTATAATTAGTCCAGAAAAAGTACAAATGAACACAAGTTTATCAGTCTTATTAGTTCTATCAATTTTTGCAAAGGAAAGTCAACATATGCCGATTAGAAACTCGAATAACCCAACCAGAATTACAGTAGGAAGGGATTTAGTGCCAATTCAGTTAAATAACATACAATATAAATATCTCACAATAAAAGGTCAAATTTCAACCCCGAAAATCGCCAAATAATACATTCATTCCAAGAAAACTACTTAATATTTGAAAAAACCCCGTTGCAGTAGAGATCAAAGCAAACATTAATTTCTTAATGGTAAAACTATATTGCAAGATATCGACAAAGAACTAAAATTCAAGTCCTCGTGGAAAAAAAATTAAAGAGAAACAAGACCCTTTTATTCATACCAACTTACTAGCAGTAGAAATCCCAAAACAAAACCAAGAACATAGTAAAAAAACTTATTCTACTTAATCGAGTTTTTAATTCAACCATAAAGCACCAACCTTTAGCAAAGAAAAAACTAACAAGTACTAACAACCCAGAAAAGAACTGAGAAAAACAAAGTGATCAAACTAAATAATACAGGGAAAGAGCCAATAGAGTTCAAAGGAAAAAAAACACAAACCTTTGTCATATTTCTTGCCATCAGGGTTGAGCTTCTCGATGACAAAGAAGTCAAGCAAATCTTCCATTCGCAAAAGATGATACCTTTCAAAGCAAAGAGATAACATATAAGAAACCCAAGAGAGAAACAAAAATGAAAATGTAAACAACCACAGCAGTTGTCACAAAAATCGCTTGAACCTAAAATCTACGAACCGAGAAAGAAAGAGAGCAAGTAAGAGCAAACCAGGGAGCTAGGCGGTGATCATTTTCGGTTCGGTTCAGTTTTTATCTAAAAAAATAACCAAAATAAAATTTTGAAAAACTAAAAAATTTGAACCGGAACCAGTTCAAACCGACCGGTTTCAAGTCAACACATTGATGTTCTTGGTCACACAATATTCTATGAGCATTTATTTGTTTTGCTACCTGTTCAAACTTCGCAGCAAGTAAGTTTGTACTCGTATGTTCCATGATGACTTATGTCTTGACAATTCATTTTAAAAGAATGTCTTGCTTGTCCTACAGTGAAGTTGTGGTGTAAAAAAATGGGACATTTCTTTCCAAAACAAAGAATGCGAGTCTTGAATTTCATGTGATGTTAATGATCGGCCTTGTTGTCCAATGCTTATCTCCCAAATGAACCCATAAGTCTGTTATGATTGCTTTGGCATATTGATGTTAGTGTTCCCTTTGAAGTGAATTCAGGTCATGTATGATTACTGCTTTGTTGATTAATCATAGACAGTCAAGAACTTTCAAATGCTGTAGTTTCTAAATTTCAATTACATTTCAGAAATGTTTTTGACTTTTTTCTTTTGTAACTTCTCATGATATTGTTATAGTATTCCATTTTAAATGTACTATTCGAATATCATTACTTTGTGTGAACACGTTAGAGTAGTAGCTAACATAGTAAAGCTCAGATACTATGCCTGTCAGGACAACAAATGCAGCTCCAGCTCCAAAACTTCCAAGCCAACAGCGGAAACCCAGATGAAAAAAAGAGCAAAAACAAAAAATGAAAAACCCAAGTGGAAGAAAGTACCTAGCTTGAAAAGATCAGGAAAGCTGAAAGAAGATTTGAACTTTAGCAACAAAAACACTGTACACGGAGAGCTCCTTGTAATGAAATACTGGGGAAGCTTGGCAGCCTCAGAATCTGAGCATGGATTTCACAGAACATTAATATAACGCAAATGCAAATTTGCTTCTAATAATTCCCGAGAAAATAACCAGTAGCAGTGGGTGCATATATTCTTACTGTTGGAACTTCTTCAGGCTTCTTATCCAACAAAACAGCACGAACTTGAAGATTGAAGATGAAGAAATCATACCTGGTGTCCTGGGTTGTTAGATATGTATCAAGCCGAGAGTGTGAGAGATTGAGATTTGAGAGTTGTAGCTTGTGAGGGCATTTAGAGGGGGGGGGGGGGGGGCGGCGGCTGCTGGATGCAGAAGGATGGGGAATGCTAGGGTTAAAAAAAGAGGGCTTTGGCTTTGGGGGGGCTGCTGGATGCAGAAGGATGGGGAATGCTAGGGTTAAAAAAAAGAGGGCTTTGGCTTTTAGGGGGGGCGGGGGGCGGGGTGCTGGATGCAGAAGGATGGGGAAGGATGGGGAATGCTTAAAAAAAGAAGGCTTTGGCTGGGGGGGGGGGGGGGGGGGGGGGTGCTAGGGTTAAAAAAAGAGGACTTTCAAGTTTTTTTTTTTTTTAAATTGAACCCGTTCAGTTCGGTTCGGTTGCCAAAGGATGGGGAATGCTAGAGTTAAAAAGAGGATTTTTATAGTATTTTTTTTTAAATTGAACCGGTTCAGTTCAGTTCGGTTCGGTTGTAGAAGGATGGGGAATGCTAGGGTTAAAAAAAGAGGACTTTTATAGTAACTTTTTTTAAATTGAACCGGTTCAGTTCGGTTTGGTTTTACGTTTTTTCAAAATTTTTTAAAGGGGGGTTGCTAGGGTTAAAAAAGAGGACTTTCAAGTTTTTTTTTTTAAATTGAACCGGTTCAGTTCGGTTCGGTTGCTGAAGGATGGGGAATGCTAGGGTTAAAAAGAGGACTTTTATAGTATTTTTTTTTAATTGAACCGGTTCAGTTCGGTTCGGTTGTAGAAGGATGGGGAATGCTAGGGTTAAAAAAAGAGGACTTTCAAGTTTTTTTTTTTTAAATTGAACCGGTTCAGTTCGGTTCGGTTGCCGAAGGATGGGGAATGCTAGGGTTAAAAAGAGGATTTTTATAGTATTTTTTTTTAAATTGAACCGGTTCAGTTCAGTTCGGTTCGGTTGTAGAAGGATGGGGAATGCTAGGGTTAAAAAAAGAGGACTTTTATAGTAACTTTTTTTAAATTGAACCGGTTCAGTTCGGTTTGATTTTACGTTTTTTCAAAAAAATTTAAGGGGGGGTTGCTAGGGTTAAAAAAAGAGGACTTTCAAGTTTTTTTTTTTAAATTGAACCGGTTCAGTTCGGTTCGGTTGCCGAAGGATGGGGAATGCTAGGGTTAAAAAAAGAGGACTTTCAAGTATTTTTTTTTTAAATTGAACCCGTTCAGTTCGGTTCGGTTGCCAAAGGATGGGGAATGCTAGAGTTAAAAAGAGGATTTTTATAGTATTTTTTTTTAAATTGAACCGGTTCAGTTCAGTTCGGTTCGGTTGTAGAAGGATGGGGAATGCTAGGGTTAAAAAAAGAGGACTTTTATAGTAACTTTTTTTAAATTGAACCGGTTCAGTTCGGTTTGGTTTTACGTTTTTTCAAAATTTTTTAAAGGGGGGTTGCTAGGGTTAAAAAAGAGGACTTTCAAGTTTTTTTTTTTAAATTGAACCGGTTCAGTTCGGTTCGGTTGCTGAAGGATGGGGAATGCTAGGGTTAAAAAGAGGACTTTTATAGTATTTTTTTTTAATTGAACCGGTTCAGTTCGGTTCGGTTGTAGAAGGATGGGGAATGCTAGGGTTAAAAAAAGAGGACTTTCAAGTTTTTTTTTTTTAAATTGAACCGGTTCAGTTCGGTTCGGTTGCCGAAGGATGGGGAATGCTAGGGTTAAAAAGAGGATTTTTATAGTATTTTTTTTTAAATTGAACCGGTTCAGTTCAGTTCGGTTCGGTTGTAGAAGGATGGGGAATGCTAGGGTTAAAAAAAGAGGACTTTTATAGTAACTTTTTTTAAATTGAACCGGTTCAGTTCGGTTTGATTTTACGTTTTTTCAAAAAATTTTAAGGGGGGGTTGCTAGGGTTAAAAAAAGAGGACTTTCAAGTTTTTTTTTTTAAATTGAACCGGTTCAGTTCGGTTCGGTTGCCGAAGGATGGGGAATGCTAGGGTTAAAAAGAGGACTTTTATAGTATTTTTTTTTAATTGAACCAGTTCAGTTCGGTTCGGTTGTAGAAGGATGGGGAATGCTAGGGTTAAAAAAAGAAGACTTTTATAGTATTTTTTTTAAAATTGAACCGGTTCAGTTCGGTTTGGTTTTACGTTTTTTCAAAATTTTAATCGGTTTTTTTTCGGTTCGGTTTTTTCAGTTATTTTTTTTCGGTTTTCTCAGTTTAATCGGTTTTTCAAGTTTTTTTTTTAAATTGAACCGGTTCAGTTCGGTTCGGTTGCCGAAGGATGGGGAATGCTAGGGTTAAAAAGAGGACTTTTATAGTATTTTTTTTTAATTGAACCAGTTCAGTTCGGTTCGGTTGTAGAAGGATGGGGAATGCTAGGGTTAAAAAAAGAGGACTTTTATAGTATTTTTTTTTAAATTGAACCGGTTCAGTTCGGTTTGGTTTTACGTTTTTTCAAAATTTTAATCGGTTTTTTTTCGGTTCGGTTTTTTCAGTTATTTTTTTTCGGTTTTCTCAGTTTAATCGGTTTTTCAGTTTTTTTACTCACCCCTACTTCCTTCTGTGTTTTAAAGTTTTATTTGTATACTACATGTCGGTCGATCAGGGGTTTCTAATGAACAACTTGAGGCCCAGTTTATGGAAGTTTTGAGCTTCAAATCATGATTAAATATTTCAATCCGGCCTAATTTCATCTATGGCTCAACTTTTTTTTTTTTTGAAGAGAGTGTTTAAAAATATGGTAGCAATTGAGGTTCAAAATAATTTTTTTTTTAGAACTGCATCAAATAAAGATTACCAGTTTGAGTATCATTAAATATTTCAATTCGGCCTAATTTCATCTACACCTCAACTTCTTTTTTTTTTTGAAGAGTGTTTAAAAATATGGTAGCAATTGAGGTTCAAAGTATTTTTTTTTGTTAGAAATGCATCAAATAAAGATTACCAGTTTGAGTATCACAAATCTCAGGGCCACTAAAAACTTCCATGGTCGTTAACTTTAGGGCATCGGGGGATTAGTCGAGATGCGCGTAAGCTGGCCCGGACATCCACGATTAACAAATTTTTTTTTTTTTGTGATAAACAAGAAAGAAGACATGTGATTTTTGTATCTTTAATATCTAAATAAATATACGCGCTGGATGCAGAAGGATGGGGAATGCTAGGGTTAAAAAAAGAGGACTTTTACAGTATTTTTTTTTAAATTGAACCGGTTCAGTTCGGTTTAGTTTTATGTTTTTTCAAAATTTTAATCGGTTTAATCGGTTTTTTTTCTGTTCGATTTTTTCGGTTATTTTTTTTCTGGTTTTCTCGGTTTAATCGGTTTTTCAATTTTTTTGCTCACCCCTACTTCCTTCTTTGTTTTAAGGGTTTATTTGTATACTACATGTCGGTCGATCAGAGATTTCTAATGAACAACTTGAGGCCCAGTTTATGGAAGTTTTGAGCTTCGGATCATGATTAAATATTTCAATCCGGCCTAATTTCATCTACGGCTCAACTTTTTTTTTTTTGAAGAGAGTGTTTAAAAATATGGTAACAATTGAGGTTCAAAGTATTTTTTTTGTTAGAAATGCATCAAATAAAGATTACCAGTTTGAGTATCACAAATCTTAGGGCCACTAAAAACTTACATGGTCGTTAACTTTAGGGCATCGAGGGATTAGTCGAGATGCGCGTAAGCTGGCCCGGACATCCACGATTAACAAAAATTTTTTTTTGTGATAAACAAGAAAGAAGACTTGTGATTTTTGTATCTTTTATATTTAAATAAATATACGCGCTGGATGGGGAATGCTAGGGTTAAAAAAAAAGGACTTTTATAGTATTTTTTTTAAAATTGAACCGGTTCAGTTCGGTTCGGTTTTACGTTTTTTCAAAATTTTAAACGGTTTAATCAGTTTTTTTTCGGTTATTTTTTTCGATTTTCTTGGTTTAATCGATTTTTCAGTTTTTTTGCTCACCCCTACTTCCTTCTGTGTTTTAAAGATTTATTTGTATACTACATGTCGGTCGATAAGGGATTTCTAATGAACAACTTGAGGCCCAGTTTATGGAAGTTTTGAGCTTCGAATCATGATTAAATATTTCAATCCGGCATAATTTCATCTACAGCTCAACTTTTTTTTTTGTTTGAAGAGAGTGTTTAAAAATATGGTAGCAATTGAGGTTCAAAGTATTTTTTCTTTTTAAAAATGCATCAAATAAATATTACCAGTTTGAGTATCACAAATCTCAGGGCCACTAAAAACTTACATGGTCGTTAACTTTAGGGCATCAGGGGATTAGTCGAGATGCACGTAAGCTGGCCCGGACATCCACGATTAACAAAATTTATTTTTTTTGTGATAAACAAGAAAGAAGACATGTGATTTTTGTATCTTTAATATCTAAATAAATATACGCGTTGGATGAGGAATGCTAGGGTTAAAAAAAGAGGACTTTTATAGTACTTTTTTTTTAAATTGAACCGGTTCAATTTGGTTCGGTTTTATGTTTTTTCAAAATTTTAATCAGTTTTTTTCAGTTCGGTTTTTTCAGTTATTTTTTTTCCGGTTTTTTCACTTTAATCGGTTTTTCGATTTTTTTGCTCACCCCTACTTCCTTTTGTGTTTTAAGGGTTTATTTGTATACTACATGTCGGTCGATCAGGGATTTCTAATGAACAACTTGAGGCCCAGTTTATGGATGTTTTGAGCTTCGGATCATGATTAAATATTTCAATTCAGCCTAATTTCATCTACGACTCAACTTTTTTTTTTTTGAAGAGAGTTTAAAAATATGATAGCAATTGAGGTTCAAAGTATTTTTTTTTATAGAAATGCATCAAATAAAGATTACCAGTTTGAGTATCACAAATCTTAGGTCCATTAAAAACTTACATGGTCGTTAACTTTAGGGCATCGGGGGATTAGTCGAGATGCGCGTAAGCTGGCCCAGACATCCAAGATTAACAAAAAAATTTTTTTGTGATAAACAAGAAAGAAGACATGTGATTTTTGTATCTTTAATATCTGAATAAATATACGAGAAGCAACTGAAATTAAAGACGGGGAGGATGACTAAAAATAAGAGTTTGTATATCAGGTGGACCTTTTTGCTAACAAGGTTCTTCTTGGTTTTGATGATAATACTATTTTTCGAGAGAACCTTTTTTAAAAAGAGAAAGATGATACGAATCAAGTTAGGTATGAGTTTGGCCTTAAAATATCTATTAACTAGTTTTGCGAGATCATACATATCTCTAAAAAAAATACATTAGATTAATATGAAATTTTACAAAGAGATATTAGACATATAGAATTATATTTTGGTCAATTTTCAAGTCAAATGGAGTTCAAAAAAATATTATTTTAGAGGGTCGAAGTTACTATATGAATCTTATCAAATCTGTCAAACTAGACCTTCATATACGGTTTGGAATATATCTAGAGATACGAGTGGAATTTTGCTGTGTTTCAAGTCCAGAAAATAAACATCTTAATCTTTTCAATCATATATGATATGCCAAGTAATTCATTCATACAAGAGATAACGATGTGTTTGAATTTAAGTCTGAAATCTGCCAAAAATATGCAAAAAATAAAGATTCGAGCTATATGGAGGAATTTCAGTATAAAGACTTTGTTTTATTATCCTATTATATTTATTTATTTTTGAATAATTATTTTTAGTTTGAGTTTGTTCTGGTCAATTAGATATTATTTTAAAACGAAAGGAACTCATAACCTCTCACCTAAAAACCTCACCAATCACTCAAGATCTTAATAAAAGCAAACCATGAAAACCACAAATACAAGCTGAAATAAAAAGAGAAGACGCAAGACTAGAAAGAGAAAGCTAAGTGAGGTAAAGAGAGAAAGGTCCACAACTTCAAGCTAATTGATCTCCCATCTCCAATGATGGCGAGCAACACCATTAGTATCGGTGGGGAGAATAAGAACTGGTGCACCCTTTAAAAGTTGTCACACACCTCCAGTCCTTGTCGGTGCATGGGAAAACATGTTAACAACCCTTGTGGTCCTCTTATACATGAGGCATAACTGCCACCACTGCTTCCATCGGCTTCTAGTAGTTTCGGTTCACATTCCATCCATTATTGAAGGTTGAACTTCTGAACCCTTAAATCATGACACCTTGATCTTATTTTGTGTATGGGTTATCGTTAAACATTGTGTAATATTTTCATTATTTATATATATGTGTTTGAATGATTTGAGTAGACAAATACTTGATTGTTTGTGATTTTAACTTGATAAGATTCTAAGTTGAATTTTTTGGTGTATACTAATTTTATGTGAGTGAGATATGGTTTTGTGATGGATTTTGTTGAATTTTTAATGTGTGGTTGCGTTTGTAATGAACTTTAAGAAAATTTGATTAAGGATTTAATTTTACAATAATTAAGATTTTATTGTTAAACCATTGGATTGTGGAGTTTATTGAATACATGGATTGATTTTGTTTAGGTTTAATTGAATGGGTAAATATTACTTTGAAATAAAAGGAATTATGTGATGTTTATGATTGGATCTTATAGTGATATTATGAGATATTTTTATGATTTTGAATAGTGCCATTGAATTGATTGTGATTTTGTTGAATTTAAAAAAAAATGTACATTATTGGTTAAATTATTAGATTAAAAATGGTTTATAAATTTATGGTTAATAATTGAGTTATGATTTTTGAAAATGAAATAGATTTGTATGAATGATTGTGAAATATTATTGATGAGTTTTGTTAGTGTTGATTAGATTATAAAAATATAATTTTGAGATGATGAATAATGAGAATTGCATTGATTTTGAAAATAATTTTGATACGTGCATGTGTGAAAGGATTGGAAAATATAAAAGCATATCATTATTTTTAATTTGAATTTGTTAGATTTATAAATGTGTAAGTTAAGTTGTTAGATCTACAAAATGATTGACAAACTTGCAAGCTTGAATTGTAATGATGTATGAATGGGCAAAGCCTACTTTCGTCATCCATATGGGTTCAATGCCCATTTTAAAACCCAATAAAAAAAATTTTCATTATTCACTTTTAATATTTCAGTACATGGACTCATAGCGAGCAAATACTTGGATATTAATATGAAATGTCCCTCACCATAATTTTCTTAAAGAAAAGTAACAATGAAATTTTCAATTAAGAGTAAAACTAAATTTCCTGAAATACTCACCAATTAGAGTTATTTTCAATCCAACATTCTATAGCATTAGAATTAGGAATATCTAAGGTATCATAGGACAAATAAACTTCTTCAATGCACCTTCTTTGGATTTTTTCCAGGATTTGGGTCGGTTCTATAGACCTAACATAGGTATATTAGTACATTTATGGACATAACTTAAGTTGTAATCTAGAATGAACACCTTAGAGTTATCAACCCATCAATCAGTTGGAAGTGGCAAAAACCAACCAGAATTTTATAACAGATAGGTATTTAATTTTTATTCAGGGTTTTACCATCTTAGTAGACTCGTATTCACCCAATAGATAGACTACAAGTAATTTAAACATAACAAGACCTTAACAATTTAAGACAAGATAGGCAATGCAATTTACTTCTGGTATGATGCTTTAGGGACGATAATATATTTTCTTTATCATAATCAGTCAATTACCAGTTAGGGTTTCTAGTAATCACAATACTAGATGACAACTCCTTTTTCATAAGAATAGACCTTTCCCATCTAAAAACATTAAAAAAATCTTTTCCTTCAAATTCCAAGGAAATAGAGCAGGTCATCATGATGTCGGGTATCAATAAAAACAAATAAAAAGGTGAGGTGAGTGCTTTATTGTTCATATGAATAGGAAAGTATCATCACAAACCCTTTTTTTTTTTTTGTATATTATATATATTATCTCAGATCTTAATCCAAAGGTATGGTAGAAAAAAATAATTTGTTAACAATGCATCTAAATTTAGATGTAGACTAGTTTTTAACCCCGCCCTTCACCACAAGCAATGTTTCATTAGTGAGTAGTAACATTATTGATGGCAGCCTCTATAAATTACAAGAGAACCTTCTCCTCATAAACCTTATCAATCAAAGAACCAATAAGGGCATTATATTATACCTTTTGAGTAGTTTGAAATTATCACAAAAAACCCAGCATAAATAAAAAAAAAGTTTGAAGGACAATGTATTTACTTAGCTACCTTTAAGGAGAGACCATAAATATATTGTTATAACATGGGCTAAGTTTAAAAGTTTAAGGAAGAGGATATTTGACAATAGACAAATAACATCCAAATTTGCCATATTTACCCAACTTGCCTACTCTCCATCGTAGTTTTAAAATCCAAAAACTAGAGTTTAGAGTTTCATGATTTCAGTTTGTTTGGAACGCGTTTCAAGCTGTGTTTTTTAAAAAATTAATTTTTTTTGTTTTAATTTTTTTTTTTTGTATTTTCCGATCGTTTTGATGTGTTGATGTTAAAAATAAAAAAAATATATATTATTTTGATGCATTTCTAAAAAAAAACACTTTGAACCTCAATTGCTACCATATTTTTAAACACACTCTTCAGAAAAAAAAAAAGTTGAGCCGTAAATGAAATTGGGCTGGATTGAAATATTTAATCATGATCCAAAGCTCAAAACTTCCATAAACTGGGCCTCAAGTTGTTCATTAGAAATCCTTGATCGACCGACATATAGTATACAAATAAACCCTTAAAACATAGAAGGAAGGGTTTTGCCAAGTTCAGACCCTCTCCGCCTAGCTCCCTGGTTTGCTCTTACTTGCTCTCTTTCTTTCTTGGTTCGTAGATTTTAGGTTCAAGCGATTTTTGTGACAACCGTTGTGGTTGTTTACATTTTCATTTTTGTTTTTCTCTTGGGTTTCTTATATGTTATCTCTTTGTTTTGAAAGGTATCATCTTTTGTGAATGGAAGATTTGCTTGACTTCTTTGTCATCGAGAAGCTCAACCCTGATGGCAAGAAATATGACAAAGGGTTGTGTTTTTTTTCCTTTGAACTCTATTGGCTCTTTCACTATATTATTTAGTTTGATCACTTTGTTTTTCTCAGTTCTTTTCTGGGTTGTTAGTACTTGGTAGTTTTTTCTTTGCTAAAGGTTGGTGCTTTATGGTTGAATTAAAAACTCGATTAAGTAGAATAAGTTTTTTTACTATGTTCTTGGTTTTGTTTTGGGATTTCTACTGCTAGTAAGTTGGTATGAATAAAAGGGTCTTGTTTCTCTTTAATTTTTTTTCCACGAGGACTTGAATTTTAGTTCTTTGTCGATATCTTGCAATATAGTTTTACCATTAAGAAATTAATGTTTGCTTTGATCTCTACTGCAACGGGGTTTTTTCAAATATTAAGTAGTTTTCTTGGAATGAATGTATTATTTGGCGATTTTCAGGGTTGAAATTTGACCTTTTATTGTGAGATATTTATATTGTATGTTATTTAACTGAATTGGAACTAAATCCCTTCCTACTGTAATTCTGGGTTGGTTTATTCGAGTTTCTAGAAAAAAAAGGTATTTATATTAATATTTATATTGAAACGAACCGGTTAAACCAGCACTTAAAAAAAGGTATAAAAAGAAAATTGTGTCCAACCCTAAATCAACATTCACTAAGCCAAAACTAGCTCTCTCATCTATCTTGCATTATGTTTTCTAACAAATGTTAGAATTGCCTCTAAGGCCAAATTATATGTGAGATCCATTCCCATTTCAGGTTAAAACCATGTTTAATTTTGTGATTTAACACTACTACTTTAATATGTTATAAAAAACCAAATAAAAATAAATGAGAAATTATTATAAATGAACATTTGAATTTGAATAGCAAAAGTTTCAAACTATTCCCAAAATAGTTTGTAGATTGGGCTATGAGCTTATAGGCTCATGACTCATGAGTTTGGACTTGGGTTTGGTTAATGAAAAAATATTTTGCAATCATATCGTTGTTTAATCAATAATAGTTTTTGGTTCATATCTAAATATTGTACTTTCTTATTTTGTCACGACTGCAGGGATCTACAAATTATAATGCTTTAGTATAAACATGACATAAAATAAAAATAAATGAAGCCCTACACCGCAAGATTGGATACATCTATGTATTGAATCAAGCTTCAACAACAAGAAGTTTTGCACTTTGAAAGAGAAGGAAAATTCAGATATCAATTCTTTTATCCAAATGAACAGGTTTTACAAAAGAGGGTCAATGTTTCATTAGTTATGTTTATAAACATGTCTTAATCTGTCAAGTTTATACGCAAAAAACATGAAGCATGACACTTTGACATAGTTTTGAGTTAAATGTGTGAAAAAACATGTTGGGACAAGTCCAATAGAGAACAAACAACAACAAAAAATTTAGTAGAGCCTGCTTTTAACATGTACAGGAGACTTTTGAAAAAAAATGAGACCATTCTAGTGACCCACTATACCCACTACAATGCAACGATCTTGTCATTGTTGATTATAAAAGGGAAGAAAAAAAAGTCGTGCCATAATCACAAAAGCAGTAGGCATGTTCAAAAGTGAAAACGATGTTTATGGGACTAATAACAGATTTTCTCTTGGCATTCGTGAAAAGGAGGGAAGACCTTGATCTTAAGGTATTTTATATGCCACAATTAATAATTACATGCATTTTCTATGTTTTCCTTCCTTTTCAAATTAAATGAGCATCTTTATCACGCTTCAAAGTGTATAGCAGTCCATTGGAGATGTTACACACATAATTATTCATCTCAGTATATATGTATGGATCCTGCCTGCCTGTATTAATCAGTGGAATGGTATAATCATGGACTTCGTGTTTTTAATTCCATCATTCTAGAAAGCCTTTTTTTTTTTAATAATAACTACAATAGGGGATCTGAGTTCAATAAACTAGAAAATGATTTTAAGTTTT
Source organism: Populus nigra (assembly GCF_951802175.1). Taxonomy (NCBI): domain Eukaryota; kingdom Viridiplantae; phylum Streptophyta; class Magnoliopsida; order Malpighiales; family Salicaceae; genus Populus; species Populus nigra. The sequence goes on along the minus strand of NC_084863.1, from coordinate 6,012,592 downwards.
GTTGATTCCCATTTGGCATCCAAACTAGAAATGACGAGTTAAGTTTCAATGATTAATCAAATATCAAGCTGATGATCATACTTGTGCAGGTGAGGCAGCTAAGAAGGGAACTAGGAGATGTTCAACAGGAGTATGATCGGCTTATGGTTGAATTAACATCATTAGATACGGTTAAGGAGGAAAAGCATTTAATAAAGCACCAATGGCTTTGAAAGATTCAGATTTCAACTTCATCAATACTACCTAGTGTAATTAGCTGTTTTCTTGCCATTTACAGAGTCATTTCATCTTTTTCATCGAACAAATGTAATGGTTATTTCTGATTGGAATGTAGGGAAAAATTATTTATTTTAGCTTCTTTAGTGATTTTCACTCTTTCATGCAATCATTAAATAGTCTTAGGCTTTCTTCTCTTTGACTTTTAATTGCAGTGACGCCTGACTTTTCTGATGCCATACTGGATGAGTTAAGACTTATCTATATGTATATATTTGAGTTTTCAAGTTCACTTGTTCTTTATGTTATTACCCAGGAACGCCAGAATTCAGCCACCATCCTCCAACGAAAAAAAAAAACCTAACAGAGAAAGACAGAGAGAAATCTTACAAGAAAGAAGTGAACTTTGCAGAGGAGATACAAGGGAAGGGTGCTTATATGGACTGCTGCCGAGGCCTAGGGGAGCTGTAAAATGTACCTGTACAACATACAATCAGAAGTTAGGGATGGTGTTGTAAAAATGGCAATGAACATAAACAAAACGATAGAAATTTTTTTTTAAAGGAAAACAGGAATTGAAAGAACATACTGAATGAAGATCTAGAGATGCAGATTAAAGAATGAAGATTGAAAGGCTGGGTGTGGCGTGTGGGAGCTTAGGAGGGGGCTAATGGTTTGCAAGATCTGGAGAATGGAGATGAAGATTGAAGAATAATTGAAACTTTGGAAGGGTGGCTGTGGCGTGTGGGAGCTTACCGGAGATTGGAAAAGACTGAACACTGAAGAGAGTGAGAGGGGTAGAGAAAGAGAAGGGAAGATTGCTTGCAGAGTTAACTGAGAAACCCTATTTTTTGCTCCAAATATATAGGGGGACACAAATGTAATTGTCTTAATCGAGACTCGGGTTGTGTAGAAGCAATATCCATACCCTATCCGAACCTGATTTTTTCATTTCGGGTATTACCTGATTTTGAATAGATAAAAAAAACTCATATTCATTCAAGTAAATTCAGATTAGTATTCATTGAGTCCATAGCCGGAATATTAGGGACGACATCTAGAATTTAAAAGGCAGATTTTTTTAATTTATAATACCTCCATTTTTTTCTTTTTATCAGAACTGGTTTGACTATTTCGTTTCAGCCCTATAAAACGAAACTAAACTAAATTTTCTTAAGAAATTATTCATTAGTTTTTTATCACTTTTTTTTTATTTGATCAATTTTTTGGTTTTTTAGTATAATTATTTTTCAATTTTTTTTAGTTTAATCAGTTTTTTGATATTTTCCTCACCACATGAAAAATGCATCTCATAAACTTAGCTTAAAGTAAGACGTTTTAATCAATTTTTTAATTTTTAATTTAATTATTTTTAGTTTAATTGGTTTTTGATATTTTCTATGCCTATTAAAGATGCCGTAAAATGCATCTCATAAGATTTCAAGTCTTGTACAGGTTCTTGGAGAGAACATGTTATCATCTAGATTATCTGAAAACAAGTATTGTAATCCTTGGAACATTTCCCCCCCTGCAAGGGGCCCGTTTGTGATGCAATTTTCAAGTTCTATTAATTGCTTCAATGCTTGCTCTGGAGAAGCCTCCTTTGTATGATCAAATATCAGTACAAAGAGGCTTCCTTGGATTGGAACTAAGTTTCAAAACCCAAGAATTCAATGGTAGGAGGTTCCGATCAAATTTTGAAGTTGTTCGGTGCTGTTTCAAGAACAGAACCTGGATCAAATTTTAAAACTATAGATTCTGTTCACTTTATTCTAGCATTCTTCAGATGCGCCACCATCAGGGGAATATGGACTGGATGCGAAAATAGTTTGAATTGGAAAAGGGCTACAATCCCGCAATGGTGGTAATCTATTGGATAATTAAACAAGCTCATATTTACCACCAATTTGTTTCGAAAGTCATCAATGATTTTCCCAGGCATCTGTATATGCTGATTGCTAGTTGCTGCGCAGCAAGGCAGGTTAGATCATATGGATGAAGGTTGTGCCTTAACTCTGCCGTTAAACACGAGATAGTTCATCTTGGGTCCACAATCTGTGAGACATTTGAGATTTAGCATTACTTGTTCACTTAGACTCGTTACAAGCATTTGAAAATTGAAGCCATAATTCAGTTTGGTAGAGAAAATAGGCAGCTGACTTTTCTTCATTTTGTTTTACTGAAAAGGAAAGGGCTTCGAGGTAGTTGGTGGAGTCCACCACCCCCACAGACATTGCTCTACGCCACCTGCTAATTCGGCTACAACTATGGCTACTAAAACGGCAGAGCAACCAATCGGTGGTGATATTTGTGGACAGTCGGCATAAAGATTTTCTTCATCTGCAAACCAGCGTTGCCCTTGTCCAGAGCCACTATGTGATGCCCCCTAAAAACTAATCCCTTTTCTGAGGTCAAGCTGGGAATGCATTTGACAATTTTCCTGAAAGAAAGATGGTGTCAAGCTAACCTGAAAAAAGGTTTTCAATGGCGAAGCCGCCACAGAGTTGAAAACCCATAAAGCAAGTAATTTTCATAAGCATTAAGTCCCGAAAATGAAGTCCGGGCAGAGTTTTCATGTGGCTGAAGTTGTACTATATGATTGAGTTGACAATTTCAGGAAAAGGTAAATAAGAGTTCCTGTACATTTCCAATTTTACAACAATGAAAGAAAAAAGAGAGTAAAATAGAGCCATTCTTTGTTCATGAAAATCAATCCCCTTAGTTTGTGTTTTTCATAAAGAATGGCGAGACCCTTTTCTGAGCTTTCTACGGAAAGGCCTGCAAGCTACAATGCTAAGATCAACTGCAGCTGCAAGTGCCATAAAGATTGCAGCATCCTCCACACATGTCGCATGTCGCATGGCTAACTGAACCAATGGCTTGCTGTGCTTCCCTTCCCCCTGCACTCGACAGCTCATAACAAAACCACCAACAATGGGACCAAGTCCTGAAAAATCTCCGCTACTTTGTGGGCTTGGTATTGGAGTTGCTGCAGTTCGCAACTGCCTGTCAGTGTCTATGAAAAATTCCCCACCCTTTTCAGCACTGATGAGGATCTCAGATATGAGAACCTCACCACCTTCCTGGCCTTCAGACAGGAGGTGAAATCTGCAGCAAATGGAGTCTCTGATGCCACGTTCACACCATACCTCAAGCTTTCCCCATGGCTGCCAGCTGTCAGGCCTGCAAGCATCTGGACGAACAATCAACCAAGCTCCTGGGTTGGACCTAGCAACCCAATCACAACCTGTTGCTGGCACAAAGGGAGTTGTTATGAAGGTTGCTGCAACAGCCGAGCCAAAAAGATCATGTATCTTCACCTTCCACCCCTTCCGTTCTCTTCTTTCTGTTTCAACATCAGCACCATCATCGGAAGTTGACCAATAGGTACTCAAGGGATCTACCTGGGTGACCCTGTCAATTCATAACCATCAAAAGTTTCATTAACGATGACCTAATAATTAGAACAATGGCAGGGGCATCATGTTAAGTTGTTGGACCACTAAACTACGAAGAAACTAATACCAAACCAGAGTGCAAAATGAGACGGTTGTCATGGAAAAGAACTGCTCCCTAAATGCTTCACGGGAATCAAATAGGGTACAAGAAAAACTGCAGTTACTTCTGTTTTTTTCCCCCTCTCTTTTTCCCTCTCAAGTTCTTTATAGTGCACATGGACTGTGCACATACAAAGTTGTACTGGCTAGAGATATTCAATTGAGAATCAGCTCCAAAAATCATTGTAGCCAAAGGAATGTGGAAATCTTAGCAATCTAGGAAATCTAGCGCAAGATAAGCAATTGACAAACATTATGTAAAAAGAGAACACATAATTCATACCACTTGTCTCGACTAAATTTGCAACTGAATATGGGCTGCTTGATTGAGCCCTGCAGCTGAACAATCGGAGGACTCGATGTGGTCACATCTTCAAACTGGAACACATATCTTGGATCAGGATCCAGTTTCACTCTCAAATGAAGTTCAGCTCCAGGTTTTCCACTCTCCTTGTTTTGGCCAATACCTATCCAGCCACTAAAAAGAATCACCGGTTTCCCCTCACCCCATTCAGGGCCTACTTCCAGCTTAAATGTTCCTATCTGCTGCCTTTTGATGCCAGCACCACAATGTGATCCCTTTCTCCCTGTGAAAACAGCAATCTCAAGACATGCCTGATTAGCATAAAAACAGCCAGGTGTCAGTAATGCTTTCAGATCCGATTCTTCAAGATAAAAAATTGAGGCAATGCTGTGAATTTCAGGTGCCACTTCAGGTGAGGATAACAAAGGGACCGCTATTGTTTGCACAGGGAAACCTCGAAGTCGTATCTCACATGAACACGGAGCAGAGAATGCCTGGAGTCCAGATTGTGCAGAATTTAAAGTTGTTCCAGAAATTCTCAGCCCAAGGGAGCCTATTGACAACCTGATGAAAGCCTGAGGATCCATTATGGTCACAAATCTTTCTCCATTGGATCAAAAGCTCTATGCATAGCCAGTTCAGGTATTCTGTCACAGCAGACAAGTAACAATCAATCTCATTCTGAGAATAAAATGCAGTTAGTCAATTCTGGAGATAATTGAATGTCATCATTTTATTAAAGAACAGTTTAGTTCTACTGGTGCTGCATTTTATATTATCAACCATGCACAGAGATATCTTATTACAAGCTCAATAAGGCTACTCAAAAAGAATTTTTCAATATTCTGGAATTTGTCAATTGTTGATGTTCAATGAGCAGGACAGCAATCCATATGCTACATGGAATACAGTCTTAACACGTCACAAAAGAGGAAGAATGGGCACTCATCATTTGGGATTACTAAGCCTAAGCTAACATGCATGGAAAAAGATAAGACAATTCAAGAAGACAAAAAAATTATTACTTCAAAACCAGGGACGGAAGATCCCAAATGCATAAAGGAACCAAAAGATCAAACCATGATAGATCTGAAATATCAAATATTCAGATTGAAGCAGATTTTAAATTTGCGAGTAAATGAATATTCAAGTCTTCTGGTTAATGCAATTCTTCTCATATTTTAATGTTCATTCTATTAGTCTAGAAAGAGCAACCACGAGAAGCTATACTGAAGCTTGATTTTCATCAGAAAGGCCTAAGGAGCTCAGTAAAGAAACATAATGAATGGAGGCCAAGAAAAAAAAACGAACATTTTACGAACAAACAAGACTAATCCAAAACATCCAGAAAAGTTAGGATTTCCATCTACTATCACATGTACTTTTAAATTGTCAAAACTAGATTAAAAAAAAACAAAAAGCACAGACAAGGTAAAGCAACATGGCGGCCCTATAACCATCTAGGTGGTGGTCTAGTGGTAAGAGCTTGGGACTAAGGGGTTTGCTCCCTCTTAGGTCTCAGGTTCAAACCCTATGACTGCTCATATGATGGCCACTGGAGGCTTACATGGTCGTTAACTTCAGGGCCCGTGGGATTAGTCGAGGTGCGCGCAAGCTGGCCCGGACACCCACGATAATCAAAAAAAAAAAAAAAAAAAACATGGCGGCCCTACATTGGAAGTTTCAAGCTTAAATCAACAAATAAAAACATATGGCACCATGTATGGTGTGACCCATTATCTTCTTTATTTTGTGCTCTTATCTGATTCACATAAAGACTTGAGAAAGATGACATGCATATAAATGGCAATGGTCCAGTTAGAATCTAATTCATTCCCCAGGGAATTGATATAATCCAATCACACTTGTAAAACAAAACAGAGAGAAGAACCGCCAATTGCTGGTGTCACATTAGATTTTCTTAAACTTGGTGAAGTATTGACTAAGATTTAGCTTCAATAGAAAGATCACAAAATCTTCCGATCATTAAAGAGTTCTGAACATTTTACCCTGCTCCAAGACATTTAATTTTACAAGTTAAATCGTGATTTTAACAACTTTACTTATACCTTATACATGAAAGAATTATAAGGGTTGTTAACATGTTTTCCCATGCACAAACAAGTATCTTTATATAAAATTTTAGTTTAATCTAATGTATTTTTTTAGAGATATGCATGATCTCGAAAAATTAGTTAGTATATATTTTAGGGTCAAACTCAGACCTGACTTAATTTGTATCATCCTCCTCTTTTTTAAAAAGATTCTTTCTCAAATTTGTATAATAAAAAACATCTTATAAGATCATCAAATTAATATCAAGTTGAAAAACATCTTATAAAATCAACAAATCATTAAATTAATATCAAGCTAAAAGATAACATCGTCGTCAAAATCAAGAAAAACAAAAAAAAATAATTCCACCTGATATATAAATTCTTCTTTTTTAACTAATTTTTTTTAATTTTAGTTATTCATTATATATTTGCTTTGATATTAAAAATACAATAATTATATGTCTTTCGGTCGTCACAAAATTTGGTCGGTAAAAAAGTGGCATCTGTCTGCCAAAGACTCCAGCTAATAAGAAACAAGAAGTGTACCTTGTATCCGATGGCATAATTTTGTGTACTTTTTTATACTTCTTTCCCCCTGTTTTTTTCTTGGTTTCCAAAAATCTTGAAAGAATAAAATTACAAAACTAACACTGTTATTATAGATGACAAATTGCATCCAAACGGTACCCTAAAGATTTGGAAAGGAGCCTCTTTTACTTGACTTTTTAAGCTTGGCATTTGCTTCTTGTGGAGCTAACCTACTCACCAAAAAAATCTCCTTCCCATATATGTTCATGCTTTTCATTCACTGACTCTCTCTCTCTCTCTCTCTCTCTAATATCACTAAAGCTAGTAGGAGAAAAAAAATGCATACTTTGAATCTTACACAATCTTCTCCTGTCACTTTCTCTAAATCCACCAACCATAGATACTCCATTAATGCTTCTTCACTTTTAAATCCAAATCTTATCAGTAGGACTCATAATCAGACTGCCCTATTTAATAAACCCTCTACTCAGATTGGTGCATTAACCACCAAAGTATCAAACTTTGGCCAAATTCATGGTTACCCATTTGGCCGCTCTTCAAGATCCACTTCACAGATCCATTATTCAGGCTTCAGAAGGGACCATTTTGACAGAATCCATGAAAACCAATCTGGGTTTTGCTCAAAGTCTGGGTCTTTTATCACCAAAGCAGCGGCATCTGAATCTGAATCCAGCCCAGAAGGAGATGCTAGTGCAGTTTCAAAGCCAAAGTCTAAAACTCTCCAACTTGCACTTGTCTTTGGTCTCTGGTACTTCCAAAACGTTGTCTTTAATATTTACAACAAGAAGGCATTGAATGTGTTTCCATTTCCATGGTTTCTTGCTTCTTTTCAGCTTTTTGTTGGGTCCATTTGGATGTTGATTTTATGGTCATTGAAGCTTCAACCATGTCCTAAGATCTCAAAGCCATTCATTATTGCTCTTCTTGGACCTGCGTTGTTTCACACAATAGGCCACATATCAGCCTGTGTTTCATTCTCCAAGGTTGCTGTTTCTTTCACTCATGTTATCAAATCATCGGAGCCTGTTTTCTCTGTTGTTTTTTCTTCATTTCTTGGTGATACTTACCCTTTGAAAGTCTGGCTTTCTATTCTCCCTATTGTCCTTGGTTGTTCCCTTGCTGCTGTCACTGAAGTGTCCTTTAATTTCCAAGGCTTGTGGGGTGCTTTGATTAGTAATGTTGGGTTTGTGTTAAGGAACATTTACTCAAAAAGGAGTTTGCAGAACTTCAAGGAAGTTGATGGACTTAACTTGTATGGTTGGATTAGCATAATCTCATTGTTTTATCTCTTTCCTGTTGCGGTTGTGATTGAAGGGTCTCAATGGATTCAAGGGTATCATAAGGCAATTGAGGCTGTTGGAAAATCATCAACATTTTATATATGGGTGTTGCTATCTGGTGTTTTTTACCATCTTTATAACCAATCGTCCTACCAGGCACTTGACGAGATTAGCCCCTTAACCTTTTCGGTAGGTAACACTATGAAGAGAGTTGTGGTGATTATTTCTACTGTCTTGGTGTTCGGGAATCCAGTTAGGCCTCTGAATGCACTTGGATCAGCCATTGCAATATTTGGGACTTTCTTGTACTCTCAGGTAACTGCCAAGAAAGCCAAGAAACCTGAAGTCGAAAAGCAGAACTAGTTGGATATAGTAGACTTTGATACTCTTGGATTTAATAAATTTGTTTTGTCTCCTTTTCCACAGTTTAATGATATTTCCTTGCCGTCGTAGTTTCAAGATACCCTTCTGTTCTCTGTTTTCTTTGCCATCTATGGTTTTGTGTGCCATACATGACATTTAAGATTTAAATGGGAGTTTTATCTTTCATTAGTTTAGTTTCTTACTATCTTTAGTTCAGTAAAACATTGTTGGTTAGAGCAAGGCTTTCCCATTCTACCATTATTTGGTGCCAAAGTACTGTAATTTAGCTTCTAATGGCTTCGGTTCTGGTTTAAATAAATGTCCTAAGAGTGAGATCTATCCATTCATGAACTGAAGAACTTTGAACATGCTGACCTTTTCAGTCACACATTGCTTATACTATGTACCTGATTAATTCCTTAAAAATGGCCAGGTCAATTGGTTAATGGCTCTTTATTTTTAGATTTCCTATGACATGCCCATCCAAGGTTAGCCTACTTTACATTACTATAACTTGGCTACATATCAGTAATGCAGTTTGAGTATGAAATATGAATTGTACGCAAGACCTGTTGGATTGGTTGACTAATGGGTGTTTGGAAATGTGGTGTTTTTTCCTTGAAAATATATTAAAAAATTATTTTTGGACAGAAGACATAATTTCAACGTAAAGATCCTTGTCCTGACCCGTTGAGCTCAATAGAATACGCTGGAGAGTTGAGATCTGTGTCTATACCTGAGAGCATTTGCCAAATAGGTTTTTTTGTTCAAGAATGATATGATTAGGTGATCAATAATTCTCCAGGTCCACTTGTGATTAATTGCCTCACTGATGAAAGCTTTTTACAGTGAAGCCCAACAATAATAGAGTAATTCAGGTGCCTCCCACCCAGTTATTAGAAAGTTTTGGTTGGTGGTTCTGAAACAGAGGAAAAAACTTGGGAAAAACAGAATAATGTTTCAGAATCAATATATCCACCCTAATCCATTCTCTCTCCTTCTATAAGCGTTATATGTTTCATGTAATAGTGTATTAGCTTTATCCACCACAACTTACCCTGCTTGTGCCCCTGTTTGACCTGAAGAGAAAGACAACACTTTTGAAAATTTGTAACCTACCCCTGCTATGCACAAGTGAACTGAGCTTGACTTTCTGCTCCAAATTTTGTCCCAGTTGTCGTCTTAAAAATTTAATTTTGAAATGTCTGCTCTTTCCCTGATCAATGACAAGCTATGCTACAGGGTGGATTGCAAAACGTGGAACAGAAAATTAATAGAATGTTTGTATCCACTTTTGTGACATGAGAAGTGGGAATGCTGAGAAATTGAAGAAAATCAGCGTTTACACTGGGTTAGAGGATATATGGTAAGCAATACTTTGGAGATGAGTAAGGCTGGGAGTTACCATCTGGCCTAGCACTCTGCGCGCGCCTAGTATAAATTTGTAGCTTGATTCTTGATTTTGTAGTTTTTCTTCAAGTCTTAGGTTGCATTGAAGATTTTCTAGTCATGCTGAATATTGAACCAGTTGAGGCTTAGGTACCAATTGTTTGTGAATTTGAAAGCTATTGGGGTGGAAATGGTATATTAGTTCCTGCTTATTTAAATATTATTTTTGAACTGAGGACATGAACAAAATTCTTGCTTGTAAAATTGTAGAAGATGGAAGATGATAAGGTTCCTCCTGCTAGTCTCATGAGGGCATGTATCATGAATTTGTTTAGGAGATAATTAAGGTGAATATTCTTGATTATTTTCTAATCAATAAAAGAAAGAAATCAAGAAATTGAATAACTAGGTAATCAGAAAATTATTTCAATCATTTAATTAAAGGACATCATCAAGCATTTTTTATAATTTATTTTATTTTATTTTATTTTTTTATATGTCTAATTCATGTAAAACATATATCAAATTATCAAATAATAACATCATCTTCTATGCTAAATTTTCTTCTTGGTATTAAGATCGGTCATATTCTACTCTAAATATAAACTTCTACTCTAAATATAAACTTCTGTTTTTTTTATTGACAGCTTTATATTGTCTGTTCAAAAACGTTTTGTTTTCAATCCTTTTCGTTGTTTATCAAATATTTTATTTACTATCATTTTTTAATGATATATCAACTCATGATAAGGAGAAATCTCAAAATCATGTGGATAATCAGATGACGTTCTAAGAAAAAAAAAAGGTGTAAGATGACAAATTTCAATAAGAGAATTGAGTTCTTACATCAAGAGAAAATACAAGAAAAATAAGAGTGACTTGGTACAAGTTGATAAGTTCTTGCACAAGAAATAAAATGATATAAAAAAAAAACAATACAAAAAAAAAATAAAAAGAAAGGAAACTTCTTCTCAAAGAAGAAGATGAAAAATGACTAAGGAGCCACAGGAATGAAAGTAATGATAAAATTAAAAAAATGTTCAAAAGATACAAATCCAAAATGAAAAGAATTTTGCTTTTTTGCTTTTCGTTTTATTTATTTATTTATTTATTTTTTTGTTGTACATGTTGGATGGCTACACTGACGAGAGTACACAGCGTGACATTAATAAAACATTGGGGGGGGGGGGGGGGGGGGGGGGAAGGTTATTCTAAGCTACAAAAAGCAAGTAAGATTTACATGGAATTTCTCCACCATCACTTATTTTATCAGCAGCCTTTTTCCTATTTTGTTACTTGACAGCAACTCATTAACACAGAAGCTGGACTTGGGGCTGCATTTATATCTGCTGGAAAGCTACCATTATTCATTATTTAACACAACATGTCTTCATAAGAAAAAATAACCTACTAAACTCTGTTCCATCTTTCTTTCAATTTCTGACGAAGACAAGATTCCAATATTACAGAGAGAGAAGTGCTTGAAAACATTGTTTCTATTCGTTTAAATCACTGAAGTAAGAGCTACAACAACTGTTTGTGATGATTCCATCGGTAAATTTTCTTTTTAAGAGATACATTACGTGATTCATCCACTTTTCCCATGGTGGATCAGATGCAGTGTCAATCTGTAACGGTAAATGAAAACCTTTGATGATGTATATACACTGACTAATCCTAAACCTACATCTAACTCAGCAGGTCACTAGTCATGAATGTTTTCTCTCCCACTTACCTTCCCGTCTTCCATCTCGTTCTCTTCCCTCTCTCCGCTCCATCACCTGCCTGGACTTACTCCCTCTAGATCCATGCCTTTGTGCGGACCCAAATCCAACAGATTGCCCATCAAATGCTGTTATCGAATCTGGATCCCCAACACTGCCAGTGTCGCCAGAGTCCTTGCTTCCTTCAAAATTTTCTTCGTAACTACTGCCACAATCATCTTGACGGTCACGAGATTGAAGAATGGTTGGTGGCTGGCCTGAAAATGGTCGAGAGCCAGACAACACAATAGCTGGCGTAGCCATTGATGAACTAGTGGCGGTATCAGGCTGCAAGCTGCCAGCATTTGTTCTTGCACTCCCTTCATTACTTGATCTTCCATTTTCCCTTTCTCGGTACCTATCCCGAGGCCGACTGCAGACAGAATTTTTTCAAAAAAAAAAAGAAAACACAACAGTCAAAATTATTGGCGCTAAGGTGGCACCACCATATCATCTAGTTCTATAAATCTTCCATTTTCTCATTAAGGAAAAGTTTATCAAAGCAAACATTTTGCAATATATGGTAGATTGAATGATAATGATTTGTTAGAGCTATATACAGTTGGTCATTCATAACGCATTTGGAATAACAGAATCACAAAGAGCTCTTCTTGATTGCTACAGGAAAAAAAATGATAATCTAATATCATTGATCTTGAGGGGGGCAGTTCCTTCTGCACTCGTCAATGAAGCCTAAAAAATTGAGATTTGATGAGCAAGTGTTGAAGAAACTTGCCCTCCTACCAAAACCATTTAGTCAATAAAAAAGAACAGCTCTCATTAAACTCGCTTGTAAAAAACTTTCTCAACACCCACCCAATGTATTACCTTGTTAGTCAAGGAATAGGCGCTTCTTAGATACAATGGTAATTTTATAATAAAAAGGGATTGGTATGGGCAAAATACACTTCGGTACTCTGTGGTTTGGCACATGAAATACACAGGATTATGGTTTTACAAATGACACTTTACTAGACATGTTCTACTTCCTTGGAGAACAGCCTTATGCCATTGACTGAAAGTTAACAACATAAACCTGATATCACTTTCAGTTTTCTTATAGGAGATTAAATCCTACATTTAATAGAGTGGAGATCCCCCCTTTTCCCGGTTTGGAATTTGTAATATTCAGTCCAGCTAGTCTAGAATAGCTGGAAAAAAGAGAGGAGAAATTAAGAGTGGGGAAGCAAATGCAGAAGTGAAAGTGTGACTAAAGATCCTGGTAGTCCTGATCAGAGCTGACATGTTGACCAATCAGAAAGCTTTCCAAATCGATGGTGACAATGAGCAGTACCAGAAACCAAATGCCTCATCCAAGAAATAGGCCATGGGAGTTTGGCTGAGGGAGGTTGTGATTCCAGCTTCAGATTTGTCAAAGCAACCAAATCCTTTTGGGCACAGATCGATGATAAGCTTCATATTTGTAGATTGCCACATGGTTGCTCTAATGAATATTAAGTAGACTAGGGTTTTAATACAGAAGGAAATTAACAAGCTGGAGATGTGCATGGAAAAAGCAGGGAAGTTATGGTGTGACTTTGCAAGGCACCTAGCTGAAGGAGTTCAGGATAAATTTCATTCACAGAACCTGTCTGTTCAGATTTGCACCAAACCATTGTACTTCAAAATGTATTTTGCCAGTGCAGTTACTCTTAAAGGTACTACCCATTGGTCATCTTGCAAAAAAGGGTTCCGGAAATAATTTACAAGCAAGTACTGAAGACCGATTTCCATCAGTTCTAGTGGTGCCTCTTGATTCTTACAGAAACTGTATGGCAATAGAGGACCAGGAAGCTCTACAAGAACTATGATTTTGATCCATGTTCTTTTCTTCCTCAATCTTCCTTTTTCCTCCAATCCATTGCTCCATTAGAATCAAGGACGTGGAAATGTGTGTATTGTTTCCCTGAAATATCACTAAGCTTTAACAAATGGTGTATGAAATATACCTGCCATGGGTGGATGAAGGAAAGTCACGCCTTGATGATCGTAGTCCAGATTCAGCCTGCTCCAGTTCACGCTGAAGTTCTCTCTACATGCAAATATGTACTTAAGTTATTTGCTTGTACTTATGATATGACTAATACATGTCATTCCTCAAGCATTAAAGACATGAAAACCTTAAAAACTGTTGCAAGCAAAGTTGAAACAATGACTCATTAGCATACAATCAATCTTGTAAAGGGCAAATCAAACCATTATAAAAATGGAGCGGATTGGCAAACAATCACACATGCATGGCCAGGGAAGACCTTGGCAAACCATCCCCCTCCCCCTCCCCATGCACACACGGACAGGGAAGACATTAAAGATCACAATACTCACCAAACCTTTGAACTATGGCATGACAGAAAACAAGGAAAAAGAAAAAGGAAACAAGACTTCAGAGCAAAAAACATTTTTTCCAAAAGAGTTCACAATATTGGGTCTAACTAATTCTTGACGTGTGTTTAATTAAATCTCCATATAGGGAAAGAATTGGGACTTGGGAAGGGTCTTGCCTGTGTTTGCCTCTCCTTCTCCATGTCAAGATTGTGTCGGAGCTCCCTAGTTTTTGCGCACTCAAGTTCCAGCAACCGCTGTCTCTCAATCTCCTTTTCTGCTTCAGCAGCCTTTTCCCTGAAAACACATTGAGTGCTAGCTGTTAGTGACAATTCTCTCTCAATGTCCTCTCCATGGAATTGATCCAATTTATGAACATATGTAAACCTATCAAGTTCACGCAGAAGTTCCTCTTCTCGTATAGCAGCCTCTTCTAGATATTTCTGACGAGCACGTCTCACATGAAGCTTCTTTTGCCTGCGGGCTACTATGTCTTCTTGGAGCTTGGACTTTTCTCTGATTAAACAGATGACAACAGATCAGCACATAACATTATGGGAATTTGTCACTTGTTCAGCAACAGGGTCTTGGTGCTTGTTGAGGAAAACAAAAAACGTAAAATCAAGCTACTCTGCATGCTAATATTCGAAAATACACAAGATGTTGCACTTTGTGAACAAAACAATAGAAAGTGGAAACCATTTCAAGACACATGGATATTTTATATGGTTTAGAAAAGTAGAGCACAAAGTCCCTTTTTGTGGCATTCACCAGACAATGTTCTTGCAGGTTTATAACTAACTCTGGCTGAAACTGAAACACCATAAAAAGAAATCATGATGTAAATGACTGTTAACAACATCTTGTCAAAATACTTCTTCTACTTTGTCTTATAAACTTCCTGAATGAACAATGTTAAAAAGGCTATACAGTATTAAACTGAATCCATGTAACCATGAAACATCTAAGCAATAAATAGAATGAGCATCACAAACATGATATGAATTTAATTGTCCAGTCAATGAATGCCAATTATGTAGTTTGCGGGTATTCCACATTACAGTTTTTTCCTATTTTCAATGAATTTCTTATCCCAAACTATAGCGGAAAATAAAACATAGTACATACAGGGAGCGAATGCGATCCTTGATTTCCTGAAGGCGGTTATCCTCTTTCACAGAAGCTGGACAATTAAAGGTTGGAAGACTATTAAATAACAGCAGTAAGAAAGAAATCATTCCAGAAGTAGATTTTCATTTTCAGCAGCTAATAAGAAACATATGACTATAAGGGATGTTAATCATCACCAGTTATCCAAGGAATATCCCTCTCCTCTTTGGAATCTTTTGATGATTCTTGTACTGCATGTTCTTTTTGAAGAATTTCTAATTCTATTTCAGCCTCTTCTAGTTCCTACAAAATATTCAGATTAAATAAGTCCATCTTGTCAGTTGGGATGTAAAAACACAACATACATGCAATGGTTGAACATATTTACCATTGCCTCTTGGTCAATTTTCTTTGAGAACATATCAAAACACGATTGAACTGAAGTTAAGTTGGCAAGGACCTGTATAAATTGACTTATAAAAAATTAGCAAGTAAAAAATAGCAAGGAACAATTAACTCAGGCTATTAGGCAAGCAAAAATATTGAGTGATGATTAACATGGTTATTTATTATAAAAAGTTCTGGATTAATCAAGTAATTGTAATCAAGACAGGGCCTTAAAAGTGCTGCTTCAACCTAATTGAAGATAGAGTTTCAATATCCTTCACCAGTGCAAGGAGCTGAACTAAGCTATCATAATTAACCATTTATCTTACCTGAAGAATTGATTCCCGGGTGCTCCCAAAATCTGGGTCTACTTGTTTTGAGGGATTTCTAGAGAGCACTTCTTTCAGAACCTTGCACAAGAAAAACAGCTCAATAAATTATTAAACTGCTAAAAAACACTAAATGCTAAATTCAACTCTTCAAGAGAGAAGAAAATTTGCAAGACTAGTCAATATGCTAGAACTCTTTAGATATATTCTGCCTTTATCCATACGAGCTTTCAATATGTTTATAAGAGCAGTCAGGAAATTTGCCAAGGCTTAGCTGAATTCCAGAACACACCTCTTTTGCTTCATCCCCTTCATTTCTCAATCTACACAAGACTTCACAAGCATTTTTCTCCAGATCACCAAGCTTACCTTCTGCAAAATAAGGGAAACCAGAGAGAAGAAGAAAAGAAGTTACATTAATGAACAGGTATCACATTGGTCACATTTCTATTATGCTGCACAAAATAACAAAGGGACATACCACTTCTTGACAATCCTATGGTCTCTATATTCCTCCATATATCTTGAGATATCAAGGAAATGTCTTCAGCAGGAGAGTACAGGCAGGCACCAGCAAAAAGTGCCAATGAAAGCCGTAATAATGGACCTTCACATGTTGGATATGTAACCTTTCCCAGAACATGGAGAACACTATCAGCTGCAGTAAGAAAGGATTGTAACTGCTGCCTGCCTGCATATGGCATATAAGCTACAAGAAGTGCCAAAGCGCGAGTCTTCAAAGGCAATAAAGAATCAGATGATGCCAACAAAACCACTTGATCCCAAGTACTTGACACCACAAGAGACAGAAATGAATCGGGAACTGAAAGAACTAAGTCTGGTGATAGTAACTTATAACTAATGGTATTAGACTGTAAAACTGGTTCTCCATGCATGTCTTGGCCAACCAATCTACCCAAGTGCTGAAGAACAACAAACCGTTGCTCAGGCTCAGGATGACCCAGCAGTGTAACAAACAGATCAGCAAGATGCCCATCACTCTCATGGAGATTATGGAAACCTCTTGCAAACAGCATCGACAACCATTTATCAGATCGCAAGCGCCAAGATATTTTTGGTGCACAGCAAGAAAAACTTTTTATTACCAAACAGATGGTATTGATAACATTATCCAGCGGAAAACAACAAGGTACTCCAAGTAGACAATCAAGCATGAGAGAAGCAACTTCCCAGCAATGGCTTTCCTGGAGCTTCATAATGACTTCAGCAAGTGCCTCTAGACCAGTCCTCCAATGAACTGGAAACCAGTCAACTGGCTTGAACGCACAAGAATTTTCACTGTCATTCTCCTGAGTGTTTTGAACTTGCAGCACAATTGAAGATAAGCATCTTGAGTACATAAAACACTGAGCTGATGTAACAGTCAGCTTCTTTGCCAACCGATGATGTAGATTCCAGCAGAGCTCAATAGTTGGATTAAGCTTGGCAATGAGATTCTCTAAGACATTAGAAAAGTCTTCTATTTCCTCAACAGATAAATTACAATCCTTCTGCTTTGAGGCTATATCATCAAAGATATTACTTTCCAGCTCCTCAGAAATCTTGGGTGGACAAGAGCTATGGAAGACATCACTGAGAAACCACGAACTAAGTTCTGTTCTACTATCACTAAGTGTTCCTGTGCTAGTATCAGAAACATGGGGCATCTGCAATTTGCAAACACCAAAGACTCTTAATGTCTTGACTAACAAAATCTTGCAGCTTTCCAAAACAGTCTGAAATGCACATAGGTAGTCATGGAAAGATGAGGTTGGCTCAAAAGAAGTAAAATCCGCCCACAAAATTAAGGACTGTAATATTTCTCTTCTACGCTGAAAAGACAAATCAGCAAAGACAGAAGCCAGAATGAAAACTGTCAATGCTCTGCTGTAGTCCTTTCCTGCAGTCAGATCTTGACTCTCATTTTTCTGTCTAATATCAAGAAAAAGCTCCTCGAAGCACAGTGACTCAAAATTAAGACACGAATCATCAACTAATTTTTTTTCCTCAGCAGATACCTTGCATAATGAATATGAAATGATAGGCTTCAACAGATGCATTATTGAGTCAAGAAATGACACACAGCAATAAGAGGCTCTACAAAGGGATACCAGCACTTGCACCACCCGAGGTATCTCTGGCACCATTGCTTCCATGTGCTCGATTATGATGGCTTCTAAAATGTAGAGTATGATTGTCTTGGCATTCTTTCCAACATAACCTTTCAAATGAACATAACTATTTTGAGAAGTAATTTGGTTCTTTTGAAAAAATGGCCAGGAACACAAATCAGAAAACCAGCACAATATATCAGGCACAACGCTGGATGAAAGAGATCTCAATTGCAATCCAACAGCCTCCAAAATGTTCTCCCCAAAAGATTCAAAATGCTTTCTTAAATTTGGAAAGAATTTACTGAGATCAGGATAGATGACATGAAAAGACTGGTCTCCATGCTGATCAGCAGCTTTAGACCTTTGGTGAATCAGCATATCTTGTTTAATTCCTGATTGTTCAATCTTATCATCTTCGTATTTTTGGTCAATGACATTATCTATTACTGCAAGCTCATCTGCAAATATAGATAGTAAATGTGTAAGTTGTGACAGATCTGAAGCAAGGAAGAGCCGCTCCTCTATATACTGTTTTGCATTTCGAGATATAGCCATCCAACCAAGAAACCTAACAAGAGGAGAAGCACTGCAAGAAAATGTAGATATTCTGTGCATCCAGGCTGATGGCGAAATTAAGTTTCCACACCGAAACCCACTATTGATATTGACCGCAAAATCTGAACCTTCACCGCCACTTGAAGCAATTACCAACCTTTGAAGCAGCATCCACCGCCTTTGTACCCCATGTATCTTTTCTGGATCCAGCCGCAGATTGCCTTCTTTTAACTGATAATAGAGCGAGGTTAGCATCCCATTAAGATGCTCAGCAGATTCTAATATGAAATCAATCACTTCTTCAGGAGCACAGTGGAGCTGTGTGGCTGAGTGCAACAGAAAGACAAGACAGTGCATAAGAATTTCATGCATGGAGTGTTGCTCTTTCTTCAGTCGCTGAATAAGAAAACTACACAGTAAAGCTTGATTTTGTCGAACCAAGGTAATTGCATCTGTAGATTGTACATCAAGGGGAGACAACTTTATGACTTGTTGGACAATTCCTTCAGGGTAGTAATCTGATGTCCTCTGAAACTTCCTGTCTAATTCAGCAGCCTCAAGCAGTAGTTGAAGGACAATCTTGTCCCTTTTTTTTTCGAGAAGAGCTATTGTTTCCAAGTCACAACTATTCTTTTTACAAGCATTCCGCAGCTCTGAGATTTCATAATTTTTTCCTTTTTTATTGTCACCAATGTTAACGGGAATCACCTTTGGACTGGATCTGAAAGACATCATAAAAAAGGGATTGACATAACATTCTGCTGCCAGAAGCAAAGCATCAATAGCAGCATCATGACCTTCAACGGTAATCTCATTCTCTGAGTGTAGGTCCAAAGCCAAACGCTGATATTCAGAGGCCCTAAGCTCACAATCACGGTAGTTTATAAGTTGAAAATAGTCTGCTTGCAAGTTAAAGTATTCTGCAATGAAACCACAATCTAACACTAAGCCATTCTGCAACTGGTCACCAAATTTTTTTTCAATTACATGGTTCAGCTCTGAGTTGGCATCCTTGTGGTTGGAATCCAAGATATGCTTGTTGGGACTGCTTGAAACATTTGTCAGTACTATGGTCTGTAGCTCTTGAGGAGCAAAAAGAAGACTGACATCTTCGAATATATCCATCTTTACACCTGTATCAGAAACATCCACCTCATCTTGGTTATTTGATTTTGAAGAATCTCCCCCTTGGCGAACCAGGGAAGCATGAGAGGAGGCGGTTGATGCTTCATGCTCAAGGCTTTTAGAAACAGAAGACTTGCAAAGATCAATTTCAGGAGGCAATTGCATGTGAGGTTCCAATATTGAGAGAAGTACACTGCAAAAAACAGTGTGAATCCATTATTAATCCAATATAACAGAAGAGCATATCATCTGATGTCTTAATTCACAAGAAGAATATGAAACAAGTGATTCAATATTTTGAATGAAGACTAGTGAAATTTGAACCTGTTGGTAGTTGTTGATTTATTATTTGTCACAAGTTATATAAAATTAAAATATATGCATGAGCTTTCTATCAATTTTCTTTTGATGTTTTTCAAGAAAAACAAGAAAAGTTTGGTTTTACTTAAAAATAAGACTCTATCACCATCACGATGCAGGTATCTGATACCTAGGGGCAACTGATCCACGCCTCCATTCAGATTCCAAAGAAGGAAGAACAGCAGGCTTTTGCACTGCTGTACGGATGACATTCAGGGCAGTTACACAAGTCTGCTCCTGCTTTTCCAGAAAAGTGAAAGAAACATCTCCAAAAGCTATTGTGCTCTTCAGTGCATAGATGGCAGGATCGAGAAAAGGCTCTAGCATCTCCAAAAGAAAGAGAATTTTGAGCTTCACTTCCTGAAAGTTACATGATAACGATAATAAGAACGCCTATCTTTTCTTTAGGGGTGAGAGTAATTAAGTTAAAATCCCTAGTTTTTCTTTCCCAATTCGAGTTCTCTCCCTTTACTCTATTTGAGACGGGCAAAAAATACACACCACTATTAATGACAAGAAAAGTAGCAATAATCACTGCCGCGTTAGAATAATTAGGCAAAACGTGGGCAGCATTCAACAGTAAAATCTCCACAGCAATTATGGAGCACTAATCATTCATATTCAAGACAGCATTCAAATTTAACCATTGAGAGAGACTAATGTTCATGAGTTTCTTTGTCAAAATTCTGGGGCACTTAGATCCACAAAACTATATAACATACAAGTAACACAACCACTAAAATATGACTGCGTACCTTATACTTCCCTAGTATATCATCCATGTGCCCAGAAAGGGCCAGCACGATATATTTGAGGGCAGCACGGGCTCGAGCCAAAGAATGACGAGCACCCTGAAAAGCATAATGAAACAAACCTAAAACCTCCAATATACATGTGGAAGAAAAAGTAGTCAGCAGCAAATTATGAAATAAATAGAAGAATAACCATTTAGTGCATTAGCAATTTCCAGTACACATTCTTAAATGTTTATCACAAATTTAGTTCTGCATACATAACACATTGCACAAACATGAGTGGATACCATGAACATCTTAATATATAGTAGAAAACACAACTATATTATAAAATATGATAAATATATAATGTTATCCAACAACAATCAACTTGATTAGGATGGCAAACCTCCCTAACATTATCTGTTATTCTGGTTCATAAAAAAGTTAAAACAATGCTTGTGACAGCAGATCCAGCAAAGATATCTTGATTTGGAAGAAACTGGTATTAAGTTGTAAGAGTCCATCATATTGATCTCCTGGACTCGGATATTTTACTTCGAAAGTAATAAAGCAGTGAAAGTTCATGCACATAAGTATGTTTTCTCTGCTCAACAAATTGCATAAACACAATAATGCAAAGAGTGATACACACACCTGAATTGTGCCCAGAAGGTCCTCTAGAAGCTCTACAGCTAGGTCAACCTGTATCATTATCAGTTCAAATCAGGATATCATGAACAAGATAAGTATGTGAAATAAGAAATCAAAAACCAAACTGTAGGCAAAAGGTGCACCACCAACCTTTGCAATGACCTGAGCCATCCAAGGAGCTAGGACACTTGAACACAGATCAATTAGAATGCATGCAGCCTTGGCCTGCAGAAGAAGTAAACCTTATGGTGGTTGTTTCCTATGCGAGTGCATTGAATTTCAAGGAAAGAAAGGAATAAGTGCTTCTTAGAAGGTTTACTTCTTCAGAGGGACAGCTGTATTATAGCACACACCAGTAAATTCTTATAGTCCCATTTAGTGCCTTGAACCATCAACACCAGACAAATTGTGTTTGGGATTGTCAGAGTTGGGAAAAGACAAGTTTGGAGCCAAAACATACACACTCAGTTTTTTACAGTTTCCAAAACCATGATTTTGGAATTTAGAAATTGATCAAAATGTGGTCTTGGAAAATTCACATTTTGGTGCTTTTTGAAAACCAAACTAAGATGCAGCACATTTGTTGCCTAGCATGTTACTAGAGAGGTAAAAAGACATTTCAGATTTGCATCTGAATGGCCAAATTATGTATAGATGTAACCCCTTTATATTTCAATTCAGCCACTCAATCACCTGTCCATGTAAGCTTGATGAGAAACCCAAACCAAAAAAACGCATCATATTTTTAACCTTACATGTTAATAGAAAGGTAAAAATACCCTTTAAGATTTGCATCTGAATGGCCAAATTATGTACAGGTATAACCACTTCATAATTCCAATTTCAACATTCAGTCACACCACTGTTTATGTAAGCTTGATGAAACAAAGAACTTATAGGGTAACTTCTCTCTCAGTTAAATGAAAACAAAAGGCTGACATTATAGAGAAAAGAGAGGTCACATGCTATGAGGATAGGAAAAGCAAATTGAGAATGACGAACATGTGATGGTGAAAATGACGATAAATATCCAGCACAGGCATGAAGAAGTGGGTGGTACAATGTCGAAGACGATGTAGCTACAATCTGCAATCATAACCACAATGGTAAGCACAATACAATCTTGAAATGGCTTTCGAGGAATATCACACAGCACAAAAAAGAATAAAGATTAAAAAGTTAATGATCGCAGCAACTGTAACCTGAGAAAGGGCTTGCTGCACAAAAGGCTGTTTCCATGGAGAAAAGTTGTCATCAAAATTATCACCAAGGCTGCTCACAGATGGCCGAAGTGCTAATAAATTACAAAAGAATATGCCAAATTCAGCAAGGCAGTCTCAAGAAAGTTGGGTGAACAATGGTTTTAAATTCTTGAAGATGAAAATGTTGGAATACAACAGAATTGAAAACCAACTACAGCATAGCCAGCAATTAAATGACCTTCTCATGATAATGAGACATAATACATAAAAGATAGGTTTAGATTACACCAGGAGTAACTCATAGGTTAACATCATACCATAACTTTCTGTAAAAATCTAACTGCCCTCAAGCCACCATTAAATTTAATGTTCTGTCGAGCACTTTCTTATTATGGGTGTTGATTTTCAAATATGATGTTTTAAAGTATTCCATTTATCTTATAAAAATTTCATTTCTGAAAACAACAAAAAAATATATTAGAGGAGCTATGCAAGTCAAACTCCAATTGGCATCTGAAGATTTTCGAAATTAAGAATTTGATTTACATTGTTTAAAGATCAAAGATTACAGTTAGATAGACAAAATTCTAATTGCATAACAAGTTTTACACAGCAGTTTGACTCTTTCTCCAGTAAATAATAATCTTAGGCTATTGCTTGCCACTGGGGTAGAAAACTAATAATTAGAGTTTGACAAGATAATACCAGGGAAAACTCAACACATACAAAAATAAGATAACCTCCAAGCAGAATATTATTATTTTGGAAGTTATACGAGATAATATGGAAACTCGGATGCTAAAACAACAACTGCAAGTTAAGAAATTCCGGTACACATGGTCGTTATGTGATACTTGACCTGGAATTAATGCCTGTACAAGTGGTAAAGCAGACCAAAATTCAGAAGTGTTCTCTGCCAATTTGCGGCAAAGCAAAGGCTGCAAAATACACAGAAATTGAAAGAAAATTCACTCATAAGAACGTAGCAAAAAGAAAGACATCAAATAATGGTTAATTAAGGGTATTGTATCAATAAAATTGAAATCAACCTGTGACGCACAAGCATAAAGAACATGTAAAATCCCTTCTTCCACTGCCCCTATATCAAGGACACTAAGAATGCTAGAGTCCCAATGATCATCAGGTATCTGGAATTCTTCTCCAAACAAGCTTGAGTAATCAAGAAGTGGAACAGGATTAGATAATTCAGATTTTGATGTCTCATCCATGACAGATGTAACATCACTGGCAGTGGTTGATGTTTCTTGCACTGCAACAGGCTCTATAAGCTTATGCAGGATTCTAGACACCTAAAATAAAGGGAATCTATCAGTAAGTTAAAATGTAGTGCCTGTAAGTTGACAATAAAGCACTAACGTGTGAAGAGGCTAAGATAGATCCATTACCATTCTGCAAACAGTGCCCAGATCAGATTCTTTATATGTCTTTCTCAGCAGCACAAAAATCACATCAGGTCGGAATACCATGGAACTAGAATTGGATGGGACAAATGAAGAAGTGCTCCGTGATCTTCTTGGCTGCAAGTGCAAAAGGTCAGACACGCCATCTCCATTCAAAGAAAATTTAAAAGAGAGAAGAAAAAAAGGTCCATTTGAAAAGCAAGGTGCAAGGGAAATGCTTAATACAGGATTAATCAGCAAGATAGTTAGAAAAACAACACTGAACAAAGGCTCATCCAACAACAGTCAACCCTATATATATGAACATGTAGTTTCTCAATCCTTTAGGAAACTTGAAGTTGTCAAACTGCTGACTGACTATGCACATCAAGCCAAAGCAAAACATAACAGATGACAAAGAAACAAGAATATCAGATGCTACCTCAAAGTTAGAAGAAACAGTTAAGGAAGATGATGGTTGATTGCTCTTAAGAACATCAAGATCAGAGATATTGCCTGAACACCTCGCAGTTTCTCTGTAGTATCAACACAATAATAACCATTGAGTTAGATTACTCCCATGATATGTGAGTGTGTCCAAAAGGAAAATACATCTTGAAGATGCTACAAGTGCAAAAGAAACAAAAAAACCATCAGAACCAAACCCAAGGAAAAAAATAAAAGATAATTGTAAGCAAAATCATTATATACAAGAAAATTTGCCAAGAAGCAGATGAATGGTGATAAAAAATAGGAAAATAATTGGCTGTGCCAAACTTGGGACGTCTTAAAATTCACAAGGAAATCGGAATCCTTTTTTTGTGACTTCCAGGAGCATGTACTCGGCAAAAGGCTTCATAGCAAGACAGTACATAGAATCCAGGCATCACTACTTTACAAATCTCCAACCATAATGATCAGCTCAATTGGGGTATAATTCTTTGAGAATGAAGTTCCTAAGTATACAAGAGGTCGAAGAGGATGAGGACACTTCTAGGCTCATCCCCAACAGCACAAGCATCCATTCTTTCCACAATGCCAGGACAAATCCAGAAAAGTCAACATAATTACCCTTTACTCTAATCTGCCAGAAATGAAAATCCACGTACCATAACACACAAATAAAACAGAGAAGACCGATACCAGCTCAAATGACTATTATTCACTCTAGTCAAGGCAGCAGTAAAGGAAAAAATAATAACAATTACAATAAGTATAATTTATTTTCAAATCCTTAAGTTTTAGTTTGGTGAAATTTAAGTTCATCTGCTTCTAAAACCACACAGGAGTCCCTAACATCTAACTATGCAATGAAATATCACAACCTCCATACTCCACCTTTCCCGCTAAAATACGTGCACTACAAAGAATATTATAATGGTTCTACAAGCACATCATTTAAATTTTTAACTGTGCCAAACTTTAGGAACTTAAAGACAAACTAAGATCAAATTAAATTGATTAATCCCTAAAAGGAAAAGAAGAAAAAAACCTTAAACCAAAGTGATTCTTTACACATTATTGTTCCGCACTTTAACTAGGAGAGTTTCTGTCGAAAGCACTTTAATTGCATGAAAAAGTTTACTGTCAAGTTCCTCATTTGGATTTTGACTACTTCTATTTCATTTATTTATTTATTTATTTTCATGAAATTCAACATTAAATTTAAGCAAGGCCTTTTGGATTATAAGGGCTAAATCTGCGTTTACAATTTAACTCTCACAGAAAGCTTAGCTATTTAAAGCCATGAAGTGGGACACTCTTAAAGCATGCAACAGTAGTTGGGTAAATCTTTGATCCTATAGAAGCACTATCTAGAACTTGAAAAACATTGGATGAAGATCTCTAGTTGACCTTACCCCTGGTTGCCCCCAAAATTTAAACCAGATAGCACATGCATAGCAATAGGTTATATGGATAGCTAAACCCTAATGAAACCTTAAGAAAAAAAACTAGGACAAAAATATTCCACAGTTACCACTAAATATTATATGACTAAAATAGCTAGATTTTTAAGTTGACAAACAAAATATAATATGATATAATTTCTAATTATTGAAAAAACATTTTCTTTGAAATTCTTCCATTCATCCTCCAACAGGCAATGTGTTGAGAAGGTGGAAAATGATTCAGTGACGAGGCAGAAATCATTGACATCATTTCTACATTTGCAATCACAAATTTCTCTTGAAACAATTAGAAACTTAATTATCCTGTTGTCAACCTCAGTTGTACTATACATCATTGTTTGTAATATAAACACCACCACGATTACAACCCTATATTTGGATGAGAAAGACAAAATGCCAGAGAAGAATAGACATAAGGTAGAGAAAGTAGGAAACACAAAAGCTTTGGAAGTGACATCTTTTAAAAGGTTGTTGAAAGCTGATGCTTAGAACATGCATGGAAGATATTTAGCAAGTTAACCAACCTTTCATTCACAATGTGAAGTATTGGGTACAAGGGACCAGCAAGCATTGCAAGAAAACGCAAGTTTTGCTCAGGAGCATCTAAGAAGCTGGTTAAGTCGGTCTGCAAAGCAAGGAAAACAGTATGCTAATCTATAATAGCAGATAAACAAAATTAGAAGTAATAATAAAAATCAAAATCAAGTTCCTCTGAAAAAATAAGCAAATACAATACCTCAAGTTGGGGAAGGAAGACAAGCAACCGGTTTGTTATGTCTTGAAGCAACTACAAACAACAGCAGTCAGAAGGCAAGGAAAAATGATAATCTGATTAAAGAAATACATCTAAATTGGAGATTGTATAAATAACGTGATCCACCTGAAGATGCATATCATGAGCATCTTGCTTGTGTGATATAATGTTTGGCAACAAGTGATTAACAACTGGTAGAAACTCCGGTTCAAGACCAGCCACCGAAACCCCAATCAGCTGCAAGGCAGCAACAGCAATAACAACTTTAGCACCAATAAACAGAGATCAAACAGTAATTGCAGAGCTAGTAATGAACTGCACTCGATAGTTACATTAAGCAATTCAGAAAAGGGTGAGTAATGAAATTAACTGAAAGTGAGTCAAGGCCATTAATATCAACCAATACAAAATCTCGAATATCTGAAAATTACAAAAGTTTTAAGGAAAAATACTTAAATCCCTTATTGTTAAGTTTGTTATCAGTAAAACAATATTTATTTCCCATGCCTTATAGAAGAAATCAGTGGCTGGCACGGGACTAGATAGTTCAAAAAGGCACTACTTACTAGATAACAAAAATGAGCTGAATCAAAAGAGAAAATGAAGCTATTATATGATATTATGATACCACGGTGATCCAAAGCAGAAAGGGCAGATTAATCCTCATATACCTGAATGAAAAAAATAGCTATGGGATTTCCCCGTAAGCAAGATATCCGGACATAACGACATGGAGTATAGTTCATGGGGTAAATCATATCACGACGAGGCGCTTCACATCTTGGCCGAACTTTAACAAATGCCTCCGGCTAGTTATACAGGGAAAAAAAATCATTACCACGCTCTACAAGACATTCAATACACAAAAAGCACAGCAACAAAAAAAAAGCTACCTAAAAAGCTTCCGGATCGAATTTTAAGAAAGCGAGAAAGAATACTCCTAGCCTCTAGTTTCCAGCAAACATTCTAACAATAAAAAACATAAAAACACAAAAAAAATAGATGAAATGCAAGCAAAACCTAAATGGCTGGCCTACCTTATAACGTAAACCAACTGCAATTTCCCATTCAAGCACCGACTTGTTATATATTCGAATATGCGATAACAAACAAGGTTCCTGAAAATCAAAATCAAGCTAAAAATTGAGTTTATAATTATAGAAGAAGATGATATTGAATTGAAAAATGACGATTGCATACATCAAGTTCGAGAAGGATCCACTCTTTGGTGTTTGTGGCAGTAGACCAGTGAGAGCGAAGGTCAGTGTCGAGGACATGAGAGGCTTTTTGAGAAGGAGATTCTCTTGACATTCCTTTCACTTTGTAGCTCAGTGCTTTCACTCTCGCCTCCATTTCTATCTCCATTTCGATTTTCTTTTCTTCTTGGTTTTAGGGTTCCTAAGTTCTTCAATCATTCCATTTTAGGGATGCCAGAGAACGACGACGATGACTCTTCTTTAGATACTTGTACGACGATTTTCTTTACTATCGTCGGTATCAAAATAAATACATATCAGTCCCTAAGGTTTGCATCTTTTGTTATATATATACTTGAACGTTTAATCTCTCAATTAATCAGTTTATATTTTTTTAAAAAAAAAAGTCTCCTTGGAACAGTTATGGACAAAGAACGAGCATTATAGTCCATTGACGTTCAAATTAAAGGTGAAAATATCTTATTGAAAGACCCATTTGGAATTTAGATTTAACTTTTTTTTTTGTTAAAATTTTAAAAAAAATAAATTAAATTTTTTAGTATTTTTAAATCGTTTTAATATATTAATATCAAAAATAAAATTTTAAAAATAAAAAATATTATTTTAATATATTTTTAAGCAAAAAATACTTTGAAAAATAACATTTACTGTCCTTTCAAACATCCTCTAAAATAACTCAACCAATTAAATTCTTAATAATATGATACTCATTATTTGGGTTTATTAAATGTCATGCTAGAAGTAAATTAAATTGGAGCTAATTTAAAAATATATATTACATTGGCATAATATATATAAAAAAATATCTCAATCTCTCGGTAATGAAATTGTTTTTCAAAAATAGAAATCATTAATCCCTCTCCTCTTCTAATTGTTGTTCACTCTTTTCTCATCTCATCATCATTTTATAGTTATTTCTTCACTCAAAACTAGGGGTGCTAAAAAAATCCGACTAACCAATTAAACTGAAAAAATCAAGAAACAATTAATTGAAAAAACTGAACCGATAAAAAAACCAAAAAAACCGATTAAAAAATAAAAAATCACCCGGTCCGGTTCAGTTTTGGTTTAAAAAGTTTAAACCAATTGAACCGGACCAAACCGAACCGGTTTAATTAAATCTAAATAACTTAAAAAAAGTATAAAAAAAGAATCCCTAACCCTAAATCATTTTATCAATTTCTCCCTTTCTAGCTGCCCCTTCCCTTTCTCCCTTTTCCAGCCGCCCCACCCCTCCCTCCCTCTGTGCTCTTCTCTCTCATTTTCTCTCGTATGTTAATTTTAAATCTTACTTTTAAGTTTTGAGTCTTTGAAACCATATCTTGGTTACCCACACTTGCAGGACTTTGTGAAGAAAATCAAGGGAGAAGCTTTAAGTTGATGGCTATTCAAGGAAGGAATAATTCTCTTTAACAGTTGAATCTATCTCTTGCCCACATCTGACTTCATTATTCCTATAATCAAGGAATCTCATTCCAGCATTCACGAAGGCCTCCACAAATCTTTATTGGTTTCCAGTTTTTCTGGTTTTTAATGCTAAAAAACCGAGCCGAACCGAACAAAATCAATTCTTGGTTCGGTCTGGATTAACAAAGAATACTATTTTCCGGTTCGGTTGAATTTTTGAGTTAAAACCAAACCGTGAACACCCCTACTCAAAACCCTTAAACATAATCCTTTCTTTTTAAATGCAAAAACTCAATCAATGTATATAAGATTCAAACATTGAAATATGTCCAGATGCTTTTTATGTTTAGTAGTGATGAAGGATTTTATAATGGTGGTGGATTCATATTTGTAGATTTTGAGAAGATCTTTGATTTTGGATGCTAATAATGTGAGTTTGCTAATTTATGAGATGTGGTTTTATATGATCAATTTTTATAAAGATTAGTTCTATAATAGTGTTATTTAATGAATTTAATTAATGGGTTTTTATGGTTCTTGGATGAAATTACTACTTCATATATTTCAAATTTCTAATCTTCTAAGAAAGGAATAATCATTTCAAATGATTGAAGGTTGAAGAATCCATTTTTAATGATAGCTATAAACTATCTTGTTTTTTATTTTTTATTTTTTAGTTATGTATTACTTATGTTTTTTTTATATATTATCCAATGATTTTAAAATTATTATCTTTTAAAGGATAGTCATCATTATTTCTTTTTAAAAAAAAATTTCAAATTTAACATGAATCTTTTTTTTTAAAAAAAAATCAACAACGGTCACTAAATTACCAAAACCTTAATAGCTTAAGCTATTTTTAATGAAGTTTCACAAGTTCATCTTAATTTATGATAGGTATAATAGGTTGGGGTCTAATTTATAGTTATCCCTAATAACTACAAATCAACCCCAACTGATAATATTTTTTATGGAATCTTAGTGCATATAGCTTTTCCTAATAAATTTATCCTACAAAGTTGATTGCAATTCAATTGCCGAGTAATAAAGCCTTAACAACACGGGACATAATCATTGATAACAACATGGTATGCATCTATTTCTATACATACTAAGTACTTCAATAAGCAAGTGTGCTAAATATTCTATTTAAACTAGGTTTTATTATACATTTTATTTTTGAAATAGATTATATGCAATTCGTTGTATGCTTATTTTATCCTTAGAGATGCAGTGTTTGTTTGATAAGTATATAAAAAAGTTAAGTTTACAAAATTAACAAGGTAAGAAATTTAGTTTTATGTTCATGCAGATCATATCCTGTAAAACTAAACATTAAAATACATTATTATTTAGCAATCTTAAGGTTTTGCCTCTATTTGTTAATGTTATAATTTAGTTTAAAGCTTCCTCTATTTGTTAATGTTATAATTTAGTTTAAAGCTTTACGTATTTCTATGCTAGAAATTTGATCTAATCTAGTTTGTTAAGTTGTATGCAATTTTAGTTTATTTGCTTTAATTAGAACCAAACTTGCATATGAAAATTGAATTGATAATGAATTGTGATTTTTCCTAACAATTTTAAGTCTAAAACAAGATTTCTAATTGTTTAATTATTTAGTTTAGTTTCGTGGTTAATTAATTTATATTTTTGTTACTTATTTTTTTTTTCGTATACATTTATCTATTGTTTTAGAATAGTCATTTTGTCTTCAACCTAAGAAATGGTTATGATAACCAATGTTGTTTTGATAAATACTACAACAAGTACTGCTTCGGTAATTAAGATTCCACTATCATCTTCTGTAGTGCATGATGAGAAACCTAAAAAGTTCATTGATTTGAACTTTAAGAAGTGGTAATAAAAGATGTTATCATATCTAACCATCTTGAACTTAACGAAGTTCTTGCTTGAAGATGTGTCAAATTTGTCAGATGATGGATTTAATTTCATTATTATGACAAGTGTGGACACATAGAATGATAGTTATTTCATATATAAAAATTACATCTTAAATGATTTGGATAATACATTGTATAATATGTTTAGTTTAATCAAGAGTGTAAAGGCATTATGAGAAGCTTTGGATCGAAAGTACAAGGTTGAATACGCTAGCATGAAAAAGCTCGTAGTCAATGAATTTCTTGATTTCAAGATAATCGATTCATAGAATATAATTAGCTAGGTTCAAAAGTTGTAACTCATCTTGCATGATATTCATGTTGAAGAGGTGGTTCTGAGTGAATCTTTTCAAGTGAATGTAGTTATTGAAAAATTATCATCATATTAGAAAGATTTCAAGAATTACCTTAAAGATAAGCATAGTAACATGGAAGTTGGAAAATTCATTCCAAGGTTGAAGATAGAAAAGGATAATAAGTTGTTCCAAAAAAGAGTTAAATTTTCCTTTATGACTCTAAATGCAAATATTATTGAACAAACAACAAAGAACAACAATAAAAATCAAAGAAGAATCTTGTTGTGAAGTGAAATGGAATTGCTAAAAAATTCAATGAAAAATGCTTTATCTATAATAAGACTAGACAATAAGCCAATAATCACATAAATAGGGCTCAACAAGGCAACTTTGAAAGATATCATTTAAACTAATGTCATTAAGGTTAATAACCTCACAAATAAAGTGTTGGAGATGAGCTTGTCGATGGTTGTCTCCACAGTCAACCTAATCAACAATCCTGGGTAGTAGTTGATTAATACCAGTGCTACAAGCCATGTTTATACCAAGAAAAGTGTAAACCCCCAACCTAAAATTTATAAATCAATGTTAAATAATGTAATCCACAATAGAAAAAATAATAAGTTAAGAGAAAATTATTATGATTAGGGGTGAAAGTTCCAAGTAACTTAGCTTAAAAATCTTGAACGAGATAAAGTAATAAATCAGTATGCGAACAACACCGATGAGTAGGTAATTGACTACAAATAACATATAGGGCAATTAAACGTGACATTCTTGTAATTAAAATAAAAATTCCCTCTTTTTTTTAGAGAGGTCGACGACCATTGAAGGGGGAAAGAGCTTAGAATTTCCTCTCATTTCTTCATTTTATAAAAGTTTCTCTCAAATTTATAGATTGGAGGAGTGATTTCAAGTGAATCTTATTAAGAAAACAAACCTAATTAGAGAACTTTAGAGAGAGAAAGAGGTTGGGAGTTAGAGAAATAGAGAGAGAAAGCTTAAAAATTGAAAGAGAATTTTTTAGAGGTTTTTGCAAAAACTCATTAAATTGAGTTAAATTAGTAAATGTGAGGAACTTGCCCTCAATTAATTTCATTTCTTTCTTATTTTTAGGTGAGGAGAAGAAAACCCTCATATTTTAAATTTCTAAGGTTTGTGTAAATTGGTATAAAAATGGTAATTGATCAATCTTTTAGTTATTTTGGTGTGGGAAATGTTGTAACAAACATAATTTGGATGAATTGAAAACAATTTTGGGAATTTAAACCCTATTGTGGCCCGACCATGGGTAAGATTTTAGGAGTTCATGGAAATTTAATTAAATTATATGATATTTGATGTTTTTAATGATGCTAGGAATGTTTGATATTGGTTTTGGATGTTTTAACGTGATTCGTTAAAAGTGTACTGAAGGCGGCTATACATTTGAATGATGAAAAATTGGAAATTTAATTAAACTTATTGTTTTAATATGTTTGGTTGTGTGAAAGTATGGAATGAGAAAAACTATGCCTAAATCAAATTGGTTACATAGGATTGGAAAGTTTAATTATATAAGGTTTGAATAATTAAGTTATTATATGCTTCAATCCTTATTGGCATACCTTTGGAAGAAAAGAAAAATATAGAATTTTGTGTTGGGTGTGAATTGATGACGGGAACCAAAAATGATAAAATAAATGTGTGTGTGTGTGTGTTTGTGGCAAAAAATGTTGGCTAACTTGGAGGTAAATGAGACATGGAATTGGGTTAATTTTTTAGGGGTTTTATGTGAACAAAGAAGCATATACAATAGCCCAAATGGAGGAAAAATTGGGTTACTTCAGCAGCTCAAATTGAGAGAAAAATAAGTTGTTATGGTAGCCTAAATAGAAGCAAAAATGTGCTATTATGGTAGCCCAAATAAAAGAAAAAAAAAGTTGTTATGGAAACTTGGATGTATAAGAGTGTGGCTGCTATAGCAGCCATAAACGCATTGTAATTGGGATTATGATGACAATGTTTGTGTGAGTAAATATGGGCTATTATAGTTGAAAAAATATGCATATGAGTGGTGGTTAGCATATGAGTGGTGGTTGCTAAACCAAATAGTGTGTAAGCATGTAGATGTACAAATGGCCAAATGCAATGATATTGTTGTTAAAGAATGAATTAATTATGTGTATGTTATATAGGCTAAGGTGAGCTAAATTGGTTGTTAAATGAACAAATTTATATGTTTGGTCAAACAAGAAATTAATTGTTATTGTTTAGAAATTGTAGAAGAAGCATCCAGTGTAGGACATATTTTCTAAAGAGCATGCATTACAAGAGCTTTAGGCAAAGGTTCACCCCTTATCTTTAAATTTGTTTAAGTTACTCTTATCATGTTAAAATACATGTTGCTTGTACATATATAAATTTTCTTCTACCTTTTAGGTGGAAATATATGAGTATCATGCCTTTAAAGCAATATATTATGAATGTTATGCCTTTGGGCATAGAGATTTATAGATTTTATGTCTTTTGGGCAAAATCATACGTGAATATGCTTTTAGATGGAAAATGGTGGGATATAATGTATGTATTAATGACGAGAATTAATACATAACAATAAACCAATAAAAGTGGCAGGGGTTTAAAAGTAATAACAAGATGTAAAAGACTAAGAAATGATTGAGGTTTTTTTTTTCTCATTGTTGATACCGATAAGACCTAGCCAGATAATGTCTGCTGGCTGGTAGTGAGAGGACTCTTAATATCTGCATACCCCAAAGAAAAAGGGGCGTTGATTAAAAAACAATCATTTGATTTTGTTTCTTGCTCTCCTTTATAAGCAGGAAATGAGTCTATCTATCTACCTAGCTTTATCAGATTTCCCCCAACGCAATCCACAAAAATTCCACAAATCCCTTGGTGGATAAGTCTGACGACTCAGCAGCAGTTCGGAATCACGTTTCTTGTCTAGTGGATTTGATATAGAGTTAGGGAGCAATAATACCAAAATTGTGGATTCTATGTCTTTTAAAGGATAGTATGTAAAATTATCACTAATGATTCATAGTTACGTTCAAGTTAGAAATTTCATATGAATCATGTGTCTTATAGTTCTTTACATATGCCATTGTCATCTTGACATCAAGCTCTACTTTAATTAGTTTTACCTAGCTATTTTTAAAAAATTTAACTATGATATTGTATGTATGTTTATTGTTTATATTTATTTGAAGTATTTTTATATTGTAAGAGAGATGATATCTCTTAATTTTTTAAGGATGTAATTAGTTATAAAACATTAGCTTAAACTTAAGTATAGTTGTATGACTATGTATATGTATATTGTGCCAAAATGCTCTTGATGAGATTGATGGATTATGAGCTTGAGGCCATATTTATATAAGTATGGGTTGCATTAATTGAATGTGAATGGTTTGTGGTTGAATTTGCAAGTAGTTAAATATGGAATAAAATTTTGGATATGGCCTTGTATAGTGAAAATTTCTGCCAAATTTTTTATAAATTAGATACACTCATTATTTGTTAAATGGAATTTCTATTAGCATATTTAAATACATGTTAAGTGTTGTAAATTATGTAAATAAATTTTGTTAAATTGAGATAAAACTTGTTTTGATTAATTATCAAGTTTTCAATAGGAAAACATGCATGTACAATGATACATGAGGATTATAAAGTATAATAGGATAAGCATAAATGTTATTTACCGAGGCAAGTTAAAAACATGCTTATGTCACACACATATTTATATAATTCAACTCTTTTTACATGATTGTAACTATTCAATGTATTAAAAATTAATTTAAAAATAAGGGTCGCTATAAAGAAGATATTCTCCACTTACTTAGAGGTAGATGATGAACATATGAAAAATCTATCAACCTCAAAGGTACTAAGCATTGGAAAGGTCATACTGAATATCACTTTTGGAAAGCTTCTCAACCTCAACAATATGCTTCATATTGCTAATGTTAGAAAGAATTTAGTATCAGCTTATTATTAAACAAAAATAGTTTCAAAATGATCTTTGAAAGTGATAAATTTATAGTCACTAAACATTTGATATTTATAGGTGATATATACACACACACACACACGCACACACACACACATATATATATATGTGTGTGTGTGTGTGCGCGCGCGTGTGTGATTACATCTTCAAAATGATTGTAATGACATTGTAACCAAGGAAAAGATGAATAATAATAATAATAATAATAATAATAATGCATCTTCTTCTTACTTGTTTGAGGCTTGTGATATATGGCATGTCAGTTTAGGACATGAAAATTATAATTTTATACAATTATTAATTAATTTGGAGTTATTACCAACAATGATTTTTAAAAAAAATTATAAATGTGAAGTTTATGTAGAATTAAAATTTATAAGGACTTGTTTTTAAACAATTAAAACAAGTGGTGAACCTCTAAATTTATTTATTGGTGATTTAAAATTTATGCAAACTAAAGATGAAAAAAATATTATATTATTTTTTATTAATGAATGCACAATTATTGTTATACCAATTTGCTTAGAAGCAAAGATGGAGATTTTGAAATGTTTAAGCATCACAAGAATAAAGTTGAAAATTAACTAAACAAAAAGATAAAGGTAATAATAAGCAATAAAAGTGTTGATTATGAAGCTTATTTTAGTAACTTATATTTCTAAAATGGTATTATCTATTAAATTATCGCTATTTATTCACTAGAGAAAATAACATTTGTTGTAACCCAATTTTGGCCCATTGGTTTTTAATTTAATTTTTACGGGTTCAAAATGTAAAATTAAAAAAAAAGTGATTTGTCAACTTGTACGGAAACTAGGGACTATAATGTGCTTTTGTCATTCTATCCTTATCTTCAAGATAATCCTTACCTTCAAGATAATCCTTACCTTCAAGATTGATAGTTGTCTATTTTCGAATTCGATTCTAATTTGAACTTCAAAAAAGAGAATGAGTTTGATTGAGACTTTACTTCTCGCAAGCAATGAGACTCTTGTACTATAAATACAGATCTCAATGTATGCAAAAAAAGGAGGCCCGAAGAGGGAGAAAAAATCTGGAGAAGGCCATTAACAAAAACCCTACAAAAAAGATAAATAAAAAAAATACATTTACCAAAAAGAAAGGAGGGGGCGCGGCCGAATCCTAGACTAGCAGCCGCTGCCCCTTCCACTCAGCTTCCTTCCTCCTCTTCTTCCCCAGTCACCAAAAAACAGCTAGAGCAAGCCTTCCATGGCTTTTCTTTTCCTCTCTGGCTTGAGACCAAAACCGCAACCACACCAGCTTTAGCCTCCCCTCTCGGCCGAACAAACATCCACAACCATCACCATCGTCTTCGCCTTCATTTCCCAATAATAGCACAAAGCAACATAACAGGAAAGAAAGACTGGCAAGACACTAAAAAAAAAACAGAGGGGAAAGCAGCAGCAGTCAGGCAACCCTCCATCACCATCGTCATCGTCTTTGCCTTCACTCCGCAGCTGCACCAGCCCCAACAGCTCTTCCACACTGGGAACATCTAGCAATCGTCCATTGAAGCAGCTGCACCGATCTCAGCAACACCGGAAACCGCCATCCTCAACCGTGACAGCCCTTTACCCTGTCATTTTTGTCCTCACCAGCGCAGTGTCTTCAACAGGCCCAGCACCACAAGCTTCCCTCTGGCAGCAGCGACATGCAACTCCAGAACGACCACACCACAGAGAACAGCAAACGAGATTTTCAATCGTGAGCGGTTGCTTGATCGTCGCCAGTGTCTTTGTCCTGTATTGTTACAGAAACAGATTCATAAAAATGAGGAAGCACAGGACAAACAGAGAGGAGGGAATATCAGTGGAGAACAAGAAGAAACAAAAAAGGAAGAGAAAGCAGCCGGCCAGTCTTCCTCCACCAACACCTCCAGCCGCTGCCTTGCCAGTTAAGTCTTTCTTCCCCTGTTTTGCCAAATTAATTACCTTACTACTGTAGCATGCATGCGTGAGTTGTTCAAGCATGCATGCAACAATGGCCAGCCGGGTCACTGGTTTGGACTAGTGACCCAACCCTTTTTTTTAGTTTTAAGACCGGGCTACATAAATAAACAAAAAAATGATGAAAAAGAAAATAATAGTTTATGTTTCTTTTAATACAGAATTTTGCGGATTTATTCATTGGCATCAAAGTCAGGAATACTGCACCTTTTAGGTTGTGCAATATTTATCAACGCCAGAGTTGGAAATATTTGGAGTTGATTATTCACTGACGCCAGAGTCAGGAATATCCTAGGTGGACCATGAAAAGCGTAATACAACAAACTCTTAGCAATTTTAAGACAAAACCAGCAATGCAGCTTGCCTCAGGTAGGATGCTTAAGGGGTGATAATATCTTTCCTTTCGCATAACCAGTCCTATACCGTAGAATCTCTGTTGACCAGTTAGGGTTCCTAGTGACCATAATATTAGGTGGCGACTCATTGAACAAGACATTTTCTCTGAAAACAACAAGATGCTAGATATCTGTTCTTTTTCCAAATCAAGATAGATTGATAAATTTTTTTACGGGTCGCCACAATGTCCGGTGTGACAACATTGATGAACATAAAAACTAAGTTTTATAGAAATGATGAATGTCATGTCAATAAATTCGGGAGCACCTTCAAACTTGTAGGGGAGGAAATTTTGATTACCAACTATATACTTAATAAAGTATCACATAAGAAGTTGGAAAAGATACCATATAAGTTATGACAAAATAGAAAACCTTTTTTTACAAATGCCTCGAAGTGTAAGGGTGTCTTGTATATATGACAATATAAAATCTTAGAAAGATCAAGATAAGACATAAAATTATGGATTGCATGTTTATTGGATACACTTACAATAGAAATACATATCAATTTCTCGTATAAAAGTCAAGTTTTGAGGATATTCATCACAAAACAATAATGAAATCAAGAAATACTACGTTTTTTGAATATATGTTCTCTTTTAAGAAGTCACAAAAAATTTATTCTTTTAAAAGAATGAACGAAGCAAGCTTAAATAGTCATCCTCAAATAGAAAATTATGAAGTTGAGCCAATAATGAGTAACAGGGTAAAGAATAATAAAAATGTGTAGTCTTGGTTTTATAACACACTTATTAGAAAATAAACCTCGAAGTTACTCTGAGGTAATATCTTATCATGAAGCTTTTTATTGAAATGAGGCAATCAATAATAAAATTGAATCCTTTATGTAAAATCATACATAGGAACTAGTGAATCTTTCACATTAAAGTAAATTATTAGGTCATAAGTGGATCTTCAAGAGAAAAATAAAGATAATGA
This sequence comes from Populus nigra, assembly GCF_951802175.1. NCBI lineage: Eukaryota > Viridiplantae > Streptophyta > Magnoliopsida > Malpighiales > Salicaceae > Populus > Populus nigra. The sequence continues at coordinate 5,974,015 of NC_084863.1, read as the reverse complement.
AACTATTGATGAATATAAAGTAAGACTTGTTGTTAAATAATTGAAATAACAAAAAGGTGTAGACTAACCTATACAAACCCAAAGGGTAAGACTCCTATAACCCATAATTAAGATTGAATACTATCATAAAAAAGCCAAAATCAAAGTTATAATGATTACCCGAACCAAAGTTATAAAGGTTGAATGCCACAAAGAACGAATATTTGATAAGTTATGTATAGTTTAATGAAGAACCAATAACAAGAGAAATCATCTCCATTATTATTTATGAAATCATCAAGTTGTCACAACTTACAAACCAAAGAAAGAGTTTATAGTTCAATAAAATAAACCATAGTAGAATATTAGGTTGAAATTAAAACCCAATTATAAACTAGTTTAAGAATACTTTTAAAATAAAATAAAAAAGCCCTAGGCTTAATAACTATAAGACTTATGTTATAAGTCTTTTGATAAAAAGTTGCTAATCCACATAAAATTAGGATTTTGCCCAAACCGCCTCTTAGAATGAGTTTTAGCCCAAATCTACTAGTCACAAGGAAAACCAGCTCTAAACCAAAATTTAGCCCAAATTCGCAAGCCATAAGGAAAATAAGTCTTATCTAGCAAGCTAAAATTGTTTATTTGTAATTTGGATTACATTAATCAGAGTTTGATCATCCTTAAAACTCAACTTAATGCTCAACTTCATCTTAAAAGGAATTCTCAAAGTTCTTTTTGCTCAAATATCTTGAATAATCCTATTGAATAATATATTGATCCTCTTGGCTTTTGCCCTTGTAATTGGCCCAATCAAAACATATAATAGATCATATGGTGTTGCTTGTTGATTCTTATAATTCTTTATTTTCTTAAAAGGATTTGACCTCAAATCATCACCTACATCAAAAAGAGAATGATTAGAAACGATGAATGTAATGCCTAGCATTATACTCACTTGAAAGATTCAACTTGTATGCATTATTGTCAACCTATTCAAGAACTTGGAATGGATCATCCCTTCTAGGATACAACTTTGATCTTCTATAGGCTAGAAATCTTTTCTTCCTCATATATAACCAAACTTAATCACCAGGTTCAAAGATAACATGTAACAATCCCAACATTTGTATTTAAACAAAGAGCAAGGACATAACAATTCAATGAAAATTAGGGATTTTTTTTCCTGTAATCAATAAAAATTCGGCAGAGTTTCCTCTATATTTTGAGGTACCAAGTTATCGACTCTTCTTCCACAATCCCCAATTAACAAATCTCTTACTCATCCTATCATCCAGGACATCCTCCTCTCATTACATCATAATTTCTCAATAATCAAATTTACACATGTCTAAAACAATTAAATATCCCATATTGGCATGGATGCAATCTAAAGAATTATTCTAAAAATTGTAACTGAAGTATATTACACCATTAAAAGATTTACAAATAAGGACCATTAACGAAATTATAATCGAAATAAGTTCATAATTAAAGAAAAAATTCATAATTAAGATTATACTACACAAAAAAGCTTTCAATAAGCTGTAAAAGCATTATATTACATAATAAAATGATAAATTCATTCATTACAACATGATATCCAACAAAATATAAGGAAACTAATCTACTATTCAGTCCGATAGGGGAATGTACCTGAAAATAGATTTAATACAATAATTCAATTAGACAAATGAAAAAAAATATCCATAAAACTCTTTGTACTTTCTTTCTTTCTTTATTGTAAATTTAGTCAAAAAATCATTAAATTAACTTACTCATCTAGTATTACATATCAATTAAATTTCAGAATAATCTATGATTTTGTTTTTATTTTTTATTTTTAACATCAACAAAATATAATTATTCCTATCGCCCAATTAACACGACATTACATTCACCAATAGATGATTAATTTTTCTACCAGTCCATTCAACAAGCACTATTGTCATCAGTCCAAAAATTAGTTTAACGTTTCACCCATACATCAGGGTACAAATCCCATTAACCAGGGAATTAATTCTTCATCTCGCCCATTTGCCAGGGCCCTAATTCTATTAAATCAGGAATTAGTTCAACAATTTACCCATTCACTAGGGTACTAATCCTATTAACCAGGGACTCAATTCCTCATCACGCCCATTCACCAGGACATTGAACTCATTAATTTAGTAATTAATTCAACGATTTGCCCAATCATCAGGGTTCTAATCCCATTAACCAGGAAATTAATTCCTTATCACGCCCATTCACCAGGGCATTAATCCAATTAATTCAGGAATTATTTCATCACATCGCATATCTTATTTTCTCAAGTAATCAACATAATAATTTCTAATATTGACTAATATTAAATTCAGGCATCGTGTAATTACCTGACGACTAAGCTCAAGCCGAAGTTCCCTGCTGTGGTGTCGGCCTGGCAGCCTCTCCTGAATTGACAAGTATATCACATCATTATTCTACTTTCCATATTGACACACTCAATAAATAAAATCCTTTCAATTATCCTTTCATTTGCCAAAATAAAATTTAGAGAGAAACATGAAAATTCCCTTTTTCCTTTTGTTATTTCCTTCCTATCCTTTCAATTTCCACATTGTAACACAATTCATTTCATCATTCAAAACAATATATATATATATATATATATATATATATATATATATATATATTAAATGTATTTATTTAATTTATTTTACCAAAATTTAAATTAAAGGAAAACATAAAAAAATTTCATGATCTATTCACTCTTTAACATTAATATCATCTCTTTCCTATACAAACTCATCATCTTATTCAAATTCTTAAAATTTATTCTTCTTATTATCATTTTTTTCAACAAAAAAAAATCCCTTCTTCAAGAGCACCTAAAATTTTGCTTCATTTACCATAATTTCTTACTTTCTCTACTCACTTTAATAATCTTAACACAATTTCACAATCAATTATAATTTTCCTCAAAATTTATCATGAACCCTAATTCCTCATTTCACAAAGTTCAAACAATTTAAAGCATTAATTCTTCAAGAATCTTATTTAAAAGTGTGAAGGCACCTTACCAAGCAATACCCAAAGCTTTAACACTTTTGAATTGAAAATTTTGCCTTGCTTGAATTGGTTTTTCCTCTCTTGGCCGAATGGCTCTTTCTCTTTGAAAAGCAAGTTTTGTTCTATTTTTTTTTCTCCTTCCAGCACACACTCACTTGCACTCATATATATATATATATATATATATATATATATAACTTTTTTAAAAATGCCTTCCATGTCCCTAAATGTTCTCTTCCCGCACACACACTTTAGCACACATACTAGCTTTATACCGCGCGATGCTGCAGGTGTTAAAATTCACAAGTTTTTTTTTATTTTTTGGACAAACATATTTTTTTGTTGATAAACACTTATAAATTAATTAGAAATGTTATATAGCAAAAGATATCACATTCATAAAGTTAGTTGCAAAAGTTAAGTAAATATAGTTAAATCGAAGTATAACAAAAGTATCTAAAGTTAACTATTTTATGCTTTATACATATAGATAGAGAATTGGACGTCAATGAGTGGTAGGTTGTATTAACAAAGCAAATGATGAAGACATCCAATCAGCTTGCGATGTTGGATAAGAAAACATTGATTAACTGAATGCTAATTTTTTCCCTACAGCAAAAGATAAGTGTAACTGTAAGTTATAATTTTTCCATAAAGCAATAAACATTAAATATTCTTAAAGATAAATTAGAAATGAGAAATAAAGATATAATTGTTGCTGAGTATATGAGTTCATAAAGAAGGGAAGGCAAATAGAAAGTGAGAATGGTATAGCTAATTGTGATTGATTTATTTTTTGTTAAACAAAGAGGTGGTTTGTAGATGCATACCTTTTCAGGTGATGAAATGGAGAGGCGTTGCTTCTTTAAAAGTCCTGGTGTAGGATCATCGTCATCTTCGTAGAGACGTTTTCCTTTGATGAGTCTACATAATCTTTCAAGGGTTTTGGCTGGGGAAGTTAGGTGCTAAATCATATATTAAAAGGAAGTACTTAAGCAATGGCAAGTGTAAACAATATGAATGAAAGGCAAAACAATTTATTTATTAGTAGAACACTTAAGTAATAACTGTCATAGGAACGAATGTGGAGTAATTATAAGATAGTGGTGTCAGTCAGCCCAACATCTTGAAATTAGAAAATAACAATTAAAACAATGATATGGTTGAAAAAGGATTCCACATGATGATATTTGGATGTTGAATAACATATTAATAATGAAAGGGAAAACCATTTATATATTCGCACAACAGTCAAGCAATAATTGTTAAAGGAATGTACGTAGAGCAAATGAGACAGTGGCCTCGGCTGGTGCATAATCATTGTATTGGGAAATAACAAATAAAATTATCATGGTTGAAGGAGCATCGCGTAGGATGAGAAATTTATGGCACAATACATGAAATATTGTTTATGTGTGAGTAAGCGAACCATACCTGTCGTGCGGCCTAGCATCAGTGAAGATTAATGCTCTTTTTGACTAGGTATGACAGCTGTCATAGAACGTGTCTTTTTACTGAGAGGTGTGCTGCTGTGAAGCTGGAGTTTGAATTTGAGACTGATCGACACTCAATGGATCTGCAAGGTTTGGTGTTGGAGGGGTGACAGGTATGGAACTTCCAGCATTAGTGGCTATCGGGCCTATTGCGTCAGCAACTTTAATGGGGCTAGCCGGGTCAATATATGCTTCAGTTGCAATGTCATCGAAGATGTTGCAAACATATATTTCACATCTATTGAGTACAAATTTGTAGGCTCAAGATCAAAGTTGAAATATTTTTGTTTTGTTTAATTTCTCAATCATTTGAGGTGGAACAATAAATGGGTCAGTGAATTTTTTGTCGAACACCAAATGATGAGTTGAAGTATTGAAAAAATACTCAGCTATCTTGTCGGAGAGAAGAAAGTTCATGACATCTTGACCATCGCTGACGATGCAATTAATTCTGAACCTAAAAGACATGAAAAAGTGTTTTAGTTAATAACGAAATAAAAGCAAGGGGAAAAATCGCTTAAAACTTTTGAAAATACAAGGTTGTCTTGGTATGTATGGTAGTTGAACCATGGAACTGGAGCAGAGGTTGGATAGTCATGCTCCATGCATCGCAAATTATTAGGCAGTCCAGAGAGTGGCTTGTTGCAATCTGGACAACTCTTGCACCACCATCCCTTGAAGAGATCATAATCCACTATGAAAGCTTTGCATGTAAATCTTTCATTCTGCACGTGCCAAGTAAAGTAGAAAGTCATACAATTTTTTTTATAAAAATGAAGGTGATGCAGTGTTGGCAATTGTTAATAGTACTATAATCATAATGATAGTATTTAGTTGGAGTATTAGCAAATCGAATGAATATAAATTAAAACTTATCTATATATATTCATGGTAAGCGAACAAATATATCTAAATTATCATGAAGGAATGTTTTTTCCAAGCAATAAATCAACAACATGAGGCAACCACATTAACTTAATTCTCATATGTAAGATCATATCAAGTCATTTATAAGTCATTTTTGTCCTAGAAATAATTCTACAGCTTTGTTTTGCTTATAATAAGAAATATTTAAAAACAAATACAATAGATACCTTGTGCTTGAATGGGTTCATACAGAGGATCTCTCTGATTGTTCTTCTATTTAAATTTATTTGAGTTTCTAATGATAGAACAACTCGTGATGATGGAGGCAGCTGGTGCAAGTGAACAGGCATTTGAGCATAACTACATAAAGATAAAGAAAAAGTTGTTGAGAATTAATTTAAATATTAATACATAAATTGGATTTGAATAAATGTAAAAAGTTTGAAGAATATAGAAGTTTACTAATGTTTATATGCTAATAACTCTGGTATGTCTGGGTTAAAATACCAAAGTGAAGCTGCGGTGCCAATCAGATTTGCAGATCCTATAAAGAATGCAACAAATACATATTTACTGGTGTATGTTTAATGTCTGGAGGTTATGAAATTTTAATTGAAAAGTTAAGAAAATGAAATCATGGTAGCTTTGATCATAGAGTTAAGTATACCCCTAAATTCAGAAACACGAAAACCAGTAAAAGCAACGATGACCGGAGAATCTTGTTTTTCCAAAGAAGCCTCATCAAAGCTTCTAGCAATGTCACCCCATAAAGTAATGCGAAGCTCTTCACCTCTAAACAAAATAAAAGTAAATTAGACTAATGCTAGGAGGAATTTAATATAATAAATAATTTTAATTTATTATCAACCGTATATTTTCAAGAATGAACTCCCTCTTGTCCTCAAGTGTTTGCCCCCGAACCAAAATCTTCTCAATCGGTTGTATTGCTTTTAGTCTACAAAGAACATCTATATAACTCATTGAATAATCATATTAGCGAAATGAAAAAATTTATACATGATACAGTTTGCTATAGAAGGGTAACAATGAAGAATACCTATGAAAAGTCGTGATTCTTTTCCTTTGTTAAGGACATGTGTGAAATCAGTGAAATTAAAGTAATATCGTGGAATGGAAAGTGAGAGAGAATCGAGGCGAGTGACTTTGGTGTCAGACTTAAGATCAATAATAGCTTCATGGCTAACAACAGTATTCATATATCGATTTTTAAAGGTGTAGAAATTTTTAACTTCATAATAGTCACCCTCAGTAATGATTGAAGCAAAATGTGCAACATCTCTAGTTTTAGCTGATCCTTGTATTGCACCACCCTTGCTCAGAAAAAAAAGAGGCAATAATTGGTGTGAATGCATAATGGTAAGGTTAAAATATGTAGAATGATGGATGAGTAGAAAAAGTAATTTTGAGCATGGTAAAATCATAACCTTTGGTTTTTAGGTGACATTGATAAAATCATCTTCCTCTTGGATAGCATGTATGTATATGTTATTGTTAAGAATTTGTTTTGTTAATGTAGACAACAACTGGTGGTTGTTTTTGGTTATAATCTTAGAAGAAGAATGAAGAGAATTTTGTTTAATGGCTTCCCTGCATAATTATCTTGCGGTAACAATTTTAAACCACCATTATTAATGAATGAATTATTCTCAGCATCTCTACATAGTTAGGGTCAGTTTATTAAGTTTGAACAGAGTATAGAAATAGGAAAAACATTTGGGTGGCAAACTAAACAATGGAGCAAATTTGGTACTATATTATGTAAGTATTTGAACATAATTATGCTCAAGGGATTGATTCCATTTCAAATTTTATAAAAGCTTAATACATCATTGCTTTTAAAAGATGCGGTTTAAAAAATAGAATGTAAACAGAGGCAAGACTTTGAATAAGATAATAACAAAGGTCATATTAGTAGATATGTTGCATACCTCGCGATCAACAAATAGACAATTGAAGTTAGCTGCTTGTCCATTTTGTTTTGGAATCCAAACACGACATACCCGAGCTCAGATTAAAGGGTAGAAAACATATTTTTTAATGTTCTACAAATGAATAGCCATTACTCTGCATAAAAAAAGCAAGCAAAAACTGAACAAATAAGCGAATAGCTAAATATGAGATTAAAATATAAAGACAATAGTAGAGCCAAATGGACCTTAAATCCCTAAATATAAAGACAATATGGTAAGAAAGTGTCATCATAAAAGCATAAATCCCATGTAATTTCCTGAAATGTTATTCATACTATTAATACATGTATGGTAGTTGTTTATATATATATATATATATATACATGTATGGCAGAGGTGAAATTAGTATACGAAATAAATAAATGGTTAGAAACAATAAAAATCAAGAATTAGCCTAACAGATCTTTCATACTATTTTTTGAAATGATTTGTATGGCCGCGCGCTGCTGCGGGCAATCTTGCCGTAGCTTTCTTGATAATTATAAATTTATGAAACCTAAATCTCATAGCACGAGAGAGAACGAAGAACTTTCCTAGCATGCAAGTAGGATCTAAATTCATTAAAAGGTAATGAATGTAATTGTTAAGCAATAATATCTTGAGTTAAAAATATTTGGCATCCAACAATTCTAGAACAAAAAAGCGCTTAATAAATTAAAAAAGAGGTGGATATAGCAGTGCTAGCAAGAATCAAGTCGAATGCTGTTAAAAGAAGTGAGTTTTAGCAAAAGCTGCAAAACAATATCCAGCACATGTATGTCATGATCGTCCATAGCTACATGTCCTGTAAATGAAAAATGAATCATCAAGCAACTAAAATAAAAAAAGTTGTTTGACCATGCATTCTATTAATTTCTCAGTATATAACAATGAAACCGCAAAACACAATTCAAAAACAAATCATTTGATATTGAACCAATATCTGAAAATTTATTGCCACCAAACTAAAAGCAGAGACATTAAGAAACATAATTGACTTAATATATAAATTATTCTTAAATAATACCAATCAATCCAAAGCAGCATAAAGGCTGCAAAAACATACAGAATGCTTCCACACAGCCATAGTGTTATCAAGCACATATTTGTTTCTTTATGAAGACTTCGCAAAAAAAATTAAGAGGTCAAAGTTTTTCATAAGTTCCCTTTGTGTAATGTTATGCTAACGAAATCAAATTAGGAAATTGGTTTAATTAAACTACAGCAAAAATAGTTTCGCTTCCCAGTGCCCTTTGTTATATACTTGTCAGATAAGGATGCTGTGTGTGGTTGATCTGATGTTCTATGAAATATCAGCGGTCATCATTTTGATTAAATTGAAGGTTTATGATTCATTTTCCCCCCCAGGTCCATGTGTTGAATTCACTTAGCAGAAGAGCAGGGTTTCAAACATGCACATGTACGTTTTAATTGGAACCGGAGTGTATTGGAGCTGCTACCAGTTTTTCCAGCACTCTTGCTTGCATGCATTCAACATTACTGTGTTTTTTCTGTGTTTTTGTACCAATAAGATTTAATTTTTGCGAGGCCTGACCTAAGTCTATCTATTATGTATTTATCCTACTGCAGGATGCTGTTGTCTCTTTCTCCCTATACAACGAGGCTCTTAAATTTGCTCAGCACAGGGAAAAGATGATTCAGACTGTTATACGTGCATTGACTCTCAAAATATATAATGGTATTTTATTATTATCTTTGTTTCCTTATGAATGTTGAACAGGTCATCGGTAGCTTGCAACATTACTCTTTTGATTTTGCAGTTAGTGATGATATGGTTTATCAGTTCATAACAACTCCTTCAGTTTCAAGTTACTTCTCATATTTGATTCATAACTTGAAAGAGTATTGTACCCATGTAGACAACCTTGTCCATGCTTTAAAGTATGTTCCCTCAATTTCAATTTTTTTGCATAAAAAATATGAAAAAACACTAAGATCTAAATGTGTTAGGTTTTTTTGCAAAACTATACCCAAGAGTCTCGGGTTTGGCTGCAACACCTGATCTAAGAGTGATATTTATAATATTAATAATAACATGAAACTTACATGACCCAAGTTTAAATGGATCTAGCTACAATACCAGGCCCAATAGTCTTGGATGTGGGTCTGGCTGCAAGGCCGTGTCATTAAAATATGATAATTAAATAGATTAATTAAAAAGAAAAAACAAAGAAAAAAAACCAACATGAAGGAAAAAACTAATGAAGAAAGAAAAATCTGAATTAACTGGGTTAACCCGTCACACCTGAGATCCGAATCATGAAAGTGTGATAGCTAAATAGAAAAAGATTTAAATAAAAACAGGAAAAAAACAAAAATTTTTTTTAAAAAAAGACAGCTCAACGTTTCACTGTGCAGTGCACAGTGAAACACTGAGTACTTTTAGTATATGTTATAATAATAATAATAATATAGTATAATATTATTATTATTATTATTATTATTATTATTATTATTATTATTATTATTATATATAAGTAAAAAAAGATTAATTAAAAAGGACAAAGCAAAGAGAAAAAAACCTACAGGAAGAAAAAAAACTAATGAAGAAAAAGAAAAAAAATCTGAATCAACTGGGTTAACCCGTCAAACTTGGGGTTCATGTCATGAAAGTCTGATAATTAAACAGAAAAAATTTAATATTAAAAAACTAAATTAAAAAAATAATTAAAAAAGACAAAAAAAACAAAAAAAAAACTAAAGGCATCAGCTTTTTCACTGTGGACTGCACTGTGCAGTCCACAGTAAAAGGCTTAAAAACATAGTTTTAAAACCCGACCCGGTCATCGACCCGGTCCAGTGATCGGGTCACGGGTCAGATGGGTTGACCCGGGTTGACCCGGGTCAACCCAAAAAAAAAAAAACCACATATATAAAACACCTAATTAGTTACAAATTTACAATGCAACACTTACATAAACCAAATTTAAATTTTAAACCAACAACATAAATTTAATTCAATATCCAAAGCACAAACCAAATATAAAATTCTAAAATATTTTAAACAAAACATCCAACAACATAAATTAAATTCTAAAATATTTTAAACAAAACATCCAACAACATAAATTCTAAATCAACAACACATTCACTTTTGTTGAATGAACACATTAAGTTCTTCTGTGTCTATGGCAGCAAAATTTGGATCAAATGTCGATGGAAATGAGCCAATCTTGTCAACACCTAATAAATCATCAGCATGCTCCTTTGAAACTTCATCATCACAATCATCTTCAATCTCATTAACATTTATGACATCTACATTTCAAACATAATTAACAAATAAATATTATGTGTTAAACAATACTTTATTTTAAATAATATTTATCACTAAATAATCAATCATTAATTACCATCATCTAAAGTATCTTGTATGGTCATAGTTGATAGAGCTTGGTGAAAACTCTCTACTTCTTCCGTTGTCAAGATTGATGGGTCATCTTCGACTACCCAATTTTCAATGTCAAAAATTGTCTCAACATTAATTGGATCATAATTTCTTCCTTTCCAATAATTCCTATATATTAAAAGTGAAGGTAAACACAATATAAGTATTAATAATGCTACTAAACAAGATAAAATAATATTTAAGGAATTAGAGAAAAGAAAAATACTTTTGCTTCAATCTTAGATTGCAGTGGACGTAAACAAGGTCATTAAGCCTTTGGTGCTCCAATCTATTTCTCTTCTTGGAATGAATATGTTCAAACATACTCCAATTTCTCTCACATCCCGAAGAACTACAAGTTTGACTTAACACTCGTATAGCCAATTGTTGTAGATTTGGAGCGCTGGTTCCATATGTCATCCACCATTCATCTATACAAAAAAATAATAAGTAATGTAAAACTATGTCAATTGTGAAAGACTATGTCAAATAATATTTTTAAATATAAAAATTATATACCTGGAGGCATAAGGGTGCGATTATTTATTGCAGACGCTCGACCAAAGTCATGTTCAGCATTCCTAAAAAACTTCATCTCACTTGTAATCTTACTTTGCAATGGTAGATTTCCATGTGCATACTTCTCAAGAACATCTAGAAGTCCAGAAATGGTTCTCATATGTTTATCCATTATATTTGCATCATATTAAAATCGAGGATTCAACCAAAATGCTGCTGCAAAAAGATTTCTATAAAATTGTCCATCCCACCGATTATTGATAATGTCTATGAAAGGTTTCACTCTAGGCTTTCTCTTTTGAAATCTCCTCATCATTTCTTTTTTTGCATGATGAATAGCATCATACAAATATCTCATAGAAGGTCTATCATCACCATCAACCAATCGTAGAACTCGAACTAAAGGTTCACTCATTCGCACAATTATTACACATTCTTCCCAAAACAAAGAGTCTAGCACACTGTCAACAAAATTTTTTCCTTTGATATCTTTAGCATAAGCAGATGAGACCCATTCCCTAGATGTCACCATAGCTCTCAACTCATCTTTATGAGCTAAAATGCTTTGCAATGCAATGAAATTGGTGGCAAAACGAGTAGGAGCTGGACGAAGTATTTCTTTTCCTCTAGTGAACTTCCTCATCAAATACAATGGATAACAATGATTATAAATGTACTTTGTGATACCAGAAGCATGCTCAACAACACAACAAACTGACTGCAATTTACCAATGTCCTGGAGTATGAGGTTGATGCAATGAGCAGCACAAGGAGACCACAATATTGAAGGAAATTCTTCCATCAATAACCTGCCAGCAGCAACATAATTTGCAGCATTATCAGTCACCATATGCACAATGTTTTCTACCCCAACATATAAAACAACCTCTCTAAACAACTGATACAACAATCTAGCAGTTTTTGAGACATCTGATACATCCACGGTTTTTAAAAAAACTGTTCCTTTAGGACAATATACTAAGAAGTTAATTAAAGTCCTCCTCTTCTGATCAGTCCATCCATCAGCCATTAATGTGCAACCAGTCTTCTTCCAAATCTCTCGATAACTCTCAACATAAATCTTCACTTCATCAACCGCTTTTGCCAAGTAATAACCACGGATAGCATGTAAATTTGGTCCTTTATAACCAGGACCCATGGTTGTTACAGCATCTATGGCATGCTGATAATACACAGAGTTAACAGCATTAAATGGCACACATGCATCAAACATCCACTTCGCTAAAGCAAGATCACACCGTTCAACTGCTTCTTTCCTTTGCCAACAATTCTGAAGAGACTTTTGAGCACCAGGAGTTGTTCTCAGCATGAAATATGTCCCTAATGTTGCAGATTTCTTCTGCTTTCCATAACTTGTAGTTGATTGTTTTACAGTGCTGGTGCTTTGAATCTTTTTCTTTTTTGCAACCTTCGGTGGTAACATATGTTTTTTAGTATTGACATCCTCATCCTCCTCCTCCTCATCATCATCATCACCATCATCTTCTAATTGCCTAATCATCATCTCTTCATGCTCTCTTTGTTGTGCATTAAATGGATTGAAATCTGCTTGCATTTCTCTAACTCTTTTTTTTGTTTCAACATTTCCTTTAAGGTTCAAAAGCATTTGATGTCGAACATCAGGAGGACATTTGCGACATTGTTCAACTTCTCCTTTAGCTCCAACTAAGTGTTGCTTAAATCGATTAATGCCACCACCCGCAAATACTTTAGCACAATATAAACATACTAATTTAGTTTTTTTACATCCAACACTAAGTTCAGGAGCTTCTCTACAATGACCCCATGCCAAATCTGTTCTTCCTCTACTACCACTTGACATGGAAATTGAAGGTTGAGATGATTGGGCCGTTGAAGGATCACTACTTGGAGTACTACCATCATGTGAAGACATTTTAAGGACCTGGCATAATTTATAAGATATCATTGGAAAATTCTTTCAACGAGATTACTAATTACTACCATAATTAAAGTTTCAATTCATTTCTATAACAAAATTCTGATTTCATGCTACTGCACACAATACTTCATCCTGTCTTATCTTAGAACTCAACAAGTTCAATTCAACAATAACTAATAACTAATTCTCACAAATTCAGTTAAACGGCCAACCATTATATCAACATCACAGAAAACTAAAATGGCCAACACCATTCATAAAATCAATATATCAACATCACGGAAGCAGAAGCAGAAGCAGAAGCTGAAGCTGAAGCAAACGAACAGTCAACCAATATCAACTTAAGCAGAAGTAAACGAACAGGGACGGCCAAAAATTAACAACAATATTCACAGCTACTTGCAGAATATTCACAGCTACAAAAATTAAAGAACGAAATATTCACATTTCAGTTTTCACAATCCAGTACTGTCGAAAACACAAAATAATAATCTAAAACGAAAATGGAAAGAAACTAAGATAGAACCACTAACTATAAAGATAAAGGAGGTGACTGTAAAGGTCTCCGACCGAGGCTTTGAAATCGCAGAAAAATAAAAGAACAGAGAAAACGAGATACATACCTGTGGGAAGAATCGTTGGGTCAATCGATGGGAAGAATTGATGGGTCAACAGAGGGAAGAACCGATGCCACTGTTATACTCTCCTGCAAGTTCAATCGAGAGGGAAGAAGATGAAATAGAGGATAGCGAAAGGCAAAAGAAGAAAGAAACCAGTAAAAGCTCATCTAACCTTATGCTCAGAATTGAAACGGCGATCAAGGATTCAAGAGTCTTCTGCTCATCTGCTCTTCTTCGCGACTGAGAGTGAAATGGGTTTGAAAATTTCTTGAAATTAATTAGGCCTTCTTCTCACTTCTGCAGTTCGGTGCTCTGTAAATTGCAATGCTTTCGTCCCTCTGCTGTTGTCGTCTTGGCTTTTTAATTGTAAAGGCCAAAACGACGTCGTTTCGGGCATGAGGATATAAAAAAAAATATACCCGGGTCTCAGCCGGGTTTGGCCGGGCCGGCCGGTTCCCGGGTCGACCCTCCGGGTCGACCGGGTCTGGCCGGGCCAATTCCCAGCCTGTTTTTTACTTGGACCCGGCCCGGCCACAGACCCGGGTCGCCCGGGTCCCGGGTCGACCCGCCGGGCCGGGCCGGGTCTTAAAACACTACTTAAAAAGGAAAAGAAAAAAAAAAGGCATATGCCACGGGTCATTTTTTTCCTTGCATAAAAAACATCAAAAAATACTAAGATCTAAGAGTGTTAAGTCTTTCAGCAAAGATATATTCAAGAGTCTTTGGTCTAGCTGCAACGCTTGACCCAAGAGTAATATTAATAATATTAATAATAATATTAAACTTACACGACTCAAGTTTAATTGAGTTTAGTTGCAACAGCGGACCCAAGAGCCTTGGATGTGGGTCTGGTTGCAAGGTCGTGTTATAAAAATGTAATAATTAAATAGATTAATTAAAAAGAAAAAAACAAAGAAAAAAAACTAACAGGAAGAAAAAAAAATGAAGAAAAAGAAAAAAAATGAATTAACTGGGTTAACCCTTCAAACCAGGTTAACTCGTCAAACCTGAAATTCGCGTTATGAAAGTTTGATAACTAAATAGAAAAAAAATTTACGGGTTAATCCAGAATTAACTGGGTTAACCTATCAAGCTCAGAAGATGTGCCATGAAAGTCTGATAATTAAATAGAAAGAAATTTAACATTAACAAACTAAACTAAACAAAAAAAATTAATTAAAAAGAGAAAAAAATTCGGGTTAACTCGTCAAACCAGGTTAACCCGTCTAACTCGGGATCCATGTCATGAAAGTCTGATAACTAAATAAAATAAAATTTAACATTAACAAACTAAATTAAACAAAAAAAAACTCATTAAAAGAAAAAAACACAAAGAAAAAAGCAAAAAAAAAAGCCATAAAGGCATAAAAAAGGAAAAAGAATGAAAAAAAAAACAAAAAAAAATGAGCAGTTTATAATTATAATATAATAATAATAATAGTTATAATATAATAATAATAATTATTATATTATATGAAGAATGTTTCCTTTTTATGCAGGGAGATGGGCATTAATCAAAGAAGGAAGGACCTACTTTTAAAAACTGATAGAATTGTTGATGATCTGTACTTCTTAAAGGATATTCTTTGTGTTGGTGAATCTCGTTTGAGTGAAGTAGTGACGCAGAAGGTGCTTAACTTGCTTCTCATTCCTATATTGCATCCTTTGCTTCATTCAAGGCAGAGTGATGTAAGATGTCTTTCCTCTTAATTCCTTGGGACTATATTTTTTTGTTATTGAATTTTATCAAACAATTTCTGATATCTTTTAAAATTATATTTTCTTGTGGGTCAGTCTATGCAACATGGAAACAAATATAATTGCAATCATATTTAGAAGGGAAGCAACCTTTGCTCATTAAGTGTTTTTTTTTTTTTTTTGCAACATAAACACTATCTCTGTACATCAAAAAGGAAAAAAACTAGGAAACATCAAATTGTCTTATTTGCTCGGAAAGGTAAGAGAATGGACCTTAAATGTATGGAAAAAAGGTACACACAACAGGGTTAGCTTAAGGAGCAATCAGATCCTAGAATTAAACTTATTAAACTAATTTTTTATTCCACGATCTCCAATGTTAGAACCAGTAATAATTTGGGCTTCAATAATTCGCTCGGCAAGCTATGTAACAATAAGTCTTGTCCCATTACATAAACCAACAGAGGGACTAAGGTTCTGAAGTAACATAATTGGTGTGCCAATTTTCAAAGAAATATTGTGCTGAGGCACACCATTAAAGTCAAGCTGGTTGATAAATTCAATTGAATACAATAAATCTATGTTGTCAATGTCACCAAAACTTGTTTGGATAGAATCACAACTAAGAAAGTTGTATTTATGACCATGTATAATATCAAGGATAAAATTATTAATCTCAGAAATAGTTAGGTTCTTTGGTGTAACAATTGCCCTCTCTTTAAAATAAAATGGGTCAAGATAAGCCCTTTCAATGTCAAGATATATGGCAGAGACAATAACTGCAATCGGACAATCCATTACTTGAACTTGAAGTTCACATGAGATTTTGATAAATGTTGCATCATGATCATTCAAAACAACCAAATCACATAGTTGTCCATCACCAATTAAAAGTATCCACTCTGCAAACTGTCTAAGTTTTTCCTTTTGATCTGGGCTTAAACCACAGCCGATAGTCGCATATTTTGATTCAAAGTGAGGAATGTGAATGCAGACTAAAGCGATGAAGTGCTAAAAGAAGCATTAATTATTTCTTCATTTGTTCCTCCAGGTATAACAGGAAGAATTTGTCGAAAATCCCCACCTAATAAGACGGACTTACCACCGAATGGATTGTTGAGTCGTCTCCCATCTGGTGTTTTAAGAATATCCAATAGAGACCTGTCTAAAGCTTCAAAACAGAATCTATTATTCATCGGAGCCTCATCCCAAACAATGAGTGATGTCATCTCCAGTAGTCGTGAAAGGTGAGTGTTGTGTTTGATCTCGCACGTTGAATTCTCATTAACTTCTAATGGAATTTTAAATCTAGAATGGGATGTTCGTCCTCCAGGTAACAGAAGATAAGTTATTCCAGATGAGGCAACAACAAGCACAATTAAACCTTCAGATCTAACCCGATTAATAATTGTATGCCACAAAAAAGTCTTTCCTGTCCCACCATGACCATGAACAAATATGAGCACTTGTTTGTTTTGTAGTATTGATGTAATAACAGAGTCATATATGTTTTTTTTACATGGGTTAAGATGTGGGATAGCCAATGAATGGTTATTTCTAAGCTCAGCAAGATCATAGTCAAGTTCTTCCCTTAAAAGTTTGGTCCATCAATCGACCATTTGGCATTGGAAGTTTATGATCTTTCAATGAAGTTGCGGAAGCATTTAAAAGTTGTTCGAGTTCATAAAGTACATAGTTTCTAAGTTCGTCATTAGACAAACGAAGGTTCAACATTGAAAAAGAAGATCTTAAGCGGTATTCAATGTCATCATGCATAAAATGCCAAAATTGATCGAAAAGACTATTCGGATCAGCAACCTCGCAAAACATAATAATATTAACAAAAAGTTGCCTTAGTTGCGGAGAGGAAGTTGTTGGAATAGCTTCACTAAACGCATCTGACCATTCTTTATCATCTCCTAATAGCCCCAAAGCCTTGCATGCAATTGAAAAGTTGGAAACACTGTACCAAAGATTTGCCGCAAGTCTTCAAAGCTTTTTGCTCCTTTAACATGGTTAAGTAACATCCTGAGAAAATACAACTCCCCAGCAACAGGATGGACATACACAATGCGACCAAGGCAAAATCCATGTTATTTAATAATCCATTCTTTCTGCCTAGCATCCCAAACATACTTGCTTGGAAACTGCGAGTAATATAGATCTCGTGCATCGACATCAACTCTGTTGCGCTCAAACCACTCCGTGAGCATTGTCTTATTAATCCCAGGCCTTCTAAGAACTGATGGTAAGGATTCATTGCCTGAAAAAAAAAAAAACACATGGTGCTGTAATGGTAGATGGACTTGGAGTCTTTCAACAGCTGGGCTCCTTGAATGGATTGGGAATTGGAATAGCCGTCATACTGCCTCATATGAACAAATGAATCTACAGTTTAGATAAGCTTGTATTTCATCATTAGTCTCTTTTTTCATAACCATTCTGCATCGATCAGCTCCTTTGTTAACATACTTAAAAAGATACTTGATAAGCATGGATTGACAACAAATTTCAACATTAATGTGTGCATTGTATGGGAGCAGAAGTTCTTTGTTGTATGGGACAACATGACAATTTGAGAGGGAAATGCCAGTTTTAATAACGTGACCCATAGGCTACATGCGTCGTTTATAGTAAACAAAGTCATTCTCATCAAAGACAGTTGCATCCTTATTTTTTTTTTTGGAAATTATTTGGAACATTTATTCTTTTCCATACATTAAGCCTTTGGATTTGCAGCGCCGCATGGACTATGCATCATAAATTTTGAAACTATTTCATAGCAAACAAGATCTTGATTCTTGTCAGGTATTACAGCTGAAATAACAGAGGCAACATCCTCAGGTGAACGGAATTTGAATTCTGGAGCTAGCCAGACTAATAAATGAGTGTGCGGCAAGCCTCTTTTTTGGAACTCCACAACGCAAACATCTAAAAAGAGAAAATGCAAGCAAAGAAGTAAAAATGGTTGTCTGCAAAAGGAAAAAAACCCCCTGAAATTTTAGAAATAAAATAGAAATACCAGCAATTGTTCATCCAAAAGGCTTTCCGGATTTGATGAATGACATCATATTAATTAGCTTTGAATGAAATACCCTTGCGATGATGTCAGGCTTGTCCTCAAGCTGATAGTTTCTTGTCTTTTTAATTTCTCGATGAATTTCAGGCCACTTAACATTGCAGGTGAATGTAATAAAAAAATCAGGATTTCCATAACACCTACATATGGCCATAGCATCTTGGTAATTATTAATCATATACCGAGGGCTTCCAGTTAAAAAGGATGGAAGTATAATTTTCCCTGTAGTTGATCCATCAACATCACCTCTAGCAATAGCATCATGTATTCCTTTGTAATGTTCACTTCTAAGATTTTCTTGGTTTGCACGTATAAAATCCAAACGATCCTCTTCAACATTAACGAATGCATCGACCAAAAATTGTTGGTACAATCGTTCGCCTTTTATGAGAGTGCTTTCTTGCTTTTCTCTTTCATGAATGAGATAAGCATAATAGGCTCTCATCGCAACCTTTTGTCTTTTTTTGGGTGGCTGCTGCTCTTGATGAGCCAACATAATATCAGTGTGAAAGCCATCCTCACCATATGGAAAAAGAAGTGGATAATGAAGGGCCATAAATTTTGGATGAAGCTTTGAGATTCTTTGCAGTGTTCCAGATGAACTTTCAATAATTATGTCTCGATCAGATCGAGAATGACCAATTTCCCCAACAACCAAACCACCAATGTCATTTAAAGAAGGATCATCATATTGCCTTGAGTCATTATCTCTTTTACCAATTAACCGAAGCTTGAACTCTGGAACCTCGGCATCACCAAACCTTTGTCTAGCATGACAGAACAAACGAACCAATTCATTAGATGAATCAAGCATATTGATAAGACCAACAACAATCTCACTATCCAAGACTGAAGGAAAATTTTCATTGCAAAATGGTTGTAGTCGGTTAGCAACCTCATTATCTATATCAAAAATATAGAGTTGTGCAAACTTGGGACCTCTATTATCCATGGGAAGAGGAGAACCCATAAGATGGTGGCAATATCCATTGACCTGAAAGACATAAGATCCAGATTGAGCATTAACAGAATGATCAATTGCAGCCCCCATAGACGTGAAAGCGAACATTGAGTTATAAGCATGAATTTCACGCCGAAACTTTTTGGATGATGAACCATTAGTTGGGTTGAGGAGGTTGTCAAGGTAGTTGGGTGTTTCTTATGGAGCAGGAAGCACCACTTTCCCTTTATTACAACAAAGTGTAAAGCATGGGTTTGTTTTGCTTGAACGCGCCAAGCGTTCTTGGAACCAAAAAAAATCACCGTAACGCCTACACTTGTATGTTTTATCCCCAAAATCAATGTATTCAATTAAATAACATGTAAAAAATAAAGTTAAGATACTCGAAGGAACGATATAAAAAAGGCAATGAATTAAAAAAAAATGGTTGCAAAAGGAACATGATCAGATTACATACGCTTTTTTTTCTGATAGGAAGCTTGGCCTATAATACATTGATGATTAAGGGCTTGTTCAGAGAGTCCTTGAGATTCATGATTTGAAACTACATCATTATAGTGAAATGAAGCAAAGGCGATAGATTGTGGAGGATTGGATAGCTTTGTTGCATTAATTTCATTAGTTTGAGTTTGCATTATGTTGTTTGATAAGGAGAAGGTGGTTTGTATATGTATGTGCCGGTGCGAACAGACCAAAGTCCCAACTCCTTGAGTATGTTGTGGAGCAGATGTTGTATTTGAAGAGCTTGGGCTATTGGATAGCAAGATTCTATCAACGGAAGTTTCATAGTCATTGAAAGCAAATTGTGAGTATCGAGAAGATGGCACATACTCATCCGGCTGAACATGTTTGTGAGGACTTGTCATGTTGTTGCTAAATAAACCATGTAAACAAACATCAAGGTAAATGAAAGAAAAGCACTAAAAAACCATGATTAGCACAACATCATGGTTAAGTGAAGGAAAACACAGGGATATAAAAAATCTTAATGACATGCACTTTCTAAAAAAACTATGTAAACATAGGGATAATAAGCAATAGAAGAAAAAACATCATGAAATTAAG
Source organism: Populus nigra (assembly GCF_951802175.1). Classification (NCBI taxonomy): domain Eukaryota; kingdom Viridiplantae; phylum Streptophyta; class Magnoliopsida; order Malpighiales; family Salicaceae; genus Populus; species Populus nigra. The sequence goes on along the minus strand of NC_084863.1, from coordinate 5,953,383 downwards.
TGTTGGGCAAAGATTAACTGGCTTGCAAGGCAAAGGAATGACATTGGATTGAAATCTTTAATATATCATGAGACATGATGATGGGGTAGGCTTAGCTAAAAAAACTACTCCTTGGTTCAAGAAAGGATGAAGATATAACAATAAAAGATCAAGCAACTAAAAAAGAACATTACGTGTTGCTAAACATAGAAATACCATAACCATGATTAAGCATGCAAGGAAATAGAAATGCATAAAGCAAATAAGAGAGAAGAATGAAACAAACCTGAGAAAATGTTGACGATAAATAAAAGTGACCCCTTCAAAACACCTAAAAAACCAAAGTAAAATTTTGATTAATAAGTGAAAGGATAAAAACAAATAGACATGGGGCATAAGACCTAGAAAATTAGGCATGAAAAAACAAACTAAAATAAAAATAAAAGATGAGCTAACATATTCAGGTGAAAGAAACTAACATCACAATCTTGGCAAACACAAAAAAAAGAAGAAAAAAGGTAACAAAACCAGAACAAAATTGTATAAGCTGCAAAGAATAAGGGTAATAATTTTTGTAATTTTTTTAATGAGAGTGTCTTGTGTTCTGTAATCTTTTTTAAAAAATTAAAAAATAGGGCAAGAATTTTTTTATTTTTAAAACCCTATTATAATCTATAGTTTGACATATGTAAACACTGTTAAAAAATAAAGACTTATGACCTCCCTTTTTTATATGATCATTAGGCATGTGAAATCTTGTAAGCTCATGTTCTTAAACAAACAATACTTAACCTAACCTCATCATAAAAGTATAAATCCCATGTCATTTTTTGAAATGTGATTCATACCATTAATACATGTATGGTAGTCATGTAGAGAAGTGTCAATTTGTATATACCATTGAATAATTCGAATTTTTATTTTTATATTAGATCTAAAAAGATATTGTTTTAAAATATTTTTTCCTCTCAAGCACAATGAAAAAACCAATGCTCATATCTAAAAAAAAAACAACATGTATTAATGAATATATAACCCAAGTTTTAATTGTGATGCTAAGAAACATATATAAATTAATATACAATATCATGAATCATATGTGTCTTAAAAACCAATACTTATGCGCAAAGTTTGTTTTTTTTTCCCCTGTAATGAATGGCCATGCAAATCGTTTCAAACTTAGTGTGAAAGAACAGTCAATGAGCAACGGTTGCTTCTCTTCGTTTTTTGCATAATGGCTGGCCATACTCTCCTCTCCATTATTCCCATATATGTCGTGTCCCTAAAGTTTTATGAATCGCATTTCCGATGGAGTTTCGAGAAGCAAAATTAGCAGAGCTGTTCCAAAACTAAGAAGCTAAGCAGCAAGCAAGCATCAAACTTCTATGTCCGTCAAGATTTTGACCTTTAGCTCTCTATATTTTCTTTATTTATAAATGATAATATTTTCTTATATAAGATAAATAATTTAATATATATTGTGATGGGAAATATCAACGACCCCGCTAATACGTGATTTATGATTGACAGTAGTAGTATTTCTCGCGCACAGATGTTAAAATATTGGAGAAAGGCTCGGTTTAAATTCTATCTTTTCAACTAAATTGTGACCCTAATCAATCTCAAATCAAGTTGATTTCAATAACAACTCTACATGCACTCTGGATAGAAATATATATAAATTTGTTAAGATATTTTAGAGATATAGATAAAGTTATTATTTAAATCTTGGATAAATCAAGTATAATATTTCTGTTTGGATTTGCGAGTGGTACAGATACAGTTCAATCAGCTCACTATATATATATATATATATATATATATATATTCTTTATAAATATAATTTCATATAGCATTCCACCAATCATACGACAAAAGAAACAAAGAGAAAGAAAGAGAGATGGCTGGAGGGGCTTTCGCTCCAACATCTGGTGGAAAGGAATACCCTGGAAAGTCAACTTTCAGGGTGTTCTTCACTTGCCTTTTTGCAGCAACAGGAGGTCTAATTTTTTGTTATGATCTTGGTATTTTAGGTGTGTAATAATGTAGAATTAAGCAATTTCTTTTTGAAGATGTAATAATTGTATCTTGATTTTTGTGTGTTTCTAACCATTTATTTATTTCGTATACTAATTTCACCTCTACGATGTTTCCTGTTGTTGAAGAAGGAAAAAAAAATTTACAACGATTTGCACTCGTTTTGTTTTGGTTTAGTGTTAATGAAAAATGAATGGTAGCAATTCGAGGTTAGTTTGTTGGAGTTATGCCTTAAGTTGCTGCCTTTGTTTTATTTTAGTATTGTCTATCTTTGTTATTTTAATTCTGCTGAAATAAAAGACTAGAGTTGGTCTTCAGGACGTGAACTAGTCTTTAGGAGTCAGTTATGTTGTTAGCTGAACATGGTACATTTATGTTAGTGGTCATGTTAGTGGTCAGCTGAACGTGGCACATTGTAGTGCTACAAACCAGCAATATCAGTTTGTTTCAAGTCTATTTAAACGTGTAAAGATTGCTGAAACAAAATATGCAATCAATGATATTTTTCAGTTCAATAAAACAGTAAAAACTTCCACTGTTCAAATCAAAGTCTGCATTCTGTTTTTCACTTCTTCTTTTCAATCTCTTCAAACTCTTTCAATTGATATCAGAGCAATTTTCTTGAAGGGCCTGTGATGGATTCTGCACCCATATTTCTCCTCCAATCTTCAATGGAGAGAATTTTCAACTATGGGCAGTAAGAATGGAAACTCACCTAGAAGCCTTAGATTTGTGGGAAGTTGTTGAAGAGGATTATGAGGTGCCACCACTGCCTAATAATCCAACTATGACTCAGATCAAAAGTCATAAGGAGAGAAAGACCAAGAAATCGAAGGCGAAGGCATGTCTGTTTGCTGCTGTTTCCACAACCATTTTCACCAAGATCATGTCACTTCAATCAGCAAAGGATGTTTGGGATTACTTTAAGAAGGAATATGCAGGAGATGAAAGAATTCGTGGAATGCAAAGCTTAAACTTGATACGTGAATTTGAGCTGCAAAGGATGAAGGATTCTGAGACTATAAAGGAGTACTCAGACAAATTGATGGGGATTGCTAACAGAGTCAGTCTGCTGGGAACATCATTTGCAGATTCCAGAATTGTTGAAAAACTTCTGGTCACAGTACCAGAAAAGTATGAAGCTTCAATTACAACATTAGAGAATATTAAAGACCTGTCAAAAATTACATTGACAGAGTTGCTAAATGCCTTACAAGCTCAGGAGCAGAGAAGGCTTATGAGGCAGGATCATGCAATTGAAGGTACTTTGCAAGCAAAATTTGCAGACTATGACAAGAAGAAGTTCTTCAGGAAGAACGCAGCTTCAGGCAGCATTAAACCAAATCAAGGTTACAACAAAGGAAAATTTATTAAAAGGAATTTTCCACCTTGTCAACACTGCAACAAGAGTGGTCACCCACCATTCAAATGCTGGAAGAGGCCTGATGCAAGGTGCAGCAAGTGCAATCAGCTAGGACATGAGGCAATAATCTGCAGATTCAAAAATCAAAAACAAGAAGAAGATGCTCAAGTCGCGAACCAAGATGATGAGGATCAGATGTTTGTGGCTGCATGCTTCTCGGTTCAAACCACCTCAGACCATTGGCTAATTGATAGTGGTTGCACCAACCACATGACTTTTGATAAAAGTCTTTTCTGAAATTTGCAGCCTACAGAAGCTGCAAAAGTCAGAATTGGAAATGGTGAATGCATTGAAGCCAAGGGAAAGGGAACAATTGCCATCACAACAAATTCAGGTACAAAAACAATTGCAGATGTTCTTTATGTGCCTAATATAGATCAGAATTTGTTGAGTGTGGGGCAATTAATTGAGAAAGGAATGAAGGTGATTTTTGAAAATCAACATTGCTGTATTTTTTATGCTGCTGGGTGTAAAATTCTACAAGTTAGAATGAAGAGCAAAAGTTTCTCGTTTCTGCCATTTGAGGAGGAGCATAATGCTTTCCCAACAAAACTCAATTATACTAAGTTATAGCACAAAAGGTTGGGGCACTGCCATCAACAAAGGATGTTTACCATGAAGAATTCTGAGGCTGTCAGAGGTATACCTCCATTTACTGAAATTACATTGTACTGTCATGCTTGTCAGTTTGGTAAGCAGAATAGAAAATCATTTCCGAGATCAACTTGGAGATCATCCCAAAAGCTGCAGCTGATTCATACCGATGTGGCTGGTCCTCTAAGCACACCATCATTAAATGGCAGTAAATATTACCTGCTGTTTATTGACAATTTCTCTCGAATGTGCTGGATTTATTTCATGAAATTCAAATCAGAGGTGGCTGGAATTTTCTGGAGATTCAAGAAGAATGTGGAGAATCAAAGCAACTGCAAAATTCAAGCAATTCGTTCAGACAATGGCAAAGAATACACATCAACAGAATTCAATCTTTATTGTGAAGAAGCTGGCATTGAGCATCAACTCACAGCCCCTTACACTCCAGAGCAGAATGGGGTTAATGAGAGAAGAAATCGATACATAATGGAGATGGCTAGATGCATGCTACATGAGAAGAACTTGCCTAAAGTTTTTTGGGCAGAAGCTGCTAACACAGCAGTATTCCTGCAAAATCGTCTCCCAATAAAGCTTTTGACAGAAAAAACTCCTTTTGAAGTGTGGTATAATTACAAACCCTCACTTAGTTTTCTTAAGGTTTTTGGCAGCACATGTTTTGTTCACATTCCACAGATTAAGAGGGACAAGCTAGACAAGAAGGCAATGCAAGGTATCTTTGTTGGCTATAGCGCAATTTCTAAAGCCTACAAAGTATACCTCCCTCAAACCCAGAAGATTACAATTACACGGGATGTGCAATTCCATGAAGACGACAAATGGAACTGGGATGAAACACAAGAGATCACGGTACTTGATGATCAAATTATTACTCCCCTGCAAAATGAATCAATTGATGAATCACCAGTACGAGGCACCAGATCACTTGAAGAAATCTATCAAAGGAGCAATGTGGCTGTTTGTGAACCAGAAAATTATGAAGATTCGCAGATGAATCCAGGATGGCAGGAAGCAATGAAGGAGGAAATACACATGATTGAAAAGAATCATACGTGGGAACTTGTTGATCGACCTGCAGACAAGAACATTGTTGGCGTCAAGTGGATTTTCAGGACCAAACTGAATGTTGACAGCTCCATCAACAAATTCAAGGCAAGGCTGGTTGTCAAGGGGTATGCTCAAGTGTATGGGGTGGATTATTCAGAAACATTCGCTCCAGTAGCAAGGATGGACACCATCAGATTGTTGCTTGTTGTTGCTGCACACAAAAACTAGAAAGTGTTCCAGATGGACGTAAAATCAGCCTTCCTCAATGGCAATTTACAAGAAGAAATTTATGTTGAACAACCTGCTGGATTTGTTGTTCAAGAAGAAGAAGACAAGGTGTACATGCTGAAGAAGGCATTTTATGGATTAAAACAGGCACCAAGGGCCTGGTATGGCCGAATTGATGACTACTTGACAGGGTTTGGATTTCAGAAAAGTCTTTCTGAATCAACCCTCTATGTGAAGAAAATTGATGATGATGTTCTTATTGTGTCCCTCTATGTTGATGATTTACTTGTAAGTGGAAGTAATTTCCAGCAAATTGAAAGGTTCAAGCAGGACATGATGCAAGCTTTCGAAATGAGTGACCTTGGACTCATGAGTTTTTTTCTTGGCATGGAGATTAAACAAAGCAGAGGAGTGATCTTCATTGGTCAAGAAAAATATGCGAAGGAGATTTTGAAGAAATTCCAAATGGAGAATTGCAAACCAACTGCTACTCCAATGAATCAGAAGGATAAATTCAGCAAAGAGGATGGGACTGCCAGGGTAGATGAAGAAAAGTACATTCATCTCCCTCCAAGTATCAATAAGCCTCTCATAATTCCTCTTCTTACTCAACACAAGGTAACCCCACTATATAATAATATAATCAGTAAACTTAATCACGACTAACTTTACCTTTTTTCTTCTCAGAGTAGTTATGATAATGAGAAATCATCTCTAATTTCTTCTCTCGTTTAGGTAAGTTTTTAGATCATTTATTCCTTAAAAAATGATATCTTCATTTTAATACTCCTAAGATTTCTATCTAAACCATCACGAACTTTAGTATCTCATTTAAACTCTCTAGTATTGAAATTTCTGTTTAGCCAAATTCTCTCCCATTGACTAAATAAAACTTGATTAAAATCATTTGCATCTCCATCCTCATTCTCATCTATAAACTCATCTATAATTATACGAGCATGTCTTTCTTGCCTCCTAGAATTAATGACCTTTTGGAATTGTCCCTCCTTGCAAATTAGCAATTATGACATCTTATATATCCATTTAATCCTTTGCTTCACCAAATAACAGATTTATTCTCTTAAATTGTTGCCAAATTGCTTATAACACAAATAATGTATTCTCCTTCTCCTACTTAAATGAAGAAAACCATCTTTGGACTCATATTCATATCTGGAAAAAAAACAAAATGTTAGTAGGAAACCTTACATACTTTTTTATGTGTTTACACTCAAAGATATGTCACTCCACTTATATTTCACTATTAACTTGGCTTTTATCGATGTTATTCTTGCACCTTTTTGCCTTTTATAACTCCTAACTCTTTTCTTCAGTTTTTTAAGGAACTAAACAAAATCAATCAAAATATTTCAGCTTATAAAGTTCAATTAAAGAATGCAAAAAGACAGGCCAATCAAGAAAATGAGAACGAATTCAAAAATGACTAAAATAAAACCCGAAAAAATAATGGAAATAAATCTGAATTCTCCACAAGATAAATCAATAAAACTGATTCCTATATGTAATTAAATAAAATTGAAGTCAATATGAATTTATACAAACAAATCAAAACCATAATAATTTTTTTTTTCAAAGCTATTGAATTTCAATAGCGTCGATTTTAATCAACCTGATTTTAAGATTTGGTCTTTTTTTTTTTACAAAATACTAGATTGATTTATAACACTTTTTTTAATTAATGAAACCGTTAACTATAAAATTAGGATAAAGCCAAAATCAAGATTATAAAAAAACTAGAAAATCATGTTAAAGTTGAAATAAAGAGCTAAAAAAATAAAGGTTCAACAGTTTTGAGAGAAAACCAAACTTAACAACAAAAATAAGACTTAAAACATGAACAAAACTGAATTTAAAGATAGATAGATAGATAGATAAAACTTAATTTTAAAGTCAATCTTTTATGTCAATTGATGTGAAACCAAAGGGTAAGAATCCTATAACCCGCAATCAAGATTGAATACAAACCCAAGAAAGCTTGAATAAAACTTGACCCAATAATTACCTTGACCATAAAACCAAAGTTACAAAGATTAAATGACACAAAGAAGTAATCTTTGATAAATTTTGAACAATTCAATAAAGAACCAAGAGCAAGAGAAATCCTTTCCAATATTATTTTTGAAATCATCAAGTTATCGCAACTTACAAACCATAAAGAGTATTATTTACAATTCAACAAAATAAAATCTATTGGAATATTAGGTTGAAATTAAAACCCAAATATAAACTACTTTAATAGTACTTTTAAAATAAAATAACAAAGCTCAAGCCTTAATAAGTATAAGACTCATATCGTAAGTCTTTTGATAATTAAATCTCCAATCCACATGAAATTAGGATTTTACCCAAACTGCCTCTTAGAAGGAATTTTAGCCCAAACTCACAAGCCATAAGGAAAACCGGCTCCAAACCAAATCTTAACCCAAATCTACAAGTCACAAGAAAAATAAACCCTAACCTGCAAGCTAAAATTGTCCTTCTCTAGCATGGATTACATTTATAAAAGTCTAATCCTTTTTATAACTAAAATTAATTTCTTTACACCACCTTAGCAGGAATTCTCAAAGTTTTTTGGCCCAAATGTCTCGAATAATCCCACTAAATGCCTCATTGATCATCTTGACTCTCGCTCTTATAATCAGCCCAATCAGAACATGCAATAAATCTTGTGGTGTTACTTGTTGATTTTTATTCTTATATTGACTTATATTTACTTATATCAAGAATAGTTTTCATATAAATGTTAGTAGCCATCATAACCATTAATATGCTTAAAATGCATCAAATTGATATCAAGATAACTTTCTTAAATGGTGACCTTGACAATGCAGTTTATATAGAACAATCCAAAGGTTTGTTATTAAAGGGCAATAAAATAAAATCTGTAAGTTTATCAAGTTATTATATAATTTGAAATAAGCTCCTAAACAATGACATGAAAAAATAAATAGTTTATATTGACAAATGAGTTTAAAATCAACATGGTTGATAAATATATTTAGATTAAAAACACAAATAAATTATATATCATTGTATATCTTTAGATGGATGACAAGTTAATTTAAGGCAACAATAATGCATTATCAAGTATACCAAGAAAACATTGGCAACGATAATACATGATCAAGTATATAAAGAAAACATTAACTAATAAGTTTGATATGGAAAAATTGAATGTTGTAGATGTCATCCTGGGAATAAAAAATTCTAAGATATATGATAGATTGGTATTATTTCAATCTCATTTTTTGAGAAAATTCTTGATAGATTTTTTAAAGTTGTCAATAAAAGTATCAAAATACCAATGGATAAAAGTGTACATCTATTAAAAAAAAAAAGGTAAGGAAATGCATCAATTGAAATATTTTTGAATAATTGGAAGGTTGATCTATGTTATGAGCTGAATATGACCAAATATTACATATTTAGTTAGTAAGCCAAGTAGATTTATAGTAATTCAAGTATAGATAATTAAAAAGTAATAAATTGGTGCTTAAATATTTAAGGTGTATCTTGGACTATAGTTTTTACTATATTGGATACCTGACAGTATTTGAAGGATATAATTATGTGAATTGGATATTTGATATTAAGGATTTGAAACTTATTAACGGATATGTCTTCACACATAGTGAAGCTGTTGTATATTAGAAATCCTATAAACAAATATACATCGCAAGATCTGTGATGGAATCAAATTTATAGCTTTTGATAAAACTAGAGAGGAAGTCGAGTGACTTTGAAATTTCTTAGATGATATTTCATATTAACAAAAAGCCAAAATGAACGATCTATATCCACTTTAATAGTCAATCAACAATTAAAAAGGCACAAAGTAGAATGTATAATGGTAAGTTTAGACATAATATTTTTAAACACTTGTTATTGAATAAGATTATTTCTATTGAAGTCAAAGGACAATATTATAAATCCAATTACTAAAGGTTTTACAAGAGAACTTGTGTATAGTTCATCAAAGATAACGAGTTTAAAACCTTTAAAGATAAAAGAGTGTCATGATGATAACCATATTTAGTTGATTGAAGATCCTAGGATATATATTCAAATAGAAAACTAAGTCATATTACATCCTTAGTAAAACTCAAGAATAATTATTCCATGCTTATTTCTTTAATAAATAAATAAAAGATGCTAGCTATAAAGTGATAAAAGGGTGATTGTGCTTTTAATGAATTTCATATCTTGGTTTACTAAGTAAAGTATAGTAGAATACTTCTAAGAAAAGACCACTTGTATGAGTAAGAAATGTTGTTGTTTTTTTTAGAATTCTAAAAAGTTAAATTCTCTAAAGCACTTATAAATACACGGAGTTGTTTAGGGTCAAAATAAACACAACCATGAGAATCAAAGAAAAACTCTAGAAACATAACTATATGAGTATGAAGCATTAACAAAGTACTATAACATGAAGCATTAACATATTTTTTAAAATATATATATATATATATGAATAAGAAATTGATCTTAAAAAATCATTGAATGATATGTTTTTTGCAAATCTAAACACCCTAATTCCATATAAGAGATTAGAAGATTATCTAATGGCTTATATAATGGAAAATCGAAAGGTTAAATCTATGTAAGTCACCCTAATCTAAGTGGGTTTTAAGCTTATACTATACACATGTTTGGCTCGGCTCAGCTTAGCCTAGGTCTATGTTTATGCTGGGACTTGAAGCTAGGCTTTAATTGCTATAAATTACTTTTTTTTATCCTAAAAAATTACTTTTTAGCCGACCCTGGAATAAATTACTAGAAGAATAACCTTCCTTTATCTAAATATTTTGTTTTTATAGGGAAAAACATCTAGTTTTTTAAAAAAAAAACTTTGAAGTTTTATTTTATTTTATAGCAGCTAATTAAAGCAATAAATGATGGGGATTCTACATCATTTTTTGTTTAAAAAATTTGCACAAAAAAGGATTAAAGAGGAGGTGTTCTATACAACAAATAATAACTTTTCACCTTTTTCTCCTTTGTTTTCCAACCTTTCTCTATGATGGTTTTTTTTTTTTTACTTTATTTTCTTCTATTATTCTATAGATTAGGTTCTAGTATTTCATAAAGCGATTTTGATCATTGTTTCTAAGTTCATAAACCTTGATCAATAATGTAACTAATCAAAGAGATGTTAAATCTTGGAATGGTAATTGCATTCAATTTATTTACACCAAGTGACAAACAATAATATCTTAAAAACAAATGGTATATAATTTTTAACATCAAAGTGATTTATCTCTTTGTATATATCCCGAGCACTTAACCAGTAAGTATACTAAACATTGTGTTTAAACTAAGTTTTAGTGTACATTTTATTTCTAAAATAAATTATATGTAATTGGTTGTATGTTTATTTTGTCATTAAGGTTATAAATTTTTTTCTTGGATAAATATAAAACAACATTAAGTTTACAAAATTAACAAGAATTTTATTTTTCATATCTAGTAAAACTAAACAATAACGTTCATTATGATTTAATATTCATCGGTGGTGAAGGGTTAGGTGATGAATTTTATAATGGTGTATTTATATTTATGCCTTCCATGAAGATATGTGATTTTGGATAGGGAGCACAATAATGAATGATATAATTTTGCTAATTTATAAGAGATGGGCTTACAATATTAATTATTTTAGGAATCGATGGCTCTAAAAGTTAATTAAAGTCTAAAGTGATTCAATAATGATCTAGGTAATAAAAATCAAAATTGAAGTGTTTGTTTGTTTGGCATGGGATAACTTATACTTTTCAAAATATTTTTTAAAATTATTTTTTTATTTAAAAAACCATTAAATTTATATATTTTTAAATTTTAATTAATTTTAAATTAAAAAGTGAGATACTATATTACCAAACATACAATTAAGGCCATGTTTGTTTTCCGGGAAATAGTTTTCAAAAAACCATTTTCCAAACTTTTCTGTATTTGTTTGCCATTAGAAAAGTTTGTCAACGGAAAACACTTTCCAGTCAAAGAAAAATTTAGCTTGGTTTCCAGGAAAGTGTTTTCTTGAAAAATCTGGACGGAAAACACTTTCTGGAAGTTGTAAAAATTTAGAAATATCATATTATTTGCTGATTATATCAAATTTGGTCCTCAAACTTTTGATTGTTATATATATTTTGTTTTGAATATTTATTTTTCAATTTTATTTCTTAAAATTTAATTTTTATATTAACTTTGGTTCTCATTTTTATAATTGTTATTTGCTTTTTTCTTATTATTTTTTTATTAAAATTATTTATCTATCAAATTTAATCCTTATTCTTTTGATTGTTTCTTAATTTATTTGAAATAATTTATGAAATGTTAATTATTATTATTTTAATTTCTTCATCTTTTATTTTTTTTATTTTTTAGATTTGATATCTATTATTTATTTTATTTGAGATAATTTATGAAAAAAAATTTCAATTTCATTCTCATTCAACTTTTTAATTTTTAAGATTTGTTCCTCATTATTTTAATAAGCTTGAGAAAAATAAAACATTAATAAGATATTTTCCAGCTCATTTTCCATAACATAACCAAACACTAGAAAGTGTTATCCAACTTATTTTCTATTACACTACCAAATATCAGAAAATAATTCACTTTTCTGGAATTCACTTTCCAAAAGAAAACTACTTTCCAGCAAACAAACGAGATCTAATTTTGATTCAACAATGACATAAAATATTATGAATTTAATCTTGATATTATCATCTGTTCAATTTTGGACAAAATAACATCCAAAATGAAAATTATTTTTTTAAAATTTAGAATCAAAACAAATAAAACATTGTTTAAACTAACTAGTTTTAGTTCAGTTGGGTTTCAAACCAACAAAGCCTGTAATATATTTGTTGGGCTTTTTTAACTGGGTCTGACTTTTCAAGGCTTCTTTTGGACTCTTTTTTAACAATGGGCTAATTTATTTTTACAGAGGATTCAAAACTCCAATTTAGCCTAATCATGCTTGGAATTTATAGATATTAGCCAAATGTTTAAGCTTTTTTATTTTTATGATCTGTTCACCTTTCAAAAACCAAAATACCAAATATTGTCAATACTACAATGATCACAAGTTCAAACTTTTTTGATCCACAATAACTTCAAGAAAACATTCAAATCACTGGTTGCTTATGCTATTGATAATTAAAAGCAAACGTTCAAATTAATTAACCATTTCTTATAATGTGTGTGTGTGTGTAAAATTGCCAGGAGAAGGTCCTGGTAAAATTAGGAGGCGGCAGATCTTATTGCAATTGTAATACCTAGAAGTAAAAGGTTGTTATACTGAACGAGTAATGACACAAATTTCATGTAATAACATTCTTTAACAAGCATATTTCAGCAAGAGATTAGGTTTGCAGAAAACAAATTCCAACACCCATCAAGGTAGCAATACATGCTCAGAGAAACAAACCATGCAAATTCATACCATTAATGTCAAGCTCTCTACATTCAATAGACGCTAAGCATCAGTTGTTTGAAACAACTGTTCAACCTCAGCAATAGTGTTTCTGGCATCCTCAATTTCTGGGCCTTCCTTCTGATCAGATTCTTCTAATTCAGCCTGAAAATTAAATTCTTTTTAACAATACATATATGGAGAAAAAAAATAATATCCAGCAAGCTATGAAGGAAAACAAATGACAGGTTTCTATAGAATTTATATGCCCATAAATAACCTATCATTTAGCAAGAACAGCTTCCTTTTGGATATTGTACCTAAAATACAAACAAGATTCAGCATCTCCCAAGGGTCGACGCCAGAAGCAACTCTGGATTGGAAAATTTAATAATGTTTTGGCGATGAAATCCAATTACATTAGAGTCACACTCGTGATCATTTTATTCTTTCAAGGTTCCTAAGTGCAAGTCAAAATCTCCATTCCCACATCTTTCAAATGATAGGGTAGTGAGATATAACTACCCAGTGGGAGACCCCTATATAGGAATAATAAGAAGAAATAAAAAGACGAGTGTTCGAGTGAATGGATCCAGGCCTAATTCAACCCATGATATCACCCTGACAATGCTGCCAGGTTATATGTACACACATACTCAATTAAACTTAATTCCAAATTAATTACAGTCTGCCTCACTCATTCCACCCTATCTAGGACCAGCCACCCAGATTAAATGCATGCTGATGGGGGAAAACTGGTATGCAAATAACTACAGTTGAAGAGTGCCGAGCACAGAATCATCAAAAATTGAAGTAAAAAACAATTATTCAATTAATTTTGTAGCTAAAACTCGTAAACCCACAAAGATAACCACAACAGTGGTGAGCTTATTATTCTGCCGAGTCACAGAATTTTAAGATGTCATAAACATGGGCACAACGAATGTGGCAAATCAAGAATGAAAAGAAACGATACCAAAATTGCTTTCAGATCAGCCAAGGCAGCCTCTAGGCGTTTACGACAATCTGGAATCATCATCCTCGACTCAGCCAGCACATTTTCCTGTCCAAACCAAAACCAATAGCATTAATTATCAATAAAGAAAAGAAAGAGATATTTAGAGGCAGGGATACATACCTGTTGCTTAAGGTCATAAGGGTCAGCTCCTTTGTCCTTCATCGCAGCTGTTTTAGCAACTTCTCTCTCAACCTCTTTCTCATAGGAACACAGCTCCTTCACTATTCGTTTGCAACTATTTGTCTTGATCTTTGCATTTCTAAGGCTGCTGCTTGCCATGATTTTTGTTTTCTTTTCTTTTCCCTTCTAACGATAACCTAACCACAATTCATTTCTTATCATAAATAAAAAACAAATGCCAAATTTAACATGGGTTTTGTTTATCATAGGATACAATCAAGCATACTCCAAGTGTGAAAAGAAACAGAGATCGCACCTTATTATCTTGTCTAGCTTCAATGAGAGAGAGAGGGGCTGGGTGCACGGTGCAGTGACTTATGAGCTGCGAAAACGCTCCCTTAAAGATGCGACAAAGGAAATGGATCTCCTTTCTACTCAATTTTACCGCACGTGACTATCGATTTTCTTCATTTGACATTGGAATAATTATAAATTAGACCCCAGTCAACAAGGTGAGAAAAAAACTAAAAAATTGATTAAATTAAGAAAATAAAAAAAAACTTAAAAATCAATTAAATTAAAAAACAAATAAAAAAACTGAATTAAAAATAAAAAAAATACCAGTCCAGTTCAGTTTTAATTTCAAAAATCTGAAACCAATTGAAACGAATCTGTTAATCCAACACTTAAAAAAAGGTATAAGAAGAAAATTTTGTCTAACCCTAAATCAATATTCACTAAGCCAAAACTAGCAACAAATGTTAGAATTGATTTATAAAATATGTAGTAGGCCTGTAAAGCCAAATTATATGTGAGATTCATTCCCATTTCAGGTTAAAACCATGTTTAATTTTGTGATTTAACACAACTACTTTAATATGTCATAAAAAACCAAATAAAAATAAATAAGAAATTATTATAAATGAACATTTAAATTTGAATAGCAAAAGTTTCAAATCCAAAATAGCTTGTAGAGTGGGCTATGAGCTTATAGGCTAATGACTCATGAGTTTGGACTTGAATTTGGTTAATGAAAAAATATTTTGCATTCATATCCTGTTTAATCAGTAATAATTTTTGGTTCATATCTAAATATTATATTTTCTTATTTTTTTCACGACTGCAGGGATCTACAAATTATGATGCTTTGGTATAAACATGACATAAAATAAAAATAAATGAAGCCCTACATCGCAAGATTGGATACATCTGTGTATTGAATCAAGCTTCAACAACAGCAGGTTTTGCACTTTGAAAGAGAAGGAAAATTCAGATATCAATTCTTTTATCCAAATGAACAGGTCTTATAAAAGAGGGCCAATGTTTCATCAGTTATGTTTATAAACATGTCTTAATCTGTCAAGTTTATATGCAAAAAACATGAAGCATGACACTTTAATAAAGGTTTGAGTTAAATGTGTGAAAAAACATGTTGGGACAAGTCCAATAAAGAACAAACAACATAAAAAATTTAGTAGAGCCTGCTTTTAACATGTACAGGAGACTTTTGAAGAAAAAAAATTCATCTCAGTATATATGTATGGATCCTGCCTGTCTGTATTAATCAGTGGAATGGTATAATCATGGACTTTGTGTTTTTAATTCCATCATTCTAGAAAGCCTTTTTTTTTTTAATAATAACTACAATAGGGGATCTGAGTTCAATAAACTAGAAAATGATTTTAAGTTTTGTTGATCCCCATTTGGCATCCAAACTAGAAATGACGAGTTAAGTTTCGATGATTATTCAAATATCAAGCTGATGATCATACTTGTGCAGGTGAGGCAGCTAAGAAGGGAACTAGGAGATGTTCAACAGGAGTATGATCGGCTTATGGTTGAATTAACATCATTAGATACAGTTAAGGAGGAAAAGCATTTAATAAAGCACCAATGGCTTTCAAGGATTCAGATTTCAACTTCATCAATACTACCTAGTGTAATTAGCTGTTTTCTTGCCATTTACCGAGTCAATTCATCTTTTTCATCGAATAAATGTAATGGTTATTTCTGATTAGAATATAGGGAAAAATTATTTAGTGTAGCTTCCTTAGTGATTTTCACTCTTTCATGCAATCATTAAATAGTCTTAGGCTTTCTTCTCTTTGACTTTTAATTGCAGTGACGCCTGACTTTTCTGATGCCATACTGGATGAGTTAAGACTTATCTATATGTATATATTTGAGTTTTCAAGTTCACTTGTTCTTTATTTTATTACCCAGGAACGCCAGAATTCAGCCACCAGCCTCCAACGAAAAAAAAAAAACTAACAGAGAAAGACAGAGAGAAATCTTACAAGAAAGAAGTGAACTTTGCAGAGGAGATACAAGGGAAGGGTGCTTATATGGACTGCTGCTGAGGCCTGGGGGTGCTGTAAAATGTACCTGTACAACATACAATCAGAAGTTAGGGATGGTGTTGTAACAATGGCAATGAATAGAAACAAAACGACAGAAAAAAAAATTTAAAAGGAAAACAGGAATTGAAAGAACAGACCGAATGAAGATCTGGAGATGCAGATTGAAGAATGAAGATTGAAAGGCTGGGTGTGGGAGCTTAGGAGGGGACTAATGGTTTGCTAGATTTGGAGAATGGAGATGAAGATTGAAGAATAATTGAACTTGATAAATCTTACATAAAAACATAACAATTTAAAAATCATTCGAATTTGCATCGATCATATAGATTAACAACATAAATAGATTAATATGCTAATTAAAGGGGGTGCATTTCAAATGCCAGATAAAAGAGGCAGCAAGTAAACCTTTTAAACATGTAAAAAAGGAACATTTAACAACAAATTCTTTAAACAAAACAGGTTTAATTCCAAGAAAACATTTCCTCATGAACACAAGTGTTTTACAAGGGTACTTGTTTTTTCTGCAAAATCTACAGCCTGCACAACTTTCCAACAAATAACCTTAAATCTCTAGAGATTGCATTTTCCACTAATATCATGCATTATATCTAATTTGTTATACCAAACAATTGAAATTAAACTAAAGCTCCAATGCACTCTCCTCCTATTATGATAATTATGTCTGCAAATTCATGAAACACCGTGCATTATGATAATTATGTTTGCAAATTCATGAAACATGCACGGTGCCATGCACAACATGTTATAAATAGTGAATAATTGATGATGTTATATATGAGTTAATTTAAATTTTTGGTGTGGCAAATGGAAGGGTTTCCGTAAGATTCACATCAATCAATGACCATGCAAAGATGTAGATATTTACAACAAATAAAACACAGAAACAATCTCTTTAAATTACAATTGTGAATCTTGATTATTTAATTCAACAAGCATGCAAACTAAACTGAACAAGAACGTTGCTAGTTTTCAAATTGATATGAGGAAGGAAGACCCTTTGATACGATCCGAGCAACAAAAAAACAATCAAATTCGGATTTTGACATAAAATGTGCAACTGTCTAGTTTTACAGCAACAGTCATAATTCTCAATCCGACCGTTGGATCGGGCTGAAATTTTACGTAGAGTCTCCTACATGTTTTTCTACCTTGGGTTAAAATTTCAGGTCAATCGAAGTTCGAGAAGGCATCGCAATACTGGTCAACAAAGGCTGTATGAATTTTGTTATTTACTTCCTTTTGACTTATGGACTTCCTATTTGGCTAAGATATTTTTCCTACAAGGATGTGACAGCTGGTTTTGAGAATTTTCTAGTCTTGCAAGGATATTTAATGGGCAACAACATAGTTTCCATATGTGATATGGATTCCATATTAATGTAAAATCCTTATGGTGTATGGAAATAATTATTCTATCCTTATTATAGTAGGAATCTATCATTAAATAAGTTTTCAAGTCAGCTAAGGATACTTTGCAAATAAAGAAACTAAAGAAGAGACAACTTCAGTTTGATTCTCATATGATCAGATTTGTTGCCCTTTAGAAATCTCATATAAGCTAGGAGAATCAAATCTGAAGTTGCCTCCTCTTTAGGTTCCTTATTTGCAAAATATCCTTCACTGACTTGAAAATTTATTTAATGACAGATTCCTACTATAATAAAGATAGAATAATTATTTCCATACAGCATAAGAATTCCACATTAATAAGGAATTCATATCACACATGGAAACTATGTTGTTGCTCATTAAATATCATTGCAAGACTAGGAAATTCTCAAAACCAGTTGTCACATCCTTGTAGGAAAAAAATCATAGTCAAATACCACAAGTTAAAAGGAAGTAAATAACAAAAGTCATACAACCTCTGTTGACCAGTATTGCGAAGCCTTCTCAAACTTTGATTGACCTGAAATTTTAACTCAATATATGAAAACAAGTCAGGAGACTCCACATAAAATTTCAGCCCGATCCAACAGTCGGATTGAGAATTATGACTGTTGCTGTAAAACTGGACAGTTACGTATTTTACATCAGAATCCGAATCTAATTGTTTTTTCATTGCCCCAATCGTATCACCCTTGCTAGTTTTCACCATTGCTAGTTTTCAAAGGATGAAAAGCAGAGGAGCTAGGACTTTGTTCTATCAATTTTCTCCTTCTGCTTAGATAGAAGACAGGATAACGTTTTTAGACCATAGAGAGAAGATTTATGAAAAACCAAACACATAAAGATAACCATCAGAAGGGTTTACATGGTTTTAACTAAAGTGGTTTGCCTCCTCAATTACTTTCTTTTCCTTTTAACTGTTTTCCTAATTTTGAAACTCTAGATTTTGTATATATAGAAAGGAGGTCCTAAGCCCAAACTAAACTGGACAAGAACAAGAACGTTGTTCAAAGAAAGAACACTAGACATGAAGAAGAGCAATAGTCACCTAAAAAGAAAAAAAATGTAAAAGATTAATAAACAAGAATCCTGGTGGAGCGTGAGCAAACAATGAAACTATACAACATCATCCGAACATTACATAGCTGAACCAAAAAGTTATCAATAGCCAGGCATTTCGCAACCATCCTAAAGCGGACAACCTAAGCTGTTCCGTGAAGCAATAATCGAACAAAAAGTTTACTCATTTCACAGTAATTCTTCTCTTTTCACATACTAAAGTTTTGTCTTTGTTTACCTGCAATTCAGATCAAAGAAATCTAAACAAAAAGAGAAATCATTCTGTTTACTCATTTCATTTGTTTTAAAATGCAAGTCTGTATAATCATTTCATCTGATGAAGCTCAAACGATTAAACCCCAGTTGTTAAATTAGGAAGCTCAATAATCATGTACGACGTCAAAATGATGAGTTGTGGATCGAATTTTCCATGAGAATAGTATACTATAGCATTAGACTTGTCACGTCCATTAATTAATCTTTGGGTCAAGCTCTGTCCATTCAAAATACATCTCAGCAGCAGAAAGTTCCCAATACTCAATAAACAAAAAGAAAGCAATGCAGAATTCAACAGCACAGAATAAACCAACCTTAGGTGCAGACTTGCTGGTGGTGTTGCTGAATTGCTTCCGCCGGCAGATCTGCTGCTACCGGAGATTGGAAAAGACTGAACACTGAAGAGAGCGAGAGGGGTAGAGAAAGAAGGGAAGATTGCCCGCAGAGTTAACTGAGATACCCTATTTTTTGCTCCAAATATTTAGGGGGCATAAATGTAATTATCTTAATCGGTACTCGGGTACGGTAAAGTAATATCCATACCATATCCGAATCTGATTTTTTCATTTCTGGTATTACCCGAGTCTGAATAGGCGAAAAAACTAATATCCATTTAGGCAAATTCGGATTAGAATACATTGAGTTTGGGTGAAATTGTCATCCCCAGCTAGAATGCTAACGACAAAATCTAGGGTTTAGAAAGCATATTTTTTAAATTTATAGTATCTTTATTTTTTTTTTTATTAAAACCGGTTTGGGTATTTGAGTTTCAGCCTTATGAAATGAAACTAAACTGATTTTTTTTAGAAATTATTAATTAATTTTTTATCATAGTTTTGTTTTTTTAATTTAATTAATTTTTCAATTTTTTTTAATTTAATCGGTTTTTTGATATTTTCCTCGTCACATGAAAAATTCATCTCATAAACTTAGCATAACATAGAAGTTTTATGGGTGATAATATCTTTTTTTTAGCGTACCTAGTTTCTTGTCATAAAATCTCTAAAGATCAGTTAAGGTTTCTAGTGACTATAATATCTATAAGATCAGTTCAGGGTCATGTCTATACTTTAGGACGGGTTTGAGGTTGGGTAGAGAAATATTCACACCTACCCAAACTTGACTTTTTCATTCAAGTAAATTCAAGTCAATATTTATCGAATTCGAGTAAAATTATCATCTCTAATTAAAATTTTAGGGACGGGACCGGGGTTTAGAAAGCAAATTTTTTTAATTTATAATACCCATAGTTCTTTCTTTTTATTTGAACCAGTTTGGATATTTTAGTTTCTGACTTATAAAATTGAAATTGAACCAAATTTTTTAAAAAAAATTATAATCAATGTTTTTTTTATCACTGTTTAAATTTTTCTGTTTAATCAATTTTCTAATTTTTTCAATTTAATCGTTTTCTTGATATTTTCCATTCCCATTGAAGATGCTGGAAAATGCATCTCATACGATTTTAAGTCTTGTACAGGCTCTTGTAGAGAACATGTGCTCTTGTAGAGAACATGTGCTCTTGTAGAGAACATGTTATCATCTGGATCGTCTGAAAACAAGTACTGTGATTCTTGGCAAGGTTGCCAAAAACTTTTTTTTTTACACGACATGAAATATACGTAAACTCAAATCGTAAAATCGCAAGAAAAATATTTTAACTAATTATATGTTGACAATTTCAGTCAAGTAGTAAATAATAATATAACACAATTAAAATAAAAAAAAATAAACAATACAAATGTCCAAACACCTTAAAATACATAATTCAAATAAAAATTCATACACGGTTTAAATAACTTAAAAATACAAAAAGAAAAAAAATAAGATTGAACAACTATGTTTTATTGATAGAGTTTCAGAACATTTTCTAGAAGATAGGTCTTGAAACACAGTGCAGGCAACTAGTGAGATGATACAACATTCTAAGGTATATCACCAACTTAAAAAAAAATTAATAGAGACCAATATAGTGAACCTGTGACAACGAGAACAAAAACATACAAAATGACATCAATTTAATCTCATGCCACCTCACCTTCCATCTTTTTTATGTCAGTAACAAATCTTAGAAATAATGTTCAAATATCCCACCAAGCAAGACATGTATTTCAAGCTCTCTCTGAGTCTTTATCGTCTCTCTTTATAGTTAACAAATGGTTAGTCTAAAACACAGTATTTCTCTCTATATAAGTATTCCTATATCTTATTTTACTCATTTGATTCATCACCATTGTCGCACCCTCGCGATCGGGTCGCGGCGTCGCGGCAATCCTCGATTGGTTTCGGGGTCTTTGTTTTGTTTGTAAAGGAGTAAAGGGAGTCGCCACCTAGTATTATGGTCACTAGGAAACCTAACTGGTCTTTCAGAGATTCTAAGGCAAGGGACTAATTGCGTAAAGGGAAGGTATTAGCACCCCTAGTACGCCCTACCTAAGGTAAGCTGCTTGGTGTTAATTTGGTTTGTCTTATAATTGCTATGGTGTTGGTGTTTTCTAATCCCATCAATTTTCCTAGGTTTGATTCAAACTAAATTTATTAAGATAGAAATCCAAGGAGATTCCATGTGCTTTAAAAGCTCATTTTCCCCTTAGTATTTCAAGAGTTTACGACTCGTAAATCGCAAGGAGGATAGACAAAAATCTAAGGATCCCATCAGTTTTTGGATATTCATCCCTTTGGGGTTTCTTTATCCAAACATTAACGGTGAATAATAACAAGTTATTCCCAATAATATTTTGGATATTCATCCCTTTGGGGTTTCTTTATCCAAACATTAACGGTGAATAATAGATTAATTCCCCCCAAAATAAGATTTTTATATTTTTTGGAATATTGGCCAATACCCTTTGGAGTTTTACAAACATGTTGTAAAATCCAGAAATGCAAGAAAATAATTTTTTATTGTGTTTAAGAAATTCATGCGAAAACACATTTTCAAAACTTCCAATATTTTTTTTTATATAAAAAGAACGTTCAAAACATGTTAGAGTATTAGCCGTATGCAACATACAAGAAAACATTTTTTTGTTTTTTCAGACATATATACATACATATATTTGCAATATTTCATAGAAAAAATCGGGTATTTTAATACCAGATTTGTATTTTCACAATATAAAAAAAATAACAAACCATAAACTAAATACACGAGAAAAACCAACGATATTATTATTATTTTTTTGGACTGGGTCCGGCTCGGCCCATGTGGCTGGGCTGAACCCAGCAAGCCTAGCCGGGTCACTGGCCCAAACCAATGACCCGGTTGGGCACTGTTGCATATTGCATGCGTGAATTACTCACGCATGCACTGCACAGTGCGAAGGTAATTAATTTACCTTCGCACAGTGCCCAGATGCTTTAGTAAATGCAAAACAAGAACAGGGAAAGAAAGACTTACCTGGAGAGGCAGCGGCTGGAGGCGAAGTGGAGGAAGACGACTGGTTGTTGCTCACGAAGGACGCCCCTACTCGCTGTTCACGGTGGAGCCAGGCTTGCAGGCTGTTGTCGCTGCTTGTTTCAGGCGCGGTTGCAGACGAAACGGGAAATGGTGGCCCGTTGGCTGGTCGATATTTCTCCTCTGTTTCTCGTGTTAGTACTGGAAGGGGATGGCTTCTGCTGATTCTGCTACTGCAGCTGAGGAAAGGTGTGGCTTCTGCTGGTTCCATCTGGTTTTGAATGTTATCAGGCGCACGGGGCTGAGCTGAGGGAGAAAAAAAAATGAATGGAGAGCCGTTTCTAGGGGGGCTGTGTGGGCTGTGTTGACAGAGAGGGAAGGCCTGTAAATGGTGTTTACGATGGTTGCAGGCTGGGGGAGTGAGGTCTGGCGAAGGGGCTGCAACCGATAGAGAGAGATGAGGAGGTGGTGACCGGATGCTCTAAGTCGGCTAAAACAGGGGAAGAGAGGCTTGTGTCCGGGTGTCTATGGAGAATAGCAGGTGAGTGAGGAAGAAGAAGGTGAAGGGCGAAAAGCTGGGGCGTCAGTTTTGGTTTTTTTTCCAAGGGAAGGGGGGGTCTGCTTTGTTTTCAAAAAAGATGAGAGTGGGGGAAGGGCTCGGTTTCGGCCGGTAGAAAAAAATAGGTTTAGGGTTTTGTTTTTTTTTCCTGGTTGCCCTAAAATTTTCTCTTTAAAAATTGTACTATGTAAATTTTCTCCTCCTCTCAGCATATGGCTGGATGTTCACTTATATAGAAAATCTCTACACGTTTTATTTAAGGAAATATTGCAATAATTATTGTAGAGATTGTCTTCTATAACCAGCACCAACAAATCTTATATATATGGTATTTTTTTTTATTGCAGTGATTATTTTCCATAACCATCACGAATCAAATCATATATCTATGGTATTTTATATTGCATTAATTATATATGATTCAGTAATTATCTCCTTGACATATTGCTTCTTTAATATTAGCCCTGATGTTCTATGTTGTCGCCACATGTAAACCCTTATTTTTTTATTTTTAAAAATTATTAAAACATGGGTCAAAAATTGGGTAGCAACAACCATCTACCTCTGTCTTCCTATGGTTTTGATCTTCTGATCATGCCTTCCCAGTCTAAAATACATTATAAGGATTCCCTATATCCAAGATCCTCTAATATTGATGTTAGTCTGCTAAGATTGAGAATTTGAGATTTGGGCAACGGGAAAGGGGAGACTGGGGAGTGGGAACTATGTAATGGAGAGTCAGGGGACTCGAATAAAGAGGCAGTAAATTTTTTAATTAAAACTCGAAATCAGTCAAAATCGGTCAAATTCGTAAAATCGGTCCATCAAACTCATAAAATCGGTCTGATTTTACCGATTTTAATCGAGTTTGACCAATTTTAAGTTTTAACTCGATTTGACACGTTATATACATGTTGACTCGTAAAATCATAAAATAAAAATTTTATAATTTTACGAGTTAACTCGCGATTTTAACAATTGTGACTTTTTTTCCCCGCAAGTAGCCCGTTTGTGATGCAATTTTCAAGTTCTATTAATTGCTTCAATGCTTGCTCTGAAGAAGCCTCCTTAGTATGATCAAGTATCAGTACAAAGAGGCTTCCTTGGATTGGAACTCAGTTTCAAAACCCAAGAATTCAATGGTAGGAGGTTCCGATCAAATTTTGAAGTTGCCCGGTGCTGTTTCAAGAACAGAACCCGGATCAAATTTTAAAACCATAGAATCTGTTCACTTTATTCTAGCATTCTTTAGATGCGCCACCATAGGGGGAATATAGGCTTGATGCGAAAATAGTTTGAATTGGAAAAGGGCTCCAATCCCGCAATGGTGGTAATCTATTGGATAATTAAACAAGCTCATATTTACCACCAATTTGTTTCGAAAGTCATCAATGATTTTCCCAGGCATCTATGTATGCTGATTGCTAGTTGCGCAAGGCAGGTTAGATCATATGGATGAAGATTGTGCCTTAACTCTGCCGTTAAACACGACATAGTTCATCTTGGGTCCACAATCTGTGAGACATTTGAGATTTAGCATTACTTGTTCACTTAGACTCGTTACAAGCATTGGAAAATTGAAGCCATAATTCAGTTTGGTTGAGAAAATAGGCAGCTGACTTTTCTTCATTTTGTTTTACTGAAAAGAAAAGGGCTTCCAGGTAGTTGGTGGAGTCCACCACCCTACAGACATTGCTCTACGCCACCTGCTGATTCGGCTACAACTATGGCTACTAAAACGGCAGAGCAACCAATCGGTGGTGATATTTGTGGACAGTCGGCATAAAGATTTTCTACATCTGCAAACCTGCGTTTCCCTTGTCTAGAGCCACAATGTGATGCCCCCTAAAAACTAATCCCTTTTCTGAGGTCAAGCTGGGAATGCATTTGACAATTTTCCTGAAAGAAAGATGGTGTCAAGCTAACCTGAAAAAAGGTTTTCAATGGCGAAGACGCCACAGAGTTGAAAACCCATAAAGCAAGTTATTTTCATAAGCATTAAGTCCCGAAAATGAAGCCTGGGCACAGTTTTCATGTGGCTGAACTTGTACCATATGATTGAGTTGACAATTTCAGGAAAAGGTAAATAAGAGTTCCTGTACATTTCCAATTTTACAACAATGAAAGAAAAAAGAGAGTAAAATAGAGCCATTCTTTGTTCATGAAAACCAATCCCCTTAGTTTGTGTTTTTCAAAAAGAATGGCGAAACCCTTTTCTGAGCTTTCTACGGAAAGGCCTGCAAGCTACAATGCTAAGATCAACTGCAGCTGCAAGTGCCATAAAGATTGCAGCATCCTCCACACATGTTACATGTCGCATGGCCAACTGAACCAATGGCTTGTTGTGCTTCCCTTCCCCCTGCACTCGACAGCTCATAATAAAACCACCAACAATGGGACTAAGTCCTGAAAAATCTCCACTACTTTGTGGGCTTGGTATTGGAGTTGCTGCAGTTCGCAACTGCCTGTCAGTGTCTATGAAAAATTCCCCACCCTTTTCAGCACTGATGAGGATCTCAGACATGAGAACCTCACCACCTTCCTGGCCTTCAGACAGGAGGTGAAATCTGCAGCAAATGGAGTCTCTGATGCCACGTTCACGCCATGCCTCAAGCTTTCCCCATGGCTGCCAGCTGTCAGGCCTGCAAGCATCTGGACGAACAATCAACCAAGCTCCTGGGTTGGACCTAGCAACCCAATCACAACCTGTTGCTGGCACAAAGGGAGTTGTTATGAAGGTTGCCGCAACAGCCGAGCCAGAAAGATCATGTATCTTCACCTTCCACCCCTTCCGTTCTCTTCTTTCTGTTTCAACATCAGCACCATCATCGGAAGTTGACCAATAGGTACTCAAGGGATCTACCTGGGTTACCCTGTCAATTCATAACCATCAAAAGTTTCATTAACGATGACCTAATAATTAGAACAATGGCAGGTGCATCATGTTAAGTTGTTGGACCACTAAACTACAAAGAAACTAATACCAAACCAGAGTGCAAAATGAGACGGTTATCATGGAAAAGAACTGCTCCCTAAATGCTTCACGGGAATCAAATAGGGTACAAGAGAAACTGCAGTTACTTCTGTTTTTTTTTCCCTCTCTTTTTCCCTCTCAAGTTCTTTATAGTGCACATGGACTCTGCACATACAAAGTTGTACTGGCTGGAGATATTCAATTGAGAATCAGCTCCAAAAATCATTGTAGCCAAAGGAATGTGGAAATCTTAGCAATCTAGGAAATGCAAGATAAGCAATTGACAAACATTATGTAAGAAGAGACCACATAATTCATATCACCTGTCTCGACTAAATTTGCAACTGAATATGGGCTGCTTGATTGAGCCCTGCAGCTGAACAATCTGAGGACTCGATGTGGTCACATCTTCAAACTGGAACACATATCTTGGATCAGGATCCAGTTTCACTCTCAAATGAAGTTCAGCTCCAGGTTTTCCACTCTCCTTCTTGTTTTTGCCAATACCTATCCAGCCACTAAAAAGAATCACCGGTTTCCCCTCACCCCATTCAGGGCCTACTTCCAGCTTAAATGTTCCTATCTGCTGCCTTTTGATGCCAACACCACAATGCGATCCCTTTCTCCCTGTGAAAACAGAAATCTCAAGACATGCCTGATTAGCATAAAAACAGCCAGGTGTCAGTAATGCTTTCAGATCCGATTCTTCAAGATAAAAAATTGAGGCAATGCTGTGAATTTCAGGTGCCACTTCAGGTGAGGATAACAAAGGGATCGCTATTGTTTGCACAGGGAAACCTCGAAGTCGTATCTCACATGAACACGGAGAAGAGAATGCCTGGAGTCCAGATTGTGCAGAATTTAAAGTTGTTCCAGAAATTCTCAGCCCAAGGGAGCCTATTGACAACCTGATGAAAGCCTGAGGATCCATTATGGTCACAAATTTTTCTCCATTGGATCAAAAGCTCTATGCATGGCCAGTTCAGGTATTCTGTCACAGTAGACAAGTAACAATCAATCTCATTCTGAGAATAAAATGCAGTTAGTCAATTCTGGAGATAATTGAATGTTATCATTTTATTAAAGAACAGTTTAGTTCTACTGTGCTGCATTTTATATTATCAGCCATGCACAAAGATATCTTATTACAAGCTCAATACGGCTACTCAAAAAGAATTTTTCAATATTCTGGAATTTGTCAATTGTTGATGTTCAATGAGCAGGACAACAATCCATATGCTACATGGAATACAGTCTTAACACGTCACAAAAAAAAGAATGGGCACTCATCATTTGGGATTACCAAGCCTAAGCTAAAATGCATGGAAAAGGATAGACAATTCAAGAAGACAAAAAAATTATTACTTCAAAACCAGGGACGGAAGATCCCAAATGCATAAAGGAACCAAAAGATCAAACCATGATAGATCTGAAATATCAAATATTCAGATTGAAGCAGATTTTAAATTTGCGAGTAAATGAATATTCAAGTCTTCTGGTTAATGCAATTCTTCTCATATTTTAATGTTCATTCTATTAGTCCAGAAAGAGCAACCACGAGAAGCTATCCTGAAGCTTGATTTTCATCAGAAAGGCCTAAGGAGCTCAGGAAAGAAACATAATGAATGTAGGCCAAAAAAATAAAAAAAACATTTACAAACAAACAAGACTAATCCAAAACATCCAAAAAAGTTAGGATTTCCATCTACTATCACATGTACTTTTAAATTGTCAAAACTAGATTAATTCGGCAAAAAAAAAAAGAACAGACAAGGTAAAGCAACATGCCGGCCCTACATTGGAAGTTTCAAGCTTAAATCAACAAATACAAACATATGGAAGAACACCATGTATGGTGTGACCCATTATCTGCTTTATTTTGTGCTCTTATCTGATTCACATAAAGACTTGAGAAAGATGACAAGCATATAAATGGCAATGATCCAGTTGGAATCCAAATCATTCCCCAGGGAATTGATATAATCCAATCACACTTGTAAAACAAAAACTGAGAGAAGAGCTGCCAATTGCTGGTGCCACATTAGATTTTCTTAAACTTGGTGAAATATTGACTAAGATTTAGCTTCAATGGGAAGATCACAAAATCTTCCGATCATTAAAGAGTTCTCAACATTTTACCCTGCTAAGCTCCAAGACTCATATTCCAGCTATTGTATGCAGAATCAGCAAGCTAAAATCTGCTTCCTCAAAATCTACCATCACATGATCATAGTAGTTTCAGAGACAATAAAAACGTCAAATCTAAATGCCAAAAGTTGGAGCGAAAGACTTGCAAGCTTATCCTGCATAACATTTGTCATCTGTTTTTACGGTATGCAAATAGCCTCTTGAAGAATGAGGTAGGATTTTATTCTAGACAAAACATGTCTGACGAGTTGCATGGGATAGCTGAACTCATAATACATACAATTGACACACTTTGTCATAATGTTTTGGTGCAAATAGTGATCCTGAGGTATTTCTAAGGTTTATTTCACAAATCATGATCGAACTTCTAAAGCAGAGCATCCTCAGCACCTAATCTCATTTGAACATTAAATTCAATTTGCTACGCTCTCCTCATCTGCCTCCTTGAAAACAGGAGGGAGGGAGCGAGCAGAAACCAGGATTTGCAACTTCATGATTCAGGGTCTTCAAAATTTAAAAATAAACCTCAACCAAAACCATGAAAAGCTGAGTTCACACATTCAAATCTTGGCATGTAAACCTTAACTCAATTCCTTTACTGCTGTAATTCTAACCCATTAGATTATATCAACAGTAAACTTATACATAGAAAACTCGAGACAAATATGAGTGGAAAATTGGGTAACCCACCAACATAATCCCAACTAACCTGGCCAAAATTTGCACCATCACATAAGTACTTAAGCAAAGTAAAACACACAAGATCATGGAAAGATAGAAAAGCTGAGCTACCCTAACTAAAAACACACAAACAAAGCACAAACCATAACAACATGTATATAGCAAGTAGCACAGCAGATAGTACATGCAACAAAGAAAAGAAGAAAGACCCACCTGAACATTCTTACTTGAAACAGCTCCAGTTGAGCAAGAAACCTGTATATGAAAACGGGATTAGCAGAGACGCACAAAAAAAACAATTTTCAAAGGAATCCCACAATACCCTGTATCCAAAAAGACCAAATTTTTATGAAAAAAAAGAAGCTCCCTTTCTCTCTCTATTTCCAAAAGGCTTCTCCTCTTTTTTCCTCTCTCACTCGAAAAAGCCAACAAGAATGTAACTTTTTTTATATTACTATTATTAGACCAAGTCCAGTTGATAAAAAGAAAAAGAAAAAAACAATAACAACTAGGATGGGAATGGGACAAAGAACAACAACAATAATAAGGCAGTCTGGGATTTCACAAAGACTTTGCACGGATCACGAGGTAACAGACCATGTACAACTCTCATTTCCTTGCCCCCTCTCCTCCCTCTCTCTCTCTCTCTCTGTATATATATATATATATATATATCCAAAGAAAGAGAGAGATTTGCAAAATGGGGTTTCTATTTTTGTTTGCATTAATTTTTTTTTGTTTGCATTAATATGTCCTTATCAAGTGAAGGGGGGAGGTCAAGTGTGAGTTTTGAGATTAATTTGATTTATATCCAGTTTTTTAATTGATACGAAAATAGCACAGATTTGTCCTCAACTGTTTATCCATTTCTCAATTGTATTCCTATACAAAAACATTTTCCAATTAGGTCCCATCCACCAAAAGAAATATTAAAATACTAAAAAAAAATTTATTGTCTTGTTCAAATTCACTTAAAGCCGCTTTAATATGTTTCATAATAATTAATATCTTGAAATTTTGAATATAAAACTTGATTTAATCAAGTTTGAAAACTTATTTTTTTCTAATCGATACTACCTAGTGCAGAAGAAAATAAGAGAAAATAATGTGTAACCTAAAGATACAGACAAATTATTTATATTAAATAATGGGAAAATAACTAAAAATATGGACAATTTATGATAAAAGTTATTTCGGCAGATGCTTTATAGATAAGAAATTAAATCGGGAATTGTTTTTGGTTAGGGGACTCAATTGAGAATCAGGTGAAAGTTCGGGACTAATGTGTACATAAATTAATATGGTTTTTTTATTAATAAAAAAATAAAAGAAAGAAAGGGGGGGTCGTGAATATAGCTGGAAGCAACAGTAGTTATTAGAAGGAAACATTTTCTAATAAGTTATTACTGTAGAAGGCATTTGATTTATTTAAAATGTTTTAGAATAGTACCATAAAACATTTTATATATATTTTTTATTATGTTGTTTGGTAAGTTAAAATATAAAAAATAAAGCATAATGAAATAAAAAAAATTGAATTAGCATGTCGAGCTCGACTAATCCCAAGAATGCATAAGCTCTTAGCAAGGAGTTTTTTATGAGTTTTTCACGAGTATATCATAGTTAATTCAGGGACTCTTCCCATATCTAATGGCCCTCTCCACTTGGCCAGCTATAAAATAATAATGATATATGGTAATGATAAAATTGTAATGATGGTGATTATGATAATAGTGATGATAGAATAAGGTGAGGATATAGTTCTAGTTGAGTGATGGGGTTGCGAGTAGTTGTAACCATACTTATTAAACCCGATCCGAGGGTAATCCGGTCAAGGAGTCAGGTTCTGGGTTTCATGGGTTAACCAGAAAAAATTAAAAAAAAAGTCTTAATATTTCATATGAAAAAATCCATATAAATATAGGTTATATATATTGTAAACAAGGAAGTTTAAAAGAATATTTTAAAAAGTTTTTTATCCCACATTAAAAAGATATTATATAAGCTTTTAAGTTGAAGTATTTAAACAAAAAAAGTTTTTTTATCCCACATTGAAAAAACATAACTTCTTTCTTGGGAACATAGAGTATATATACTAATAAGTTTCAAATCCCACATTGAAAAAACATAACGTTTTTCATGGGAACAGAGAGTATATATGCGAAAGGACTTCAAATCCCACATTGAAAAGATAATGTGTTATCCTTTTAAGTTAAAGTATTTAAACCAAAAATATTTTTTATCCATATTGAAAAAACATAACTTATATATTAATAGGTTTCAAATCCTACATTGAAAAAACATAACTTTTTTCTTAAAAACATAGAGTATATATATTAATAAGTTTCAAATCCCACATTGAAAAAACATAACGTTTTTCATGGGAACATAGAGTATATATACGAAAAGGCTTCAAATCCCACATTGAAAAGATACTATATTATCCTTTTAAATTGAAGTATTTAAATCAAAAAAGTTTCAAATCCCACATTAAAAAAACATAACTTTTTTCATGGGAACATAGATTATATATACAAAAGGGTTTCAAATCCCACATTGAAAAGATACCATGTTATCATTTTAAGTTGAAGTATTTAAACCAAAAGGTTTTTTATCCCACATTGAAAAAATATAACTTTTTTCTTGGAAACATAGAGTATATATACTAATAGGTTTTAAATCTCACATTTAAAAAAAAAAACACTGAGTCTCACCCAGGTTCGCCCTGGTCATGGGTCGACTCGCCGGGTCGTCTGGGTTTGGTTGGGTTGTTGCCCCAGCCAGTCTTTTATTAAACCTGGACCGGTCCAGCCACCGGGTTGACCGGGAGCCGCGTTTAATAACAATGGTTGTAATACTAGTAGTGTAATGATGATAGTAATAGGAGCGACAATATTAGAAGAAACAAATCATACACCATGACTAGAAAGAATGAGATTATTTAAACTAAGAGATTAACTAATTATTCAACACATGAATTTTATTTCTAAGCATCTTATATTTTAGAACCTCATTAATGATAATTTCATATGAACAACAGTAATGAAAACTTCCAAAAGCAAGCAGGATTAATATAAATGAGGAAAAATATTATTACTTATTCTTATATTTTTACATGATTATTGAGATCTAAGTTAACTACATAATTATGTGTGTATATCAATATTTGTGAAATAAAAATCTTATTAAGAATAATATAATAATGTTATTTGGAATTTAACTTGTGTAGTTTTTTTTTTTTTTTTGATGTTTGTCACTAATTGAAAATCTAGTTTTGCCGAAATCTTGTGTGGTTAACTTATTAGGGGAAAACAAACAATAAAGTGTAGTTAGAAACTTATTAGAATCCCGAGCTTCTTGTGTGATAGATGATGTTCCATGAAATACGAAAAGCCTCAGTTTGTATTGTTACTGAAAGTATTGTTTTGCTATTATCTTAGAACATAAAAGACAAAGATATGAAGAATATATTTCATTGAATTTCTTGTCTTGTTTTGAAAGTATAATATTTACTCTAAAATTATTTAAAAAATAGATTTATTTTATATCTCATTTTTATTTTTACAATCAAATATATTTTTGTATATATTTATTTTGTCATGAGATACTAACTAAACACAATCAAATATATAGTCGAGTGATATTTAGCTATAATCTAATTAAATTTACTAATAAGAGTTTTAGCTCCTCATATTTCGGTTTATATACATATATATATATATATATATATATATATATATATATATATATATTAATGGTCCTCTAATTAAAAGCAAAATCATTGAATTTGTGCTTCTCCTTTGTAATTTGACTAAAAAATCCAATAGTATTTATAATTAGACTCATCATTTTTTTCTCACAAAAACTATAATACGAAGACTACACATATCATCTAAAATTTGAAAATATTATATAATACCTTTTATATCCAAAATATGAGATTTTAAAAATATTAAGGCGTTTTTGGTACAATAGAAATTTCTAATATTTAGTAATTTTGTTGATTAATATGAAAAAAAATGTGTTAAATCTTTCCAAAAAAATTTGTGGTTACTATATCATCGCAAGGGACATGTTGATGAGCTAATTAGGATTGATAGGGTGAATTTGAAGAAGAAAAAAATCGTCACCTGACAATTAAAAACCTTAACTAGTTTTTAAAATTTCTAGATAAAAAGCTAGTTATGTATTAGAGGGAATGACAATCATCCTATATATTATACCTAAAATAAGCTGTTTTGTGTTCATTTTAAATGATAATGGATTTTTATTGTGCTTATATGATAAGAGTTTACCTAAACTAATATATACATGAATTTGCTAGTGATGGCAAAATACTATATAACCTAAGGTAGTGATTTGGGACCTGAGCCTGATTATAGGGTCTAATCCTTACTTTTGAAGTACGAGTGTTGAATCCAAGAAGATAACAATTATTAATTAGGCTTTGGCCTATTATTATTATGTTCAAAATGGACCTTGAGGTCGTTCTCACTCTTGATGGCCTATGTGGAATTGCATCAGTCCAATCCAAATTCACTTATTATGTCCAGATGTGCTACTAACACAAAAACAAATTTATGCATAACAATCATGGATATAAACTCGCTTACATTTAATGTGATATCTAAGAAAAAACTTGATTAGAATTTACAATTCCTACATCGATTTTGACTTGCGAGGAATATACAATTCAATAACAGAAAAAAAAAGGAATACAAAAATAAATATAATGAAAAATGGCAACACAAAAATAAATGATACGTTAATATCTACAATACAAAATCATTTATCTTTAATGCGATATTTAAAGAAAAACCTAAATATGATTTTATTTTTGAGTGGTAAGAAAAAAATATAGGTCATCACAAAAAAAAAAAATATATACTAACTTTAATATTCACAATACAAAATAATCTACTCTTAATATGATATCTAAGAAAAGATCTAATTAGAATTTACAATTCCTATCTCAATTTTGAGTTATAAAAGAAATACAAATCAATCATCATGCCAAAGAAAAGACAAATTCACACACGTCAATTAAATGAACAAAAACATATATGTCACATCAAGATTAAATCATTACATTTTAAGTAAGTAATTTTATTTTACCTCAAAAGGTAAATCTTTGATGGCTTTTTACTTTTAGGGTTGCCTCACATCAATGTGGATCCCAACATCTCAAGATATTATAAAAATCAAGCAAAAGCGTAAATGCACATATATATAGACACATATATAAATAAAAATATTGTTTTTACCATTGAAATATCATTTCAGAGCTACTTAGAGGTGATTGAGAGTGTAGTTACAGTTGATTTTCAAAATGTTTTTCACTCGTAAATGCATCAAAATAATATTTTTTTAAAAAAATTATTTTTGACATTAAAATGATTTGAAAACACTAAAAAAATATTAATTTGAAGAAAAAAAATTAATTTTTTTCAAAAACACTTTTAAAACGTAAAAAAAACAAACAAGGTCTAAAATTGAACAAAAATTACCGGGACTTAAATTCAGTGGTGGTACATGCGGTCAATGTGCTAACACATTCGGTCGAATGAAGTGGAGTAAGGAAGAGGGGTGTGTGTGTCTCTAGGTTTATTTTCATGTGCCTTCTAGGTTTGGCTAATGTTAGTATTCTCTGGGGTTGGTTCATATATTATTATTTTGTTTATCTCATGTCCTAATATATAGTGTTGGGGTATTTTCAAATTGAAAAAAATAAAATATAAGAATATTTTACATTCCTTTATTAGAGAATGAGGATCTCTAATTTGAAAAATTTGTGGTGAAAGATTAATTATTATTTTTTTATTTTCTTTAATATACAAAATCTCTTTCTATGATTTTTTTTAATTTTGTTTGAATCTCTAATTCATGAAAAAATAATGCATATTTATTATTTTATTTATTTATATGATCTTTCATTATATTATTTGATCTTTTTTTTTCCTTGCTCGTTAGTTTGCTTCCTCGTCTTTTTTCTTTTTTCTTTATTATTTATTATAAAAAAATAAAATAAATATAAATGCTATGAAATGATTATCTAATTTGAAGGGTAAAACTAATGCAAAAGTTTTAATAATGGTTGATTATCTAGATTTTAGCAAATGGCTACTTACTTAACTAGTGTAATTGTTTAATAGTAAATATATTTTTGGATAAACTTCATGCATCAAGACTAAATCGTTATTCGATGGAGTTTTGTGTAGGCTACCAATACTACAATATTAGATGTAGAAGCGCAGGTATGAACTTGGATTTTGATTTTCCAAAACCATCAACGTTGGAAAAAATGAAGATAACTTTTTCCATATCGATATATAATTTGTTTTTACGTTTAAGATATGTATTTAAAAATAAATAAATTTATTTATTTATTTTTAAATTAATATTTTTTATGTTTATAGATTATTTTGATGTGTTGATGTTAAAAATAATTTTTTTAAAATAAAAAAAATATTATTTTAATATATTTTTAAATACAAAACAATCGTTATCATACTTTTAAATATTCTTGAAATTGTTACTATGAAAAAAGCAAAAGAATCTGCTTTTTCTTTGAAAAATAAAACAATAAAAGAAGACAAAAGAATGTTGTCTAAAGCCACCCAACCCACGACACAAAAGCATGCATGCCTCTGTTTTTTCATGATCCAGTGTACGAAGGAAATGACTTTGGCGGTTTATAGTTTTTTTTTTTTTTAATGTGGGTGTCCGAGTCAGCTTGAACGCACCTAGATTAATTCCACAGGCCCTGAAGTTAACGATCATGTAAGCTTCCAGTGACCATCATATGAGCAACTACAGGGCTTGAACTTAAAACAACAAAGAGAACAAACCTTTTAATCCCAAGTTTTTATCATTAGACCACCATCTAGATGGTTGGTTTATAGCTTTTTATTTCATCGTTCGTGAAGAAATAGGAACTCAAGATCTGATATTTTTCTATGGATGGGAATTTAAAGATTTTATTTTAATCCAATTTGCAGCCTTACTAGTTCGTATTCGGTCAATAACAAGAAGCTTAATTTTAAGAATCAAAATAGATGAGAAAGGAAGGGAGGGACCCATCATTTTCATATTTATTTTAAGTTTATTTTAGCGTTTCAAGAATGTATTTAAAAGAAAATTAAATTTTTTTATACTTTAAATTAATTTTTTAATGGGTTTAGATGTTAATATAAAAAATAAATTTTAAAAAATTATTATCTTAATATATTTTTAAATAAAAAATATTTTAAAAATAACTATTATCATAAACAATAATTTCTTTAATGCGTATTTCGTTCCGTAATAAAATAAAAAATATTCGAATCCATTGAATTTTGTTCAATCATGTCATTAGAGCCTCCATCTAGGAGAGTTGGTTATAGAAATACAAATTCTATTGAAATGTTATTGAGAGATTAATTAATAAATAATCTATAAGGAAATCAAATCCCAATTATCTCATGCAAGCTAGAATTGACTGTAATATTTATAAGGTACATTTTCCAGTTCATAATGGTAATAAATTATAAATAAAACGTAGCCCATATGAAGTGAGTCAACACGGCAGTATTGGCATTTCGTGTACGGTATATATTATTCGATCAGCTACTCTTGTAACCTTTCCCACTGCACAACTAAAAAAACAGTTCTTAAATCTGAGGAGAAAAAACAGTTCTTAAATATGAGGAGAAGTAGTTTTTACTCGTTAGGTTTTGAGTCTGTTTTTTTAAAAATTATTAATTTAAATTTTATAAAATTCAGAATCATCAGAGTTTTATATAATCATTAACTTTAAAGTCTGTAAAATTAATAAAGATACACAGAAGTTAGCTCGAATACTCACGTTAATAAAAAAAACAAATTCTTTTAGAAATCTTTGCCCAGCCATATTATCATGGATATATATATATATATATATAAAAGACATTAAAACAATGTTGTTATTTTTAATTAGAACAATATTAATTTTACGTAGGTCTAGGCATTTCTTTTTGTTTATGCTTCACAATAAGACTGGTATTTTAAAGATGCATCCATCTTAGTATTTTTATTTTTATTTCTTTGATGTTGGTTTCAGAATTTAAGTTCAGAAAACCGAAGAAGGAAACAATTTTTTTATTTTTATATGATATAAATATCCCTCAACCTAAAATAAAAGTATGATTCCTCACCTATATATAAAAATCCATTTATTTCACCAAGAATAAATCCTAATAATTAATCATGGATCAATGATTCTTGCAAACTAAGAAGGATGGAAGTCTCAATTTTGAATTTTATCTTTTCAATTCATTCATATTGTTGTTAAAATATAGTTTTTATATATACACGCATAACACTTGGCATTATGTAACATAAATAATAATAATAATAATAATAATTGAAATTAATTGATTTATGTTAATTAATTTTTCAGAATTAATTAATTTAATAATTATACATGACACCTCCTATCCAATTGTTCAAATAATTTGAATAAAAAATTGTTTTTTAAACTCTTAATTTGAAAAGATGTTATCTTATTTATAAATACCAGTTTGATACTGAAAGAAATTAATTAGAAACAATCTTCTTTTCTCTCTAATTTCTTTTTACAAGCTTTATGTTTATCAGAAATAAAACATAACTTCTTAATAAATTTATAGAAGTTGTTGTTTATAAGTTTTAATATTTTGTTATATTCTGAAAATATATCGCTTTAACTTTGCAATAAACATAATAGTAGCAATTAATACCTTAAAAATGATAATTTTTACGTCTTGATCATCCCTTATGTATAATTATAAATATCTTATACTAATGAAGAGAGATGGCAAATGCAAATGAAAAAAAGAAAAAGAAGAAGAATGAAAAGATTGGACGAGATTGTTGGTGGAGAAAATGTGAGTGAAAAAAAAGCCCTAATTGAAGGAACAGGTGATGACTGGATTGAAGGCCAAATCATGGATCCAAAGAAGAGAAGACATGGAAAATGTTGGAGGTCAAAAATGGCCGCAAATTTCAAGCGATGTGGACAGCCTTCAATTTGCATGTGGATGCATGAGCTTATGGGCCCCATCTATTAAACCACTCTTCCCGTGAGAACATGCAACCACGTCATCTCATCTATCACTACTTTTGTACACTAGCATCGTCACCGGGCCTCTTTTTTTTTTTTGTCCCTTTTCTTTTCATTCAAGTAAATAAATAAATACCTAAGCCATTCCGATGCATTTTTGGATATAAAAATATTCCCAATTTCAAATCCACGTGATTGGGATAAAATCATCGAAGTAGTAATTGAAAGTGAAATGAAACTCAATCATAAAATAATTCAATGTTAAATGAAAAAACTAAAAAAAAAAAATGAATCAACATGCATGAATACATTAGCCCTGTGATTATGAGCACATGATTAGGATAACATCATAGAAGAAAAAAAAAAGCATAAAGTTTAATTATGTAAAAAAAAATTGTTGAATGCTAAAATTGATAAAATCATAAAACATTAAAATATTTGATCTCGTGAGAGTACTAAGTTGTGTTTAATAACTATATTTCTTAGAATATATTTTTGATTATTTAATCAAATGATTAGTTATGGCAATAAAAAGGTAAAAAAACCACAAACAAAAACGAACTAAATCAAACTATGAAGATTAATTATAAAATAATCATATGTTGAATGTTCAAATTAAAACTTTTATTGTTGTTAAAAACAAATCTTTTATCCTTAAAATTTTTTTTGTGGAACTAGAATATCTGTAATAATATCATTTAGATAGATTTCTAAATAAAATCTCATGAGATAGAGATATAGCCATACATGAACATCATTTTCATATTCATATCCATTTGTGATACACACACAATCTAGTGGCAAGAAATTATCTATCTTTGAATTAATGGTTATCTTATTTAGTGGTAATAATTTATGAGTAGTAGAAATTCCTCCTACCAAAGCTTTCAAGCTATCATATATATATATATATATATATATATATATTAAGGAGGGCGTTTGATTGGAGAAAGCATCCAGCAGGTATTTTATTTTCCTTGACCTTCTCTTGTTTGGTCAACCAAACCATGCCATGCACATTAGGGTTGGTGGACAACTTTTGAGGGAGGAACACTGTCCTCCTACAGCTCTCACATGGAATGGAGGAGGCACCATCTTCACCTCTGCACAATCCATTTGATCTTGTTTTCATATTCAACTTGGTCTTGGATTCTCATCTCTTTTGTGTTATTCCAAACAGATAGAATACTGATAGGAAATTCTTCTATATAAAAAGGGAAGACAAAAAATCCAACGAATAGAATTGTCGGATTGCATGAGGTGTTCAAGATTTTTCCTGCTTGTTGCACATCCCATTTATGATTGGCTGTCATTTTATTTCTCCAATTACAGTATGTCCTTTTATTCTAGGCAGAGAAGAAGATGAACATGAAATAGAAACGGGGAATGAAGGTCAGGCTAATTTTTATATACACAGAAACACCATACAGAGCAATTATTATATAATAGGAGTGAGACAGAACTGTATTAACACCCGAACTGAGGGTAAATTCTTTACGAGAATAATAGATCAGTCTCAAAGAGCCAAATCAGTTATGCCAGAAAGCTGAAGCCAGTGTAATATGACAGACTGGTTGCTTTGGAAGAAATCACTTCCATCTCTTGAAGAATTTGCCCTTGTGCTTTCCAAATCCGCCATGCTTCCAGCGCTTGCCAAACTTGCCATGCTTAAACTTTCCATGACCATAGCCATGCTTAAACTTTCCATGACCATAGCCATGGTAACCTCCGTGACCATAGCCATGGGAACCTCCATGGGACATCTGGTGGGCCCCGTAAGCAACTGCAGCAGCAGCAGCACCTCCAGCTAACAATGTCCCCATTCCAGGTCCATGCCCTGTTATAGTTACTTGTTAGCCAAAATGAAAATAAACAGAGTGGCAAGTAAGCACACATTATATAAAAAGCCACATCATTACTTATTCTGAGGTTTGAGGGGGTAAAAATGATTCAATCAATCTAACATTCAAACCAATAGTTGACAAGGACCTGGCAAGTACAAGACATGTTGCAACTACTGTCAATACATGCTCTTTCTAATAAAATACAGAATTTCTTTCAATTGGTAGCAAATCCAACTAGAGAAAATCCTAAAAGGCTATTGAATCAGAGAACTCTTTAGTCGACCCATAGACTTTTCTTTATATATAGAATTATCAACCTCTGTAGAGATGCATTATAAACTACGCTTACGACAAAGAAATTGAGCAACCACAAACACCCCAGTCAAGCTGTCCCTCGATTATTCAGGCATTTCTATTACACATAATTATATAGCTTCCATCTAAGATAACAGGAAAAGTCTAATTAATTAAACAGATGCACTTGCAAATGCAGGTGTAAACAGCGCGCACATGCACATAACTCTTAATGTGTTTACAAGGAAGATATATTCACCACGAGATATATTGGTGGTTGTAAAGATGAAATTTAGGATAAAAGACATAGAGTAAAGACAGAATCTCTCAACCATTCCCCCTTCACTCATACAGCAAGGAGCCTAGGACCATAAAGATCCTCCATGAGTAAAGGTAAGAAACCATAAATTCCTATCAACATTAGACTCAACTACCATGTCATTAACACACCAATTTTTTTTTTAAAAAAAAAAACTGCCTCGAGGAAATTAAGTATAAAGATCACCAAAGATACCTGAATAATGTGAAGCAGATGGGCCAGGGTAACCAGCTGGAGGGTAAGCACCAGGAGGAGGGTAGCCGCCAGGGGGTGGGTAACCGCCAGGGGGAGGGTAACCGCCAGGGGGAGGGTAACCTGCTGGTGGGTATCCTCCTGGGGGAGGGTAGCCTGAAGGTGGGTAGCCGCCAGGGGGAGGGTAGCCTGAAGGTGGGTAGCCCTGTTGTGGATAACCATGTGGAGGGTATGGTGCGCTTGGAGGGTAATGTCCACCAGCATAGCCAGCAAGATTTGAAAACAGTCCCTTGTCTGTAGACTCTTTGTCAGAATTGTCCTTGCCACCTCCCATTTTCTAGTGCTACAGAAATTAAAAGGAATAGTCTGTCAAGACACTTCTAAAAAAGGAATTGCTATGAATGAATCAACAAAACTCCTCAAGAAGGGAGGAAAATGTAGAAATTTAATCACTCAATTCAAAACGCTGGAGGTCCTAAGCCTTTCCTTAAGTTTCTCAACCTTTGACAAATTTCACCGTTCTTACATCCCAATGTTCATACACACAATTAGAGCATACAGGACAAAAAAAAGAGTAAAGGCCCATTCTTTTCCATCTCCTGGAGGTCCTAAGCCTTTCCTTAATTTTCTCAACCATTGACAAATTTCACCGTTCTAACATCTCAATGTTCATACACACAATTAGAGCATAAAGGACAAAAAAGCAGTAAAGGCCCATCCTGTTCCCTCTCCCTCAAGGCAAGTTGTCAAACTGAAAGAGATTAGGTTTAACCAGTTGCCCTTTATGCTCTTTCCACCCACTTTCACTAAAGTTTGCTGAAATCTGAGTCAAGGAACTGAAATTTCAGGTCTAGTTTCAGACCTTGAAACTGTAGTCATTCAATCATGTTAAGAATGGTATATTAGAACCATAACTCAAACCTATATAATTAAAACACGAAAATGCTTACAAAAACACATTCAAGCCAGACATAATGAATTGGAAATAAGATTGTTAACTGGCGAATAACTTCAAAGATGAAAGCTCTCCAATATCATTATTCAATAGGTGGCATGCTATTTAAATTAGTAAAATAATTAGATCCAAGGAGTATGAACAAACGAAAGGGGTCCATCTATGTTATACAAACAGATCATGCATGTTCTAAGCTAAGGTGATATCTCTAACCATTCTAATTAATCTTTGCTCACGCTTCGCATATCAGGCTTGCCAAATATCATCATCTGTTTGTATGCATGGCAAGAAAATCAACAATAACAGGAATACAGTCACATCTCCCAGATGATATTCTTTTCTTTAAAAGAAAAGATATTCCCTTGTAATCACAAGCACATGCATGGCCATGAAATCACAATTCACGACAAGATCATCACCCAAGCACAGTAAAAAGTGCAAAAAGAGAGAAAATTGGACCGAACCCATCAAAGAAAATTGTAAACTCTACCAATTAAACGTAATATAATAAAGAAAATCACAATTCAAGAAAACAAACAAAAAAGAGGAAAGAAAATCCAAGAAACATATCATGAACTTTAAGCAACTGAAAATAAACCAAAAAAATAGCAAATCACAAAAAGAAAGGAGAAACAATAAAGGGTACTCACCAGATATTTGTTTTCCTTTCTCTTCTCTTTGCAGTTTATGAGATGAGAAAGCCCGGGATTTTTTTCTCTTCTGTTTATAGATTGAGCTGCATTGTCATTTACGAGGTGTCTATATCCTGTTTCTGAGTACATCGAAGCGCGTTCCTCATCACAGATCAGGATAAACTTTGCCTCAACTTTCATTCCTATTGTTTTCTACATTTTTCAATTTGATCCCTTTGTAAATATTTGATCAATCCAATCCCTTCTTTTCGCTTACATTCTATTGAGTCCAATACCCGAATTTCATCGAATCAGTGTAGTAAGCCGAGGTGGGATTCTTTAATTTTTCATGTGGAGATGGGAGAGCAAACTAATTGTCAGAGCGATTATTTTTTAGAATTTTAAAATAAATATTTTTGTTTATCAGGGTGAACTTGATTTTTTATGTATTTATTTATCTGAATGGGTTCAATTGATCAAATTATTTAAAAAGGGGGCAAATTAACAAATTTGTTTTTAAAAAAAGAGTGGAAATAAATGAGATATATCTTATCGGTTAAGTATAATTATTAATTAAATAGTACTCGTTGCTTGGCTCCTACGCGTCTACTCGGTGTCT
The DNA here is from genome assembly GCF_951802175.1 of Populus nigra. Taxonomy (NCBI): domain Eukaryota; kingdom Viridiplantae; phylum Streptophyta; class Magnoliopsida; order Malpighiales; family Salicaceae; genus Populus; species Populus nigra. The sequence continues at coordinate 5,910,704 of NC_084863.1, read as the reverse complement.
CCGTCTATGCTTTCGTATTTTATTTTCTTATGATGGATAGAAACACACAACCATATATATAACCGACACGCATACGAAGTGGACACTCCACGTTTAATGCGTGTTTGGCGGTGGGTTTAAATTTATTTATTTATTTTTATATATTTTAATATTATTTGAATGTGCTCTTATAAAAATAATTTTAAAAAAAATAAAAATATATTATTTTAATATATTTTTTAATAAAAAATATTTTAAAAAACAAAATTTAAAAATAAAATCAGGGCAAATCTCGTATGGTCCCCACATAGTGATTTCTCAACCACCAAATTTATTAATTGGGTCTCCTATTAAGACACCCTTCCTCGACCATATCTTTCTATTAATTAAAGTAATTAGAGGAGTTGGTATTTGGCTTATTTAATTCACTAGCTTAATTGCCTTCTCTGATTATTTTTATTTCAGTCAGTCAATAAATAGTGTTTACCTAATTATTTTTTTATCCATAACTCTTCTTAATAAAAAGTATGCACTTAATGTGAAAACAAAAAATAATTAATCTGAGAGAAAATTGTATAAACACTTCACGATAAAAAAAAATAAAATATTTTATTCTCATTGAATAATCATGAGAAATCTTAAATAAAACAAGCATATTAAATTTATATATAATTATTTATAAAATAATTGCTAATGTTACCATTAAAAACGTTGAATTTTACTTGGATAGTATAATGTCAAGATATAACTTTTACATTATTGTTATAATTATTTTATTTTAAAAATATATTTATTTTAAAATATTGAAAAATTAAAAAATGGACCAACATAGTCAAGCTCTGGTGAAAACAAATCTAGAAACTTCAATAACCAACCCTAACGCACTTTAATAAGTTTAAAAATTCAAAAATAAATTAAATCAAAATAAATTTTATGAATTATGATATATTATTTTCTAGCATGATTAAAGAACCAAACCATCTTTATCGAATTTTTCTTTGCAAGATAAATCTATTAATATCAACATCCTATTCATTATAGTTATAATATGATTGAATATAAGTTTACTCTCTTTGTTTTTTTTTTATTATTATTTTCAATGACTTTATCTTTTTTTTCTAAATTTTTATATGCTGAAACATGAGAAAATAAATTTTTGTAATTGAAATTTAAACATAAAAATCTATAGGGGTAAAAAATATAAGAATAAAAATTAATACACTTTGTACTAGTAAAAATTACAAAATTATTTTTAATATTAACATAATTTAAAAAATAATTTTTTAAAATTTTAAATAATTATAATTTAAACTATATTTTTAAACACATGAAAAATTAGACGGTAGTATAATCATACACTCATCTCAGTTGTTACGTGATTTCGTACAAGTTAGGACAAATCAAGGTATAATTAAGCAATTTTAACTTCCCGCACGTGTTATCGCACATGCTAAATGAAGAAATTTGAGCGCTTCTACGTTCAAGATTTGGAGAAATTACGATTAGTTAGAAAACAAATGACTATCACGTGCAACAATTAATTTCTTTTCCAATTATTATAAAAAACAACTAAAAGGTCAAGTTAAATATTCATAGATTAATAAATTTTGTTAATATATCTGTTTCCTAGCTGAATTGGTACACCGATTGACATGTTCAAGGTTAGGCAATATTTTATTTTATGTGACAAACGACATGTTGTTTGTGTTTCTTTTCTAAAGAAGGAACTAGATGAATAAAAAAAATTAATGTGTTGGCATGCCCATGTGCTCAATACTTTTTTTTTAATTTTATGGTTAAATGTTGAGTTTTTATTAAATTTTATTATTTATTATTTAATTGATAATTTTTAATTTTTTTATCACATAATAAAAATAAAAAAAAATTAATTAAATCCAATAAAGTCTAAAATCTAAATCATGGGTTTGACGAGTCGACTGGAGTTAACCTAACATTTTTTATCCTTTATTTTTTTTTTAGACCTACTTAGTTGATAAAGTCATCTCAGAGCAATTCACAAATAATTTAATTTATAAATTTAAATTATTTTATGATATTTAATGACAACAATAAAAAGTTTATGATGATATAGATATTATCTTATTACATTAAAAAAATATTAGGTCGAAGCCGCAGCGATAGCTAAGGCAACAACCTAGTTGTAACAACAGGATCTGGTTGAGCAAAGATACGGAGGACCAGATTGATAAAGTTGGTAGTTGGGTGACTCAATTGAGAAACTGTAAATACTTTGGGGACTAGCATGAGGTCTGTCCTGAAATAAAATTAGGGCGTCGTAAACTAGCCGGTAAAGCCACGTGCTTGGTGGGAGATGGTCGCCCACGCTTGACCATGAGTTCTTTTCCTTTTTTTATTTATTTATTGGAGGGGATCGAATCAACTTTTATAAAAGCCATAGTCGTAAAGTACTAAAATTGGATTTCTTTTTTATATAAAATAAATAGCAGTAGTTAAAAAAAAACATCATTTACACTAAATATATCTTTTTACTGTAAAGGATTAATCATTATAATTACACCCATAAAAATATTATTAATTAGAATAGTGTCATGTTTTTTTTGTTTTTTTTTTAATTTTACCCTTTATCAATTTAATTTTTTTAGCTTGTCATTTGAGTAGTTTTTTCTACATTAAAAAAATAATATAATCTAGTTTTTTTAATTAAATGTTGAGAATATTATTATTATATATTATAAGAAGAGAGAGAGAGAGAGAGCTCCGTGCTCCACCTTTCCTTTATTTTATCTTTTTTATTTTTTATTTTTGATAATGATGAAAAATGATTCCACTTGAAGGTTTTTAATTTTTCTTGTGGAGCCTCATGGGTACGTGTACGGTCTGTATGAGCAGACTTTCCAAAGGAATATACTTTACTTTTCTTTTACGTGGCCATGCTGTCTTGTCTTGTCTATCTAATCAAGAAATATACAAGTCCACTGCCGTTCGGATTAAGACTTTTTTTTGTTTATGTAAGAAAAAATAATAATGTAACTTTTGTCTACATATTTTATAGTAGTAAAAAATTGGAAGGGTAAGAAAGGCATGCAAAAAATTTAAACTTTTTATTTTTTTCTTATCAACGCTTTTTTTTTTTACTTGGCTTTTTTTTTAAGAATTTTAGGTTTTTTAGAAAAATTATACTAATTTTGACACGAATGTTTTAAAAATTTTAAAAACAATATATCACTAATTTTTTTGATAACAAGAATAAATCCAACCCAACTCAACCCACTAGTCTAACGTGAATAGCTCAGTAATTCTATTTATTAAAACACTTTAAATAAACAAAAATTTTGTTACCGTCTTGTGAAAAAAAATTCAATAACAACAACAATAATAATATAGATTAATTGTAAAAGAGTTTTTTAACATTTTAAAATTTATATTATAATTTAACTTTTTCCATTTAATTTGCTATATTCTCAATTTAATTTTAATTCTATATGCTTTAATCTATAATTTTTTGGTTTTTTTATAATGTCCCCCCTTCTTTTATTTAATTTTAGAATGTGGCTATATTCTTTATTTTAAAGTTATAGTTTATATTCTAAAATTATTTTTCATACTTCAATAATTATATGGTCGGTTACTATTCTTATATATGTTAATGTTCATATATATAGAAAATTACTGCAATAAATAGAAACAATCTAGAAAATTATATCCAAGGAGATTGAGTTTTAAATGGAATCGTTTGTGACCCCTCCAATCTTTTTAAGAAACTTACTTAATGAAAGTATTATTCACATGATATGATTTTTACATATAATACAATTCACATTGAAATAGTGATTTTTGAATAAATCATAATGAAAAAAAATAAGGTTCGACTTAGTAACCCAATAAAAGGGAATGATTGTTGGTTTTATCTTGCATGGTTTAAATATTTTTATTTATTAAGTTGTTTTATTACAAGTTTTTTTTATTACTTATTGTGGAGCCAAAATATTTATTTATAAATATTATTGGCTATTTTTTTTATGTAGATCATATCATGTCTTCTACTTCTTTTACTTAAGATTTAGTTTTGTCAACCAGTTTTACTTTAATAGTGAGGATCCCACCATCATTTTTTATGTTGCATGGAAATAAACCTACAAAAGTTCAATGAATTGAATTTTAAGAGGTGGAAGCAAAAGATATTTTTCTATTTAGTCACCTTGAACTTGGAAAAGTTCTTGACTAAGGAAGCGCTAAAATTATCAAAAAATAAATCTAACCATACTACCGTGGTGGTTGTGGATGTATGAAATCATACTGATTTTATGTGTAAGAACTACATCTTGAATGAGTTGGATAATACATTTTATGATGTGTATAGTCAAATCAAGAGTGAAAAAGCATTATGAAAAGCTTTAGATAAAAATTACAAAGCTGAAGATGCCGGTGTGAAGAAATTTATAGCAACTAAATTTCTATATTTAAAATGGCTGATTCAAGGATTGTAATGAGCCAAGTTCAAGAGTTTCAGCTCATCTTGTATGATATATATGTTGAAGCTATATCTCTAAGTGAGTCATTCCAAGTGGCTACAATCATTGAAAAATTGTTACCATCTTAGAAAAACTTCAAGAACTATCTCACGCATAAGCGCAAAGAGATGGGAATTAAAGACCTCATTTTGAGGTTAAGAATAAAAGATGACAATAAGTTGTCCAAAAGGAAAGGTAACTCTTTTGGTGCCCTAAAAGAAAATTTTATGGAACAAGCGGTAAAGTCTCACAACAAAAATCAAAAGAAGAAGTTTGTTATGAAAAGGAAAAGATTTGTCAAGAAATTCAATAACAAATGCTTTATTTATGAAAAAACTAAGCATCTAGCTAAAGATTGCAGAAATATGAGTTAGTTTGGAAACCCTAAAAGAAAGATTGCTCAAGTTAATATCATTGAGGTTGATCACCTCACTAATGAAATTTTAGAATTGAGCTTGTCTTATATTGTTATTGAAGTCAACCTGATCAACAATTCTAAGCAATGACGGGTTTTTATTTTTTCTACAAGACATGTATGCACTAAAAAGATGATATTTTCCACTTACAAAGAAGTAGATGGATAAAACATATATATGGAGAACTGATTAACCTCTAAGGCACTAGGTGTTGGAAATGTCATACTAAAAATGACATTTGAAAAGCTTCTCACCCTTAATAATGTGCTGCATGTTGCTGACATTAAGAAAAACTTGGTGTCTAGCTCATAGTTGAGCAAAAATAGTTTTAAGATGGTTTTTAAGAGTAATAAATTTGTATTCACTAAAAGTGATATGTTTGTAGAAAAGAGGTATCTATATGACGACTTCTTTTAAAATAAATCTAATGAACATTATAACTATTGATGAGAATAATAATAAGATTGTCTCTTTTTATTTGCTTGAGTCTTGTGATGTGTGACATGGTAGGTTAAGCCATGTAAATTATAATTTTATGCAAATGTTTATAAAACATTAATTATTACCAGAAATGATTTTTGAAATTTATGTAGAATCAAAATTTATAAAATCTTATTTTCAAACAATTAAAAGAAGTTGTGAACCTTTAGACTTAATTCACTCATATATTGGTGATTTAAAAGTTTGTGCAAACAAGAGTTGGAAAAAAAAGTATTATAATACTTTTATAAATAATTACACAAGACATTGTTAAATTTATTTGATTATAAGCAAAGATGAAGCTCTTGAAATGTTTAAACATTATAAGAATGAAGTTGAAAATCAACTTAATATAAAGATAAAGGTAATAAAAAATGATAGAGGTGAAGAATACGAAGCACTACCTTATGAATTCAATTTTTAAAATGGTATTATCCACCAAACTATTGCTTCTTATTCACCATAATAAAAATATAAAAACCAAACATTAAAAAAAATGATGAATGTTATGTTGATAAGTTCAAAAACATCTCAAAACTTGTGGAGTGGATTTTAACTGCCAATTATATACTTAAAAAAATACCGTATAAAAAATATAAAAAAAATACACCATATGAATTATAGAAAGGTAGAAAACCTTCATACAAATACCTCAAAGTGTGGGAGTATTTTACGAAGATAGCAATACCTGATCATAAAAAGGTCAAGATAAGACCTAAAATATGGATTATGTATTATCAAATATGAATACAATAATAGTGCATGTTGATTTCTTGTACACAAAGCAAGTATTGAAGATACTCATTTTAATGCTATTATGGAATCAAGAAATACTACATTCTTTGAAAATGTGTTTCCATAGAAGGAAGTATGAGAAAATCGTTCACTTGTAATTGAGGTTAGCTCAAGTAATCATCATTAATCAGAAGATGATGAAGTTGAGTTTTGAATGAGTAAAAGAGAAAAAATAACCAAAAAACTTGGTCATGACTTTTTAACATACTTGTTAGAAAATAAAACTCGAACCTACTCCAAAATAATTTCTTGTCTGAAATTTTTATATTGGAAAGAGGCAGTTAATAGTGAACTTGAATCCATTATGAATAATTGAAACCAGTAGATCTTCCTCCCAGACATAAATCATTAGACAATAAGTTGATCTTTAAAAGAAAGAAGTTGATGGAACTATCGATAAATATAAAGTTAGACTTATTGTTAAAGGTTTTAGACAACAAGAAGGTGTGAACTACTTTGACACATATTTATTTGTGCCAAGAATAACTTCCATATTAATTCTAATAGTCATTACAACTATTATTATACATCAAATGGATGTAAAAATAACTTTATTAAATGTTAACCTTGATAAGGAGGTTTACATGAAACAATCAGATAAGTTTGTTATCAATGGACAAGAAAAGTTTGTAAGCTTGTCAAATCATTATATAGTTTGAAACAAGTACATAAACAATGACATAAAAAATTGACAAGGTTATGTTATCAAATGAGTTTAAAATCAACGAAGTTGATAAATGTGTTTAGGTGAAAAACATAGATAAATGTTATGTCATTGTATATCTTTATTTGAATGATACACTAATTTTAAGTACCAATAATCACATGATTAAGTATACTAAAAAAATATTAACTAACAAGTTTGACATGAAAAACTTGAGTGTTACATATGTCATACTAAGAATATAAATTTCAATAACATCTGATGGATTTATATTGTCCCACCAATACTAGAAGGATATAATAATGTTAATTGGATATCTGACACTAAGAATTCAAAATCTATAAGTGGATATGTCTTCATACTTGGTGGAGTAGTTGTGTCATGGAAATCCTGTAAACAAATGTATATCGCTAAATCTACGATGGAATAAGAGTTTATTGCTCTTGATAAAGCTGAAAAGAAAGTTGAATGAATTCAGAATTTCTTAGAGGATATTCAATGTTAGCCAAATCAATGTTAACTATTCGTGTCAATGTTAGCCAAAATCAATGTCAACTATCCGTGTTTATAACGATAGTCAATCAACAATTACAGAGCACAAAGTAGTATATATAATGAGAAGTCTAGGTATATATGTCATAGACATAATATTGTTAAACACTTGCTCTCGAATGAAATTATTTTAATTGACGATGTAAAGGTAAAGAAAAATATTACAGATCCACCACTCAAAGGTTTCTCGAGAGAGATTATGTATAATTCATCAAAAAAATTAGGTTTAAGCCTTTAAAATATGAATGAATGTAATGATGGTAACCATACTTAGTTGATTGGAGCATAGTTTTTAAACCCGACCCGGGGAGTGACCCGGTCAAGAGACCGGGTTCCGGGTTTGCCCTGGTCAACCCCGGGCGGGTCTGTGTAGTTAAACATAAAAAATGAAAAAGGAAGGCAATAATGAAAGGGTGAAGTGGAACCGACAGGGCGTGGGAGAGGGATAAATATGACGTTGTCGGTTGTTTTGTGCAGAGAAAGGGCACTTAATCTCATCGCCATCTCCTCACAAAGTTGATCTTCCATTTTTGGCTTCATCACAAGCAACCAGCTGTCTCTCTTTTTTGAACCATTTGTTTTGTGCAGGGATGAACACGATCTATTGAAAGCCCAGAAGCACAGTCCTTGCTCCTTGACGCCTCCATGAACACGATCTGGTTTCTACATGCTTTAAAACATTAGCTAGAAAGAGAGAGAGAGAGATGTTAAAGACTTGATGGTGCTGGTACTACCTGTTGCCTCTCTCTCTCTCTTGAAACTATGAGTTTCATCACTGTTGCCTCTCTTTCTCTCTTGAAACTTGAGTTTGGTCCCATTTAAGTTACAATTACCAGCTAGAAGGAACAAATGGGAACAGTAGCAGATGAGCAGTGAGTGGAGTTGCCACTTTCTTCAGCAGTAATAGAAAGTCCAAAGTAATAAAGCGAGAGCGCAACAAGGATTCGAAGTTTTTCATAGATCGCCAACGCCTACCCTCGAGATCTCCAAACTCAGATCGCGGACCCAACTTCAAAACACCGGGTCTCGTCCGGGTTTGCCCGGGTCGCCCGGGTCATGGGTCGACCCGCCGGGTCGATCGGGTTTTGCCGGGTTGTTGCCCCAGACGGTTTTTTAGTAAACCCGGACCGGTCTAGCCACTGGGTCGACCGGGTCCCGGGTCGACCAGCCGGTCCGGGTTTAAAAACTATGGATTGGAGATCTTAAAATTTAGGTTTAAATGGAAGACTAAGTCATATAGCATTCTTGGTAGCATTAAAAAATTATTATTTCTTACTTATTTCTATGATGAAATAATTGTTAGCTGCAGTGCGATAAAAGATGATTTGAGCTTTTCATGATTTTCATATCTTGGTACAGTAAGTGGAATATAGTAGAATACTTTTAATGAAAATTACTTATATGAGTGAGAAACGTGACAATTTCTTTTAGAATTTTGATAAAGGCTAAATTCTTTAAAGCACTTATAAATCCAAGGGTTATTCAAGGCCGAAATAAACACAGCAATGAGAACTAAAGAAACCTCTAGTAAAGAACTATATGAGTACCACTGTTTTGGTTTACGTAAAAAATTAAATATTTCAAGACATCGCATTCACTATTTAGCCGAGTAAATTCGATAGTATTTTACCAAGTAAGATTCAAAATCAAAAGCTACTTATTTTGATATAGTAATCTACCAAATCAATATCTCTCGAAGAGTTTACAAGTCATTTTTAAACTATTGAGACAATTTCCATTAATGTGAGGGATTTTTGAAAATTTATTTAGTTAATATAATTTAAACAAATTATAGGTGAATGAAAAGTTAATCTCAATAAACCCTTTGTTTTCTTAATCAAAGAACCCTTGGTTTTATAGATTTAATTCTTGATTTATATTGGCTAATCAAATGTTGATAATTATAGAAATTAATTATTCAACCTTTTAGCTTCTAAAATTCACTATAAGAAGAAGGGTGAATGAAGAGTTTCTAACTTAAGGATTTTAAATTTCTTCACACCTTTTCTCACCTTATTTTTAGTGTTTTTATTTTTTTTATGCTTTGTTTTTTCCCTCAAATCTAGAGCTTAGGTTGATACTTTATTGAGAGATATTTTTTTTTCCTTATTTGGTTCAAAAACTTTGTTCAGAAGTGCATCTAAATTAAATTGGTATTGTTAGAATCTTGTGAGAAATATTGCAAATATCATAATTGCATAAGTGAGAAACAATAAAGCTTTAAAGACAAATGATTCATCATTGACAACAAAAGTTTCATTCCTTTAAAATGCTTCAACAAGTATCATATTTTGTTTTAATTTAAGCATTATTATTTTTATTATCAGCATGCATGCTAGAACTTTGCAAGTTTGGATATATTCTTAGTATGTATGCTAAGATTCTTTTTATTATATGCATGTTTGTTTTGAGTTTTATTTTGCATGTTCACTTTAAGATTACCTTGAACAATCTTTTATGTTTTTTTTTTATAATAAACTAATCATCCTTGCTCACTAGTCTAATATAATACAATATATTTTGACAACAAAAACCTAATTTCTTTTTGTTTTAAGACACTAAACTATATAATCCAACCCACAATTCCCTTTTTTCTATGTATATGAACAAAAAGGAAAAATAGTTATATGGAGTTTAGTCGGTTTTTACTATGAAATCTCTTGTTCGGTGTGGGACAGATTTGCTTAGATGATCTTCTTCTATGGATAAACTTTTTCCCTTTTTCTTCCCAATTCCTTAGAAAAGGAATTGGCCTAGCAAACTTGTTGTCACGTCACATGATACCATACTACACAGTTGATGCCAAGCAAGCTTTAAAAAATCCCACCAAGCCAATAAAAACCTTGTTAACTGGTAGTGTATATCTCTTATAGTTAATTAATTGGTTATACTTGGTTATACGTGACATTGATTTCGTTTATATTAATATATTTAATTTTTAATAAAAATTTTATTTATCTTTAATATTTATCTAATATTTGATTAATGAATGTAAAGTAAAGATAAAATCATTGGGACAACAATATTTTGCAAATGAAATTATAAGGTTATTATAATTATGAGATTCACATTGCATCAAAGTATTGTTCCTAAATGTTTTTAGTTCATGCTCTTTCATAAATTAAGGTACGAGAGATATCTAGAATTAATATGTAGGTGTCTATTAGATGACAAATACACTAAACTAACCAGCATAAGAGTTTCATACGGAGAAATCATCTGTATCTATGGAAAGGTTCACGTGACAATTGTGTAAATGATCCTTAAATTTGACATCACTAAGTTATCTTATATAGATAATGTTACGCTTTGATCCCACTACACTTTATCATGATGAAAGGTAACAAACAAGCATATACCAAGTATACCATGAACTATATAAAAATATTTGAGCAATCAACAGAGGGTTTATCACCCTATATAAATTAGAAAAAAAATATATTTTATATGCTCTTAAATAGTATTGATTTTATTGCGCAAGGTGAAATGAGATTTGAAAATAATTTCAAATCTTATTCATATAATCAATGACTATGGTGCTAAGAACAAACATGATTTGACAAAGCAGACATACTCCATGCTATAATGTCTAAATCAGGACATTGTTGATGAAGAAATAATAATTACACTAAGAAACTAGTTATTGAAAAGTTAAATTAAGTCACTTATGATTTTCTTAAAATTTAGGGGATCATGACACGTTGCTAGACATTATACTTGATCTTTAACTATAAATCAATAATTGATAATAGATTAATTTATTTAATCCTATTTTATTTAAGACTATGATTTATATTTGAGTCAACTTATCAAAAAACTTAATAGTTACGTACATAAGAATAATTGGTTAGAAATCAAACTACGATTATTAATCAAGTGTAACTTGTTTGTAAAAAAAATTTAGAAATCAAGGACTAGAATGTAATTAATACAATTCTAAACCTGAAAAATAATCAAGTAGGGACTTGATTGAATAAATTTTAAAAATTATCCTAAATAATACATGTAATATTATTCATGAGGCAAATTAATACTTTGTTATTTATAGAGTTTTTTTAGGTTTTTCTATAAATAAAATATTATACCTCTTATTTTATGTACTACACGGACAAAAAAGACATGATACTCTGATAACTTATAGTTTGCGATAATTCAACTTTGAAATAATTATTCAAAGTCGTTAAAAAATTTGATCTTTATATAATTTTACTCAAACTCTAAATAACTCTAAATTATTTAACAAAATCTTAGAACTCACAGAAAAATTTTAAATTTATCGTTTCCTTGTGTTTATGGGTTTATGGGTTGAACATTAACTAGTTTGTCAAAACAGCATGCTTCTTAATTATGTCCTCTTCTGGTACAACCTTCTGTAAATTTTCGCTCCTTCAAATTCAGCATGGATTTCTCTTTCACTCCTTATTCCTATTGGATTATCCAGTAGCCATCCATCACTGTCACAGGGTACACTCGGGTCAAGTTCATCGATGTGCAGAAGCGCATCCGACTCCGCATCAAATTGGCTTCTCATGTGCAGAGCCACATCGAGCACATCAGACTGCAAGAAAACCTGTTCAATCATAAAAGCAAATGCAACCCCATCACATGACTAGAACTTAGATATTTGTGGAGTTTTTATAAGAATAAAAACTGGAATGCTGCTAGCATGGTAGACTTTCTTTACTTGGACAAGGTTACTGTAAATCTATGGACAGATGCAGCAACATTTCCACTTACTTCCTAATCTTATATGCTCAGGAAGTTCAACTTTCAATAACTAAGAAGAGGAAAGCTCCAGTATAAGAACAAGAAATTAGGATCACTTTAAATGGTCAATAGCAGAATGTACATGCTTCATCAGAAACCTTGGCCGTGGAACTGAGACTTAAGCAGCACCTGTGTAAAGCAGCAAATTGTTTTTTTAATAGAAATCGTGTTCTTCATCTCATTAATCAATTCCTTGTTGCCCACATAATTACTCTTTATCAATCACTCAATTCTATAATTGCAATTATTCCATTAAGTGTGATAAGATCTTAGTTTATAGTTTATATAAAAAACCTTATATAAAAAAAAATCAAAACTATAATAACCTTTGGGTAGTGGATCACACCATAATAACCTTATATAAAAAAAATCAAAACAAATTATGAATTATAATTCTCAATCAACCCGTGTTGAATGATGAAATTGAAAAAAAAATCAATTAAAAAATAACAAAAAATTAACCAGAGTCAACTCAGGTTATTCCGCTAAACCTACGACTCGAGTCATGAAACCAAAATAACCTTGTAGAAAATAAATCGAAACAAATTATGAAGTTCAATTTCTAATCAACTCAATATTGAAGAATTAAATTGAAGAAAAAACAACTTGAGTCAACCAGAATTAACCTTGTAAACCTAAAACTTGAGTCATAAGACCGTAATAATTTTATAAAAAGTAAATAAAAATATATTATGAAGTTCAATTTCCAATCAACACAACGCTAAAAGATAAAATTAAAAAATAATTGAAAAAATATTGTTGTTAACCCAAATTAACTTATCATACTCCCTACCTGTATCATAAAATTAGAATAATCTCATTGAAAAAAAAACAAAGCCTAATTCACACTAAACTCAAATATTAAATGATAATATATATATATATATATATATATATATATATATATATAAACAAATCACTGTTTCAGGAAACTACAAGTCAATTGCTCGCACGCTACAACAGAAATTTTTTTATTAATGCTATTAAACTCGGTAAGTCTATTGATATATCTTGGTGACCCATTCACCCGATCACCAGGTCTCGTCAAGTCTTAAAGCAAATTTTATGGGAGCTAGCGCAGATGACTCAGCTTAACTTTTTTTTAAGAAAAATTATTTTAAAAACGATATAATTTAACATTTTTTTTATAAAAATGCTGAAATAAAAATATTTTAATTAACCTAGTTAAATTGGATGAACCTACCCATTTAGTGGCCTAGGTCATGATTATAATTGGGTTTTATAACCTTATTTTTTAGAACATATTTTTTAATTAATTAAACTATTATCAAATATATATTTGCAAGAAATGTAATAAAATTATATAGAAAAAATGTATTTTTTTAATCTAATTGTCTTTTCATATTCATGTAAAAATAAATTTACAACAAAAGTTTTTTTTTAATAGCAATATAGTTCATTTAATAAAAACAACAATAAAAAAAGTTCAGAAAAACTATATAGATTTAAAATAAAAAGGAAAAGGCATGTATTTTTAATAAAAAAACTAAAATTTTCAATTCATGCATTTTTTTTTTAATTTTGATGAAAACATATCTTTTTAGGAGTAATATTGTTTTTTAAACAAAAACATGTTATGATCGTGAAAACAAGCTTTAATGAGTGACTCGGCTTAATGTTTTTTAAGAAAAAATATTTTAATATAATTATTTTTTAAGCAAAAACTTATTATGATTGTGAAAACAAGCTTTAATATAAAAACAAAATTATAAATCAATTATTTTTCCGCAACCAGAAAAAAATAAGAACAATAAATTTGAAAAAACTATATAAAAATTTTATAATGAAAAAATAAAGAAAAAGATATTCTATTTGCATTCAAAATTAATGAGAAAATTATTATAAAAACTATGTATATCAGACTGATATATAATTATCCATCAAATAATCTATAGTATTATCGTAAAAAAATCATAATCTTTTTAACAACAATGTCATAATTTTTCTATTAGGAGTACTTTTTTTTCTCATAAAATACAGCAACAACAAAAATAAAGATTTAAAAAAAAAATTCTAGGCATTTGAAATATGTAGACGACATGTATTACTTTAATCTAAACTTTATTTTTTATTTATTAATGCATCTCTCAATTGTTTCAATGAAAATGTTTTTTGAATTGCAAACATGATTTTCTAAACAAAAATCTATCATAATATTAAAAGTGAATTAAAAAAATATTAAAATATTGTCTAAGTATTTTGTATGTGATTGAAGACAAAAGGAATTTAATAAAATATGATAAAATTATGTTAAAAATCTATTAATTTTTTTTAAAAAATAAATTTTATTTTTATTGAATATTCATGGGCTTTTTTTATATTAGGTACATAATAATTTAGAAAAATTGTTAACATTTCCATAAAAATCTACAATAGTATTTGAGAACCATAAAAAAAATTGAATAATAATTGAAATACATTTTAATTTTTTTTAATGTGCATTTAAATGTAAATAAAAAAAATGAAAAATAAATAGAAAGGAAATAGAAAGAAGGCTAGATATTGGTGGGCTTGTCGATTGTTTTTTTTAAGTGACATCCATCTTTCATTATTTTTTTGAAAATAATAATAATATCTACTTGCCCAAATTCCAGTCATAGGTTAGGTGATTGAAAAGAAAAATAATTCAATGACATAACCTTTTTTTTTATATTAAAATAACCATATAAAAAGAAAATTAAAACAAATTATTAAGTTTAATTTCATGTGAACATAACATAGAATAACAAAATTAAAAAAAAAAATCAATTGCAATCATCAATGTTTCTCCTCCTAATACTCCTAGTATACAGTAAAAATACCTTTAGATTTTTTGTTAATAATTGCATGAATGATCGTACAATATGCACAGAAGAAACCAAGAAAAACAAACCTGGATTCAGGTGCACAATCTAGCATGTGCGTGCATACATACATAGACACACAGTCATAACAATACAATTTGCTAAGATAGAAGGTGCAAACAACTCTCTCTCTCTCTCGTTTCCTTCACTCTCCCTTATTTTCCCTACTTGCTCCCCAAACAAACAAACAACTTTCTTCAAGATCATAAGACAAGAATGGACACACACACATACAAACAAACAATATTTGTTGACATTTTGATCTTGTGATCGCATAATTCATTTTCATTACTAAATACGCAGTACTGCCTTGGCTGTTTCATCTACCACCTAAAAAATTATGTCAGAATCGTTAAGACCAAAGTCCTACCAATTTCAAGGATATCATTTCACATCAGCAAAAATGATCAAAAGATGTCCTCATAAATGGCTTATAAATTCAAATCAATACTTTCTCTGAGCAATTTTGGCTTCTATGTCACCCAAGAGAAGAGCAGTACAGTATTTGATTTGTTTTCAGAAATCAGGGTGTTCTACTCTTGTGAGTGTAGTAGATAAATAATATTCTAATTTTATACATCATTGAGGGGAAGGACATATTGTCAAGTTCTCCTTAAAGGAAACAAAGAAACAGTTTCCCTTTTAAAGGAAAAACCATTGATGTTGAAAACTACATGTCAAGCAATTAAGATGTTAACCTTTCATGTAAATGAGTGAATATTTAGAACAAATACCTTCCCTCCAGGAACTAAATGACTGATGACGTTATCTACTAATGTTTTCTGCACAACCCTTCTTTTATGGTGCCTTTTCTTGAAATGAGGGTCTGGACACTGTATAAAATTATTGGTCAGTTACTGTTTTGGCGTAACTCTGAACTAAGTCATCTAGCACGGTATTGAATGGTCCGGTGCCAAGATTTCACTCACCAAAATTGAGACTAGCATCAAGGGTCCAGGATATGAGAGAACCAGTTGTCTGAAAGAAATTGTAGCATTTGCAAACAGGAAATGTCTGCAATAAGTTCAAATTATCCATCATTAATGGCCAACAAAATATGAAGCATGAAGTCCGTTTCAACTTCAAAAGACTTACACGTTAGTAAGAGCCAGCTCTTTTACCCAAAATTCCGCACGCTTGACCAGCTGAAAAGGGATAAAAGCATTACCAGATAAGAACAAGCAGCCATACTTGGAGGAAAAAAGAAAATAGAACGAGTAAATATACATCAAATAATCAGAAGAATTCTGGAGTGAATTACAAGTCATCAAGGAGTTCATTCACATACTTTCTGCCTTATTTCAAGTCCCAAGTAGTTTCCTGAATCAGGATTTCTTTTCGCAAGCCAAATGAGAAATCTGCCACTCCCTGGGAATTTTACTTAGTTGTTAGGTATATACATATTCAAACAGATGTATTCTACTTGTCTTTTGTATTATGACTACCAGTATTATGACTAACAGTAAGAACAAATACAAATACTAATGATAATACATCCACCATATTCTGAAGCCAAGACTATCATTTAAAAACAGGAGCAAGTACTAGAAAATAGCCACTAATGTAATCTAGAGATTCTCAAGGAAGTTATAGACTTAACTTAGAGAAATCTAGAGAAAATTCTCTGGTATTTTATTAAATCTAAATAATAATCTTTTATCTCTATAAAGTAATCTAGACATCCATAATTAAAACTAAAATCCTTTACAGGAAAGGATTCTTAATTAAAACTTACCTAATTAATAGAATCTATTTAGTATTGGAATTCCTAAATAGTAAAATACTAATTAAATTAAAAGTTCTAAACTGAGTAGGAAACAAATAATTAAAATCCAAAATTAATTTAAAAAATAATTAAAACAGGAAAAAAATAACTTCAAACTTCATATGAGATGCTTACGAGTATGGGATGCTTTTGAGTTTCTTTGCGACCTTCTTTTCAAGCTTGTCCTTGTCAATCTAATTCATAAACTTCGGGAATAATTGTTTTACCTCAGTTTCCCTCACTTGAGAAAAACTCATCCTCGAATTATCTATAAAAAATTGAACTCTTCCACCTCAAATGAACAAATACTTGGAATATAATATTGTAGCTAACTTCACGAAGTAGCATGTCTTTGACTATGAACTTTAAAATTTAATTTATGGTACATGTATAACAAAAAAAAACTCATATTTGATGTTATACTTTATATTCTAATGAAATCAACTTGTTGTTCATTCCCACTTGTCTCATGGTCTCCATCAAGTTCATCTTAACCAACACCCTTCACATAGATATATGGTTGTCTAAATGTAATTTTAGGAATAGATCTAACGTAAGGTTGATATTGAGGTAAGTCTCCAAACATGTTTTTCTTCTCTCTACAATTCATGTCTGTGCCTCTCATCAGCGAAAATCGATCTTCTTCATCAGATGAATACCCGTGGTGATACTGACCACGAGGATTTGTATAAACTGGTTTAAAGATAGGGCGGGCATCATCCCCAGCGCATGCCTCTCTTCTTTCTCAGTTCTTGTTTGCAAGCAACCCTAGTACCTTAAACATAGTTGTAAAGTCATCAAATTTGACGTTGATGTCGCCAAACTCAATTTGCACTCTACCCTCTAAAGTTGTTATCACTACTAAATGACAATCTAGCTAATCTCAAGCAACCTCCATCCCCTGATCATTGTCATGAAGATAGTTGTCATCAACTACTCCACGATTCTCTTCACAGTTCGCCAACAATCTGGATGTTATCCTGCTTTGATACCACCTGATGCAGCGTATAAAGAAGATAAAACTAGAATTCTCAAGCTCTAAAGTTACAGACCTAACTGTAGAGAAATCTAGAGAAAATTCTATGGCATTTTATTAAATCTGAATGATTGTTTTTCATCTCCATAAAATAAATTAGACATCCTGCTTAGTGTTATAACATATACTAAAACTGCTTAGTGTTTCACTGTGCAGTTCCACAGTGAAATGCTGAGCTATCTTTTTTTTCCTGTTTTTTTTTTATTTTTTTTAGTTTTTTATGCCTTTATGGTTTTTTTTTGTTTTTTTTTTGTCCTTTTCTTTTAATGAATTTTTTTTTGTTTAATTTATTTTGTTAATGTTATTATTATTTTTTTTAGTTATCAGACTTTCATGACAAGGATCCCGGGTTAACCTGGTTTGACGAGTTAAACCGGAAATTATTTTTTTTTTGCTTTTTTTCTTTTTAATTAATTTTTTTCTTTTAATTTAGTTTGTTAATGTTAAATTTCTTTCTATTTAATTATCACGTTGAGATGTCTTTTTTTTCTGTTTTTTTTCCTGTTTTTTTTTTCGTTTTTTATGCCTTTATGGGTTTTTTCTTTTTGCTTTTTTATGTGTTTTTTTCTTTTAATGAATTTTTTTTGTTTAATTTAGTTTGTTAATGTTAATTTTTTTTATTTAGTTATCAGACTTTCATGACACGGATCCCGGGTTTGACGAGTTAACCCGTAATTTTTTATTTTTTGCTTTTTTTATTTTTAATTAATTTTTTTCGTTTAGTTTAGTTTGTTAATGTTAAATTTCTTTCTATTTAATTATCAGACTTTCATGACACGTATCCCGGGCTTGACAGGTTAACCTGGTTTGACGGGTTAACCCAGTTAATTCTAGGTTAACCCGTCAAATTTTTTTTTCTATTTAGTTATCAAACTTTCATGACGCGAATCCCAGGTTTGACGGGTTAACCTGGGTTGAAGGGTTAACCCAGTTAATTCAGATTTTTTTCTTTTTCTTCCTGTTGGTTTTTTTTCTTTGTTTTTTTCTTTTTAATTAATTTATTTAATTATCACACTTTTATGACATGACTTTGCAGCCAGACCCATATCCAAGGCTCTTGGGTCCGATATTGCAGCCAGACGCACTTAAACTTGAGTCATGAAAGTTTAATATTATCATTAATATTATAAATATTACTCTTGAGTCAAGCGTTGCAGCTAGACCAAAGGCTTTTGGGTATATCTTTACAGAAAGACCCAACACTCTTATATCTTAGCCTTTTTTTGATATTTTTTATGCAAGAAAAAAAAATTAACTCGTGAAGTATGCCTTTGTTTTTTTTTTTTTTCCTTTTTAAGCCTTTTACCGTGGACTACACAATGCAGTCCACGGTGAAAAAACTGATGCCTTTAGTTTCTTTTTTTGTCTTTTTTCTTTTTTAATTATTTTTTTTATTTAGTTTCTTAATAATAAATTTTTTATGTTTAATTATCAGACTTTCATGACACGGATCCCAGATTTGATGGGTTAACCTATTTTGACGGGTTAACCCAGTTGATTCAATTTTTTTTTCTTTTTCTTCATTAGTTTTTTTCTTCCTGTAGGTTTTTTTCTCTTTCCCTTTTCCTTTGTAAATAATCTTTTTTTTTAATTTAGTTCATTAATATTAATTTTTTTTTCTATTTAGTTATCACACTTTCATGACATGAATCTCAGGTTTAACGAATTAACCTGATTTGACGGGTTAACCCAGTTGATTCAGATTTTTTTTTCTTTTTCCTCATTAGTTTTGTTCTTCCGATTTTATCTTTTAATATCGTATGCAGCCCACAGTGAAAAGGTTGATGCCTTTAGTTTTTTTTTGCTTTTTTTTTCTTTTTATGTCTTTCACTGTGGACTGCACAGTGCAGTCAACGGTGATAAGGCTTATGCCTTCTCTTTCTTTTTTTTTTTAATTAATTTTTTTATTTAATTTGTTGATATTAAATTTTTTTTATTTAGTTATCAAACTTTCATGACACGGATCTCAGGTTTGACGGGTTAACCCAATTAATTTAGATTTTTTTTTCTTTTTCTTCATTAGTTTTTTTCTTCTTATAAGTTTTTTTTTCTTTTTATTTAATATTTTTTTATTTAATTTAATTCATCAATATTAAATATTTTTTTCTATTTAGTTATCGGTTGATGCCTTTAGTTTTTTTTTTTTTGCTTTTTTACTGTTTTATACCTTTAACTGTGGACTGCACAGTGCAGTCCACAATGAAAAGGCTGATGCCTTTTGTTTATTTTTTTTCCTGTTTAATTATTTTTTTTCTATTTAGTTACCAAACTTTCATGACACGGATCCTGAGTTTGACGGGTTAGCCCGGTTAATTCTGGGTTAACCCGTCAATTTTTTTTTCTATTTAGTTATCAAACTTTCATGACACGAATCCAATGTTTGACAAGTTAACCTAATTTGAAGGGTTAACCCGGTTAATTCAGATTTTTTTTTCTTTTTCTTCAATAGTTTTTTTCTTCCTGTTGGTTTTTTTTCCATTTTAATTGATTTATTTAATTATCACACTTTTATTATACGACCTTGTAGTCAGACACACATCCAAGACTATTGGGTCTGGTATTGCAGCCATACCCACTTAAATTTGGGTCATGCAAGTTTAATGTTATTTTTAATATTCTAAATATTATTCTTGGGTAAGGCGTTGCAGCTAAACCCAAGACTCTTGAGTATAACTTTGCAAAAAGACCTAACATTTTTAGATATTAGCTTTTTTTGATATTTTTATGCAAAAAAAATTGACCCGCGGCATCGCACAAGTCATGTAACTAGTTCCTAATTAAAACTAAAATCTTTTATAGAAAATGATTTCTGATTAATAGAATTCATCTAACATTAGGATTTATAAATAATAAAATATAAATTAAATTAAAAGTTCTATATTAAATAGGAAACAAATAATTAAAATTCAAAATTAACTAGAAAAATAATTTAAACAAGAAAACAGTAACTCCAGGCTTCATATGAGATGCTTTCAAGTTTCTTTGCAGATTTTTTTTTAAGCTTGGCCTTGTCAATCAGGTCCATAAACTCCTAGGATAATTATTCTATTGTTGTAGGCATATCCTGATCACATTCCTTTATATTTATACTGTATAGGAAGGGGACCACATGGCCCTGCTAATCCTATCAGAATTTCTTTTTCTTCGTTACAATCTTTTTGTTCTTATTCTTATCTTTAAACTCCAGAAGCATCTAATCTACCTCCATCAAACCAATTCTTATAACTAAATGACTGCCAAAAGAATGAATTGAAGAATTGAACATTCAGAAATAAAAGTTTCACAGGGGTTAAAAAATCTAGGAAAAATGTGATTGCTTTTCAGAAGCAAGAAGGCTGCGTTATAAAGGCAGAACAAGTTTTCACCTGGTCCAAAGTGACCTACAAGCTAAAAAAGCATTACCTTGATTAGATTTCATACAATTCTGGTAAAGTTGTTTCCCAATTGAAACAATCTGGATATTGCATAGTGTAACCTGCAGTCTAAGTCAATCTTTGAAAAGACATGGTATCAACTAACTACTGTGGGATGCCATCTCAGAGAACTATTGAGTGGTTCTTTTCTTATTAAGGTACTGAATACACCGGGGTGTTAAAATGTGATTATAAGGGTCACATATACCCAACCTGATGTTGAATAGAGAGGAAGGAAGGAATGAAGCTAAAAGTATACAGCCAGCTTCATCTGGACCTAACAACACAAGTACAGGACCACCCATATGTCCACAATGAAGCATTTAAAATATCATCAAGATTAACTTAGATTTGATGTTCCTAAAAAGTTCTAAATAGTTTCACAAACTAGGACACTACCTTCCAAGTTTTATGCTATCAAAGTCTGAGCCAGGTAAGAAGATTAAATTTCAAAGAGAAAGGGAAAAGTGCATGGTTTCACCTAAAGTTATTTATTTAAGAGTTCTTTCGCATGCTTCCCTAGAGCCTCACACTTTCATCAATCGACCAAAAAATTTGACCTTTTTATTGACTCACAACATAGGGGAGGAAAAGGAGCAGAAAGAAAACCCCAACTACCAAAGTCTACTCTTACACCCAGACATTTTCCACCATCAGATTATGTCTTCCTCCACAGTTTTGAACTCTTGTGAAATTACTCAGTTTTATCATTTATGTACTCCAAATGGCTTTAAGACTCATTTCCGCAACAAGTCAGATAAAATTGGCAAATCAAGATTAGAATAGCAGAGAATCAACAATATGAATGGTAAATGGACTTGCATGAGCCTTCATAATATATATATATAACCATTGTAGCCTACCAAAGGCCTTATTTTCCAAATAATTTCCATGCCTGTCTAATGTTCTTGCATCCAAATTGAATTTTTACCATTTCAAAAATAGAATTCACGGAAGTATGAGACAAATTGCATTTTTCACCATTTCATAACAGCAGAATGAACATATATTCTCTTCCATGAATACCCCAGTGTTCCAGCCACACCATATATCCCATTGACTTTTTCACACCAATTATGATTCATATGGTTTAATACTTAATACACTAATGTTCTGCAACTGAAGATAAGGACCACTAAATGATAACTCTTGTTCCTTCTCTTAGGACCAAGAAAATATCCATTTTAAAAAATTGTCATTGCTTAGATTAGCCAATGAAAAATTAAGTTACAATGCCAATGCTAATTAGCAATAATTACCAGCACATTACAAGATAAAGGGGGACATACCACTTCCAATATCAACCATGAGTGGCAATGTTGGGTCCCTGAAAACATCCTTCCAATCAGGCACTTGTGCAGGCACCTACCAAAATCATATATCCAGCAGTAGTAATTATAAAGAGAGAATACCCAAAGGGTGATTTACAAGAATTAAAGCCAAAACATAAAAATAAACAAGCTCAAATTACTCACAGAGAAAGAGGAACTCAAAGGATTTACATGTTGCCTGATTCTTACATGACCCAATTCCTGCTATAACAACTCCTTAAACAGCATATTCTGGTATGTGAGCGTTAAAGGGTAAAAGAAGAATGTTTTTCTTACCCCAGAAATTTTATCAGAAAGATTAAGGTCAGCATACTCCAAAGCAACCAAGTCAGGGCTTCTAATTTCTTTGGCACCAACACTATCACTATTATAGCAACAACTATGGTGATGATGAGGCTTTGAAGATTTCAGTATTAGACAAGATAGAGCTTGCTTTGCGGCTTTGCGTAGTGGATTAGCTGCTGCTGCTGCTGCAACATGGTAGTGGTGGCAGTGCAAACCAAGTGAAGCCGCCATTTTGCCTGCTTTAGTTACAACACTGACTATCTTTTATATGGCCGGACTCGGGCCTATATTTTAAGATCCAGATCAACTCAGCCCCTAAGAATTTTAATTTCTCTTTGCCTTTTTGATATTATTATTTTAGAAAAATTAATTCTTTTTTTTTTTGTCTTCATGATTTTAAAAATTACATTTTATATTCTTGATGAAACTAAAATTCCAAACTATATGAAATGGCATTACCACTTTCATATCAAGAAATCTCAAAGTGATTTGTTGATAAATAGATGTTGATGCCCAATTATCCTCTTCAGTCTTCATTAGGAAGAAGGACATCCCTAGCCAGTGCAAAGATGTCCCAGCCCACAACTAGAAAACAAGAGGTCCAACCAGCCAAACAAAGCGCCATTGGTTAGTTTTTGGAGACAAAAGCCACACACAAAAAAAAAAAAAAAAGACAGGATCCCATTGGTTATAAATGGTAGAGGATTACTGGTGTTGAGAGTGTGCACATAATCATGCTTGGGCATCACCATTCAACTGTCAAAAAAAACAGCAGTTAAGTAAGTAGTGACCATAATAAACTGTAAGAGGATATGGTTATGGCTTTGGCTTTGTCACCATCCTTTTTCAAACCCCATTGCTCCCCTTCTCCTATCAACCCCATTTCTACCGTTACCACCATCCGGCCTGCTGTCATTCTTCCAGTTACTCTCTCTTTCTGTCTCTATGTATGTATGTATGCACGTGTTTGGAATATAGAGTGCACTAAGTAGTATTCGATTGTTTCAGGGCTTAGGGAACAATACAGGGGACTATCAGAAGTTGGAGGTGACATTGCAAGAGTATGGGGTACCCACAGTTGTAGCTAAGGTGTCAAGGTTTGATTGGCTGAGGAATGCTGCTGGTTTGGTGGATCCAAACTACTGGAGTGGCACTCTTAGGCCTCGGCCCGTTCTTGATTGGTAAGTGAAGTGAATTGAATTACTGGACTTTTGGGGTTTTGAACTGATGCACTGCAATCCAGATTGGATTTTAGAAGTGCCCTTTATTTGTTTCTTTCATATGATGCGTCTAGGTATCTGAAGAGGATTGATGAGGCTGTCCAAGAAGCAAAGGAGCTGGCACAAGGTATTGTCTTTGCCTAGCTCTAATTGGCTACTGCTTGCAATATTGCGATATTTGGTGTTTATGTTGTGCTATAGACGACTTAAATTATTATGTTTTAGTTAATAAGCTTTCTTCTAATTGGCTATTTCTTTTTCTGTTTTAGTTAATAAGCTCTCTTCTAATTATGATCTTCAGCAATCATGGTTGAACATATTGCTTTGACTAATTAAGCAGTGAAATCTTGAGCCCCTAAACATGCATGCACTAATTTACTTGCTGGTCGACCTCAACCATTTTTATAAATAATGTCCTGGGCAGTCCAGGTTGAAAGGTTTCTCTAGAACAGTTGATAAAACCTGCTATCTGAAAGGAAAATTAAGATCAGTGTCCACTAGAAAAACTTCTTGAATATGTTGTCTTGGACGTAGTTACAGAGTGAAAGTTCAACTTCAAAGCAGCATCTGATTGTAATCATCCTTGCTTTTATCAGAAACATTTTACAAAACTGTTAGTATTTAGAAGAGTTTTCAGAGAATCTTGGCCAGATAAACACTTAGAATTATCACGCAAACTACCTGCCGTTAAACCATTGAAGGTTTCTACAGATGGAGAATTTCATTGGGTATTCCCTTTACACTTTGTGTCTCCAATCCCTTTCCTATGTCATTTTCGGCTATAATTCTCCATCAGACTTGCCATTAGATGATGATGCCTCAAGGGTAACTTCATGTAAAACACATTAAAACATCTTATTTCAGGTCAGACTTTGTCCTTGATTGGTCACTCAGCAGGAGGATGGCTTGCACGTGTCTACATGGAAGAATTCGGGCAGTTAGATGTCTCCTTGTTATTGACTCTTGGTACTCCCCACTTGTAGGTTATCAGTTTCATATTTTTATGTTCCTCCTAATGGCTCTTGGATGTGCTCAGTTCAATATCTTGTTAATGTTTTCTGTGCTTAGTTGAGAGATACTTTGTTGATGAATAACTCAATCCATTCTCTTCGCAAGAGCTTAACTTCACTTAGTGTGCTCTTGGTTCGTGTTTTATTTATCTTTCATTTCAGGCCACCTCCAAAAGGCGTGCCAGGGGTCATTGATCAAACAAGGGGTCTCCTTGATTATGTTGAAAAACATTGCATGAAAGCTGTGTATACTCCTGAATTGAGATATGTATGCATCGCAGGGAGGTAAAATCACAAACCAGAACTTTTTTATAGTTTTCCCAAATTACTTGTCTTTTCAAGATTTTCATGGATCACTTTTCTGCATCAGGAGTCTAATTGTTTCCTTATAGTTCACAATAGAAAGAGATATTTCTGTCAGTGCTTGATGTGTCCCTTTTCCATTAAAGAATATAAGCTGTAATATGTCATTATTACCAAGTAACATGAATATTTATTTTCCTGCTGCGGAACCAGGCCTTGAGATTTCACATTTTGCTATGCGGACAAAATGATTAATCTTTCATAAGCCGGGTTCATCTTCTCAAGGAAATGCCGATCCAAAAGTAATATACAAAGAAATTCATCTTATGAGTCAAAATCTGAAAACTTCATCTGTACTTCTCCTCGTTTAAGTCCTTCCACCCATTCTCAAAAGTCAAAAATAACCTATCTCCATTAACTCAGTCTTCAAATTGTGTGTTGAAAGTGGTCTATTAGGAAGCAATTTAACACCAGGAAGCCAAAGAGAGAATTGGAACATTCTTCGTTTTGTATTAAGATCACGATAATATCCTTTCCATCCTCATTATGGGGAACATGAATTTATAGTGCATGGACTACGATGACGATCAAAGAGCCTGTACAAGCTGAAGATGAATTAGATCCTATTTAAAATATGCATTTCTTCGCGCCGCCATTTCTGCTATGCTTTCAGGTCTTTCTTCCAACATATTTCACTCTCAAATAATGAAGAGAAAACATCTTTCTATCACACACCTTGCAATTGGCAGTTGGCACTGTCATTTCATTTTCAAGTGCTTATTGTTCGCCACTTCTGCAATTACTCAAACAACAAGTTCTTGTTATTTCAGTGTCAAATCATGATTTTGAATATCTTCAGTGCCTTGAATAGCAGTTTTTGTGGAATCAGTGAAATCTAATAAGGTACATATTTGATAGAACTCATGAAAGATGAAACACCAAATCTTTTGAGTGGTTACAGGGCAGATGAAAATTTGTGTTTCTTCTGACAGAAAGAATCGCTGATATCTCAATGAGCAGGGCAATGTTAAGAGCATAAAAATCACAACAAATAAAGTGGAAGCTTTGCTTAGATAATCCCTCTTTTCCTTTGAAAGATAAAAGTATTTCTTTCTAATTATCTAATTGATTTTAATTTCATATCATGGCAAAGCTAGTGTAATGTGATTCTGCAGAGTAAGGTAAGCAAAAATTTCTGGTTTACTTCATTTCATGGACAGTTTGAAGGAGTCACATTTACCTAGTTATAGGTGAATCTTACTTGCCATGGCACTTGAGATGGGCATTAGCTCCAAAACATCTGCTTAAATAGCCACTTACGAATACACACACCAAGAAGCTTTCAAGGCAGCGTTTGTCAACGAGACTGTTGGTAACATCAAGGCAGAAATCATTCTATAGAATTTTCCATAATTATGAAACAACCAAACGATATACGCAGTCAAGACAGACGTGTAAAGTTCCTTGAACCTGTGATAAAACTGCAGGTATATTCAAGGGGCCCGCTTCTTGGGGGACTCAAATGTGGAAGCTAAAACGATGGTTCCTGTTGAGAACGATCAACCAACTGCAGAGGCTGTACTTGTAAATGATATGGGCAATTCAACTTCTACTGCACCCAGATTTCGTGCTCGTTTTGTTGGGCAAGGGTATAAGCAGGTAAACTCAATTGCATGGATGGCATATCAACAAATCATTTAGCAAACCAGAGATTCTGTTGCAACTATGTATCTTCTGTAACCTGAGCTGGAAACTACATTTTCCTCGTACTAGCTCTCATCTTGTAATAAGCGAGGAGCAGAATTTTGACTTGGAAGTGCTGATATTGACATGTTGCACTTTGTCAGGTATGTGGGCAGGCAGATGTATGGGGTGATGGAGTGGTGCCAGAAGTGTCAGCCCATCTGGATGGCGCGCTCAACATTAGCTTGGACGGAGTTTACCACTCACCGGTTGGTTCAGATGATGATCTGAGACCATGGTATGGTTCCCCCGCCGTTGTGGAGCAATGGATACATCATCTCCTCAACTAAACTTGAAAGGGAAGACAATGGCCAGTTGAACGCGTAATAAATATCAAGTCATCAACAAACTTGCTAGTACAAAAATTCTTTCGGAGTCTGGTTAGTCGACATAACATTCAATCTGTTTTAACTCTAGCTTTTCTCCTCCTTTTTGTGGTCTCAATCTCCCCTGTTGAACTTGGATTCAATTGCTCCTCTATCTTAGGACATGGATTTATCCTCAGTAAAAGCGAGTGTTGGTCCTCTTCTAGTTTATTTTGATTACTTGACAGCATTTACGGCCCATGCTCTAAACTGCCCGACATCCAGATCCAGTGAGATTACATCTCGTCTGTCCAACCAATCCATATTAATGGGTGGCTTATTGCAGCTCTTGTTGAAGATTTGCAGATTCACGTTTTTCTTACAAACATATCTCGAAGTTGATGTCATTGCCAAACTGACAAGACAACCTGAAGTGTTTCACAAGGAACGAACTTCTTTTACACTTGCTTCAGTCTACTAGATTTTACTTGCAATATAAACATGGCTAGTCTTGTTTGTAGATTTGTGGTATCCTGCCCCACTTTTGCCTGTCATTGCTTCATCAATGGTCTCCCTTCATGAACAAATTTATCCACTGTCAGCATGAGTTGCGTGATTGTTTGTTTGTATTTCTTTGACATCGAGCACGTTATCAGAGTTATAAGCTAAAATTGAAACAAATTGATATTATAAGAAATGAGGAGATATAATAAAACCATGATTGCTAGCCAATTTTACACCATGTCCAGCTAAGAACTAGTTAAGTTGCAATTCAACAAAGATTTTGGCTCTTAACAGAAAGGCCAAATATCAAACATAAAACAAGCAAATGATTCAACAATAAAGTCATCAAGAGCATGCTCCATGAAGAGTCAAACCACCCTCCTAAACCCTAACTCCTGAAGTTAACCAGCCTTTGGAAAATGAGCAGACAGCAACTTCCCTATATCCAAGAATCCAACCTTGTCTCTCCCATCAAATAGGACCTTTAGCTTTGCATCACAAATTATCTCCTTCTTGTTAGTGGGGTTCTGCAGGAAAAAGCAAATTCACATATTTCAATATTTACCTATCAAAGCATCCAATTACATGCATGTACTAGATAAAGCCATTTGTCATATCTATTTTGATTTGAACACTACATGAATAAAAAGTTCATAAAACAAATCCTGAAAAACATATTCCAACAATTCACACAAAGGTACAAGTCCTGATGTTGAATTCATGAGTTCAATTACAGACACACATATACAATCACAAAACACAAGGAGAAAAGGAGACGGTAGGAAGGAGAAGCTTGGTGATAATCCCTTTTAAAAAACAAATGCCAGAAACCACAAGAATCTAGCAAGTTCACAGAGCCACAAATGAATTTCAATCCAAATTGCAATGCCAACAACACCAACAATTAAAAACAATAAGAGTGAAAAGGTCTTGTCTACAAATGCCCCTGATTTTTCAAAACATGCTAGACATCACAAAAGAAATTATTAATCTAATTTTCCTTAAACCGTCACACCATCCACAACGAATTTCACAGGCAGGTAACAAGCATGAGTGCTTTCTTTAAAACAAAAACGATTATAAACCCTAAAACAAAGAATAAACAAACGAAGCAAGGTACCACTAGGGTTTTAAAGATTAAAAAAAGAAAGTGACCCTAGGGTTTACACGATACAACATAAAAAAAAGAACAAAAATCAAAGCTAATCTAATTAGGGTTTAAGAAACACAAAAACACAGACATTAAAAACCCTAATCAGCAAGACCTTTATAGCGAGTAATAAAAGCTCAGGGTTTAACAAAAATACAAAAGAAAAAGGATTTAAAAGGAACGTGAGTAAAACCCTAACCAAAAAAAAAACTTATAAACTGCAATGCTAGGCTCTTAACAAAGATTTAAGAAATGATCAAGAGGGAGACCTGGAGATTGTGGAGCTTGATGTGGGCCCAGATCTTCTTCACAGCCTCAGCTCGAGAAGACTCAGGGACCCCACCTAAGAAGTCACCGAGAACAGGAGAGACAGGGTTTGGCTTGAGTATTCCACGGGGTGTTCCTGGAGTAGTAGAAGTTGCCTTTGCCTTTGGCTTAGGCTTAGGCTTTGGCTTCGCTACCGTGGTCTTGGAAGCAGTAGCAGGTTTGGCTGGAGCCAAGAGTGCCCTACAGGCCTTGAAAACCCTAGATGCTGCAAACGACATTGTCTCTCTCTCTCTCTCTCTCTCTCTCTCTACAGCTCTGTTTTTGAGAGAAGTAAATATAGAGTGTGATTTTCCAAGGACGGTAGCCGGTAGGGGTTGTATAATTAACAGCGACACCTAATTTAGTCCCAAGCCAATATACACTTAAGTACCAATCCTGTTAAATTTATCAATTAGGTCCCAATTGTCTCTTCTTTTTTTAATGTTCATCGACAAATCGATGCCATTTCAGTGCATAAATATGCACACCATCGTGTTCTTTAACTTTTCCATCGGTTTTTATCTAAATCGACACTGTCTTAGTGCATATGTTACCCAAAATTAGACTTTAAAAAAAAAGATTCAATTGCGAAATGAAGGAAATATTTGGGATCTAATTGATAATACGCATAGATTAGGGATGCAAATGATAACGATTATATTTCCTTGGGACTACATTTGAGGTTTCTCACTTTCTCTATTAACAAATACACAGTCCACGAGACGTCGCTGCATCATAGCAACTCTTGATTTTGGATTTATTGGGCTTACCTTTGGGCCGGGTTACTCTGCTTTGTTTTAGTGGGCCCCTTGAATCCAGTCTCAGGTGGAACACAATTAGGCCCATACTAGTGAGACATTAGAGATAAATACAGGGACTTTTTATAACTTTCGCTATTATTGACAAATAATTTATTATTAAGATTACGTGTTTTCTTTAATTTGAAAATATTATTAGGTTTTTTTTTATTTAATTTGAAAATAAATAAACATAAAAAAATAAAATTCATTATCCGATAAAAAAATAAAAATCTATTTACGTATATTTTCTCTATCTTACCCACACTTACTAATTTTACCAAGCATGATAATACTAGTAATAAAATTAGTTGTGAAATTTTTCACAAGTAAAAAATAATAATAAAATTTTGCCATTTTTTACTACATAAGATATTAAGAAAGTAATTATTCAATAGGTACTAAGCTGTACTTCTCTCTTTTATATATATAAAAAAAATCATGAATTATTTTCATGATAAATTCTGTATTTATGTGAAAAACAGGTGTGTGATTTTGATATATTTTGACATACGTATTTTTTTTTAATTAGTTTTCATGGAAAGTAAATTATTTTTTAATATTTAAAAAAGTCATAAAAAATAAATTGAATAATATTTTTTAATGTTTGGCTATGCTATGAAAAATAAGTTAGAAAATAACTTCTTAATATTTTTTTTCAAATTTATCGAACATGTATAAAATATTAAATTTAATTATTTAACTACTTACAATAGAAAAATAGGATATAAAAACTGCAATGCTAAAAAACAAATATTATATTATATTTATTTTATAAAATGTAACTATATAAATATTTTTAATATTATATTATAGACATGTGGTCTCGTTGAATATCTCTTTAAGTAAAATTTATTAATATTTTTTTATTTTAAAACCTCAAAATATTTTTTTTTCACATTGAGAAAGCCAAAATTAGTTAATGGTAAATAATATAAAAATATTTTAATGATTTTTTTTAGATATTTTTTCATTCTGAAAGAGAGGTGTTTTAATAAAGTTACCAATAAGATGAGAGTGAGGAGTCTGAAAGGTTATATATATATAAAAAGAAAAGAAAAACAATTTCATTTTGTAAGGCTATTTTTAAATGAGAAACTATTTTTCTAAAGTTTACCATATATAAAAAAGTAAGGAAAATAATTTTTAAAAAAATATATTTCTATAAACAAACAAAGATTTTATATAAAAAAATAAATTACGTGTAGGCAAGACACGCTATTTATCTAAAAAACATCTTAAAGATTTCATTAACTTTATTTTCAACTCCAAAGCATCATTTAACCAATTTTAGTAATCAAACCCAATCTAAATAAAACTTTATGGGTTTTGATCTAGCTTTTTTTAATGATTAAAGGCTCAAACCACCTCAAATTCTTAATTTCATGATAAATTTGTTGATATTAAAATTGAAGTTTTTGATGGATAAAATATGATCAATAATTTTTTTTCTCTATCCTTTTTATTTTTAATGACTTTATTTGGTCTCTCAACTTTTAAAAACTAAAATACAAGATAAATGAAGTTTTAAAGATAGAATATTAAAATTCAAAACTACAAGAATGGAAAATAAAACAATATTAAGAACCAAACCAAACATTCTGAACAATTAAAAAAAAATTCCAAAGCATTACACATTCCTGCTCAGGTGAGATGATATACATTAAATGAAACAATAAAACTTCTAGTTATTTTAGTTTGTTTTTTTGTTTTAAATTTAAATTTAATTTTAATATGTTATCCATATCAACTATTATCATCCAATGTACAATATATTATTAATCTCAATATGAGCATATTAAAAAAAATATATAAAAACAACACATCACTCCAGTGTAAAAATTCTTGTAATATTTTTTTGAAGGCATATAAAAAAGAGACAAGAATTTTTTTTGAAGGCATATAAAAAAAAGACGTCTAATAAAAAAATTTTAAAAAATAAAAGGATATATAAAAAGAGTGCTTGTTGATATAGTAAAATAAATCCAGTAAAATTTTATTTTATCAAATCAAATATTAATCGAGTTTTTTTTAACATTGCAAGAATCTAATATTAAATTAATCAAAATAAATTATCAAGTTCAAACACAAATCAACTTATTAATATGAAAGAATCAAATTAAAAAAAAATTAAACAGTGAAAAAACTAAAAAAATTAAAAAGAAAAAGAAAGAACACCGTGAAGATCTATTATAATCCACAATGTTTTTTTTTTTTTCTACAGTAAAACCACGAGACGTTTTAGTTTCTTTTCATCAATTTTTACATTGCTGAAACTGGAGAGAGCTGTCTGTAATTGCAGTTGTTTGTCTCTTTTCTTCCACTGGTATGATATAAATTTATCCCCAAGCTTTTAATTTTTTGATATATTAATCAAGTAAGGCTAATTAATATGTTATTAAGGCTAATTAAGGGAATTAAGCATAGACTTTCTTTTTCAAAAAATAAAAATGCCTTCGGAAAGTACAAGTATAAATATATAAAATTGGACTGGTTCATTTTGTCCATGTCTCGCCAGCAGGCAAAGGCAGGAAGCCGCTCTCCCCTTATCCTTTCATGTTATCACCACACTACCAGCAAATAACACCACACCTCACTCTTCGTCTCTCCCTCTCACTCTCTCCATGTTTTAAAGTCCAAAATTTCGAAATAAAGCAGATAAGAAGACAGTTCTTTCATGGACTGTTTCTTTATAGAAAAAACACTGAGTTGAATGATACAAGAAACAGACAGTTGTAATAGTTGTAGCAGGTGGCGGTAGAGTAGTAGAAGCAGAGGATGTCTTGTTTACTGCCACAGTTCAAGTGCCAACCAGACACTTTCTCTATACATTTTAGAAATCCCCAACATCACGGCACCAACCATATCCAACTCCGTGAGTTGCTTTGTTGCATTTCTTCTTCTTCATTGCTTACTTACCAATGCCTTTGTTTCAGTTAGAATTCAAATGGGTTTTGTTTGTTTGCTTTATTATTTTCATTGCTTGATATTTTATCACAAATGCCTTTGTTTTGACCATACTTGGACTGGGTATTTCTTTGTTTTGACCACGAAGCAATTCTGAATGCTTTTATTTCAATCAGAACTGAAATGGATATTTGTTTTGTTTTATGTTTTTTGAATGCCACCGAGTAATGAAAGTCTTGGTTTTCAGTAATATTTTTGGAAGATTATATTTTTTTTTCCTTTTTGTTCACAACTTATGACAAATGCTATGTTTGATACCAGAACTGAAATGGGCGGGTTTTAATTTTATGTTGCTCGACATTTTTGTTTCAATAAGAATTGTGGTGGTTTTTTTTTTTTTGTGTTATAAGTAGCTTGATAGGTATCCTCAATACATGTCTTTGCTTCAGCTAGAACTGAGATGGGTGTTTTCTGGTTTTCTTTGGAATTATTTATAGTTATTTTGTTTCACCATTGCTGCTCTCACCATTGTGTATTCACATTAAGGAATAGCGATATGGATTCTATTCTCAAGAACTCCAGATTAGAAAATCCAATCCAATGCAAAATTGACACATTCTAGTAGTATTCCTATGGCCACATGAAGTCACCAAATATTTATAATTTATGCTTATCGTTTGAGAAAAACTTAGTGTGCTTTCTTTTTAATTTCCTTGCTGACTGTTTTGCAAGTTTAGCGAGCATCTACTTGATATTTTCTCGCTTAACTTTTTGCAACTGTAGTTTGTATGGGGGTGGTATTACCATTTGTTTGAATCTGTGTTCCTAGTTTTATTACCATTTGTTTGAATCTGTGTTCCTGGTTTTAGTTTGATGTTGTTGCATCCATTTAGAATATTTACTCGAGGGCTGTTGTTAAGTTGCTATACTTTTATACACAATTACCTAACTTAACAGCTTAAATTCGTCGAGATTATCTGGAACATGATTATTGTATGGAGTGCAGTCATTTCTAAGACTATATTGATTTTTTTTCCTAGCACAATGCGTTTTGTCCTCTGCATCACCATCAACCGCGGTGCTTGATCTGGAGAAGCTGAGATTGCCTTCTTTAGAACCTCATTCAGATTCAATTTCTGCAAACAGACCGTGGATGTATATAGGGGGAATCGGTCCACAGAAGAAGGTGAGCTGCTTATTAAACTTGTTTACTTATTCCACGACAAAACCATAATAGTTATTTGTTATATTTGGTAATTAAGCTGGGAGACAGGCTTCTCAGAACGTGGTGGTGCATTGTTTTAGCCTTTGCATAGAGTTTTCATTTCATTAAATAAATGACCTTAATTTCTCAAATTTCGGTCTACTAAGTTAATAGTAAGCTCCCTAGATGCCATGTGTTTTTTTGTTCTATTGCTAATCAAACCACTGTCAGAAAATTTTCAACTGTTCATCTAGGGCCTTGCTAATCAGATTTTCAAATTATATTGATTTCTTTTCTTTTTAAAGCTATTGATGATCTTCTCTTTTGGTTGATCTTGCTATCATGGTTACAATACTGTAGTTGCTGCAGTCAGTTTGTTTCTGATATATTCTATTGATGACCCGTGTTATATGGTAATTTAATCTATTTTCTACTTTGATATGTGTGCAGCCACCCTTTGGAACTAGTTTAGCCGCAGAAACACTTATCGCAAATGATGAGGCTGTAATTGCTGCTGCTGCTGCTGAAGCAGTTGCTCTTGCAAGAGCTGCTGTCAAGGTTGCGAAAGATGCAGCTGAAATGGCTAAGAATTACTCTTCTATGAAGAAAGAAACAAAAATTCCAATAGCATCTACAACAGATTCCTTCTCATCAATGTGGTCTCTGCTTACTGAAAAAGAACGAGCTGATATAATAGGAGATTCTGTGTCAGCTGAAACTAGATTAAGAGAAGAATATTCTGTGCAATACCCGACCGAAGAATATGATTGTTTAGAACCAACACAGGAAGAACTTGCACTTTTGCAAAAACAGCTTTCGGAGGGTATAGCTGTGCGATCAAAGCGCCAAACAGAAAGAAAAGCTAGACGAGCAAGAGCAGCTGAAAAGGCTGCTGCAAATGTTGTAACCGTGAAGTCCGGTTCTACCAGCAAGAAAAAGCGTGTGCCCTTGCAAGAAGTAGACCAGTCTGATCCATTGCGCTTTTTTAGAGGAGCCAGCAGCTCTTCCAGGCTTCTCAGCGCTACTGAAGAAGTGGAGTTGTCAGAAGGAATACAGGTCTGATTATGAATAAACCACTAACAACGTTATTTGAAGAACAATTTTTTTTTTTTTTTTTTTTTTTGAGAATTCGAGGTCATGTGGGGGGATTAAGGAACCTTCCAACATGAGTTTTTATGCCACTGATAATGAGAAAAACTTGTTTACTTATTAAAGAAAAAAAGAATTATGTGACCTTTTGTGAGAAAGTGGAGACTTAAATGTTGAAAATTGTATAATCAGAGATAAATAGGGTAGGTAGTGTCTGTCAACTCAATTCTTTATGCATATGTATACTTTTTATTCAATCTTGTCAGATTTCTGATGTCTCATTTTTTTTATTAATGTCATTTAGGACCTGCTAAAACTTGAAAGGATTGAGGAGGAGCTGAAGGAGCGATTTGGAGGCGAGCCCAGCTTTGCACAGTGGGCTTCTGCGGCTGGAGTTGATCAGTTAACTTTGAGGAAGCGCTTAAACTATGGCATCCTTTGCAAAGATAAAATGATAAAATCCAATGTCCGGCTTGTTATTTCAATTGCCAAAAACTATCAGGGAACTGGGATGAATCTCCAAGATCTTGTTCAGGTGTGTGTACTGCCTTGTATAAAAACAAACGGGGTTAGAGGGTTTTCCTGTACATTCAACAAAATATTTCTATATCCCAATACACCCAATGTCAGACGCCAAGAAGCACAAGCAAGAAAACACACAGATTGTTATATTTCCTTCTGTAATAACTCCAAATACCCAGCTTGTTATATTTCCTTCTGTAATACTCCAATAAGGTCCCAATCAATAGAGCTAATCAAGAAAGAAGAAAAAGGGAAATTGAAACTCGTGATATTCCTGGCTTTTTGCAGTAATGACTAAAACTTGTTCGTTTACTTGCAGGAAGGATGCCGTGGCCTAGTACGAGGCGCAGAGAAGTTTGATGCATCAAAAGGTTTCAAATTCTCAACATATGCTCACTGGTGGATTAAACAGGCAGTACGCAAGTCACTCTCAGATCGGTCTAGAACAATCCGCTTACCAGTAAGTTCTACTTCAACTCTAAGTTGTCCTTTCTCTGACTTAGCTTAAACAATTTGCCTTTAATGTGATTTAAACATGAGGTAGTAGGTGTATGCTTTTTGGGAACAACTCACTAGCTCTTGTCTGTACTAAACATTTCTTGATCTAACATTTTGGTTTCAATATTTTGAGTTTACAGTTTCACATGGTGGATGCAACTTATAGAGTGAAGGAGGCTAGAAAACAATTGTATAGTGAAAATGGAAGGCATCCTGATGATAAAGAAGTTGCAGAGGCAGCTGGGCTCTCGATGAAGAGACTCAGTGCTGTACTACTAACTCCAAAAGCCCCAAGATCTCTTGACCAGAAGATGGGGTTTAACATGGATCTTAAACTTTCGGTCCGTATCATTCCTTTCCTAATGCCTTGGCCTTGCGCCTTTTGTCAAGACTTTTGCAGTTGTCATTGCATCTTTTAGATTGCATGTTTTGCTGAGAATTCTATGCATCTTATTCCCCAGGAAGTGACTGCAGATCCTGAAGCAGAAACAGCAGAAGATCTGCTGATGAAGGAATTTATGAAAAAGGACCTGGAGAAAGTTCTGGGAAGTCTCAGTCCAAGGGAGAATCAGGTCGTCAGATGGAGATTTGGAATGGAGGATGGAAGGATGAAAACGTTGCAGGAGATTGGGGAGTTGATGGGTGTCAGTAGAGAAAGAGTTCGGCAAATCGAGCTGAGTGCATTTCGAAAGCTAAAGAACAAGAACAGAACCAAACAGTTGAGGCAGTACATGGTTTCATAAACCACATCATCCATAAACTGCATTGCCACAGAACCTCCTAACCTGCCACAGGATCAAAAGGGCTTGTCTTTCGTGTATACTTATGTCTTGATTCTCTTCCGCAATGAAAATCTTGTGTTTCAGAATCTTAGAGAATAGTTGTGCATAGAAACAAAAATTTTGAACCAAGCATCTTCCCTCTTTCTATATATTTTATTTACAATGTACCTTACATATGATATTAAATCCATCTTTCTAGCCATTACCATCTTGAAATTCAATTTGCTATTTCATACCCATGGTGGCTGCCCTGGTTTTCAATAGCCTGGTCACTTTACAATGCAAAGTAACGAGTTTAAAAACAGTCAATCATTGATCGTAGAACGTCTACCTTTCTCCGGTAACGGCAACCCACCACCCACATGACACCTTAAAGGGTACCCACTGCCCACCCAGCCACCAATGAGATACTGTGGCGCTGAAACAAATGACAAGCAATAACATCAGCTATCTTCTCCGCTTACCATCTGCTATCTTGCAAGTATTTTTCATGATTATCCTACTTTTCACAAGATAAACTGATGTGATAAAAATTTATAAATATTTTAGATTATTATATAAATTTATTTAAGTTTATACAATAAAAACAACATAATATAAAACAAACCACACTGGGCCACCCACATTCTGTACTCCTGCTTCCTCCACACATTTTTTTGTTGCTCCATATCCTATTTTTTTCACTCAACATTCTCTTTTTTATTTAATAACTTAAATACAGAGTTTTTTATTTTGATATAAATCTTATTTTAAGGAAAAGCTTGGAAATCACCTCATTAACTCGTTAAACTAGTGATCAAGCTCAATTACTTCACTGATCTTAAATCATAACTGTGAAAAATCCAATTTAATTCATTCATCAATAAATAAAATCATTAATTTGTTATAGATATAGACAAATATACAATGAATGTTAATTCAGTATAGTTTTGGCATTTAAATTAATGGATAGAAAAATATAATTTTTTGATAGATTTGAGAAAAATATAAAATGCACAGTATTACTAATATTTTTTATTTTTGCGTTTTAAAAGCGCTTTTGAAAAAATTTAAATTTTTTTATTTTTTTCTTTGCTTCAAATTAATATTTTTTTTGTTGTTTTTAGATCATTTTGACGTGCTGATGTCAAAAATATTTTTTTTAAAAAAAAAATACTATTTTGATATATTTCTAAATTAAAAACACTTTGAAAAGCAATCGCATTAACATGTTAACCTACCAAACTTATAACTTGGGTCATGCGGTCGTGATAACTCTATAGAAAGTAAGTAAAAAAAACTATGAAACTCAATTTCTAATTGATCCAATATTAATGATGAAATTATAAAAAAAAATCTAAGTCAACCCAAGCTAATATGTTAAATTCATCACTTGCGTCATGAGATGGTGATAACTTCATATAAAGCAAGTAAAAAATATTACGAAGCTTCATTTCTAATAGATCCAATATTGAAGGTTGCAATCGATTAAAAAAAAAACTAAACTCATGAGACCATAATAACATAATAAAAAGCTAGTTGAAAAAAATTATGAATCTCTATTTCTAAACAACTTAATATTGAAGTTAATTTTGAAAAGAAACTAAATACCAAAAAGAAGATTGAGTTGTTAGAGAGTGACATTGAAAAAAAAAAATTCAATTAAAAATGATAAAAAAAATAAACCAAGTAAACCTGGGTCAACTTGTCAAACTCGCGACGTAGTTCAACCCAATTGAAATAACTCTATGGAAAGTAAATTGAAAAAAAATTAAAAAAACCCAATTAAAAAGGTACCCAAAAAATGAATAGAGTCAATCTGCCAAACCCGCAACTCGGGTCATAAGATCATAATAATCTAATAAAAACAAATAAAAAACATTTATGAAGCTCAATTTCCAACCAACCCAATGTTGAAGGATGATATAAAAAAATCAATTAAAAAAAGCAATCCAAAAAAAAAACTCGATTCCACCCAAGTTAACCTGTTAAATCCACAACTTGGGTAATGAGATTGAGATAAATTCATAAAAAGTAAATCGAAAAAATTATGAAGCTCCACTTCCAACAAATCTAATATGAAGGTTGACAAAAAAAACTCGTAAGATTAGTATATAACTCAATAGAAAGAAAATAAAAAAAAATTATGAAGTATAATTCTCAAAACAACCTAATATTGAAAGATAAAATTAAAAAAAAATAAATATTAAATTGTTAAAGAATTAAATTAAAAAGAAAACTATTACAATAAATGGTATTTTTATGGAAACTTTTATTGTTTTGTTAGCAAATAAAACATATAGGGAATGTACAAGTCAAAAAAGGCAACATCAAAATCAAGTTTATAAGAATTGTTTTATTTACAAGATTTCATGAAATATTCGACTTGTTAATTAAGAATTATTTTTTGTTAAAGGAAAAATAAATATTTAAAAAAAACACTAAGAGGGCTCACAAATCTTTAATTAATTAATTGTTTTAATTTTTTTTTGTAATTCTTTCACATTTACTTAATTTAAGGTTAGAATTGGTAATTTCTCTTGGCTAACTTGGAAATGATTTTTCACAATGTTTAAAAACTATTTTAACATTAAATTGATAATTAATTTAGAAAAATTAAATTTAACTTTCTTGAATAAACATAATTAAGACTCTAAGGACCAAAATTAATAGATAAACAAATTCTTCAACTCTTCTTCTTCTTCTTCCTTTTACTATGGTTGGGGAATGCTTATAACATTTTTAATCTTTAAGGATTTTCATATTTTTTTCATGTTTTTGAAATTCTTACATTTTGATTTAGAATTTTATTTTCTTTCATGTTTTAGTTTTTAAGCTGAGAAATGAGAGAGAAAGTCATGGTAAGAAGGTGAAAGGGAGAAAGAGATTAGTTGGTTCGATTTAGTTGAAAAAAATTATCAAAATTGATGTCAAAGTGTTCTTTTTAATGAGAGAAGTGCTATTGAGATGTATTTAACCTTTTATATTACCTGCAAAAATATACTAGGGTTGAGAGATTTTTTTTGTTTTCAGTTTGATTTTATGTTTTTGAACCAATTATAAGATTTTTTTAGTTGAAGAATTAGTTTCTTGTGGTTATTAGAGTGTTTTTGATGTGTCTGTAAATGAAAATGAGATGAAAATCGAGTTTTTGAGTAAAAAAAAGACTAGATTTTCTAGTAACCTATGTGGTTGCTAAAATCTAGATTCATAGATCACGTTGTCTATTCTTAAAAAAAAAAAACTAAATGGACGACACATCATTCATTCAATTTGAGAAAAAAAGTTAAAGACTCAAGCACATATGTCTACATACCTATACTTATTTTTAAAAGTTCAAGATATTATTTTATTAAAGTCTATTTAATAAAATAATTATTTTTTTATTTGGTTGTTCTATTATGGTTGTTGATTTTTGTTATCTTATAATTAAATAAACAATAGTTTCAGAAAAAATACAGAGTCATTATACCCAATCAGGACAATGAATTAGGTTGGGGGTTTGATGAACGGATCTGATATGTCGCTGCTCTAATATTAAAAAAAAAATTATGTTCTCTTTATTTTTTTTTTAAAGTCAAACCGTGTTTCACAAATCTTTTGGGTGTTTTTTAAACTCATAAAATCAACTAGATTATATCATGTCAACACCCACATGATTTATTTTAAGACTCGAGCTAACTAATAATTCAAGACGGAGGGTTTCAAGGATGATGAATCGAGCCATGTTTAATAAAGTTTCTTATAACAATATGTGATCATTATATTATTATTTTTATTATGTCTTTTAATATATTCACATTAAAATTATAAATAGTGTTATGTTTTAGAACTGGAATTTGGAACATGCTTGAATATTATCTAAGAAATAAATATCGTGATGAAAAGTTTTTTTATAAAAAAAAGAGCACGTTCATGAGAAAGAAGTTTTAGTTATTGCTCTATTTTTTTTTCCTTAGCTTTTGTTTTTTATCAAACAATTAGCATAGCATATAAAAATGTTATAGTTTTTTTTAAAAAAGTTAAAGATATTAATAAGACAAAGGAGATTTTTACTAACAAATAATTTTGTTTCATGGAATTTGAAGTATTACTCTTTTTATAAAAGAATATTTGTTTTATATAATTAAGTTAAAAAAAATTAAAGGGCTTTTCCCAGCACATGATTAGACAAATTTATCTGCACAAATTTGTCAATGGTTAATGTTAAAATATCTATTTAGTATTTATTGGCTTATGTGATCCTCAACCTGTTTTATTAAACGTATGTATTATATTTTGAGTTAAAGACTTAGAAAATATTTTATTACTGAAAATCATGTTAACAACATTTATATATTTTTTTATTTATAAAAATTGAATACTTTTTTAATTTAAAAAAATGTGGTTGCAATGCACTTACTTTACTATATGAAAAGCAATTATCTTTGAATTATTCAGGCTAATTTGTCACACATAACTAACTCTTTTATATTTTAATTTTAAATCCAGGCTAGATAAAAAATTGATTGAGAATGTTATTTTTTTAATCAATTTTATACTTTTTTTAATTTTCTTTTTATATTTATTTTACTAGTTAACCGAGTCGCTTTTAAATTGGTTAAGTCAACTAGATCACAATAAAATAATTTTCACCACATAATTTAATTTTAAACTTAGTTTATGCAAGGAGTTCGATCAAAATATTTTTTTTCCTATAAATTTCATCCTTAAATTTTTTTTTTGCTGATTCTCTGAGTTTGTATCGTCTGACCAAATTGATTAGTTCAAATTAAGACAACTATCATTTGATTTAATTTTAAATCTGAGTAAGATTAATAATTGGGTCAAGAGGTTATAAAATTGACTCATTAAGCCAAATTTAATAGCCAATTTTTTTTTGTTATATTTAATTTTTTTATCCGATCCATATAGTAAATGGTAATTACATTTATTTATTCTATTTTATAAACATAAAAGTAAAATTTGGTAATAAATATACCTATAAATGGTAATACATTATAATTTGAAAGAATTTCTTTCTTTTGAAAAGAGAAAGAACAAGGGATGATATTGGATAGGTTTGTTGGCAGGGGTAGAGTAAATTATAAATTAATCTCTATAGTTTTGAGAAATAAAATAAATATTTACGAGAAAATAAGACATTTGTTTATAATAGAGTAATATGAAGTGCAAAAAAACAAATTAATTCATTGACTAATTTATAATTTACTCGATTGGATTAAGATTTTAAAATCTCAAAAAGAAAAAAAATGTAGAAGAAAATCTTGAAATGAAAAAAAAAATTTAGTTTTTGAAGAGGGAAATGCGTACAAACCATGTTTTCATAAAATTTTTAAATTTTTTTTTAAAAATTTATATTTTTTTATATTTTGGATCGTTTTTAAGTATTAATCTCAAAAATAATTTTTAAAAAATAAAAAAATATTATTTTTATATATTTTAACATAAAAAAT
Source organism: Populus nigra (assembly GCF_951802175.1). Lineage (NCBI taxonomy): Eukaryota > Viridiplantae > Streptophyta > Magnoliopsida > Malpighiales > Salicaceae > Populus > Populus nigra. Next base: position 5,868,089 of record NC_084863.1, on the reverse strand, counting down.
TATTTAAAAAATAACTATAACTACCCTCAAAATAAAAGAATCAATTAATTTATTTCTTAAAATTAGAGAGATTAATTTATAATTTAATGGATATGGTAAAAATTTTGAATTCTCAAAAAGAAAAGAAAATCTAATCTTAGAAAAAGAACACTCGAAGCAGGCAAAAGGACCTCTGTTTTGTTGTCAGGTCAGGTCCTTCTCCCACTTTCACATTCATTTTCACACACACACGCACACACACAGGTGACACAGCGGTAGGTATAGAGCTCTGGCATCCATATTTCCAAGCCAAACTCCAAATACAAAATCACCTTTCTCCCCTCCATTTCCCTCCAAAAAGGATCAAACTTTTTTGAAAAAATGAAGGGAAAGAGGAAGGCAACAGCAAATCCAGTGTTGGCTGATACTGCAGAGGGCAGTAGTAACAGTTTAATTGAGACCCAAGTGAGGGAAGGGAATATTGGTGAAGAAAAGGAGATTAACTGGGTTGATAATGGGGAGAATCGAGAGGAAACTGAAGGAGAAGAAGAAGAGGAAGAGGATAATGATGATGAAGAGGAAGAGGAAGAGGACCCCAAAGGAAAAGATGAGAAAGGCAATTTATTTGATGAAGAAAGGACTAAACTTGATGAGGGTTTCTTCGAAATCGAGGCTATTCGTCGAAAACGAGTACGAAAGGTCTGATTCACATCTTTCTTATGTTTTTGTATTGTAAATTATGATACACCCATTTTTTAGAATCTTGTGTTTAATTCTTTTGTTTGGACTTCTTGCTTTCTAGTGGGGAGGCTTAGAATGGAAGTCAATTGTTTGTTTGGTTTTTTTTTTTGTTGATAATTTTTCTGATTATGTGTGTGTGTGTTTGTGCTGCTAACTGTGGCTGATGATGATGGCAAATGACTCTTCAATTGTTGCAAAAATAGGGTCAGTTGCAGTATCTTATTAAATGGTGAGTGTCTCTCTTATATCCCATCAAGGTTTTACATTTTTCTGCTTCCAATTTTGTATATTACTGGTTCCTACCTTGTATGACATGATGGTAGGACTAATATAAGGAGCAACTAATCCACTTTATTGATTCTAGGTAATTTCTTGACTGATATGCTTTATTTGTTATAAAGGCGTGGATGGCCTGAAACAGCAAACACCTGGGAGCCCTTGGAGAATTTGCAGTCGTGTTCTGACGTCATTGATGCATTTGAAGAGAGGTAGATTTGCTTTCTTTTCCTTATTTTCTTAAGTTTGTTTGGTTGCTGTGAATATCAAAGCAAATGATAAGTATCTTTTAGGCAGCGTTTAGTTATTGTTTTGGAATCAAAGAGACAAAGATAGCTGGGATAGAAATGAGTTTGGGTATCTCAAGGACGTTTTTGAGTCAATTTTATGTCCCTCTAAAAAGGAAGGATAAAAACAGAGACAAAACCAAATTTTTTTTTTTTGTTTTTTTTTTTTACACAAATGTCTTTTTTAATCATTTCGTGATTTCAATTTATATCCTTACATTCATATCTGAACCATTTATTTTAATTAACTGAATTTCCATCATTAGACTAAAAACTGGAAAATAATAAATAAAAAATCATAAGAAATATGAGAAATATAAATTAGAGAGAGAAGAGAGAGATTAACATCAGCATTGTTGTAAAAAACTAATATCATTATGAAAAAAATAATATAATAATTAAAACATATATAATGTAGAGAAATGAAAATTAGTTATGTTCTCTAACAAATTGGATTTAATGATGAAAAGTTGGAGATTGAATGAGAAATTGAGAACAAAAAATGTGCATTTGTGATGAAATTATTATCTTGCATTTTCAACCAAGTTAGATTTTAATTTTATGTTGGTGCATGTATTTTATTTGATATATGATTTGCTTAATTGTTTATTTTATTGTTAAATATATTTGGAGAAATGATTTAATGATTGATTAAATTATAATGTAATTGTATTGTTTTCTTAGCAATGAATTGTTTTTTATGATATTTACAAATCCTTTTTTAACATGACTTTGATGGGTGGAGAAATTACCGTTTTAAGTTAGTTAATAAAATTAATGCGTATTATAGAATAAAGTGAAAATAATGCTATCTATTTATTGTTCTAAACATTGCAAGTTAGATGACAATATATATCAAGGATAAAACAAACATTTTTTGTTTTGTCTTGACCTGCATCAATCAAAAAGAATAAAGAGACATTTACTCTGTCTTGAATACCACTACCAAACACAAGTTTTGTCTCGTCCCTTTTGTTCTAGCCATCTCCGTCTTTTTTATTCCGAAATAGTGACCAAATGCTACCTTTTCTAGGTGACATTCATTCAAATAATCTAAGTGATAAATGAGTTGTTGGCTTGGCTAACCTTCAACTTTGTTTTTTATTTGTGGCAAATAAGAAGCAAAGAGCATAAGTATAGTGTCAAATTACTTTTATTTGAGTTTTTGTTTTTTGGCAGTCAAAATGACCAGAGTATATATTTACTTAATGCAATTCCCTATTTACTAACAATTGTATTTTTTTTTCTTTTGCCAACCCTTTTCTGTTGTTTGTCTGATGGATTTGAAGCTTGCGGTCAGGCAGGTCTTCACGAAAGCGGAAACGCAAGCATGGGGCTCCGCATACTCCCTCCAAGAAGAAGCAGCCACGTTCCTCTGCTGTCTACAATGTAATGGATGTTGAAGTAAGTATTGCGGATAAACATCTCCCTTCTGCTCCTCTCAATAAGTCATTGCTTGCCGATCTACCTTCACCCTCTCAATTTATCGGCTTAGGTCATGGAGGAGAGAGTAATGGAGATGTAAATAACATCAAAACATCCAAGCAAACTGATGAGAATGGGTCCATAAACGGTTCAAAGCATATTTTTGAAAGGAAAGAGGATAATGAATACGATCCAAAGCTTAGCGAGCTTATTGGAACAATTCCTAACATTGATGTAAACACAAATAAGTTCACAATACATTTCCAAGAAGAAAAGGCTTCAGAAGGTAATGGGATTGCAAATGGGCTTCCCAAGGTTGATTATGCGGACCTTGTTCAGAACAGTCGATGCACAGGTGCTAAGAAAAGAAAGTCTGGTTCTGTGAAGAGGTTCAAAAAAGACTCTGTCATGTGCGAACAAGTTTTCTTACCGAATTCATCTGGGAATTTCTCAGTTGGCTCTACCGGTGCAGCTGCACAACCAGGGATTGAAAATCCTAGTTTAACTTGGGGTAATTCAAGTCACATGCCAATGACTGAAAATTCCATAAATGCATTTGCTATCACCAAGATCCTCAAGCCTATAGGCTTTTCAGCCTCTGTGTTTGACAATGTCCAGGATGTGCTGATAACCTTTCGTGCATTAAGGTATGTCATTTTACTCCAACTTCAAGATCTCTCCCATGTGAAATTTAATGATAACTTTTTCTTCTTATGCTTCTGTTGGTGGAACTAACATTTTGAGAGTAGCTGGAGTTTCATTATTTATTCTGACCATCATTTATTGAGAAAATACATGCCTTTTAAGAAGTTCATAGCCTATTATCGATTATAACATCTCTTCCTGGCCACATTGCATTAATGGGAGACCTTCCTGTAAAAGAGTGAAATGAAGGCCTGCTCAATAGAAAACCACAGAGCCTCAGTATCTCAGAAATGCCACAAAATTTAATGGATCTCGTACTCAACTCAAGAAATCAAGCGTTGCTGTAATCCCAGGATTGGGAGGGTAATGCTTATTTGCAATGGTTGTTATAGTGTAGAGTCGGTGTTTGTGGTTAGTGCCATAGTGCGGAAAGGTTTGAGGGACTAAAAAAATCTTTAATTGAGCTGGATGTAGCAAAACGTTTCATGGAAGTGCAGGGCAGTTAACAGGAAAGAGAACAAGAAGTGAGAATAGCCAGTATCACTAAAGCCTCTTTTAGATGGGCTGTTGATGATGTGGTTGGATCCTCTGGAATTATAATTGTGTCACTTGCTTTGCAGGTTCTTTTCGGCTATGATAACCAATGTTTCTCCTTTTGTTTTCATGTTAACTAACACCCTAGTTTTATCATGGCTAGTCTGCATGGAACTGATTTGAAAGGAGAGGACTGAAATAGCTTGTTGAGGCACAATTACCTTTTTAACAAATAATGACGGTCAACTTGGATTTTTGTCCCACAAAGTGTTCATGATGAGCCAGGTTTAGAAAATTAGGCTTAGGGTTTGTTGTATGTAGAATTGAGATTGATTAAGGATGTGTTTAGTAGGGTTTGGGATTCTTACTATAGTTGTGAATACTCCAAGATTGCTGTTGCAGTAAGAGATGGAAGAAGGGTGCTTAGATAAAAGAGAAGAGGAAGACAGAACACACGGTAGTTGAAGTGGACATGGGGCAAGTAGACTAAAAATCCTTGGATTCCGAGGGTGCGCAACCCTCAAATTAAATCAAATACTCACAATTCCATATTCAAAGTCCTGTAGTTTTGCAGAATAAGTGCTGCTTTTATAGGAACCAAAAGCCCTTCTAGTCCTAAACTAAGAGTGAAATAGAAAATTTCTAGCTCCTAAATAAGCTAAGATTTCTAAATAGTATTAATATTCCTAAGCAAGAAAAAAATCCAAAAATAGACTAGATTTACAGGAAATATCAAAATATACAAAATCAAAGATTAAATGCTAAAGTCTCTAAGCTTGTTTCTCATTGAGTGCATCGCAAAATCTTTGTGGGAGGACTACAACAAGAGGGCTTTTGAGGAAAATGTTTTCTTGGTCATCTGTAACCTTATGTTGTCATTCCTTCTTTCCCTTTTCTCCTGGAAATGGTTAAATGGTTTTAAACTTTCATTCTTTTTGGTTCTATGGTAAACTTGTAAGTTACCTTGGGTTGCACACTTCTTATGCTTTTATTTTATTTTTTTCACTTATTATAAAAAATATTTAAGTATAGGGATGTATTCGTGCTAGAGATCAGTGAAACAATTTATTATAGACAAGATAGAGAGGAAATTTAAAAACAGTTGGACTGGGGCTCAAGAGAGAGCAAAGAGCCGACAGATGAAAAGAAGCAGCCAATGCCAATAGTACTTTAGGTAATGTTGATAATGATCGTGAAGGTTCTTGAATGTTAAAGAAGTTATTTTTGGAGGATACAAGATACATTTCACCTATTAGCTTTTAATTAAGGTTTTCTTAGTTATTTGATTTTAAAAAAGGTTTCTTTGCTAACAGAGTAGCTATTTTATGTCAGTTGGTGGGTCGATAATTGAACACGAGGATTGCTTGTTCTCATCATTAAGTCTACCTAAACTCTGTATTTTTCAACTCTTCCTCCCCTAACTAAACCACTCATATTCAATCTTAACATGCTATCCAAATATTGTTGCATTCACATTATTTTTCCTCAAACTATTTATTCCCAACTCAGATTCAAATAATTCAGAGAATTCTTGTCACTTATTTTTGTAGTTGAAGTTTCATACTTTGGAATCGGCTTCTTCTTCTTCTTCTTCTTTTATATATATTTCTTATCTTAGTGAATACTTCATTAAAGGTTATGAATTGTGTTTATTGTGAAATGAAGTATACACATCATATGAGTGGCTATCATGTTCCTCGTAAAACATAATAATAATAACCTAACATTCCGTTATAAAAAAAAACATAAAAATCTTCCCTTTTCAAAATTGCCCCCCTCACCTGCCAACCTCACCACTACCCATAACCTGCCTCGTTGTCAATGCTTGCTTTAAATTTCTCCTACAATGTCTTGAACCACTTAAATGTCAGGCACAGTATCATCTCTTGGTCTTTGATTCTGTCCACGAACAAATCAAAGTGTCAAACTGGTGAAGTTTGGGAATTTTAGTTGAGGAATTGGTTTCAAATGAGTTCAGGGTTTATTTTATGTTTAAGTCAAGGGTGATGTTTCCTACTCCAATTGTTAATTCTATGTCACAGAATTACTGAGTGACTAAACTAACCTTACTCCATAATTTTCTTCTAGTACAATTGAAATTCAATAATATCAATTATAAAAATCCTCTTAAACCTAATGTAAAAGGAAATAATAGAAAATATATCTTGAAATTTAAAATTTATAAATAAAATTTTGATATTGTAGAATATTATGAAAAGTAAATTGTGATTTTATGACAAATAAGTTTTACATTGCTAATTTTGATTGTAAAACTAACTTGCAATTTTAGCTATAATTTTCTAGCAATGTGACACTTTGTTGTAGTTGAATAAAAGCTAAACCAGCATAGTATTATAAAAATATTTTCATGTAATTCTTTTTTTATATTAAGTATTTTAATCACAAAAAAATTATTTTAGGTAATTATGAACTCTAAACCATATATTTACTTCTAAATTTAGAAAATCTTAAAAACTTATTAAAATGAGTTCCAAAAATAACTTAATTAAAATATAGTGTCAAATATTGTTAGAAGACACTACATGTATCGCAAACAAATTATGCTGGGCTTCTTTGGAAGAAATTATGTTGGCCTTACTATGTTTAGAGTTGATAAGGATGAAATCTGACCATTTAATAGAAAAAGTGGCACGTTGAAATGAAGGCTAAATTTGGTTATTAAATACTGGAGTGGGATCAACGATTGGTGGAGTAGGAAAAACACCATTGCATCAAGTCAAAAGAAAGAAATGAAATCCTATACTTAACTTTGTTGTGAACGTGTAAAATGGATCTCTTGTGTTAATAATGTTGGCCTAAATCATAATTTATGGGACAAAATATTAAATCAACCCCTGAATTGTATCACTTTTTACAAATGATTCTCAACTTTATAATTTTATCACTTTTTACAAATGTATCATTGAGAGTTATAAGTACCAATCATCAATGCTTTGTCTCTGAATGATTAAATAATAGTTAAAATACAGCAATCTGCTCTTAGCTGCCTGTAAAATCATCCACACACACAGCTTTATAGGTCAAATCTTACTTCAGTAAATCCTTGTTCTTATTCTCATATAAACAGAGTTTAGAAGGCCAGAGCATATGAGCTCTCTTATTATGTATAGATTGTGTTTCCTGCAATTTTGGCTTTATGTTTGTTTAATGTTTTTTCCAGCAGCATAGTGTCATCTTTTCAAGTGGGTGCATACTTTGCAGGTCTGATGGACAAGAAGTAACAGTGGATAACAAGTTTCTCAAGGCTAATAATCCACATCTGGTAATTGATTATCATGTTGCTGATTATGTATAGTTTCTTCCCTGTCCACGTTGCACTACTTCAAACTCATGAATTTTTCACATGTATTTTTATGATTTTGTTGTTGTATTTACTATTCCTCTTTCTTTCATTGCAGTTAATCAACTTTTATGAGCAACATCTCAAATACAGTACATGATTGGATTGGAATTTTGGACAGAAGTTTGTATATGAAGATCTGCACCATAGTATGCTCTTGTCTGTGTACAGTGTTGTAATTCTGTAGTTGCAGGAGATAGTGCAGGACGATCAGTGTTGTCTTAGTTCAGGAATGTAAAACTAATTGATATACCTACAGTGCATCGTTTTTCAACCTTTTCCCCACATATGATTAGGTTTTTGTATATCATCTAACTACGGTTATCTAAATATTTTACATGACAATGACTAGAACAATAGAAGTTCACATAGTTTGTAATCATGCTGTCATCAGTCTCTCTCTACATGTCTGTTTCTTCCACAACAAACTTTATGTATTGCTTTTGGACATGAATCAGTGGATGATGTTTCTGAACATCATTATCATTATCATTCCATTTCTTATCATTATTGGTTTAGCTTGATCTCACTGGAAGCATCGAAGATAACTGTGTCATTGCCGAAAACTATTCTATTTATTACCACTGAACTAAACTAAGGAAATGGTCCATTGGTTTTTTCTCCCCTTGTCGGATGACTATGATGTACTTGAAGAAGTTTAATTAATTTGTATTGGGATTAGTTGGGTTGGTTGGCCTTGAATGTAACGTTTATTATACAAAATAAACTTGATTAGAGGTCTTTTTAGGCAAGGAGGTTGCCATAGGTCAACTAATCATACTGAACCAAAGAAAAGAATCGGATTGTCATCTCCAACCACAACAAACAGTTCCTCTGTCAACCATTAAGAAGGTCGTTCCTGTGCATCCGCTGAAGCAGGAGAATCCAAAAGACTAAAGACCAATGGGGCCATCACCAATAGTACCCTCTCTAATGGTGGGAGTCCTGGGTCTGGTCATCTTTGGCCCTATGATAATGTCACTTGCGGATTATATACTGCCACTATTTCAAGCAGGTGATGAAGATGTGGCGTTCAACTTCTGGACGGTGCTTCCTCTTTTACTGTTACTGCTCATACACACGATTTCTTCATGCTTTCCGTCCCGTGGCAGCAGGTATTTTGGTACAAAACAGGGAAGTAGTAGCTCTAGCAATGATGATGGATATGGTTTGGGATCATTACTTCTTCTTGTGCTCTTTTTCGTCCTGTATAATGTTTGGTAGTAGGATTACTACTCTCCTTTTCTACGTTTTATGCGTGTGTGGCTTGCTCTTTGTGCTCATAAGACTTGAAGTTCTGATTTGCCCATGAATGTAAACCCTGGCACACTCTTGATCTTTTCTACAAGATTGGAGAACAGAGTACTGTAAAAGAGGCAAAGAAGGAAACTCACCCTTAGCTTCTGCTTTCTGCTGGTTCTTGTGCTTTGCTTTGTTCTGCATGTATAATGTTTCGGTGTCAAGATTAGTCCAGGCAAGTTGTTCTTGCTCTTGCTGTGTTTCCTCTAGCAGCAGAGGGCCGAAGCTTCAGCAGCAAGAAAATAGGAGAATGTTATGTCATGCACCTTGCCTCTTGTAATTTGTACATGTATAAGACCAAAGTTTCATTGATTTGCTCTCGATGGGGAAAGATATTGCCATGATGTTTTGTACGTGCCTCTGTCCATAGGCATTCCAAATTATTCTTTCTGGGTCCTAATTAAAGCGACCACGGCAGAATCCCAACGAACAGATTCAAGTGAATTAATCACTTGTTAGTACACCTTCCATATTACAAGGCTTTCTACTAGTAATTTATATAATAATAATAATAATAATAATAATTTTATTTTGAACGTGATAAAGGAATTCAATATATATAGAAATATTTAGTAATGATATTAAACACAAGTAAGTTTATTTTAAAATCTTACTTGATTTATTGTTTAGCCTGTGTTAACAATTAATGTGCATAAAATTTTTTCTGACATTGTCTAATTGACTTGATGAATTCAAATTAATCCAGATAAATAATAGAAAACATGATTTGATTTAAAAACTCAAGATGATGTATTTTTTATTTTAATATTAAGACAACAATATATTTAATTGACTTTGCAATTAAACCTGCTAAACTTGCGATGTAATTATGGTCTCCATTGAGTTCAATAATTTTTTTTTAAAAAAATTATATTTTACTTAATGATATGATTAATAAAAATAGATACTTGTAAAATTAAATATCAATGATCAAATACCGAGATATTTTTTTTGAGATCGCAATAACCTTATAGAAAACAAATCAAAATAAATTATAAAGATCAATTTAAAATCAACTAAATATTAAAAAATAAAATTAAAAAAAATTAGAAGATGATTAAAAAAAAGGGGGGGAAAAAGCTGACGCCAATTGCTGTAGTAGAACAGGTAAAACATCATAGTCAGTAGATCTAAGCTATGCTCCTTTTATGATCACAAGATAACATACAGACAAGCCATGGCTGAGTGGGAGAACAAATCGAGAAATCCCAGACAAAAAAAAGCTAACCATTGAAGCATTAAGATTGATTCTGTAACACTGAACTTGACTATATACAAATAAATTTGAAGATAAAATCATACCTAAAAGAAGCGCCTTAATCTATAACCTAGCAACCAGCATTAAGATTCAATCGATCGAAAAGAAAGACCTGGGTAGGCCACAACCACCAATTCCGGCACCTTCAAAATCGTTGTGGCGGCTCAGTTGATATTTTCCGGCACATTTTATAGGCCAACCAAGCACATAGAGCGTCCAGTTGTAGGCTGCGGCTGCCATTGCAAAGCACAGAACATTGAGAAAAGAAGAGCTATACTTTGCACTCTAGACTGGACAAAGCAAACAATCTAACTCAAACAACAAAAGAATTCCACTCCATTTTCTGCACTCTGTCAGCATCGCCACAACAACAGTTGATGTTCTAGGGACCCCCAACGTGGATCTTAGGATCTAGCTTAGAAATAAACCACAAACCCTTGTGCCGATTAATTGAGCATCATGCATTTCAGGAAGGGATGTGAATCCCATCTCTTTATTGGGTTAAAGAGGCAGGGTTTGATTCGACTCTAATCCAAGAACATTCAATCTCTTATCGCAGTACTAATCATCTCAATCAACCCAGATGCTCAAGTTCATATGTGTTTTAATCTCTTAAACTCATTTCCATGCCCGAATTTATTTAGTTAAATTCTCTATATATTATCTCTTTCAAGTTTATTTAAACTTATCTCATGTAAGAAGAGTCCGAGATGAATAACAAGAAAGTTATGATCTACCCATTCAATACTCCAATCAAGTCTTTATATAATTTCAAGATCCATCTGCAAATTCACAAACAGCTAAAAAGATAAATACTTCTCTTATAGATACATGAATCAATACTAGCATGAATCCAATATGTAAAAATGAACAAAAAAGCAAGGCATATTGAAAATGAATTTGTGACATCTACCACGAAAACAAGAAGTTTATATCCAAGCACACATTAAGTTCTCTAGTGCCTTATTTGTTCGTTTACCATTGTCAATAAGTTTTGTTCACATTATACCCAAATAAAAATCAAAGTGGTTTACCTATGAAGAAAATGTATTGTTTATATAAAACCCACATATTTAAATTCATTTAATTTATATTTTTTTTAAGCTATGCATTCCAATGTGTCTTAATTTAATATTAGGTTAGTGAAGAAAAAGATTGCATTTAAAAGAAATTCAAGATTATCCATTCTTATTTCAACATTGTTTGGAACAATTAAAGAGGCAACCTAAATGGATGATTGAAAATTCAAAAAAAAAGTAAAAAAATGTTAGAAATACAACTCCCACAACTCATTCTCCTCTTATTCGAGGTTCAATCAATTTAAATGATGATAGTGTTATATTTGGTGAGAACAACAATATGGAGAGATTAATAAGTAGAAAGGTGGTAAATAAAAAAGCTAAAAAGAATAATGGACGCACAAATTCTTATGTTGGATTGATTTTAAAGGATTATAAAGAACATAAAATAAAAATGAACATAAAAAGATGAATTTTTTTGAAAAATCATTGAGCTAAAGGAAGAGAAAACAAAGCCAAAACATGAAAAGGCAAAGATAGAATGTTACATGATTATTATTATGCAAGAAGAACTTTTATTTGAACAACAATGAAAAAAATAAAGAATAATGTTGATAGATACGACAAACATGTCTCGGCATTTGGTTGAATATTATGGGATGAATAAAATGAAAATATTAGCCAAACAAGGTAGTATTGTTTTAATTAATATACATTGATTAAAATTTTATTATTTCTTTAAGTGTATGCATTTTCTTTTTATTATTTTTTATTCATATTATAATAAAATAATTATTTCTAAAGTGTTATTAAATAATTAGAAAATTCATTAACATAATTTAAAGCAATCAACAACATAAAATAACATACACTTGGATATTCATCTCACATATAATTTGAATAATATAAAGATATTCATGATTTTCTATTTTAAAAGGCATGGATGTGATCATATATGTTAAAATGACTCTTTAGCTAAAATTCAGCTACAAAATAAGGAGCATGGACTTAATCTGGATTTTGCAAAGTTTACAAGGATTAAAAGAGGAAAAGAACCGAAAATTCCAGCATGGCATGGAGGGGTTAGTTGGAAGATAGTGAGACAGCTGGCAGTAGAAAATATATTTTAATTTTATTTGTTAAAATACAAATCTTTGAGTACTGTAGCGTTTCAAATTCCCACCGTTGTAAGAACGTGTTTGGCTGTGTGGTTGCGGGTACTTTTTAAATAACTTTTCATGCCAAAATACATGCCAACGATGTTTTTTTATTTTTTAAAAATCATTTTTAACATCAGCACATCAAAACGATTCAAAACGTACAAACCATATTAAATTTTAACAAAAAAAAATTTCAAATTTTTTAGGAACGCCGCCGCAGCCACGTTCCCAAACGGTGCCTGAGTAACCCTATCTTATTTTTGTGTTTTTACTTTGTGATATTAAACTTGGGTTGGTTAAGAGAGTTAATCCGATAATTTATTATAATCTGTGATATAGTCAAAACTTAATTTGATTTTTGTTTTAAACAACATGGTTTTAATTTTTTTTTAAATGAATTTTAGAAATGAACAGATTAATCTACCCTACTAGTATAGGAAATTTTGTTACACTTTAAATGGATCAAATAGTTTTAAACAACAGGTTTTATTACACTTTAGAAAAAAATAAGTTAGAAGAAATAAAATTTTAGAAATATCTAGTTTTAATATAATATTGACTAGGAATATTTAGAAACGATAATTTAATGCAAAAGAAATCCTATAGAAATTTTATAATATTGTTTGTAAAATATTTTTATTCCAAAATCTTTATTTTATTCTAAATTCATTAATCAAATATTAAAAATAAATAAATTTTTATGAATAAATTAAATATATTTACATGAACAAAGTCAATATTATATATAATTAACCGATTAACTATAAAGAATATACACTAACAATCATAACCCAATTTTAACCTTGAAGTTTATGAGATATATCGGAGAAATCTGAAATAATAATAAATGCATCTTTGCGAGATTTCTACAATTTTTCAAGCTTTTCATGGTTCTAAGCATACCGCATCGTTTCTTTAATTCGGGCTAACAAAGAAAGAGAGAAGAGAAGACTAGACAAAGTTGGCAAAAGGGCCGAAGTAGCAAAGAAAAAAGAGAGGGAGAAAAGATTCTAATACGTGCACTGGAACGAAGCTCTGTTAAAAATATTATAAATAGCTTCAAATCATGTGAAATTCATAATCTTGACTTGACTTCTTTGGTAGTTATTATCAGATCGTCACTTTCACACTGTCATTGTTAATTAATAATTATTGTTTTTCCCATTGTTTTAGTTCGAGTCTCAATTTTTTATTATGTTATGTGAGTGGGGCCTTTTCGTTCTCTCGAGAGCCATCGTTGAAAAAAAAAGGGGACGAAGGAAACTGAGTGATGAACATGAAGCTGCACAAGTTTCCGAACAAAGTTGCGGATCGGAAGTATTATTCTGCCTTTACTCCTGGCTTTTTCATACATAATTAAGTAGAAAAAATCGAAGAGGAGCACATGCTGGTGTCGACCTTTCAGCCCGTCTTGGCAGCAAATCTAAAGCTGGCACAACTGGTTCCTCTGGACAGAACTGAGGAGCTAAATCCTAATCTCATGGACTCCAAATCAAACTGCAGGAAATTATCCTCCATTTGATGACCACCGATTACTATCGATGGATCGCCGGCAAAAACTGATGTTTTTGGTCTGACCCCGGCATCCACAAAACCCAAGCACCACACATCAGCACCAACCCTGACCATGGAATTCGATCCTAAGATCTTCCAAACCACGTCATTCCTGTGCATTACAAGATCAATGGCTGGCACGGTCGGTCCGGCACGCGTACTCCTTACATTACTGGCTGGGTAGCACACACTGAATGGCTGAACTGGTTTTGTTGTTGTAAGATTGAAAGGAGAAGAAGCTGCTGCCTTCACGAATGCCTCGGTAACAGCCTTGTAAATAGAGGTCTCTAATTGTGTGTACGGAACAACAGTGCTGAGCTTTGTCCCACCAGAACCATTACCACTGTCAATGGCCAAGAGTGATTGATTCAAAGCCACCGCCTTTCCATTAACTTTGATCGAAGTCACCCCTATGAAATATTCACTCGAGGGTTTTTTCAGATCAGGATAGGAGTATTTTCCAACAGGGTTCAAAAGGAGTGGTGTATAAGCAAGTGGTTTTGAGAGATCAATTCTACGTCCGAACTTGTAAGGCCCTTTGGTGCCGATAAAAGCCGCTCCCGGCCGAGTTTTGGAGCCCGACAAACAAAGTGCAAAATAACGGGGATAGTGGAAGATTGCACTAGCCTGTACTGGGATTGAAATGCTTGAACGTCCGAGCCCTGCCGAGCCTGTGACACCTCTTGCCAGGCCCTCGAGATTTTCCTTATAACCACAGGAGAAGATAAATGTGAACGGAGAAGAGGAGGAAGGTCCTCCAATGGACCCTGTATTATCTAAGGTGAGCATAGAGAAATAGTCTACAAGGGCGGGGGCATACTGCTCGTTTCCAGAAAAGCTGGGCTGGAAGGGGTTCTCTGGTTTCAATACGCAAACGCTGTCACCACAATTGGGATTGGAGTCTCTGCAGTTCATCAAGCAAGCAAAGCAGCCGACAAATTCATCCAGCAAGGTGGTGCATGGGATGTGTCTGTACGAGGAGGAATTGTAGTCATCACAGTTAATCCAGATGTAACTAGCTCCAAGGTCCAGGAGTAATTTTGTTTCCTGAGGGCTTTGTAGGTATGCTGTGATGATGTATTGAAGAGTAGAAGCATCTTTCTGGATAGGGCTGACAAGCGGTGGCCCAAAAGTTTCAGCTCGAGAGGGGGTAAGAGCCAAGAAGAAGAAGAAGAAGAAGGAGAGGAAGAGAAGAGGGGCTTCTAGCTTTGGCATCGCCATTTGGTTGCTGTGCTGAGGGTGGTGTGCGAGCTTAGAGTGACGAGAAAATGGCTCGGATTATATAGCAAGGGAAGCAAGCAAACACGCGGTAGAAGGCATGTGCTGAATCTCATCTTTGACGAAGGGGACACAGAATTCTTTTGATGAATCCGTGTAGTTGAACGCGAAACTTCGTCCTGCCAATAGAATATTGGAGGAGTGGATAACTCCTTGATGCCAATTGATCATTAAAAAAACAAACAAAGCACCCACATTTGTTGACTGGATTCTTAAAGAATGTCAACTCTCATACTGATTGATGGATATTTTAATTTAATATAAATAGTCTATCTCTTCTTAGATTCAAATGAATATTTTTAATATAAAAAACTGATATAAAAATATTTTGTAATAAAATTAAAGTAATGAAGTAATATAATCAGGGAGATGTGGATGGGGACAACCTTAGCACATCCCAGTACTCCTTCAGCCCACCCAAGTTCTTAGCTCCCACAACATCAAATCTAGCAGCACTGCTTCAGCATCACCACCCTGCTGTTGCTATGGTAGAAAAAGATTCAAGACTGTTTCAACTTTCCATTCCTGTGCAGGTATTTGCACGCTGTTTCAATGGTTGTTGCCTTGCTTGTCCTGTCGAGATGTCGAAGATAAGTTACAAATGGTTGGGTGCTCCTCTGCTTTTAATGGGTTGTTCAAATCTAGTTTTAGAACAAGGGGTTTCTTCTCTAAACCTTTTGACTTAGCAAATGACACGCTTCGAGACTCCTGAGGTCTTCGAAGCATGCAGGAAAATCACTAGAGAGCTTACTTGTTTAATGTATTTTTAAATAAAAAATATTTTAAAAAACAATTGCAAGGACTCTCTCAAAGAATTACAAGGCTACTTTGAACAACAAAGTTGTAGATATAATTTGAACGAGATATTAATGTTGCAACTTTGAAATGAGGCCACCCTTCTCTTCTTTATTTCCTTCAAAGCCTACAGAGGTTTGCCTTGCCATGAAGACGCAAAATCGAATATCTCAATTTCTCCGACCTGTTCCTCGGAACAATACTGTTCAATTACAGAAAGTAATATTTGGGGCACCACACCTGCACCTCCATGATCACCATCTCTTCCTTGTTTACCAAGAAAAAGACGATCCAAGTTCTCAACGCCATAATTTGAGACAATATCACCTGCTCTGTCTCCCTATTTTCTGGTCTGCATTTCCTCTTCCTGGGTTAGACTTCTGTTTTCATTTCCAACCCACCCACACCTATATGGTTGCTGTCAAAAGTTCCCTGTTTTCCAGGAAGACCAGACTGCGAATTTGGAGGATCATTAGGTGGGACAATAAGCTCTATCTGCCGCTTTTTCTTAGACCTCCGTTTCTTCCTTTTGGATTTGACTTCTGGTTTTATTTCCACCTCATTTGCACCTGAATGGTCAAAGTGTTCTATCTGTTCCTGAAGACCAGAACCCTCCAATTCCTGATTGATTTTATCAGGGACAGGGCATCTGGTTGGGTCCAATCCATCAGCATTTGTGAGTTTACTGTCACCTCCTCTTTGTTCCATGGGAGAACTCCCCAATTTTTCAACATTGTTAATTAAGACGCCATCAGCTTCAATCTTTCTGCTTTTCTTAGATCTTCGTTTCTTTTTCTTGGATTTCAACTCCTTTTTCAATTCCAATGCCCCATCCTCCAATTCCTGATGATTGTTATTTGGGACAGGGTTACTGGTTGCGTCCAATCCATCAGCATTTGTGAGTTTACTGTCACCTCCTCTTTGTTCCATGGGAGAACTCCCCAATTTTTCAACATTGTTAATTAAGACGCCATCAGCTTCAATCTTTCTCCTTTTCTTAGATCTTCGTTTCTTTTTCTTGGATTTCAACTCCTTTTTCAATTCCAATCCCCCATCCTCCAATTCCTGATGATTGTTATTTGGGACAGGGTTACTGGTTGCGTCCAATCCATCAGCATTTGTGAGTTTACTGTCACCTCCTCTTTGTTCCATGGGAGAACTCCCCAATTTTTCAACATTGTTAATTAAGACGCCATCAGCTTCAATCTTTCTCCTTTTCCTAGATCTTCGTTTCTTTTTCTTGGATTTCAACTCCTTTTTCAATTCCAATGCCCCATCCTCCAATTCCTGATGATTGTTATTTGGGACAGGGTTACTGGTTGCGTCCAATCCATCAGCATTTGTGAGTTTACTGTCACCTCCTCTTTGTTCCATGGGAGAACAACTCTCCAATTTTTCAACATTGTTAATTAGGAAGCCATCAGCTTCGATCTTTCTCCTTTTCTTGGATTCCACCTCTGTTTTCAACTCCAATGCCACATCTCCACCTGCATGAACATCCCCTCCGCTCTGCTCCTGAAGAATGCAACTTTGTAGTTCGCTGATGTGGTGGTTACAGCACCCCAATTTCTCAGCATTTTTGTTTTGGACAGCATCACCATCATTCTGATTCCCTTTCTTATTTCTTTTTCTGGATTTTCTTTTCCTAGATTTTTCTTCTTTGTAATCATTTTCTCCATCTGCACCTCCAGAAGTATGATCACTGTTTCTCTGCTCTTGAATGCTTATTTCCAGCTTCTGAACACCATCGGGTATACCAGCACTTTCCGCACCTTCCTTACATTTTCTGTTCTTAGAACTCCTTTTCCTCTTTTTAGATTTTTCTATTTTAATTTCATCCACTCCAGCACTGACATAACCACCACAGCTTTCCCCCTGTTGCCTGAGAGTAGAACTCTCCATATTCTTGACATTGTTGATAGGGACAAAATCACCTTTACCCACTTGACTTTCTTTAGATCTACCATCAAGGCAGTTTTTATTGCGTTGACCTCGTTTCCTTTTCCTGGGCTGGACTTGTGTTCTCGTTTCTCCCATTCTAGCAGCATCCAGAGGTAACCCACGTTCAGCACATCTGTGGAAGTCCAGGTGCTTTGAAGAACTATATTCTGACACAAGTCGATGAGCCAATTCTGCCAGTTGAGGGCCTGAGATAGACTTGGGGATTTGTCTACAAACAATTTTACAATATTTAGCAAACCAATTAGCATCATTAAGGAGGCCTCTAAACTTTTATCCAGATACAAAATTTTCAATTTGGACTACACTAAGATCATAATTGATCATTTCGTGAAACACTTGAGAACTAGAGTTGGCACTGATGTTTATGGCATGGATGGAAAGTTTACCTTTTAGAAGATATAGAACCAGGAATAGCTGGCTCATGCCATAAATGATGTGCATGCAAAATATTGCACTTGGTCACAGACTGAGAACAGGAAAAAAAAAAAAAATTAAGCATCCACAGTGTAGTAACAATCACCCGGGTAAAGAAATTAGGGCAGACCACCTTATTTCAATTTTTCATAACAGAAAATATCAAAAAGAAAAACTGTTACCTTGTTAGGCAAGATAACTCCTTCTGGTAGCCTTGGAATATGGGAATGAAATGGAGGGTATTCATAGAACACTGATCTGCAATAAAGAAAAGAAATAACTTTTGCAAGAGATGACAAACAGTTTGTGAGCAAAGCAAACATCATGTTGTTCAGAAACTTACATCACTTGTTCACTCGCTATCATCAGCATGCCATCAATTGGTGAAAATATCCCAAGAGGCCATTCAGGTTTCTCAGAAATGTAAATGTATCCATTCATTCCACCACTACATAATTAATGAGAAAATACCTTGCCGTAAGCAAAACAATTTCATAAGGGACCTTGGAAAGAGTAAATAATCACTTCTCTATAAGGACCTCAAAAAACAAGCAAATAATCACTAGCTATATGCTCCAGTGATACGAAACAAAGTACAGCAAAAGAAATACATACTGCAGAAAAAATAATCACAAAAATCAGAACCAAACTGACAGGATCAATAAATTCCAGCAATGGATAGAAAACAAGTGAGCTGGATATGGGGAGTTATTTGGTTCAACAAGAAAATTTCAATGCACTTACTGTGTATATCAAACAGTCTGAAGTACTTGAGACAATTAATTTATCTCTCGTTTAATTAGTAAGGGAGCTGTTGGCGAGGAGATGAAAAGTTAGGAATAAAAAAACCAAGTTTCCTTGCCAGCAATTTAGTAATGTTATCTCTTCTATCTATTCAATACATTTCATGAAACCAACTTCTCGCATGTTTTTTCAATGTTCCTATGGATCCGATTGCACAGCTCCCATACTCCCATACTGAAAAGGCTGGAAACATATAGAACCAAAAAACTGAGCTTGAAGATAATAAAATTTTATGCATCTATTTTAACTATCAGCTGTTATTACTTCATGGAAAATCTCAAAGATACTGAGTTCATGAGTTCATTTTTATATTATTCGCCGAATATTTCTATTCCACATAAGCATGGACTTCTATGGGAGGAAATGAGATAGAAATTGATGATGACATAAAACTAATTGAGAAGACAATGCCCAAGCAACAACAAAAATTTAATAGTTCAAAATAGCAGAGACTTGATAATTAAAAAAAAAGGCCGCCTCTAATTTTTCAATCAGATTTCAGGGAGGCCTCATTTACACACCTGATTTTTGGATCAATTTTCAATTTGCCATTAGCTGTTGGCAGAGCTGACTGATCTTTGCACTCGAACAGAGAAATTACCTTAACTGCCAAAGGATGTGAAACATGAACACACAGGACATCATAACCCAAACGGTTTCTCCGTCTCTCCTCATCCTGAATATAAATATCATCAGTAAGAACTTTTCAGAAATGTGGAAAATTGGAATTTAGCAACCAAAAATCATATTTTCTCTAATAAAAGCAATGTTAGAAGAGCAATGAATTTGCAACATCATTGCTCGAGATAAATTGACAACAGAAAGGACAATAAAAATCTGACATGCCTATCCATCAAATTGCCACTGAATGAGTATCTCCAGCCAAAAAGTGGAGATTTATATTGTTATTTTACCACATACGACACATCTTCAGGCTATCTTTTTTCTTTTGCTGCATTGACGTCAGAAGGAAGTCGGACTAGCCACATTGAACACTCAATATATCAGTCTTGCACCCCTCATTTCTAAAATTTCTGATTCTAGTAGGTGTACAAACTTATTACTGGTATACGAGAGCAAAATAGGCAATACAGGCTTCTGTCAGGGGCAACAAAGGTACATCTAAAGTGACATGGCAAATTGAATTATCAAATGATACCCATGAGTCATAAAAATCAGAAATATATGACACCAACCAACACACTGATACATCTAGCACCTGTGACTAGTGCTAACTTATAGAAAAAGGAATTACTGTCAATGTGTGCTCCACTTTTGTGATCTCTGAAACAAGGCGGGACTCTTCGATGAATGGTAATTTGCAAATAGCCTGGAAATTTCAAAGAAATAGATGTAACATAAGCATGCAAAAGTTCTGCATCAACATATGCACTTTGATCATCAGAGAACAAAATCTATATCAACTCAAAGTTCAAAGAAGAATCCAGAAATAACAAATACCTGCCAGGAAAAACGCTTCCCATTATTATCAAGCTCAAAATCTGCAAAGAACTTTTAAGATTAATAACCTGTAATAATTTTGGGATTGACTGATGATGTTGATGTAAGAAAGAGAAGTCTTGAGCAATGGTTATACCAGTAGGGTAAAAATCCAATATTGGTGATGATGCATCTATCATCAATTTCCTGTAAAACAAAGGAAGAGCATGTGCACTTCGAGCACAGTAATTGTGTCAAATACTGACTATGTAAACCAAATGCACAAGAGAAACGAAAATGGTTAAGATTGAAAACCTCGCAGCAGGCAACACTGCCATTAATTGATCAAATGGCTTGAAAGGTTCCCCAAGTGTGAAGTGAATTTCTAACTGATCACAGCCATAGAAATCCGAGGCAAATGGTGCATAATGATAAGGGTAGAACCTTCACATAAAAATGTTGAGACCATCAAAATTCAACTTTGAGTGTTCTTGGAAAAGGAATACAATGCTGTGTCATAAGAAATTAAGACAGAGATCCTAAAAACAGTGAATTTAGGTATTGGTCAAAGATAAAGCATTCGTATCCTACAACTATCCAGAGCCAAGCTACTTGAGCCCAAGAGATCCATGTTAGTTATGGAGGCAGGGAACAAAAAAGTTAGCACCAGTTAGTGTCATGATAGGTGCAATCCACTCTATCAATATACCTAGATGAGGTTCCAAGTTCAAGAACCATGGGCATTTTATTTTTAAAAGGACCATTTTGACTGTCATCTTTTAAAATAAAATAAAATAAATCAGTAAGTGGTAGTGAAATCTTCTGAAGCTAAATGAACACACATTTACCTGGAGACACAAAACATTTTAGATATGAATCCATATAACTGAAACTACTTTCAGCTGATGTCTCTCAGTCCCTACTTCTAATGTGCTTACTTAGCTATTACAAGGATTAGGCTATTTCTGGTTTTTTGTAACTCAGGAAAAAAGGGAGGTATGACTTCATGATGTCATAGTTCTTTGATGACTGACTTGGCAAGTAAAACATCAACCCTAAGCTAGGGCCCCTTGACTGATCCAGCTTTCAACATTTGAACTCTTTGAAGACAACAAGTCAATAAAAAGAGAGGTAATTATCACTTAAATTTACAATAGCATAAGAGAATGCACCACATACCATTGCCAGGAGCAGACTCCTTCATAGTAGTAACGCATGACCCAACAAATCCCTTCTACATATTTGAAAACCTGCAGGAATTGCAACACTGTATAATTAAACCCAGCCTAATTAGAACAAATTTAAAAGTTATGCAGGATAGAAACACAATGTACAAGTGGAGGGGAAAAGGGAGTGAGAAGAAGCCAGTAAGTTGGCAATAATGATAGAAGAATCATTTCCTTGTAGTAAAAACAAGAATGAAACCTAAAGGCATTTATGTGATATCGAGTCTTGTTTGCATTTCTTTCCAAAACCATGGTTTGGAAAAAGCCCGTAGTTGTTTCTCCAAAACTCTGGCATTGGGTGTGTTTGGTTTCCAAATCTGTCTATGGCATCAAATTGGTGACCATGTATTTTGGGGCCTCATGGTTCTGGGTTGGCATCGTCTTGTCGAACCCAAAACATTGCATCTTTCAAAGGGCAGTCACAACAGAGACCAGTTTTTACATGTGAAGTACTGCACATACCACTCCTACAATAGAAAACAGTAACATTAAACCATGTACCGCATTTCTCCTAATGGTATCACGCTCATCTTCACTCTTTGCCTCAAACTTTTCTGCGTAGTATCTTTCCTTCCAACCCTCATCTCCCAATTTAATCTGTAAGAACCACGAATAAATCAGAAAAACCAGGAAACCTAAATTACTTCGCATAGCTCAAGGCAAGATATACAAACTTAACCACAGACCTTGTCAACTACAGCACTTGTGCCATTGGAGAAGTGATTTGATTCCTTAATGGCCACGCTTCGGGGCTGCAATAATGATAATAAAAATATATTAAACTCCCAGTTGCTTATCAAGAAAAAAATATCCCATGAGACGTGAAATGAAACTGCAACAATAATTAAATTATGTAAACAAAGTACTCACATTTTGTCGATTTTGACTGAGAGGAGCCGTTTCCAGCTTCACAGAAGATTTGGAACTTTCAGATACACCATCTTCAAACAATGATTTTGATGAATGAAATGCTTGCTGACGTTTTGATATGCGTTGGAAACGTATCTCTCTTTCTTTTTGCATCTGACAATGGATGTTGCTTAGAATTACTATCTCAAGATCCTAGCTATTGGGCAAAACACATATCATGTGAAATACAGACACGGTAGGATTTATTAATCCAGGGTACCAACATAATAGGGATATTGATTCTGTATGCATTTCCTAAAACACTATGACTGAATACCAGAAAGAAACATAGTTAAGAAGTAGGAAAAGGTACAGTAGACATTAAAAAGCAACACATTTATGATGAATAATGCATATATAATTGCAATAGGCAAATCAGTAAGGAAACAAAAATGATATGAACGGATCCATTATATTGTAAGAGTACATTCAGAACATCAAATTACTTTTATTGACCATGCAATTTTATAACACAAAATACAATTTGGTTTTAAAGTCTAAAAACTATATCATCAAGTTGCTAGGTAGCATGATTACCAAAATGTCGATGCTGTTGTCCTCTAAAGGACAATCAAATAAATTTTAGTGGCTATTCAACACAAAACCTAGTGATAAAGGAAGCAACACAAAGAACCAAGGAAGAACTCATCACCAGATTTAATTTATTTGATCAATTAAATAGTCGTAGCTCAACTTGAATCTCTAACTAGGGTACTATACAAAGGCTCCAAAGCAAATAGAAAGTAGCAAACTCAAATCCAATAGGAATGGGAAAAATAAAACTTAGAAGAACCATGCAAAAAGGAAACTGAACCAAATTCCCAATAAAAGCAACTTTGACTACTTAACTAAAAAATATAAAAACCTTAAAAAGTAACAAAAATATTGAACACTCAAATTTTAATCCTAGAATTCGTTCTAAATCCTCCACTGATTAGTCATTAGGAATGTACAGGACATGTA
This sequence comes from Populus nigra, assembly GCF_951802175.1. NCBI lineage: Eukaryota > Viridiplantae > Streptophyta > Magnoliopsida > Malpighiales > Salicaceae > Populus > Populus nigra. The sequence continues at coordinate 5,844,760 of NC_084863.1, read as the reverse complement.
TGTCAATTGTACCAATAAAATAGTTATCCACAAAAATCAATCAACAAAGGGAATATTTTCAATAAAAACTCAGGTTCTTAAGATTTTAACCTAAAAAATTATATAATTGCATATATGTCATTGTAAAAATGTAAATCTGACTCTGATAGCGTTGCCAAGTGTACCCTCATTTAGCCTAAACACATCCTTTTGTGTTTATGTCACTATCCCCCCACATCAAGAATGTGTAGAAAGCTAAGCCTATTTTTTATGGCATGTTTAATACAATATTGAACAGTAACTATATTAGATATAAGCTTAATACTGATATGGAGGATATTTAAAAATATCTGTGATTTGTATCTCTATGGGCTTTTGTTGTGATTTGAATGCAAGAACACTATGAACAAATCACTAATATACTAGTAAATTAGCAAACAATAAATGACTACTTGCATGAAGAAAAATGCTGAAATGGAGACAAAAAAAAAGCAAGAACTAGGAATGGCAGCCCTCCCAATCCCTTGATTTTTTTCACGAACAAATTTTCACGAACAAATTAGAATTGCAATATTGTAGTTTGAACCCATTGCTTCTATTTTGCATATGAGAAACTTTAGAAAAAGTATGCCACAAAAAAAGGAAAAGAAACAAGTCATTTAATGATACCTGGTTGCGTCTTCTAAAGATTGCGCTTTCATGAGAACCTAGAGCTTGTACAAAGTGCTCCACACGAATCAGGTTTATCTACCAAATAAATAAGAGAACAAATTGAGACACGAAAACAAAGATGTCAAGTGAATTTGAAGGCTACAATTTTCAGATTAGATCTTCAACAATCTACAACAATTAATTAATAAACAAACTATATCAATTATTTTAATGGCAGTTGACATTTTTGAAGCAATTGCAGTGATAGACCATAAATAGCAGAGTGCCTTCAGCAGTTTCATTCATCTTCACTTCAATTAAGATGAATCTACCAATTAAATAAGAAAACAATGACAATTAAAAAGGTCAAGTGAATTGAAAGACCACAATTTTCATAACAGTTCTTCAACAGCCTAAAACAATATAAACAGCAAAGAATATAAAAAAAATTGTATATTGTTAAATAGTACTGAAGAAATTAGAGCAAGAAACCCTAAATAACAGTGTCTTCTGTACTGAGCTTTACTTCCATTAAAAATTACCAAGCCCTCTAAAAAAAATTGGAAGCTTCTTTCCAATGGTCTCTCATCCTAACTTTTTCTTAAAGAAAACTGACTGAATAATGGGTGTCCTGTACAAAAATCACATTGCTCTTGCTCCATATCATTCTATTAAGAAATAATCCAAGAATAATGCTTGAGATGCTAGCTACCTTTTTAACTGATTTGATATATTTATGATAAGTGCTCTACTAACTTGTTTATTTCATTAAGGGTAGGTCACATGAGTGCTAAGAGCCACATCACCTTGACCTAAAAACTTTCTTGTATTATATATGCCAAATTTGTTAGTTAATCAGCTAGTACAAAAAGTGTTTTATACTTTGCATTACTATCTCAATATTTGAGGCTTCCAGACCAATTAAAGTTAGAAATAAAAGAAAACATCTGAAAGGTAGTAAAAGATAATTGTAATAAGTTAGCAAGAAATAGCGGAGGAAGAAATATATTTATGCGCTCAATATCTCAAGTATGGGTTAAGAAGCCACATCATAGAAAGACTAAGCATCTGCATCAGCAAATATGATCTATACAAGCATTAAAGTTGGATATAGGAGGTTTATGTTGCCTCTTCTCTCTCCACGCATCAGCTAATGATGCCTTCTCCTTTTCTTTTCTTGTTTGGTTGAGACAGTATATAGAAAAAATTACGCCTTAATCACTGTTATTTGGAATTGGTCTGCAGAATGAGGCTGGATGACTGTCACTTGACACATCAAGGAGAGTTATATTTTAGGTGTGCAAGAAGAAGAAGTCAGTTCTTCAATTTAGGTTTGGTTAGTTAGCTCTTCGACTTTAGCCTTCAACATAATTGAGCTTTTAAGGACAAATTTCAATTAGATCATAAAATTTTATATAATATTTAATAACTTCTTTAATTGCATCCATTGTATGGGCTCCATTCATTAGTTCATTAAATTTATCAACTTTAACAATGTCTTCTATTTTCTCATTTAAATGTAATCATGTAAGCAACATCTAGCTCATTATATTACATTGACAACAAAAAGATTTATACTACACATGAATGTAAGTGAAAGTGAAATTTTTGTGGCGAGTGAAAATTGAAATTGGTGACAATTATTATTAATTATTTAAATTGAACTGATAATTTTAAAAGTTTTGAAATTTTAATTTGCAATGCCGCAAGCTGGAAACTAATATCCCATAAAAACTGAATTTTTGTTGTAGCTTAGATTCAAAAATAAAGTAAACAACAAATCATCCATTCTCTGTGACAACATGTTTCCACAAATTGAAAAACACAGAAGTGTCTAGTTCTTCACCTCAAAAGAATTTGTTAGGTAACCACCCATCTGAGCAAATTCCTTTTTGTAAACTGTCATGAGCAAATCGATAGCCCCCTATCAAAGTTGGAAAACATTAGTTAAACAATGAATAAAGCCACAAAAATACAAATATGGGATTCAGCATGAGAATAGAAATTTAATGATTGGCATCAACTTAAAATGGGCAGAGCATGTGAAGCAAATTCATAAACTTCAGGCTTCTGTTTGATGGGAGGGTGAAACTAGTTCCATTAAGCTACTTTCAATGTTGATTTGGGCTACATATTGTTAGTAAAGTTGATTCTGTAATAGGTGAATTATTTTTATTTCCTTAGATTTATGAATACACAGGAATAATTACGTTTTATTATTACAAAACCAAGTCTCATAAGCATAGAACTATTTTCAAGTCTAAAAATAGGCTTCTAGTCTCCAAATTCCAAAGCAAATTTTATGAATGATGTTGGAGCCATTTGCTTGAATTGAAAGCAATGTCAGAGGGGTGGACAAATTTTCTTATATATATAGGGGGGTTGCAAGTTATAGAATGAGCGAGGAATTAAATAGAATACACATGATTTTGAGTGGCCAATATATGATTTGATTAAAAATATACTAAAGTTTAAGTTCTATGCTGTGAAATGGGTAAAATTAGGGGGGGGGGGGGGGGGTCTTTATTTACACGCCACCCTTATAGCATGAGGCTTCCTTAAAGAGTTATTTTTCATCAATACCAGTGCAAGGCTAGTAGTTTCCTACACCTTTTCCCTTTAATTTCAACCACAAATCAAATCTACAGTTAGCTCTAGCTCCTGAAATCACCAAAGATCCTACAAGCCTAACACTCAATAAATTCATTTCAAAACTTTCCCATACTATCTTCTAGCACCTAATCTCTTTTATTTAACTGCATTAAACAAGGATTAAGCTCAAAAGTCATATTCAATGATATTATACAGATTAGCTAAAAGCTCTATAAAAATGAATGTGTTGGCTCTCCAACATGGTAATATGTCAAACACATGATTCTCCAGTGTCAATAATTGATGCCATTAACCACTACTTAACTTTGCAATATTTGAAAGAGAACAATCGGACAAGAATGATTCTAATCTTAAGTGTTGCAGGATAGCTTATGGCTGTTCTGAAGGGCTGTTTACAGTTACATGAATAGGGATTTTGGGGAAATGGTTGATATTTTAGTGGCTAATAGTTGTAGGATTGACTTGTGAATGTGTGGATGTTTAGGAAGTCAATGAAGGTTGTTTGATGGTTACAATAAGGACGATTGATTGCTGGAATTGTAAAAGGATGTAAAGAAAGTTTCAAGGAGTTACACTAACATAGGATAAAAATGCAAAAGATATCAAACACACCCAAAGGCTGGTTATCTGTACTGCATGGCAAGAAAGAAATGAGACTTTCTTCTAAACGTCTCAAAAAATCAAATCATAATTTATTGGAGCAGTAGCAGCCCTTAAATACTAAAAGCAAAGCCCGAAATAAATTCAAGTCCTAGCCTTTAAAAAAATAAACCTTATAGGATTTTCTCTACATCAGACACCTAGTAGTCACACTTTGGAGATTGTATCACACAATCACAAAGCACAATTGCTAGAAATTCTTCAACAATATTGCATTATCAAAATAAAGCATTAGAAGCCCAATTAATTTTACACTTAACACACTCCTAAAGCTTTACTTGAATGGATTCATAATCCAACAAGGGCTTAGACTCTAAAATAAGAAAAGAAAAATTCCTATATTAAACTCAATTAATTAAAGAATATTCATTAAAAAAAATATTAGAGACCAATACCTCATTAAAATGTAAAACAAGAGCCTAGACCTAGATAATTTACAGAATATGGAAATTACAAAAATACCCTGGTCTACAAAATCACATTATAAAAACAATGAACCTTCTGCTTTTTTTTTGGTCTGCATCATTAAAGATAGATTCAATAGCAACACCATTGCCTGTCTTTTTGGCATATATACAGAAATCATAAAGGTTCAATGCACTACTTACGTATCAGTGAGACGCAGATACATGATCAAGGGTACCAATAAAGGAATAAAAGTAACAACTCCAAAGCAAAAATCTTGTTTTCTAAAAGAACAAAAGGGTTGTTAAATTCCTCAACCTCGGATATCTCCAGTGATGGTATGTGTGGCAGAAAATCATTTCCAACAAACAAACACATGAAGACAAAATCATCAATCACACGCTCCAGGTCTACTTTCAATGTTGTGTCTGGTATTCTCAAATCATATGCTAAATACTCCCTCAAGATCCAAACATTGAGAAACTGTAATAGAATGAAGTCAAGAATTTGGTGAGAAACTTAAAAGAATAAAAATTAGAATACTGATTACAACAATATCACAATACACCATTCATATAAAGCAAAACTGAAATAAAAGATTTAACTCAAAATAAGTTCTCCTTCAAACATTATGTTTCTAAATCAACAGTTTCTGTTCTAGGTAAACCTAACTCATGCTCTAATTTACCTATTGTTAGGTACTTGCATAATGACTGTTTTCGTGACATCTGGTTAATGATTCCATGCTCTAAAACCACCAGTTGCTTATCTAACCTGCACAGGTAATATGTGACCAACTACATAGGCTTTTCATTTCTATAAACCCCTTGGTGTGTTTCTCATTCACTAGGGAAAGAAATAAATGAAAAAAGTAGCCTCATTTTTGCAGTTCATTTTGCTAAACCGTGAGGCAAGAGCAATTCTAAGGGTTAAACTCGAGACATTAGGTCATGAAGAAAGTCAAACAACAGTAGAGAAATAATGACCTGAAACTTCATCCCCGAGATATGGTTTTCTATATTCTCAGCAAACTTTCCTACTTGATCTGAATCCCCATTTAATTTTCGGCGCTTCATTAGTCTATGTTTTTCTTTTGAAGATTTACCGCCTGTGCTTGCATTTCCAAGATCCTGTCCAGCAAAGAGGTAAGATACAGCCAGAATGTGTTCTTCCACATCATTGTGAGAACATCTAATAGCATGTATAATACAATTTAATCAAGAAGTTCAGTTCAAAACCTCTCTTAGAATCGAGAAATGAATTTCATGAGAAGCCAACGCGAGCATAATCAAATCCGCATCCTAAAATAACACATATGATATGAAGGAATTATAGGACCAGCCAGGAATCAAGTCAAACTCATTTTAAACATAGACAAACAAAGGAATTTACCAATCCATATAAACAATGCCGTGTATTTGGATCAAAACCCGGTAGATTCCTTTGCAAGCGGATGTATGACATTATCTTATGCTCTCCTTCACCGGCCACATTAGCATCAGAAAGAATGACCTAACAAGAATCACATGCTCTCACTTGTAAGGTAAGTGAGAGAAAGGGAGATAGGGAGGGGACCCATGCTCATAAATTTTCATTTACCTTTATTCCTCGCCATCCCAAATCCTCTTTCATCCTCAAGCGTATGTAATAATGAAGAGCTGACGACAACAAATCCATAAACTCAGTTCCAGGTGTAATTACATTCGAGTCAAGTTTCTTCACCTGCTCCAAGTTCCCTTCCTCTGATTCAGGGACAATCCCACCATCCGTCTCTATAGATAAGGCCTGAGCGCAAACAAAACCTCAATTTTCATTTTTCTCCAAAAGAAAAGGACAAAACCCTAAGTATCTTAAAATGCTGAACAACTAATTTACAAAGACTCTCTCACTTGATCAGCAGCATCTCTAGCAGCCCTAAAACGCCTCGACCGCTGCTGATTCATCTTAGCTCGCGGAGCAACACCATCTGTGTTTAAAGTATTCAATATTATTACAACAAATAAATTTAAGAACATCATGACGACAACAACAACAATCTGTATGTATCCGATTCCAAAGAATTACCAATAGCCATGAAAAGGAGTTTTCGAGGCCTGACAATGGAGAAGATCCTATCAATGTACTTGAAAACCGCAGCGAAAACCTCCTCGTATGTAGTCGGAGGCGGCTGTTGTTAATTACACACAAAAAATAAATAATTAATTAAAATAAAAGAGCTTGTAATTAATGAAAAAAGGAATGAAGAAAAAAAGAAAAATACCAGTCCTTCGGGATGGAAACAAGGGTGAATGATTCCATTCATGTCAAGATAGAGATTGTCGAACTCGATACCGTTAGGGTTAGGGCAGGAAGTGTCGAGTGGGACAGAAACGCCGTTGATTAAAAGCGGCGTTTCTTCCATGACGTCGGCAGTTATAAGCGGATACTTCTCCGTTAACCATCTATAGAATGCTGGTATTCCCATTCTTCAGTGCATTACAATTTTCGAATAAATCAGTAGTGCGGCGGCGAGGTGAGTGCACGCCTACACTGTGTGTGTGTTCTTTCAGTTGCTTAGCGAATCCGCGAAAACAGTGAGTTAACTGTGTCTGTGTGTGATGGAGCCAGGCGGCGGCTTCTGTATTTAAAAAAGAAAAGAAAAGTGGAGAGCCTAATGGTAGATGGACGAGTTTGACCTGGGCTATTTTTTAGAACTTTTCTACTCATATGTCAAAAACGCTTTGTTATTGCAATATCTCCATAAACATTTTATTTTTAAATTTAGTTTTCTTCAGAGTTTTTTAATATTTTAATGTATTAATATTAAAATTAATTTTTAAAAAATATATTATTTTAATATATTTTTAAATTAAAAATACTTTAAAAATTAACATTTTAGATACTTCTAAACATACCCTAAATAAACTAGGATTATTTGTGAATTTCTTTCAACAGTTAACTCCATTTTTTTTTTCCAATTCAACTTTCTTTATAATTTTTTTTAAAATTTTATTATTTTTTAATAAATTTTTATTTGTTATGAAGCTTTATTTTTCAATTCAATTCTCCTTTTATTTTTCTTTTGATTTTATTTTAAAAAAAAAATCTTCCTCAAACTTTTTTTAACAGTTATTCGGGTTATCTATGAACTGACCAAATTGACTAAATTATATCGAGATAAATTTCACATGATTTAATTTTAAAAACAAACTACACAAAGAGTCGGGTCATGAATTGTTTTTATCGATTTTTTTAATATTTTTTCTCAATTTCAAACTTAAATTTTTTTTCAAGTAAGTCAAGTTGTTTTTGAACTACTCAAATCGACTGAGTCATGTCGGGATAACTCCTACATAGTCTGATATTAAATCTGAGTTAGATGAGGAGTCAAATCAAGAGATTTTAAGATTGATCCGATATGTCATATTTAATAATAATGCAAAATAATTATCTATAGCCTAAATATTTATGTTACATATTCTTTACTCTAAAATTCAATTTTAGATTACAAAAACTTGCAAGTACATTTTGGTTATTATATTTTCTAATTATGCAAACAAATCTTTAAATAAACATTAAATTTTACTATCTTATGTTTTTTCCCTTGCAGCTAAGATTGCAAATGAATCACCGGTTAAATGAATCATTGGTCAGGTCATAAATTTATTTTATAAAAATCACTAATTTGAATCTTACAAATCTTAAAGTCACTGAAAATTTACATAGTCATTAATTTAAGGGTCAATAAAATTAATTAAGGTACACGCAAGTTGATCTAAACACCCATGTTAATCAAAAATAAAAAATAAAAAGTTGCAAATGAATCTAATTGAGTTTTAATGTATTTATAATTTTAATAAGAGTAATGTACTCATACGATCACATATATTTATCACACACAAAATTATTAGTACATTTCAATCCAAATATTTTACTAATTTTGTATTAGACAACAAATTTTACTTTTTTATTTTTTTTCCCTGTAAGTTTCAAAGGAATACTTAAATTCATAGAGAAAAATTAGTGTACAATAGGCTCCATTGAAACAATGAATTTATGTTTTTTCCATTAAAAAGAACCACAAATAATTATCTTTTTAGGGTAGAATAATATTTTCACAAAGTACAATTGTCATTTTATAATTATTTAGGGGAATCTTTGTCATTCCATAATTTTTTCATGATTAAATTATTTAATCGCCTTTAAAAAAATGCTTAACTATAAGCTTTTTAGGTATTTTATTTTTGACTTCATTTCCTTTAAAATTGTTTATTCGTTATTTCACAATAGTTTATTTTATAATAATTATTTCATCCTACATGAAATAATAAATAAATAAATAAAATCATAAATGTTATTGATATGTGTGTACACTCATTAGTTACTTTCATGTCTTTGAATGACACATACAACTATTTCATATCATTCATTTTGTTTCAACATCTTCTTCCTTACTAGGAAGCGTATGTGGTTAACAAATCTATGATTTGATGCCAACAACATTCTTTTCTTCTTCTTTTTTTCCCCTCCTCCTATAAATCTGTATTTAGCCCTCTAAATATGCAAATTAGCTCTTAAAGTTTATTTCTTTTGATTTGGTTCCTTCTTTTCTTATTCCTATTTTTTTCATTGTGATTAATTTTAAAAATTGAATTTTTTTCTCAATTTCATTATTATTTAACTTTTTTAGTTTCTCAGATTTGATCATCATTATTTTGATTGCTATTTTTTTTATTTAAGATAGTTTTTTTATTTAATTTTTTTAATTTCACCCTCCATTTTTTTTCTTTCTGATTTGATACTAAATCTTTTAGATTAAGAGTTTTATTTATTTATTTCATCTTTCGATATTAAATTAGTTTAGAATTACACTTCTTAATTGAATTCAGGTTTATGATTTCATGGATTGCAAATTTGAAAGATTAACTCAATTTAGAATATTTGTTCAGGATTGCTTGGTTTTTCATGTTATTAAATTTGAGTTATTATATATATATTATTAAATTAACCAAACTTATTAAATCTAGTCGATTCAATGATATAAGTCTCAAATGTTTTTTACTTCTTAGAAAATCTTAGCATCACCTGAACTATTTTCTTCTGACATTTGGGAAAATCTTGCCCGATCTAGAGCGTTGCATCATCTTTTTTTGGCTTTTTTAAAAAAAAAATTCAATTTTTTTCTTTGCTTACAACCTTTGATATTTGGTTATTAAGTTTTTTAATTTATTTTGGTATGGATTCGATAGTTTTATCATGATCTTATATATCAAATCATAAGTTTTACAAGTCCACCATAATTTATCTAGCTAGATTTAATATATTTTCGTCTTAATTTTTTTTTAAAAAAATTAATTGTCTAACATGTTACTATTTAAATATTTTAAAAATGTTTCGATCATTATAGAATTTTTTACTTTCTAACTTCTTTAATTTTTTTTTTAAAAAAGTTTACCTGTAACATAGCAAGTGTAAAAAACTAGTAATAAGTAATCTTTGATTCTTTAATCTCAAAAATTACAATCACATCACTATTTATTCAGATTTGAAATAAGATGTTGCTATTATTCAAACAACTTCATTAGTGACAAGAAACAAATGATATGGATGGATCAACCGTACAAGATTTGGATTAAATTTTTCTAATGACGAGGGACATTGTGAAGACAATTTTAAAGAACATCCAGATTCATTAACCCATAAAAAACATGTAATAAATAATATTTTTTGAAATATCTCAATAACTAGAATTAAAAAAAGAGAAATAAATAAGGTTAGCCATTATATTTTGATCATAATTTCACAAACTCTTTATATTCCTTTATCTTATGTTTGGTTATTTTCTTAAAACAAATATATATATCCAAAAGAAACATAAATATATTTGGTTAAATAAAATAAAATAAATAAGTATATAGAATAGTTTTGATGTAAATTTATGTTATAATCACTTGATTATCCTTTTTTTTTTTAATGTTAAAACCAATTCGGTATGAGTTGTAGCATAGTACAAGTCACCAATCTAGGTTTGTTTGAGTATTTTTTTTTATATGAGTTTTTATTTAAAGCCTTAAATATTTAATTAATTAAAATTGAACTTTATAATTTATTTCATTTAAATTATATAAAGATTTGAATTATATAAAGTTATCATGAGCTCCCGGCACCATATCACAAATTAATATATAACTGATCCGAGTCAATCTAGTCTATTAACTTTTTAATATTTTTTTTAAAATAAAACATCTCCTCTAATATTTTAAAAAGATTTTTTCTATTACATATCAAATTCTTAACGTTCTAACATCTCTATGGTTTTTTTTTAAGGTTCCTGCCTGCCGGCGTAACGCGGGTTAAAAAGTGTTAAAAAAACCTAGTATTACCTGGAGGGAAGGGACAGAATTCTTCATTTCCCTCCTACACAATAGAGGCAGAAAATAACAAACCTACCGCACCCCGTTGATCTTAAAGATTCCCCTTCGGCTGGCGCGACATCACAGTTGAAACCAGGCTTTCCTGTAAACTACCTGTCTCTAAATTGTTGATGATCAGTAGGAATGAAGAGTGGCCTTTCTTCCTAAATGTAAACATTTTTGTCATTCCAATCCTCCATGTGCAGTTATAAAAAAAAATGTTGGCAAGACTATAATTTTGAATTTAGGTAACTTGATTACCTTCACATGATAGTAGAAACAAGGGGTTATCATCTCAAAATAGCGTTGATAGTCAGGAAACATCCTTCCCTGAGGCGTTTCAAAATTGTGAATTCAAAGCACATACCCAAGGAAGCACCGAATGATGTTAACAGGCAAAAGAAAGTTGCATTGGCTTCTGTCATTGGCAATGCATTAACGAAAAATTACAGGGAGAGCTAACTCTTTGGTATGTTTTTACCAACAATCTTAGCTGGTGCAATTCGTAGAAGGTTCCCTGGCTTACCAGGGAGGGCACCTTTGATCATCACAACACGAAGATCATTATCAATCTTTACAATCTTGAGCTTTCTGATCTTTGTCTTGGTCCCACCCATCCTGCCAGGCATCTTCTTCCCCTTGTATACACGACCTGGTGTTGTTCCGGCACCAATGGATCCCAAAGCTCTATGACTCTTGGAACCATGGGACATCGGACCCCTTTTGAAATTGTGACGCTTAATACCACCTGAGTGAAATTGGGAAAAAGAAGGAAACGGATATTAGCTTGAAAGGAATTTTAAATTATCAGTACATCAGAAACACACTGCTCAAATGAATGAAAAAGAGAATGGAAAACAAAACTAAAATTGATCACTAACCATACAAACATGATACAATAAAAGATGGCAACCACAGTATTATGGACAGTGCAAAAAGTAACAGCAGCCAGCACCAATCTTAAGCAGAGGCCTAACAGATTGTGTATCATACATCACAAACCATGAGCTCGTTATAAGTTATAACATTGTAAGTTTAGGACAACAATTTACTATGACTGCTACCATTTACAAAAGACTGTCACATTTTCCCAACAAACCTGCATTACTACACCAAGCAAGGACGCGTATGCACATTCTTGTAAGTACTGATTCAAGGGGGGAAATGCTTCATTTAGAGGTTTTTTTTTTTATTATTATTATTAAAGATCAAACTACTTAAGCCTTGGTTAACTCGAATTCACTACAGCTGGGGTTAATTTAGTGGATATCATAATAAACCACATTAGCAAGCAGGGAAACTTTCAAGAATCCCATTAATAAAAGCTGGCCCCACTCCAAGAAAGCCTTGGTAGAACCAGGAAATGAGCTGATGAAAAGTTTACTCCCCAAACCAGTTAACATTCTACAAGTTGTCAATAGTTTTGATACCAACACGCTTGTAAGCTTCAAATCTGCCTTCTGAGGGACACTTTTATCTCATGAGGTTCTTGAAATTAAATGAAAGGCATAGCAAATTAATCTTGAAACACTCAAGCAGCAGAAGCAAGTGAAGACTTTTAAAAATGCCCCCATATAATACACTGAAGAATGTTCAGTGGGTAACTATGATTATCTCGCATATCTAAGAATACTGGAGATGATCATTTCAGGGTGCATAAGAACTGTGTCCAACCACCCATATAAAGTAGAAAAAAACTACTTTAAAGGTACCCATTTAAGCAAGTTAAATCAACAGAAAGACAAATGAAAGATGCATTGGTGAATTCAAGCGACTGGATGTGATCTTTCTAATCGATGCGGGTTAACAAATGAACTCAAGGAGTCTGAAACAGTCACGATCAGTTGACAAAAATCCAACAGCAGGAGGTAGAAGCTGATGACATATCTCCCAACTGCCCTACTGTTCATCAAACTTTTTGGTATCATACATGAGGTTAATACACCCACTACGATATGAACATCTTTACAATCTAGAATCAAATAACCGACATCTATTATTCTATCTATCCGTGTGTGCGCGCGCATTTAGAAGGCGAGAAACAAATTAGCTTCCTTGTATTCACATTGTCATCTAAAAATTATAGTCAAAATTTTACATTTATCTCTTAGAATTATCCCGTTATAACACCATAAAGTCCCCAGTTCTCCTCCTGATTCACAATCACTCTGATGACAGAAGGAATATGCACTTTTCTGACAGATTAATGAAGAATGAGAAATTATTGGATAGGGACAAAGATACCATCACGAATATGTGACATTGGCATGATGCAGCAGTCTGACTGCACAGAATTATCAGTTTGGTGTGCAAAATTGATCAAGGGTGACATAGCTGTTGTGGCTAGAGAAAAAAATCTTGGCGTTAAATCACATTTACTTGTTCCAGAAAACAAAAATCCAAACTATAACTTCTTAGCACCGCATGTCATCCCTCATCACATAACACGCAACATTTATCTACAGTGGCATCGATTACCCCATTAAACTGCAACTCATCAGTATTTCAGGATTTCCTGAAATCACAATACTCTATGTAGTTTCTCAATCTCCACAGTCCATTAACTCAATATTTCAAACAAAAGTATGACGGAACATCCCATCAAATCATTTTTAAAATTGTTGTCTAAACATAACCAAAAGCCCGCCATTTGAGTTCTCTTCCAACTTATATATTAAATTAATCAGTATGTCAGAGCACACAATCAAACACCAAAGAGACCATTAAAATTTCAACATCAAGAACGAAATAAACCCAAACCAAAAAAGAGAAAAAAGGGGGGAACCAGAAAACAAACCTTGAAAACCCTTGCCAATGGTTGTCCCGGAGACATCAACAAGATCACCCTCCTTGAAGAGCTCCTCAAACAACAACTTCTGTCCAACCTCAAACCCATCAAGACCTTGTAGCCTAAACTCCTGCAAATGCCTCATAGGTATAACTCCAGCCTTCTCCAAATGACCCATTTCAGGCTTAGTCAGCTTTTTATCCCTAACCCTCCTATACCCAACTTGAACTGCATCATACCCATCAGTAGCATCAGTCTTAATTTGGGTCACGATATTTCCTTCTCTAAAACCAACCACGGTAACTGGAACCACTTTCCCATTAGGATCAAAGTAAGTCATCATTCCAAGTTTAGTTCCCATAACACCAACCCCAGCTTCCATGCTCATTGCCACAATGGAAAGGCTGAACTTTTGGTTTCTGTTGAGGGTTAAAGGGGTTGTTTTTGTGAGGGGAAAAGGTGGGCTTTTTGAGAGGAAACTGCATTTTAAAGAAGTGGGGGTTTTGGTCTTGACAAGCGATGGGGTGGGATAGCAAAATTGATTTATAGCAGAGAGTGGCATATCTCTTGTGTTTTTGTAATTCAATGTTCGAAAGGAGATTTCTTGGTCATTCAGTGAAGAAGAAAATGGAGAAAGACCTAAGGAGAGGGAAATACGATGGATAACAAAAGGAAGGAAGGAAAGCACTTTTCTTATCCTTGTTTAAAAAAAGTGTGGAAGGAGAGGTGGGAATCTTGTGTGCTCTAGACTATAGGAATACCACCATGACCTCTCTCTCTCGTATATATCTTACTCTCTTAAATTAAATACAATATTTCTAGCTCTTATTTTATTTATTAAGCAAAAAAAAACTCATATTTTATTTATCCTTGTACGATTGTAAAATAATTGTTTTGATGAGTTTATTTTTCATATTATATTTATTATCTGGGGCTTGAATTATGCTTAAAAAAATAATTTTTTAAATGCATTAACATAGGTAAAATGATTCAAGACATTTTTGAAGATGAAAATAGTCTTGTTACACTAAATTATAACCGATGAATCAACATATTTTACATAAACGTTGTTTCCTTGAAAGAGCTATGAACGAAAATGATCAGAGATAAAATGAGAACCTTAAACCCTTGAAATCAGTCATGTTTTGAGCTCAAACACTTGTAGGTTAGAAATACCAGACCCAGCTTCATTGGACTAAGATACGCGTTTAGCCCAAACACCTAAGGATATGGTTAGATGTCAAACCTAACTTCATTGGGCTCGACTATGAGCTAAGCTCAAGTGTTTGTGGGTCTAGTGAGATATTAGACCCAACTCCATTGAGCTTGGCTACATACTGAGCCCAAGTGCTTGTGAATCTAGTAAGTTACTAGACCCAATTTTCTTGGGCTCGGTCACGTGTTAAGCCCAAGCACTTGTAGGCTTGATATGATGTCAAACTCAGTTTTTTTAGACCCGACTATATGTTGAGCCCAAGGACGCCTAGCGAGACACTGACTCAACATCTTTGATTAAGGATAATTCTAGATCCAAACATGAAGTTGATGGTCTTTGTTAGCCTTATGGTGGGTCGCAAGGTTATCCATAAGACTCTTAACGCTAAAAGTTTAAGGTAGTCATTTCCCTACACCCCTAGGTGTATGAAAATCATTTAAGAGTCGGTTGTATTTCAATCAACATTAATGCTATGAGATGGATATTCCCATTAACATTAATATTGCATGCCAAATAAGATATAAAAGTCTTATATAACTCTATTGTTTATCCATCAGCACCATTGATGTGAAAAGATAATTTTCATCAACATTAATGTTATGTAAGAGACATTTTCATCAACATTAATGATGATGTAAATGATTTTTTCCTTACTAAAATATTTAGGAGGAAAAAACTTTCAGGCCTTTTGAGAGAAGGGACACGATACAAGGGCTAAAGTACCCTCTAAACTATCTAGGTAAATGGATCACGATCTTTATTTCTTATCATATATTCTCAAAGCTTTTATCATAAAAAGACCAAGAGAAAACATTTGTTCTTTTATAGTTAAATGCTTATTTCTTCATTTATTACAATCTCTTGCTATAGAGTCACTAACTTAATCATTACAGAGTTCTAAAACTCCATAAAGGACTGTTTTGTAAAAACTGAGACCTCAACCACCAACCCTCTGTTCTTTCAATTTGTAGGAATGAAATATTGTTGTGAATGCATGATCATCTACTATCCAAACACAAAAACCTTATTCTTGAGCATATTGGATTTTTAGAGATCGTTAATTGACGTTGTCTATGAGAAACTAATCAAAAGCCATTAACTACTTTTGAAAGCTAGTTTTTTACACCCTAAACCAATATTAATGACAAGTAATTAAAAAATCCATGGGATGGGACATGTTATGGACCTTTCTGAAGCAGTTGGCATGTATGCTCCACCAACTCCTTCAGAGTTTTAGAAACTTATCAATCAGGTGGAAGCCCTTATCCAAGCTATCTTTGCATCCTAGGGGCAATGCCAAAACTTGTTACCTCAGTATGCCTTAGCACATGATTTGGCTTATTTTTTATACTATTTTCTCAACCACGAGTTGCCCACTTTGCTAAAAGACAATTGTTTTTTCCAGAAAAGGCATGGAAAAATAACATAGAGAGCATTCCACTTAGCCGATCCCCTAACCTCCTTAGGGGTTGTTCACATTGATATGAAACTCTCCCAATAAGTAATCACTCTAAACATAATCCATTTGGCCATCGTGGGAAATAAATTAGCCATCAGTCTCACCATTCCTTGCCAAAATCCTCTAGCTCCCTAGAGTCCATTAGGCAAAAGTCTGAAAGTAGTATAGCTAGTTAACACCATCAAAATGAGACCAACAATACTCATGAGATAAAGGGATCTTTTTTATCCAAACGAGTCTTATATACCCATATGCTAAAGGAGTTATATCTCCACAAAGATAACCTTGGATAATTATAATGACCTTATAGATCCTAGTGAGCATGTCTAAAATGTATATAACAATTTTAAGCTCAGGACAATGATGCTATGTGAAAGATCCTGCCTATGATCTTCAAGGGCCAAGTCAGAGTGTGATATAACAACTTAGAGCCAGGCTCTGTCACAGGTTTCATTAACCTCTTTACAAAACTCGTGTCATGTTTAGCACCAGCATACCCGTCAAAAAGAGCTTTACTAAACTTTTTGGTGTTACTCAGGTAGAAAAGGAGTTCACTCGAGTGTATTTAAAGAGGTTCAATAAAGAAATGCTTAAATTGGAAGGATTGATTGAGTCAGTAGCCTCAAAGGCCTTGATAATAGGGGTAAGAGAACATTTCCTATGAAAGGACTTGTATGCCCTATTGGAAATAAGCTTTATGAAAGTAAAACATGTCCTGGAAAATAACATCCGGATAAAGAAAACAAATATACTACGGTATGGACCTCCTTATTTTTATTAAGAAGCATATAATAAAAAATATTTCTAACAGTGTCGATCTCCCAACAAAGATAAAAGTTTAAAAAACGATCAGAAAAGACAAGTAAGGGAACATGCAATACTTGAGAGGAGGAACGTGATTCCCTTAAACACCACCCTTATAAATTTTTTCATGAGAATCAAAGGGAAAAGACTACGTTTAATACCCATCTATGGCATTGCCTCTACACACACACATCATAAGAAATAGGGCATAACACTAAAGATTTTGCTTAATCCAAAAAGAAAAAAGGCATGACACTGAAGATTACTTTATATTGAGGAAAGAAATAGAGCGATTGATAGCCAAGGGGTATTTAAGATAATTTTTTAAAGGGAACACTAATTTGAACCAGGATCATGAGGAACTAACTCAACCCATCCAAGCTCTACCCGAGATTAACGTGATTCTAGAGGGAACCTTGGTAGGGAGGATACCTCTAATGGAATAAATAAATACGGGAAAAAGGTTTTAACAATGGCTAATCAGTAAAATCCATGACATGAGCCAATTGTTTTTACTATAGAATATAGAGAGAGGATGACTTATCCCCATGAAGATGCACTGGTTATTTTCATGGTTTCTGCTAACCATAAAGCCTATAGAGTATTGGTGGACGATGACAACTAATGTCTTGAATGAGAATTGACCTTTCAAAAATGACTCATATAAAGACCCTTTTGATTAGGATTAAAGGATTAGGTGTACCGGTACAGGGCACCTTGAAGATCATGGTTACTGTTGATACATACCCAAGATGCCTCACCCTATAACAAATCTTTATGGTGATAGACATTACTTTAACCTATAATGTTATAATATAAAGGCCTTTCATGCATCGGATCAACGTAGTCATAAACACGTGGTACTTGGTATTGAAACTCTCTACTAAAAAGAAATTGCTAATGTGAGGGGAAACTAAGAGACCTTCACACATGTAGAGGAGAAGTTCTTACTTCTGGATCATTAAAGGTTTTTGAAAGAAATGACAGAAGTTTAAATCAAAGCTATAGAGCAATTGAAAGAAGTATCCCTAAAACAAGAAAAGAGGGAAATCACCAAGATAGGCTCTACCTTAAAGCCACATCAATAGTAATTACTAATCGATTTCCTCATATAAGATAGAGTTTGATTTTAACACCTCGGGTATACTAGGAATCAACCCAGACATAGTTACTAATAGGCTCCAAATTGATCCAACCTACCTTCTCGTCTTCCAAAAGAAGATGTACTTTAACGGGGAAGATAATATGCAATAACTATAGAAATGGATGAACTATTGACTGTTGGGTTCATTTGTGAAGTCATGTAACCAAATTGACTAACTAATATGGTCATTGTGAAAAAAACACAAAAAAGTAGAAGATGTGTGTGGACTTCACCAACTTAAACAAGGCATATCCAAAGGATAATTTTATGATAAATACTTATAAATACATTTTTATTAAGGTTTTATATCATCGTATTGCACTTAAGTCTCATTAAATTCCCTAACTTAAACATGTTTTGTAATAACAAGTATGATAATATAAGATATCTTTAAATTATGGTAAATGCTTGTTTTAAATGCGGGTTTGCAAAATAGACATATCTTAAAATTTACAAGATTGATTGATGTGTTTAACTATTGAAATTGAGGAGACAAAAAGAGGGTTATGCATAAAAAAAATTTATAGTTGGGTTGATTCAATTCAAACTAGAATACCATTCAATATTTGGGTCATAACTGGAGTTGTAGAGCTTTGATTTATGTGTGGTTTATCTTGATGGAAAGCTATAACATAAGCCTAAAATATTGATGAAGAGTTTAAGATTCAATACTGCCGTTTTGAAGTTCAAATCTTAGCAACAAAAAAACATCTGAATCTGTTCTGTAGCTCGAATATTATTCAGTGTTAAACCTATATCTCGAGTTTTAGATGTTCAAATGAGCCCATTCATTTTTTGTTAGAATGATGAAACCAATACCCACAACTTTTATGAAGGCCATCTATTCCAATTCTGAGGTTAGAAATGACATTTTGTTCAACCACCTAATTAATTAGCTAGCCACCTAATTAATTAGTTAGCCACCAAATCAATAGTTCTAAATTTTACCCTATAAAAGGAGGTATTTGCTATACATTTAAACACCTTAGCTTTTGGATCAAGATTTTGCTTTTGCTTTCTTTGTTTGTATTTTTGTAATGTTCAAGTTCTATTTCATGTTATATTCTCATTAATCTCTTGTTTATGATTATCATTTCATTTACTATACTTAGTTAATTTACATTATAGCTATGTTCTTTTCTTGGTTATTTATGTTTTTATTCTTCATTATGTTTAGTTATGTTTATTTTTTCTAAGGTGAAAAGGTTACACTAAGGGTGTAAGAATAAGTATAATATAAACTCAACATGGACTTTCATGTTTATATTTAAAAAAGTTTGCTATTAACATGTTTTATAATTGTTATCTTACTCATTCTTAATACCATACTTGTTAAGTGGTGAGTCTAGATTTATGATGTACAACCCTTGACACAACAAATAATTGATTCTTTCATAGCTTAATGTATAGATAACCGACACTTGTGCTATGAAAGAAATTTGATTTGTTGTTGACATACATTAGCAACAAAATAGAAGTTTAAATCTATTTTGTAGCTCAGATACTGTTTGGTGTTCAGTTCATATCTCGAGTTCTAGAAGTCTAAATGAACTTATTCATTTTTTGTTGGAAAACTTAGACCAATACTCACAACTTTCATGAAGACCATATATTTCAATTCTAATGTTATCAATGATATTTTGTCTAACCACCTAATTAATTAGCTAGCCACCAAATCAATAGTTCTAAATTTTAGCCTATAATCATTTGTCATACATTTAGGTATCTTGGTTTTCAGATCAAAATTTTACTTTTGCTTTCTTTCTTTGTATTTTTATAATGTTCAAGTTCTATTTCATGTTATATTATCATTAATCTTTTGTTTATGATTATCATTTAATTTACTATACTTAGTTAATTTACATCATAGCCATGTTCTTATCTTGGTTATTTATATTTTTCTTCTTCATTATGTTTAGTTAAGTTTATTTTTGCCAAGGTAAAAATATTATAATAATGGTGTAAGAATAAGTATAGTATAAACTCAGTATGGACTTTAATATTTATATTCAAAAACTAAAAACCATGATAAAGTTGATTAGCTTGTCAATATTAGAGAGATAAAAGTTCTTTTGCGAGCAGACCTTGTTAAGGTTAATGAGTATACACTCACTTTCCACCTCATATTATACTTTTTAATCATCACTACATTAGCCAACCAATCATGATACATGACTTCTCTTATAAAACTTATCTCTAAGAGCTTGTCGACTTCTCTAAAAATTACTTTTTATTTATACCTCTCTGAAAATTTCTCTTCTTTTGATGGATGAGAAGGAATGATGGATTGACATTCAACCGATGACATGCCATGTCCGACTCAATTCCTAGCATATCCATCAAACTAAAGACAAAATTAGGACTTTGGATTTCGAGGACCATAAGTTATTCCTTTTATCTAGGTGCTAACATTGACTCGATCTTTGTTTGAAGTCTAGGTTGTCCACTTTTAAAGTCAAACTACGTAATTCATCGAACAATTTTGTCCATCTTGGTCTTCTTTATACTATTTGGCCCCCTAATCTTTGATCATCATGCCTTTCTTCCCTTTAGATTGAAGAAGGCATTTTTACAAAAGGCTAGTTGGTTGATTCTAACAATTGTCATGCCATCTTTCATGGGAAATTTCAAGGTTAGTTCTTTAGTGCTAATGGCATATTGATCTCATGAATGATTTTTCAAAAATAGCATTAAAGGCTAAGTTTATTTTAATAACCATAAAAATTTGAAGTGTCTGTCATTTAAGGTACTGCCTATCAACAAAAACTAATTGGGTATTGAAAAACATTATAGACACAGACCTATTTGCATAGCTTATTGAAGTAGTGTAATGACGTCATTTCCCTTCCCAAAAAAATCTAATGTCTTGGTGTTGGAAGTATTTAGGTCTTTTCTCAAGACTCATTAGTCATTAAAAGATTGATTGGGGGTATGTGTTTTTTCATAATTTTTTAAGCAAACTAAAATGGCATAATTACCCTCCAAATCACCATCTTTCAAATTAATAAGGAAGGGTATTTATATCTTTTTGCTTTTTAAAACATAGTAAAATGACAACTTTACCCTTGAAATAAAAAATAGTGTGCGTCCATGAGCTTTTTGGTCCTTTTGCAATGGTTTTTTTTTGCTATTATCGGTTTCATAAAGGGCAATTTAGTATTTTCACATAGATTTAAATATTACTTAAATAAAAGAAAAGGTTAGCATGTGTGTCAAAACGCAGGCACGTAGGAGGCACCCAAGCACTTGAGGGTGGTGCGTGGGCCACCTCTTAGTGACCAAAATTGCAATTTTATTGTGTCATTAGAAGTTACATCATGTCCCTTTTCTTTTGGTGCAATGCGTGTCAATGGTGGTTGGGTAGTTTGTTGTCGGTGGGGCTTTCTTTTTTGTCTCTCTTCTTCATTGAAAAGTATAACTTGGTTCTTTTTGTTGTTGGTATTTCAACTTCAGTCTTTAATCTTTTGATTTTTAATTTTTGTTCTTGACCCTTTTTGTAGAAGTTTTATTGGTTTTAAATTTCATTATTCAATCTCAATTTGTCATATATTATATTTTCAATTTGGTACTCATTCTTTTGATTTTGTTTTTTTCGCCTTTTGTTAAATTGATTTTTTTTTTTCAATTTCACCCTTAAATTAAATATCAAATTTTTTTGTATTTCAATTTTGATCATCGTTCTTTTAATTGTTATTTCTTTTTTAATTCTTTTGCATAATTGAATTTTTTTTTCAATTTCATCATTAACATTTAATTGATTGAGAAATGAGTTTTATGTTTTTTCTAGAAATAGTGCTTTCAGTCCAATTACCTGGGTTATGGGTTTGAAAAGTTAACTTGAGTTGACATTGTTTTTTTTTTAATAGGCTTTGTGATTTTTATTGTTTTTTTTCAATCGAGTTATTTAGATCTCATAACCAGAGTCGCAGGTTTGTAAAGATAACTAAGATTAACTCAACTTTGATTACTGAGGTTACAAGTTTGTCATGCCAACTTATGTTTACTCGAGTTGACATTTTTTTTTTTATAAAAAAAGAGCTTTATGATTTTCATTGTTTTTTTTTTCCTATCAAGTTATTCCAATCTCATAACCTAGATCGCAAATATATCAAGACAACTCATATTGAGTCAACCTTGATTACTGGGATTACAAATTTATCACACTAACTCATGTTAACTCAAACCAATTTTTTAGATTTTTTTACCCAATTTCATCATTTTGTATTTAATAGACTCAAAATTAAACTACATCGTTAATTCTCTTTTAAATTATTTTTTTATGTTATCATGATTATTTTTTAAAACTTAATCCATCCAATATTATTGTCTATTTATTTTATCATCTAATTAAAATAAAATCAAATCTACTCAATCATCTCTATAACTTGAGTCACAAATTTATTTATTTTAAAAATAACATTTGCAACATCTCAACATCATTATTTTTTTATTTTTTTTTGATAAAAAACAAAATTCAAGCCTCTATAGCATTATCTTATCAAGATAACTTAGATTAGCTCAACCTTGTTAATATATCTAAACAAGCACTATTTTCCCCTCTATCCTTACCAAGAGTCTTAACCTGGAGTAACTTGGTAACTTGAAGGCATCAATTTTCATTAGGTCAAAAACTTTCACAGAGAATGTTTATTGTGCTGCCATCATCCACAAGGACCCAATATACCTGATGGTCGGAGAGAATGATAGTGATAACAAGTGCATCCTCACTCGAGAAGGATAGTCGATAGGGCTCCTGCTTTGAATTTGCAAAAGCAAGATTGCAACCACCATTTTATTAATTGCGAAATGCCAGTGCACTGGAGCATAAATAGAGAGCTTCCCTTGAGTTTGCTGCTTTCTTTTTATATGTTAAAAGTGCAAAAATCAGAAACAAAAATGCCCTGTTATTACACATTTTGACGTTTTTTTCTTCTACCAAACAGAGAATACAAGTAATCACCCATTACAAATTTTGGTCCTCTGGTCAAAATTACGAAGTATATAGAATCCATCTCAAATGTCTGACGGGTCATTGATATCCTGGACAGCCACAAAAGAAGAGGTTAAAGAAAGAGAAGGAAGATGAACCAACCAACCCCTCACCAATCACTAATGCCTTCTTCACAGTTCTCACTCTGTTTTAATTTCTACGTTAAGAAAAGTTCTTTCAGGAGTTTAAATCATATACCTTGTTCTCAAGGACTGCACCATCAGGAATTTCCAGTTTCACCCCTGGTTTTGCAACAATACTTACTCTCCCCTACAATAACAAAACAAGCACAACATTTAGCCAAAGATGAACCGTCCATCATTCAAAACAAATTGAAGGTAATGAAGAAAGATTTGCAACTTTGATATGTACTACCATTCAAAATTAGTCTTGTAAATATTCATGGACAACAACTGTAAACACATACGACAATACAATGCAATTGATAAATGTGTAAATAAAAATTCGTATCCATATATATATGCACACACACACAAATATGTCAGCTCTCCACTACACTTCAGGATGAATCAGCGCACATGAAATGAGAGTTTGATGTCCACTTTAAACAAAAATACAAAATCCACCCTCGCACATGCAGCTTAAAAACTTTAGAAAATGAGGCAGCAAGATATAACTCCATATTACATAAATTCGAATGAAGGATTGGAAGTTGAAAATACCTTAAGAATCACGCCAGCTCCAAACCACACATCACCAGCTACCTTCAAGCTATCCAATCCAACTATGCTAGGAATGGATTTGAAACGGTGTTGGAAATCGCTGACCTGAGATAAGAACACAAGAACATTAAGTGCTGGTAACATACAAATAAAGCAATAACCTAGCAACAATTATAGTCACCTTTTCAAATTCAGGTCCCAACTCAATAGATGGATTTGCAGGGTTAGCTTGAGCTGTGTTCCGAACTAAAATGCCTTCAGAGGTGGAGTACAGATCTGACTGCAGAAATACATACATAAAAATCTCAAATTGGTAGTATTTTTATTCAGTGGGAAAATGATAACATAGCCCAGATGGTCATGTCCAAAACCTGAAGAAGAAGCAAGTCTGATGTTGCATTTAGTTGCACAGCCCGAAATTGAGGGACATTAATGCCGATGGCTTTATCAAATAACTGGATCAATAAAAAAAATCATAAGATGTAAGCAGTCATTAGTTATAGAGCACAAGAAGTTAACAAAAAATTCTCAACAATACACAAAAATATATATATGAATACCTGTATTGTCGAACCAGCTGCTGTTTCTTGCAAAACCATTTGATCACCTTCCATTTCCTAAAAATAAATCATTTCAATAATTCTTGGTTTTTATCTAATAAGTATAAGCCCTCAGTGTGTAAAATAAAGGTACACCTTTGAAATAGACAGTTTCTCTATCTTCAGGGCATTGGTATCTACAAGCCTTCTGATTGCTTTCAAATTCACCCACCTGTACAAAACAAAAAAATTTACAGGATGAAGCATCGTTGCCTGCTTTATCAAGGGAGTTTATAGGAGTATATAGGTAACTCACAAACTTCTTGTGTCGATAAACTTGAACTTCTCCGTTGACTTCATGAATGATCATGATATTGAAGTAAAAAAAAAAAAAAAGCTGTTCAATAAATGAATATAGCATTGTGCCACGAAACAAAGCTAATCATAATTATCTTACAAACTTTAGGCATCCCAATGTGATTTTAACATTAAAATAAGTGAAGAAAACAATGGGATCCACTCCTCTACCAAATACAAGTCTCAAAAAAGCAAAAGCAGAAAGGAAAACGAAAATCAGAACTCACATCTTTAGGAAGTGTTCGCGCTATTTCTGCAAGCTGCATGGCACATATATTGAATAGAAATTGTTAGCTACCACCAAACACACAAGGTACTGCCGATTGATTTAACAGAACCTCAAGGCCACCAAACAGCCTGATCACTCAATGAATACTTAATATGTTAGAAGAGTCTGTAATTCATGTACCATTTTAGGACTAACCAAATTGTGATCTTCAACAATGGTACATTATAAATGCATCCTCTAGAATTAAATGAGGTAGAAAGCTGTTGTGTCAAAACTGCTGACATTCGAGCCCTTTGCTTAAGTTAATAGAATATGTTATTGGTCAATAAGAATTACAATCAGGATGAGGATTTGACAATTGCAGCCAAAAATAATTTAGATGTGCAAGCTTAGCAGGACATGTATTCAAGATAAACATAATTTAGACGCATCTTGTATTTGCAGCCTGCATACCAATTTATTCCTTGAACATACCAATTACTAAAATTTTAGTACTTTATTTTTTTAAGGAAAAAACAGAAGAAAATGTGTTGAATCTTTTAGCATCTTCATTCATCAAAATTCTTATTATTAATTATCCAAACATACCACAATTCAAAAGTGTCTAAATAAAGAATGAAGCATTATAAAAGAAGTGGAAGTGAAGGTGACACCTCAAACATTCCTTGCCGCTGATTGTCCATTTTACTTTTTGAAAGATATGAAGTGGTTGGTGTCACCTGAAAATCATTAAGAATTAAACACAGATTTTGAGCCAAAACAGCAGTGCTAACAAAATTCATTGTTTGAGTACCTCCATACAGTATTCAATATTGTTTTGGCTCAAATGACTCATGATTCCTGAATCAACACTCAAGGAGCACAAACGGGGAAAAAAATGATTCTTAAGTATAGAAAAAGAAATGACAAAAAGGCATACAGTTAAAGAGCTAAAATAAGACTTGAAGAAATTAAATAATCAAAACTACAAGGACAAAGAGCTAAAAGCAAGACTTTAAAAGAGATAAATAAACAAACTGAAGAGGGTACTTGGATCAACAGCAGCAGCTACATTATCGGAGCTCACCACATGTACGTACTCCTTTCCCTGGAAAATAAGTTCAGAACAGCAGTTATTTGTTCCCTGCTAGCATGCACTCTTATTGCCCATTTCAGATAACTGAATTACATTCTTTTTATATATCATGTAATAAGAAGCAGGGACAACAGCAATGGCAACACATGTACTCAGCCTCAAATTCCTATTTGAGACCTATCCTTGTTTTTTGGGTTAATGTAGCCCATGAACATTTTAAACAAGGATAATTAATATTTGTCACCTGCTAATGTTGCATTTACAACGTGTTTGCAAGCTCATGCATCAATAATGCTATCTTATATGAGCTAACACAAAATGCATCAATAGCCTTTAATGAACATACACCCAAAAAACTTAATGGACAAGAAATAAAAAGATCACAGTTAAAATTGACAACAGAAATTGCAAGAGTTAAACATGAAATAAAGCAAAGCACATGAGCAAGTAGTGTAACATCCTTAAGAATTGTGTACCTGTGATAATAATACATCCAGAGTTCCGCTGCTTTTCATTAGGGAAAGGAAGGCTGCAGCATGATCAGATGGATACCTTCATATAAACCCAAAGAAAAGGAAAAATCAGAGATAGAGAGAGAACAATCATCAGGAAAGTTTTGCCCTATGGCCAAATGAAATTCAAGACAGAATTAACATATTAGAAGCTGAAAAGGTGATATTGTAGCGAAAGTTCTCTGAGGTAGTGTATTTTTCACCAAAGCACTTCCAAGAGTTTTTGATGGAAGAAATAAGACCTTTGGGTCAAATATAACAAAATTTATAAGAGAAACATTATTGAGATTGAACCCAAGATTAGCAAAAAGAATGTCCCAGTTCAGCAGATATAGAATGGTAAATGGATTGATTTGATAAACACTGCACAGTAAACTAGAAATGTCAATATTTTAGGGAAAAAAAATAATCAGGTAAAAGTTGAGGTGCAGCCAATAATTTTTAGGAGAGGAAAGTGTCATAGCTAGTAAAATTAGTCATTTAAATGTGATTCTAGCAAACGTTAAAAGCACTTTGACAAGACAACAGACCTCAGAAACCAATATGAAACTATGAGACAACCACAAACCAGGGAATGAGAAGGAAGAAATGTTTAGGAGCTGAAGTTATGAAAGTGATATAATAGAAGTACAGAAGTGCTCAAGCCAGCTATTAGTAGAAGTTGAAATCTACTAGATTCAAAAAAGCAACAATCATACTGGCTTTCTCAAGATGGATTATCTCTAGTAGTAAAGCATTGTGGGCTATTAAAAACAGCTAGCATTTTTAAGAATAGTTCTAATGCTGCAGCACTTGATACTTGACTTTCTTTGAGCTTTAAGGAACAATTTGGAAAAACTTCAAGGGTTTTTAGAGTTTATACAGGGCACTTAGAACTTCAATATGTTAAAAGAACAAAAGGTAGTGAGAGTCTACAATTCATCTGCACTGCTCTGTCCACTGGAAGATTTCTTTTGAGGATGTTGGCCCTGCATAAATGCAATCATGGTATAGGTGAGCTATAAATTATGCCTTCAACAAATTCTATTGGCATGTATAGTTAAACAAACAAACATGGGTAAAATTGCAAACCTGACTAAGAGGAAGAATATCAACATTTGATGTGGAATATTTCTCCAAAGCCTACATGAAAACTTCAATGAGTAGATTCTGATAGAATATGAGCACAGTTCCAAGAGGAGATGCTAAGGACAAATCACCTTCAGGGAATCATCATGAGTGCTGATAGTGTTCATAAGCACCAAAGGGATATGGCATCCGTATGTCAAATTGAGAGACTGCAGATGTTTAGCAGTGGGATATGTCAGAGAAAAGATAACAAAATAAAACCTATATACAAAAGAAAGACATCTTGCCTGAATTTGATTAACAATCAAGTCAAGAGATGTCAAACCATCACGAATTCCAATTAAAGACCTGCAAAAAAATGAGTACAGCCACATAAATAAAGTACAAAAGATCAAATTATATGATGCACAGAAGATAATGTAGTATGAAATATCTAGGTTTAGGATCCATGCTTACTTGGGGCCATTAAACCCTAGAGCTGTTCCCAAAGTGTCATTGAACTTCACCATGACAATCTTGTCCAAAAGGTTCTTAATTTCTGCAATATCTGCATTCAACTCAGGAAATTATTTTTATACAAGCAAAGAGGGAAAAGGAACAAAGGGACACAACATACTAAATTATTCTTTAACTTCTTAATTTAAACAAGTCACCATGTCAAGTAGAAAACCATTACCATTAGAAGCAGGTGCTAAGTTCTGATAAGGAACAACAAGCACTTCACCAATTAGAGAGCTGATATTGCTCATGTTCTTGCTTTGCACACTTTCTTGAATTTCCTTGCTTCAAAACACAATTTAATGTCATATCAACCAAAGTACCAAACCACACATAAGTAGAACGTAACAAAACCTCAAGTGAAAAGCCAATCACATAGTTCTAAAAATATTAAATTCTAGATGCCACGACCCCAATATCGATTCAAGAAGAACCCAACAGTATATTGAACACATTATACCCTACTCTGCATAGGATTAAAAAACCTTGCACTAATTTGCTTTCTGTACTTCAGATAACTAAGGGATAAAGCTTTGTATGCTCTCTTAGTCCAAGTCTCTAATGAATAGCCAGTTCGACCAATTTCAATAATAAACAAACATTTCTAGATAATCAAATTTCGGACTAATAACCTCAACAACTTGAAAAACATGATATATTAACTCCATCACACACAACCATATGGAAACAAAAAACTAAAAATAAAAACACATTAGCAAACATGATACCAGCATTATATCTTCCATAAGCAAATACCACAACTTACTCTCATCCAAAGATGATATCAATTTTCTCTTATAATGCAAAAAAGCAAGTACTTTATACATGAATCAAAATAGTAAGAACTATATCATAAGAATCTATATTGCACATCCCGAAACAGACAATAAAAGCTAAACTAGAATGACAAATGCAACATCTAGAAGAAGCCCTTCTTTGGTAACAATGTAGAGTCTTGGACTTGGAATCTAAAGGGTGTGTTCGAATCTTAACAGCAACTAGATGCTGAAGGGTAGGACTGCCCTAACTTTTTTCCTTCCAGGACCCATTTCAGTGGACCATAATTTGAGAATAGCCTTCTATCTAGAAATAAAAGATGGCAACAGAAGCACACCATAGCACAACTGAATCTTAAATGACCAGTGTCCCGCTTAACAGATATATGAGAACCTAAAGAATTCTCTGCAGTACACCATCCACAATAGATATCTGCCGAAACTTGAGTACTCATCTGAGTTTATAGCTATTTTCTACATCAGGATGGAAATTAACTTATGAGAAACACAATCATTTGACACTAAAAACAGTAGTCTTAATCAAACCAATAAAAAACATAATCCTTCACATCATAGAGCTTCTATTGCCACAGCAAAAAATCACTCAAGTATAGATTGTTATACCCATTTTCCTGCTTTAGGCTAAATAGCATCACCAGTCCAAGTTTTTCTCTACATATCAATCAGTACATGTACATCATTCACCATCCATAATTGATCCCAACAATATAATTAACTGAATCAAGGATCTTCCTATCTTTTTCAAAACGCAGCATTAGTGATTTCTATTATTCTCTTGCAATGAACATTATTTACACAACACACCTTATAAGGCACTACCCTAAACAGAGGTTAACAAATTAAGTAAATTCTATAGTACCTCGATTCTTTGGTAGAAAGATCTCGCTCTTCTTTACGAATATTTCCTTTTAGTGCTTTCAATTTTTTTTTCTCAAGCAAAAATGTCTTGGTAATTATATTGCAAAACAAGTACACAAACTGAACAGAATCATTAGCAGGCACTGGATACGCAATCTTCTTATAAATCTCCCATGGCATATTTGAATCAACCAAAGCCACAATGGGAACCTGCAATCTATCAGCCTCCAAAATCACCGAGCTCTTCCTCTCCGTATCCAACACCACTACACAATCTGGCGGTTGTATTGGCCCAAAACATACCTTAACAGCACAAATAAAAGAAATACAATCATCAAACAATTAAAAAAAAAAGCTTTAAAAGCAAAAAGAATAGAAGGGACCGTTAAATAATATTAACCCAAAACTTGAAATTTGAAAAAAATAAAAAAAGCAGCTTAACCCTCAAAATCGTTAAAAAAATAAAAACCCCATTAACCCAAAACTTGGATTCAATTAACAAAAAAGAAAAGAAAAAAGAACACTCGTATTCACAATTCAATTAAAGGAAAAGGAGCCAATTGTAAAGAAAGGGCAAACCTTTTTATTTCTTGATCTAAACTTCTTAGGACTATGACTATTAGTCAAGAAACCACCCATTCTCCACATAATGTTATCTCTTGGGCTATAAATCCCCATCTTCTTTGTCATTTGCTCCACTATCTCATCAAACAGAAGATTCGTATTCACAAACATGAACCTTGCGTTCTTATCACGCGCCAAATGAGAAATGAAACTGGCAGCATTCCGGAGACAGATGAGAGTTTTATCGGAGTCGATAATGGAGACTTGATTACGCATTCCATAAGTGTAAATTTTCAAGTGGTGGGCTGCCACTCGCCGCCCTATATGGGCGTTTGTGGTTAGTAGCTTTTGGATTATTATTGAATGGAGCGTCATTTTTAAAAAAAATTGCAGTAGCCTCCTGTGATGGTTGTGGCCGTGGCGGTGGCGGTGTTTAAACGGGAGAGGTGAGTTTCATTTAGAAGGGGGGGTTCAGCGATGGAGTCCAGTGGCGATGGTGAGACTGTAGGGTTTTGTTGTTGGGTTTTTGTTCTGCTTAGGGAAATTTTGAGAAGGAAGAGGGATTTGGTGGGTCGGGTTTGGGTCCAAGTTTAGTTGATGGACTTGGTATTTTTTTAAATTGGCCCCTTTTATTTTTATTTAAAACACCATGAGTTCCATTGTATCCATTATACTAATTAGGGCATTATTATTTTTAATTAATTAACAAAAACTAAATGAAGAAGTGTTTCGGGGAAATTTTTATTTTTTAGTGTTTTTTAAAAATGTTTTTTGCTTGAAAAAATATTGAATTTATATTGTTTTAGTGATTTTTGATAATTTTGATATGTTAATATTAAAAATTAAAAACAAATCTAAAAACATTTTGTTTTTAAATGAAAAGTTATTTTGAAAAGTACCTTACACTGTAATTCTAAACATCTCCAACCTCCACACAAAATACTATATCAAAATAGTGCTTCATTTTTTTTAGTTTTTTTTTAAATTTTATCCTTTAATATTGAGTTTCATAATTTATTTTTATTTTTTTATGAGATTATTCTGATTTCATAACCGAATTTGACGGGTTAATCTAAGCTGACTTGGGATTTTTATTCTTTTTTAATTTTATTATTCAACATTGGCTTGATTCATAATTAAACTTAATGATTTGTTTCAAATTATTTTCCATAAAATTATCATGGTTTCATGATCTAGGTCGCAAGTTTGACGAATTGGTCTAAGTTGATGAGAGTCTTTTTTTTTTGTCCTATTTTTCATTATTTTTTTTAAATTTTATCTTTCAATATTGGATTGATTGAAGAATGAACTTCATGTTTTGATTTGATTTCTATATATTCATCCCAGTTTCTTGACCTAGTTTGCAAGTTTGATAGGTTATTTCAGGTTAACTCGGGTTTTTTTTTTATCCTTTTTTAATAACACAATTTCAATTTCATCTTTTAACATTAAGTTGATTGAAAATTTAGCTTTATAATTTATTTTGATTTGCTTTTATAGAATTATAACAATCTCATAGCGGGTTGATACAAGTCAATCCAATATAATAACATCTCAACACTTAAAAGAAATATCATCTTGAAATTCTTTTGAGTCAAATTATATTTTTATCGGTCATTCGGGTACCCGTTAAGTTAACTGGATCACATCGAGTCAATCTTTATAAGGCTTAATTTTTTCCTACTAGAAAACACTAGATATTTTTATATTTTTTAAAAATTAATCTAGATATTTTTCTACTAGCAAAAGTAATGCATTATTGCTTGCAATTTCACACAAACTAGTACCATTTAACTAATATTTGATTTGATCATATTAGATAATCACAATAAATTAATATAGATATTTTTCTACTGTGAAAATAAAATATAATTGTCAAATTTAGAAATTTAGGGACCAATTTTGATTGAAATTTATCAAATCAAATAATAAAATCAAATTTCAATACCCAATTTAAAATAACTATAGATTTTAGGGACTAAATTAGAAATTGTAAAATTTACTATTATGCATGAATAGTAACCAGTAACTTTGACTGGCCTGGAGACTTTTTTCTTAGCCAGAAATGGTTACCGCGGGATCTTATCTCAAATATTTCGTCGTCTGAAATCCAAGGTACGATTCATTCATAATTTCTCTTGATTGTTGATGAGTTATGGCTGACGAAAAATCTTGGTTTTTTTTCCCTCTCTTCTCGGTTCCCATGCATTCTCTCTTCTCTGTTAATTTCTTTCTCTTTCTGTACTGCAATGTCAACTGAGAGAGGAGAAAAGCTATAAAAAGCAAGTTGACATGCAAATGGCTATAAAAAGCAAGGGCAAAGGCTTTTCTTTTGCAGGAGATTTTGCCCCAGAAACTGCTCATCCTTCCTTTGAATCTGTCTCTCCACTTGTTGAATTTCTAGTACGTACTCAAGAACACGTGAAACTGTAAATTTAAATCAAACAACATGTGATATAATACAATTTAGATCATAAATTAAACCATGATGTCTTTTAAGGAACAAAAGCAAAGCAAACCTCTGTTGGATAATTTAATAAACAACCCTAGTCCTAATAATTGAAAAGGTACCGTAAATGTTTTGGATTGGAAAGATTTGTTCACCAGAGAAGCACTGGAAGAGGAAAATTTTCTTATCTCGTTATTTAAAGAGTTGGAAGGTTGAGGCACCAAGTTTCATGAGTCTGTACTCTGTAGCATACAAATGGTGAAAGAACGTCTGCAATAATGCCATCTAAACTGATATTCGCCCATGTTCCATCGGAGAAGACAGGCAATTACCGATTTGAATCCAAAAACTGAGACCATTTCATCTGCAGCTGGAACTGGACTTTGTTATGTGGTACTGTAACCCTGCAATTGACCTACCAAGCAAATCAAAGTTCCACATGAAATTGTAAAGATACATGATGCACTCGAATCAGATTCATAGGAATGCAAAAAGGAAACTGAAAAATAATAGTTATTTATATGGTAATGAATCTTACATAACACTCATTTGAAAATACAGACATGCTAGCTGAATAGCTGAATACAAAGCCATAAGATGCTCATGATGACATGCAATTCAGTATCAATATGCCTTCGTACATAATTGCTACTAAATATTGGAAAGAAAAAAAAATAAAAATATTTATGATGCTGGAAGGCTTGCCCATAATACAACTGCAGCCATCCTAGTTGTGATTTATACAGTTCCTACCAGAAGCAACTCAAGGCTCAGCCTCCCGAGGAACAGGAGGAGCAGAAGCATCATTTCCCAAAGTAGAACCTTCATGAGAACTGGATTGAGCGGAACCTTCATTGGCTTCTTTTAACCCTTTCAGTCTCCCCAGCAGAAGCCCCCCAGCAGAAACATGGGAACTTGCTTCGCTAGATCCTTCCGTTGAACCTTTTTGCCCTCTCTTTTTCTTCACCTTTTGAGCCCAACCAACAAGGCCTGCTTGCACATGCTCCTCAAATATTGATTTCTTGAAAGTACTTCCCATCTTTTCAGGAAAAAAAAAAGTCAAGCTGAAAAGTTTCACAAGCAAAGGCACAGTTACATTTAAACACATTGTTACCCACCTGTGAGACAATGGCATAAAGGGGAAGAGTGCTGTAGCTACAGAGTACCTGAATAAACACCCTGAATTGAACAATGGTGTATATTGATTAGCAGGGAGAGTTATTCAACCAAAGTAGTACAGGATTTCAGAGGAGAAAAGGTCAGCAGTTTCTACCCTATAATTAGCCGTGGAACGATATATTTGATTTGTCCCATTATGCAGGAATCAAAACCATATTGAACCTGTGGATGGATGTAGCATACTGTTATTGATATTATCAATTCCATCTCAATGAATCCATGATGAAAACACACCACAAAAGATCAGCTTACCCAGATCCAAAAGAAAAATGCAATTTCAAAAGCATTTTGGAAGAGGATGAAATGGATCAATAAGTGGACAAAGCCAGGCCTGTGGAACCAAAAGTGATTATCTGATGGTTGAACTACTAGTTCCCCTTCTATGGCTACATGT
Organism: Populus nigra; assembly: GCF_951802175.1. Lineage (NCBI taxonomy): Eukaryota > Viridiplantae > Streptophyta > Magnoliopsida > Malpighiales > Salicaceae > Populus > Populus nigra. The sequence continues at coordinate 5,810,457 of NC_084863.1, read as the reverse complement.
TTCTCGGCAACCTCGTATGCCAACTGGTTAATTACATGCTCCAGCTTAGTGCCAACAGCGAGAAGAAGCTGAAAAACAATTGCTTACATGAATCTTGGAATAGGAGTAACAAGACGTAGGAAAGTGGAAAAATAACCCACACCAAGGTAATTGCAGTTTCTTATAGAAAGCCAATGAGCTAGCTCAATCAACAGGTGATCAACTTACAAGACTCGAGTTCAAGTCTCCTATGAATCCAAACTGTTTCTCATTGCAAGCCAAGTTTGCATAAACATGCCCATGCTATGCATTCATATGAAAAACTGATTACAAGAAAATACAAAAGTGCAAGGGTGCATAAATGCAAGAAATAGTTCATATACATTATATTAAAAATTAACCATACCACTATGATGACTATTTCTATGTGGATGATAGTCATTTGAAGTCTCATTTGGGTTAACTCACACTATTAATCTGACACCAAGAAGTAGCCAGGGGTTTGGTGCTCATGGAGATCTAAAATTGTTTGTGGATTCATCTACATCTCTAAATGTTGAAGGGTATGATTAACGGTTTCCACTTTGAGGAAACTCCATGCATCAACCACTGTGCTATCTAAAGATCCAAACTAGTCTTAGTTAATTGTCAATAAGAAAGGTAACAACTTTTGACAAAAAAAATCTGATAGTAAAAAAAGATGCTGTCCCTGATTCAACCACAATACAATGTCCTCCATGTTCCATTAAAGCAATAACTTGTAGTATAGAAGTAATCACAAAAGACATCTAAATTAGTTTATCTTCTTTTGTAACAATACCCCATCTCTTAAGGATTGCATTCAAGATGGAAATCAATGATGATCAAACTAGAAAAATGCTGCTGTTTCATGTGAGTGACTGAATTTATGGTAGAAGACATAGGCAGGAAGCATTAACAAAAAAACCACACTCCAATTGGAACTCAACAAACTGGACACTCGTCTAAATAATGTCAACCTTTTAGAAAATTGGGGTAGGCAGAAGCAGGTCATGTTTCAAAAACTATTGTCAATGTAACTCTCTAAAACAAAAACTATAACATTAATGACTTGGATTCAGGAATTAGAATTCTTGTATATAGACTCAAGCATGTTTATGACTTTGTATGTAAGTGATGAAAGTTTGGAAGAACTAGGGCATTGCATGTTCATTGCAAGAAGAGAGAGAGAATATTTTCTAAGCATGTTTCTGCATTTTTCCTCTAATCAATCTCCCTCCAGAACATCACAACATTTTGTGATTCAAGTGTTTCGTGAATCAGTGTGATCTTTTTTAGGGTAGCTGAAACAATAAAGTACATTAAAACACCACAAAAATTCTTAGGAGAGGACAAAGAAAGATGGCACATGTAAATTGGTAGAAATAGAATTAAAGAGTACAAGTCTACTCACAATTAAAGGAATGAATGCTATCCAGAAATATGTGTGCCAACCTGCATGAGAAAAAAGAGAAAAATCACATCTAACAGATATATCCCAAAATGAGCAGAGACAACAAAAACCATATGCAACAGTTATCAGATTTCAATTTTTCCTTTGTGTTAGGAAATCTATTTATGGCCTTAGGAATGCAGTCTAGAATTACAGGATTCATGCTACAAAACTCTGGTATTCTTCCAAAAACAGTAACTTTGGGAATTTAGAAACCTTGTTTTCAATAAATTAACTTCTTTGACCCTTACAGGGTAAAAAAGACATCGTGACTACTTAGTACATGTATAAACTTGCCTTGTTGAACCAACCTTCTAAGTTAAATATTTTATAAATTGATGACTATCACCACCTTACTAGCTATTGCCAGCAGAAATAGCGATAGATGATCCACATCAAGCAGGAGAACAATAAACGGGGACAAATCGCCATAGTCCAATTTCAAAAAACAAAGTATATGACTATTAATTCAATCCAATGGGCAGTAGGTGCATATAAATCAGTGATCCGGAATAAGAAAGCGTGGAACAGACTTATAGTATACTCTCAGGGAAATAATAATGAGGATAGATCAAAGAAATTTAACAAATGAGTACAGAATATGTTGGTTGGTAGTTTAACAATTCAAAAGAAAAAAACTCAACATGAACACCAAAAAGGTATGATTAAATTTTGCTTCGAAGAACCTAGATTGATTTTCTGTAGTGAGAACGCAAGTGTAAAATTAAAACAGGAGAGATGCAACAACACTCGACAATTGGCACAAATATCAAGTAATATGGTCTACAAATTAATCAGTGGAGGAAGAGCATACCATTGATATTCAGCAATAAGAAGATGACCACGAAAACCCAAAGATACCAACTGCAGCCATAGAATTGAGTGAATAAATGAGCAAATAAATATAAGAAATGTAATTAGACTAAGAGTATGCAAAACAAGCAATATGAGTGTCTAGCCTTAAAAAGGTATTCTTGGACATCACTTGCCTTATACCAACAACTGTCTTAAAGTCATCTTCGAGGGAACGCACCATGTATCTGTGAAAATTAAACTTTGGGTTTCCTCTGGTATGTGTCTGCAGAACAACCAACAAATACACAGAGAAACAAGTAATAAAATGCAACATAGGACGATGCAAGCTAATGATTGTAAGACAAATCTGACCTTGCATAAAATACTTTACCATGATAAATCCTAGCCGTAAAGTTATGTAATCTGACTTGGTCACAGACGCATAGAATTGCTTGAAAAAGGAATGCTGAAGAGGAACAAAAATGAGAGGAAAAAAAAAATCAAGATCAGGACATGGTTCCTTGAGTTGCCAAAAAGATACTGCTAGTTGTTCTCCTCAAATCATTTTTAGTGGTTAAAATTAAAATTATTTCCTCAGGAGGAACGTGCTTTATTTTGTTATTGATATCACAATAATGAAAAAAGGAATGATGATTAGATTTTTGGTTAAATGTCAAAGTAAGGAAGAGCTACATATTTTTTTTTTGAGAGGATATGAAAATGATAAGATCTGCAGATGATGATTGCAGCATAATCATGTAGCCAAATGACCTGCAAAATGACTTGTCTGACCAGGCAACTTTATTTGATGGCCCCAACCCGCACAAATTAAACCCGCACAAATTAGACTACCCTGAGTCCAACTTTGTTTTAGGATTCATTTCAAGTTCCAACTCAATTTTTGAATTTCCTTTTCTGGAGAATATTCTTATCTGGTGTGGATAACTTTGTTTTAGGATTCATTTCAAGTTCCAACTCAATTTTTGAATTTCCTTTTCTGGAGAATATTCTTATCTGGTGTGGATTGTCTATGTGTATTACGGGATTTCCTTACGAGTATACCTTGTACAACAAGGTTTTGGATTTGGGCTACCTCTATAAAGTAAGGGTAGAATTATTACCCAGATGACTTACCCTATAGAGAATATATATCTTGTTTTGAAATGCTTTCCATAATTATTGCCCAGTTTGGCATAACTTTCTGAAAATGAATAAACATGTCAATCCACTCCAAACTCCAAGCCGAGGCAAAGAGGTTCTTAAACCATATGATGTGATGCCTCTTAAATGTCCATGGATCCCAGTGAAAGACACGGAGACCGTTTGCAACCGCGTTCCCTCAAATTTCAAAAAAAGTTTTTGCTAAAAATTATTATTTTTTTATGTTTTCAGATCGTTTTGATATGCTAATCTCAAAAATGATTTTTAAAAAATAAAAAAACATTATTTTGATGCATTTCTAAGCGAAAAACATTTTGAACCGCAACCGCTACCACAATCCCAAACAGGCCCATATGCTGAAGAAAGCAGGATAAAATAAAAGGGGGGAAAACAGACTTACCAGCCATACTCGTAGGGCTGAATTTTTACCAATTCCCAAAAAATGCTCCTTGATAAAAGTATGTTGTTGGACATGGGTGAACTTTTTTTTCAAAACTGCAAGATCAAAGCTCACATATTAGAAGCAATGAGGAAAACTAACTACTAAAATGGTTTTCTAAGAAATTGGGAAAGGGAAACTGATTGTGTAAGCCATTTTTCCCCCTCATCCACTGGGCATGAAGTTAATCTGGAATAAGGCATTGATCAATCAACTTGCGCTCTTACTTCCAGTGACAGAACTAAAAGTTTGTGAGCAACAACGTTTTCAAGGTATCCAGAAAAATGAATGATAGATGCAGCTGCTAATTATAACGCAAATCAAAGACAAGGGTGCACAAAAATTTGCCAGATATTTTTACCTTGTTCTGGATCACAGCGATTGTCTGCAATTTCATTCTCCCAGTGTTTCCATTGACGAATCTAGATCATGGCAATTGATCACAAATGAATCATAAAACATTGAGAAAGAAAAATGAAGTACCCTGACCACCTTAAAATTTAAACAAAAACTGAAGAATCGTATTAGGTACTCACCCTTGCACCTCCAAAAAGAATGGTGAGAACACAGAAAGTTACATGGACAATGGCCAGGACAAAGATGAAGATATGTAGATGGTGTATGGCTTCCAAAGATAACAGCGGTACCTTGCCCTGAAGAAAGGAAATAAAAGAGAAAAATGATGTGGGAAATCATTGTGATTTATCAGCACAGATGCAGAAACCTAGAGTGTCAAGAAAACATGAATTGCAAAAACAAATGCATAGGATTAGACTATATCACTGTGCCACAGCGCAATCTGAAAGAAGAAACTATAAAACTGTTCTTCTTTTCCCTCCTTACATTCTTGCTTCACCTTTTATTTAAACAATTTAGTTGTTGTACTAGATTACAGAATAAGGAGTTCAATAAGACCATATTATACACATATAATTGGAACAAGAAAGTCAATCAGGAAGCAAGGAAAAAATAAACAAATTTTACCACCATTATCTTAACTTGGAATACACCTCGTTGAAAATTGATTTTTAAGAAATGAAAAACACATCACTAAAAACTCATGTCATCTTTAATCGTATGTATAGCTCAAGAGCAGTTAATATTGGCATTTGTTTTACCACTAGCATTTAAGAATGGTGATAAATAGAATGAAAAGACAAAAACAATGATTATAATCCAATTCTTTTTATAAAATTTATGAAAACTGATGTTATATAAAATTGAAATTCACGTGGTTATAGCTAAGCAGATTAGTTCAAGAATATAGCAGAAAATGGTTAATCATGTACTGAAAATAAAATGAATCTCGCTAACATAGAATTCCCTTTCAACAAACATTGATATTGAAGAACTCTTGCTGTTCTTAATTAATCCCAAGTGTGTATCAACAAAATTGGAGATAAAACTAAATCTGATTCTAATGACACAGTGGCAGCCAAGGGAACAAGAGTATCCAGTCAAAACAGAAAAGATTGTAACTGATATTTTGTTACAATTGTGATAATGTTTTTGATTTTTGAATAGCTTATGTATAGGAGGAAGTTATGGAGAGTTTGTATTTAAAAACAATACATAACATACTTCATATGTATCTCTAAAAATAATCAAACTTCTTTACTCTTCAAACCTCTCTTCCAGTTAACGTTTACATGGTATCAATGCCCCTGACTCATGTCTAAACTGATCCTCTTCAAGATGCCTGCCTCCCCAAATTCTTAAACCTCAAATGTAACCGAAACCAACCGTCCCACCTTCAACCCATCTTCCCATATCAACCTTACCAAACTCACACATTTAAATTACCCAACATGGAAAGCCACTATGTTACCCTACCTCAAAGGCCAGAAAGCTTACGGATATATTGATGGCACCATTCAGCAACCCGCAAAAACCATCACTGCCCGTGATGGCTCTACAATCCCCAACCCATTATATGATATATGGGAAACCCGGGATAACCTTATTCTTAGCTGCATAAATTCTTCTCTTTCTGATGAAGTACTTACCCAAGTTGCTCATTACAACATCTCTGCTGAAGTTTGGATGGCTCTAAGCTTTACTTTTGCATCACAATCACGTGTTAAAGCAGTAAATGTTCACTCAGAACTCTCTACCCTACAGAAAGGTAATCAATCTGCAATTGATTACTTCATGACAATCAAACATCTCACGAATAAATTGGCCATAACTAGTCAAGCTCTTAAATGTGATGAAATTATAACATATTTGCTTGTTGGGCTTGGTCCAGAACATGACTCTCTTGTCTCCATGATATCTCACCAAGATAATTCTCCGACCTTAGAAGAGCTTTATTCCATGCTTTTGACATGTGAAGCTTGCATTCAGCATAACAACAAACCTTTATCCTTGCCCATGGCTTCGGCCAATGTTGCCACCCAACAACAACATTTTTTGGGAGGCCGAGGTCATGGCACCTTATCAGCTCCTCGAGGCAAGGGGCATTATCCATTCAATGGAAACCATAGAGGTGGCCGCAACAACACTAGTGTATCGTGTCAATTGTGTGACAAACTTGGTCACATGGCGGAAGTGCTTTGATCCAAACTTCCAAACACCACCACCTCACCCAAATCCTCAAGCAAACCTAGCCTCCAAGCAATCTTAGCCGCATTCAACTGAACAAGAGTGGCATCCCGACACAAGAGCAATGCATCATTTAACCAACAACATAAGTAATCTGAATATCTGAAGTGATGATTTTCCTGGCAATGATCAAATTCACATTGGTGATGGTATTGGTTTGAAAATAACTCATGTTGGAACTGCCTCTTTATCTAACTCATCTTCATCTTTTATTCTTGATAAAATTCTTGTCGTACAACAAATTACAAAAAATCTTCTCCCTATTAAAAAATTTGCTTAAAATAACGATGTTTATTTTAAGTTTCATAGTTTTGTTTTTCTACTTGAGGATTACTCAAGGAACGTCCTACATAAAGGCTCTAGGTCTTTATTGCTTCTCTCCATCCCTTCAACGATGATCTGCCTTTGTTGGTGCTCGCATCTCTATTAAAAACTATCATCGTCGTTTTGGCCATGCCTCTTATGGTATTGTTTGACATGTGCTTAGCAATAATAATTTACCCATTGGTTCCAACAGGAGACAAAATATTTTTCTTGTGTGCAATGGCTAAAAGCCACAATTTCCCATTTTCTGCTTCAATTCCTTCTGTTTTAAGACCTCTTGAATTAATTTATTTTGAAGTCTAGGAGCTCAGCTCGGTTATTTCTAATTATGGATCTTGTTATTATGTTTGTTTTTTTGGATGCCTTTACTAAATTTATTTAGCTATTTCCATTGAAATTGAAATATGAAGTTGAAATTATTTTTATTCAATTTCAAAAATATGTTGAAAGGCACTTTGATTTACAAATTAAGGCCATTCAAACCGATTGGAAGGGGTGAGTATAGACGTTTAAATACATATTTCAAAACATGTAGAATTCAACATCATTTAGCCTGTCCGCATGAACAAATGGATTCTGTTGAACGTTAGCATCGTCAAATTGTTGACATAGGCTTAGCTTTACTAACCCACTCAAATTTGCCCAAGCCTTATTGGGAAGATGCTTTTCTAATTGCCACTTATATTATTAATCGTCTTCCTCCCAAAGCACTCAACAACAAATCACCTCTGTTTCCATACCGAAAAGAGTCCTCCACATCTAATCTTCCCATACTAGAAATGTTTTACTCACCTCCCTCCTTATGTCAACCGAATACTCAAACTAACCATGCAGGTCCAAATCAGTGTTCCACTGACCAGCAGCCAAGTGAACAAGTCACTTCACAAAATCAAGTAACTTTGGATATTCAATCTACTTTGGCATTCTCAGGTGTTGCTCGTGTACCAAAAAGGAATCTCACTCAAAATTCAATTGATGTGATGGAACTACCTCACCAACCAAATCCTCCACATTCCCAAGTTAATCAAATGCCACGCTGCATGCTTACCCACTCACAAACACAATCTCTCAAGCAAAAAGCTCCTTACATTGGTATAACCCGTTAACCACTCCCTCAATGTTTCTTCACTAATCATGTCTCATCTCTTACAAAACCTACTTGTTTCTCCGAAGTTTCTAAACATCACTACTGGCGTCAAGCTATGGACATCAAGTTTAATGCTCTTGTAAAAAATGGTACCTAGGATCTTGTACCTCCTACACTTACAATATTAATCTTGTTGGAAATAAGTGGGTGTTCTAAATTAAACGACAAGCAGATGACAGTGTTGAGCATTTTAAAGCGCGACTAGTGGCAAAAGGTTATCATCAACAACCAGGTGTGGACTTCACAAAGGCCTTTAGTCTTGTGGTTAAGGCAGGAACTATACACGGCAATGGAGCATTCGACAGATTGGTATCCAACATGTATTTCTACATGGCTAACTGCAGGAAACAATGTATATGCAACAACCTTAATGGTATGTTCACCTTGATTTTCCTACTCATGTGTGCCACTTAAAGAAGAGCTTATATGGTCTTAAACGGGCTCCACGAGCCTGGTTTTCTACATTGACTGCAACGTTACAGCAAATGGGATTCATTGGTTCAAAGGAAAATACCTCCTTATTCACACTTCATCACAATGACTTCTCTAATTTCATCCTAATATATGTTGATGATATAATCATCACTGGGTCCTCTTAAGATGAAACTGAAAAATTTATTAGCAACTTGGAGATATCTTTCCCAAGAAAGACTTAGGCAATCTATCCTATTTTCTTGGTGTAAAGGCTTTGTTCGATGATCATGATCTTTTTCTAACACAAAAGATATGCGACTGGCCTGTTACAACGAGTTAACATGCATGAAGCAAAGCCATGTTCAACTCTAATGAGTACCACATACAGGTCATGATTTTTCTGACCGACAACTTTATAGAAGCACAGTTGGTGCATTACATTACTTGTGCTTCACTCGTCTAGATATTGCTTTCACAGTTCACTGTGTTAGCAAATTCATGCATCAACCCAAAGACACTCATTGGCAAGCTGTCAAATGAATCCTTCGGTATCTAAAACATACAATGGGCTATAAACTTCATTTACAAAGTACATTAGATCATTCTCTTCAAGCATATAGTGATGCTGATTGGGCTGACGACAAAGATGACAAATGTAGTATTGGCATACAGCATTTTTCAAAGATCCAATCTTATCAGTTGGAGCTGCGAACAACAACAAACTGTTGTCCGAAGCAAGACTGAATCTGAATATAAATCCCTTTTCAACACAGCAGCAAAGTTACATTGATACTTCATGATATGCAGCTTCCCCTGATGACAAGTCCAAAATTATGGTGTGATAATATTGGTGCTACCTATTTGTCCTCTAATCCAATCTTTCATGTCAGAACTAAACATATTGAAATACACTTTCATTATGTTCGGGATCAAGTCTTAGCTAAAAAGCTTCAAGACTCCTTTCTCTCCACTACAAATCAGCTTGCTGATTTATTAACAAAACCACTGTCCTCTGTCCGTTTTCATCTCCTGAGAGCCAACCTTCATGTCCAAGATCTGCCCATTCGGTTGAGGGGGCGTATTGGAGATAAAACTGAATCTGATTCTAATGACACAGTGGCAGCCAAGGGAACAATAGTATCTAGTCGAAACAGAAAAGATTGTAACTGATATTTTGTTACGATTGTGATAATGTTTTTGATTTTTGAATAGCTTATGTATAGGAGGAAGTTATGGAGAGTTTGTATTTAAAAACCATAAATGCATACTTCATATGTATCTCTAAAAATAATAGAACTTCTTTAACTCTTCAAACCTCTCCTCCAGTTAACGTTTACAAAGAACAACAACAATAATAGTTGAGAAAATAAATAAATGTTACCTTTTTGGCACAATAACCAAGATTGGCTTCTGATGCTTCAGCCAGAAGACGCCTAACAGTGCCAGAAATGGTACCAGGAAAGAAGCTTTGAAAATGTTTAGGTGTAGTTGTAGAATTGGACCCAAGTCCTTCTTCCTTTTGCTTTTCACTAAGCCTACAAGGAAGCAAGTCGTTAACCACATTCTCTCGCACACATGTTTTAGCTATGCTGTTCTGGGAAACTGTCAGCAATAGAGATATGAAACCCAAAAGCATCAACTCTGTCAACAACAAAAAAGAAGAAAAACTCCATCAAAACACACAGGTAAACTGTTAATGATGTTTGTCTGTGCAAAACATAAACACATAACTGTCAGAAAGACAACATTAAAAGGACAGATTCGTTTGTCAGACAGTAAAATGCAAAGAGTCTCTTTTTTCCATTATTTTACCAAGATCATTTTAATCATTAAAAGAAAAAAGAACAGAAAAGGACCGACTCTCCAATTCCCCAGAAAATCCTAGTACTCAGACTTGGGGAAAAGGTGAGAAATTTAGGGTCATTCCCATATAATTAAGCGAATACGATGCAACAACGCAAAAGGGTAGAGACACGAAAGCTAAATATGAATGCATGGATAGAGAAAAAGAGACCTTCTTTAACTTTTTGAAGGGCTTCATAGAGGGGTTTCTGGTTCTTCCTCCTGAGAAAAATCCCACAATAATGAAGAAGTCTTTCAACAGCAAGAGAAAGGGCGACTATGACAGTGCACAAAGCCGCCACCACCCATGTGGGTGTGTACTCAAGCGTCTCTCCTTCGCTCTCACCACTCATCTCCCACTCACTCACTCTCTCTATAACCACTATCGGAGTTTTGTTCAATCCCAGGGAGGCAGGCTAAAAGACAAATAACTAGCACGAAGCTGTTTCAAATAGTGTAGTTCTATATTTATAATAATAAAGTTAAAAAAATCTTATCAGTTCGAAGTAGATACTTTTATGTATCTCTGTATGTAAGTCACTGACGGAGATGGAGACAGTTGTCATGACTCATGTGGTCTGTGTGGTGTGAATTTTGGAGAGAAAGATATTTAGAACACAGTAATTTTCATGGTGGGAAGTTTGAGAGTTTAAGTATGTTTTATTTAAAAATATATTGAATTATTATTTTTTATTTTTTAAAAAATTATTTTTAATATTAAAAATACAAAAATACAAAAAAAATATTAATTTTAAATAAAAAACTTTTAAGGATCTCTGCTGTGTCATAAGTGTTGGTGCGTAGAAATCTTTTTTTAATATGAAAGTATTTTTAAATCAAATTATCTATTAATTGAAATTAAGTTTTTCTAAATGATTTTAAAGATGCATTTTTATTAGATTTTGGTTATTATCTTTTAATAGAAAAAATAAAGATATGAAGATAAAAATATATTTAGTTAAAGAGATATAAATATAAATTTAAAATAAATATGTTTTTGAAATAGTTTTAAAGTGGATTTTCTATATCAAAAAAATACAATGAAATGCTCTAAATAATTTTTTTATCTTTAAATAGTCAAAACTAATAATATTCTTATTCTTAAAACAATTATTAAATTATATTGAATTTTGGTACTACAATCGAACATATTATTATTAAATGTTAAAGTCAAAAAACTTATTTAAGAGAATTGATAATTTGTTTATGCTTGAGTAATTTAATTTTATTTGTGATAAGAATATAAATATTTAAAATTTGGGATGCTTCTCTTTTTCTATCCCGAAACTTCCCATTAATTGATTTGTGAATTGAAGGAAGAAGCCCAATCAGTGTAGCTACGTGGTTTCCAGCGCCTCGCTGAGACTGCTTCACGAGACTGCTAAAAACACTAACTTGACTTGCCCCAGCTTGACGTGTTCAGTTGTTAGTGGACAGCGCTTCTCCTCGTCCCCTTTCTGCATTCGCATGACCTAAACTTCTGGTATGCTTATCGCCCTGAAGGATAAAACCCTTACCTCTTGACTTCAGTAAAAAAAAATATTTGATATTATGGTAATTTTTTTTTCCCGACCACAAAGAGAAAATCATTTGATTAGGATGTTTGAGAATATAATTATGATTGTTTTTTATATAGAAATATATTAAAATAATATTATTTTTAAAAAAATTATTTTTGATGTGAGTACATCAAAATAATCTGAAAATACAAAAAAAATAATTTCAAGCAAAATAAAAAAAAATAAAAATTTCATATTTCTTCAAAAATGTTTTTGAAATACAAAAATAAACAAGCACAACTTTTTCTTTTTATATTGGACATTATATATAATTGCATTTCGAACTTCAGTTTTGTAAAAACAAAAATAACAAGTACATCAAAATAATTTGAAAATATAAAAAAATTAATTTAAAGCAAAATAAAAAAAATAAAAATTTCATATTTCTTCAAAAATATTTTTAAAATACAAAAATAAACAAGCACAACTTTTTCTTTTTATATTGGACATTATATATAATTGCATTTCAAACTTCAGTTTTGTAAAAACAAAAATAACTTGCCTTTTATTCCTAGAAACCTACTCTTTATTTATTTTACATATAAAAATTCATCTCACACCAACTTTAACAAAAAAAACATATTTTTTATATCTAATTTTTAAAATTACAATTAAAAATATTTTTTTAAAATCTAATTTTCAAAGCAATAATAACAAAGGCTATCAAAACGTCAAACACATGCTAAAGTGAAATTCAAAAATCTTGGTGACAAGTAGAGGTGTTTAAAAAAAACTGAAAAAATTAAACTGTTAAAAAAATTGATTAAAATTTTAAAAAAACTGACCGGTTTAGTTCTGTTTTATTTTATAAGCCTGGAATTAAAAAAATCGAACTGAACCGAACCCGAAAAAACTAAGCCAAAACCGAACCAAACCGAAAAAATCAAGCCAAAACCGAGCCAAACCCAAGCCAAACTTAAAAACCGAGCCAAACCAGAAAAAACCAAGGCAAACCGGTTTGAACCGGTTTTTATTCTAAAAAACCAAACCGAACCGAAACCTGTTGGTTTGAACCGGTTCGGTTTTGGGTTTTTTTAAAAAATTTAATTTGATTAATTTTTTAAAAAAAATCAAATTGAACCGAAAATAAACACCTATAATGGCAATTACTAGGATCCATTATAAGAACAAGCAGTCTTGTTGGTATAGATCTAATTTGAAAAAAATAATCAAGCGAGAAAGGACAGTGGCAATGAATTTAAAATTTGAACGCCTCATTAATACATTCATTTTTTTTTCTAAAAATAATTAAAAATTAAATTTAAAACTTGGACGTGTAACATGTGTTGATCATATCTTCTTCTTTTTTTAATAAAAAAGAAAAGGTCTTTATTATTTTAATCAAAATTTAGCATTTCCCCATAAATGTAATGCCAAATTATTAATTATTATTATTATTATTATTATATAGAGTGTTTGTATCCTGAAATTAAAGACAAATTATTAATCTCTTTTAGTCACGGGTAGTGAAAGAATGTTTTAATAATAATTGGAGGTAGGTGAAAGGTCGGGTCCCAAATGATTTGGTTTTGGCCGAAAGCTCAAAAGACAGATAGTCAGAGAAATGAAAAATCAGTGTGTATCTATCTCATAATCTCCGCAAACCATCAAAAGATTAAATAATTTATTTAATAATACAAGTGATCTTGTAAAAAATATTTTAAAATATTCTTTTATACCAGCTTATAAAAAAATAATTTAATACTTTTTATATAAAAAATATTTTAAAAAACAAGTTAAATCACAAGTAGAATAAGAACATTTAGACACGGTTACCGCGTTCTTTAAAAATTTAATTTTTCTGTTATGTTTTGCATTGTTTTGATGCGCTGATCTTAAAATTAATTTTTTTAAAAATAAAAAAAAATCATTTTGATATATTTCAGTATAAAAAACACTTTAAAAAATAACCAAAATTATATTTTCAAACATGCTTTTAGATGCCACCACTAAAAGCTATCTGGCACGTTAAAATGGCAAGATAAATAAAAGAAAATGTGATTATTTTTATGTTCACAATAATTTCTGACCTCGTAGCATTTACTGTATGATCATACAGGGAAATATTGTGTATTATTGCTTGCAAAATAATTTAAATCTGGGCACAAAAATGAGATTGGGGTAAAAAAAAAAGGAGTTTTTCTTTTTTAATGCACTGTTTATGCTGCTCCTTTTTAACTCTCTTTTTTTTTTTTGTGTGTGTAAAACGTTGTGCAAAATTCATTTTTAGTTCCTTTTGTTGGATACTTTTTTTGTATCTGTCCCTTTAGTTTTATCATAACCTAACCTTGTAGGCCCACTTGTGTGAGCTTTTTCTTTGAATGAGTTAACCGCGTCGAGCCACCCAGGCCCAGATACTTGACTTTTTTTAACTTTATTTATTTAACTTTATTTTAATTAATTAAAATAGTTTAATTAAAGATATATACGGAATGTCTCACCTAACATTTTTTCAATTTTAATTAAAATAAATTATATATGTGTGATATTTTTAATAAAATATCTTTCATTTCTTCTAATATTAGCATGCATTGTTTTTGTTCAACCCTACATATTTGTTTTTCTTAAATTTTATTTAATCGTGTCTATTTTTATTAGGGATAATCATTTTCGATTCGATTTAGTTTTTATTAAAAAAATCAAACTGAATTTTTTTTTATTTAAAAAAATCAAAACCAAACCGAAACCGGTTCAAACTAACCAGTTTCGGTTCGGTTTTTTAGGAGAAAACCCGGTTCAAACCGGTTGGCTCGGTTTTTTCAATTTAGCTCGGTTTTGGCTTGTTTTTTTTCCGATTTGGCTTGGTTTTTCGGTTTGGTTAGGTTTTTTGCTCTGTTTGAGTTCAGTTCGGTTCTGTTCGGTTTTTTCAATTTCAGGCTTATAAAACTAAACCAAACCTGTCGGTTTTTTCAAAATTTTAATCGGTTTAATCAGGTTTTTTTCATGATTCAGTTTTTTCAGTTATTATTTTTCCAGTTTTCTCGATTTAATCGGTTTTTCAGTTTTTTTTTGCCCACCTCTAATTTTTATTATCTTTTAGTTCAATAAGTTATTAAACTCAATCAGCTTCATGGAATATATTGGGAGGTTATATATCTTAATTTATATTTTTAAATTTATTTTTAATTAGTATTAACAATTATTTTTAATATTTATTAATACTTATAATTTTCAATTATCTGTTTTCAATTTACAATTAAATTTCCTTTTTAATGCATAAACACTCATTGTAAACACCTGTAATTCAAAAGTAAGTAATTTATGGATAAAACTAAAGCTTGAGCTAAATGCATTATATTCCTTGCAGAAAAAGAGACCGATAATTAATTATAGGTCCAAATTTGAGCTAACAAAAACAGAGCATCTTTTTTTGCTTTTTTGCTTTTTTTTTGGTCTGATCTGGCAAATATTCTTAGGTGATGTGATGTCCAACCTGGCATCACACCACCTATGAATGGTGGCGTGGTGGTGGGCCAGAGAGGTCCCGTGTGGTTGACTTGTCCGCATGAGAGCTCTTATATCAATAATTACCACGTGCAGTTGTCAAGTCCTTCACCGTAGGATGGCAAGATGATGAGTTGTAATTTTACTGCACGCAGCTATTGAAAGTAATTATGATAAGGGTGGGCCCCTCCTTTAAATTATTGATATTCATAAGGTGACAAACAATTCATAAAAAATAAATAAATAATGTGATTATATTAGTTATATAAATTTAAAGTTATTCACATTTGGCTGAAATGTTGGTTAATTGTATAGAGGTACAAGTATTTTTTAAAGAAGTGAGAAAGATCTGAGATAATGGTGATTTACTTGTCTAAATCCAATCAGATGGATTGGTTTAATAACATAATAAAAAAAATAGATAGTTAATAAAATGCTTTTTTAATAATAATTAATTATAAAAAATAAGTTCATAATATCATATTCCAAAGGAAAAAAATTAAAAACTCATTTTTGCTTTATTTTTGACACGATTCCACCACTATAAAAACTCATTAAAAGAGTTTTATCACCTTAATAAAGGTTGATACTAAAATAGGTCATACAAACCGCTAGAGCAGTAATATGAAAAACAAGCCAAATAAAATATCATGAAGTAAATATCTCATATTTATATTAAATCAATTAATTAAATTAATTTTTAAAAAAATTCTCTTTGAAAAACTAAATTTAACAAAGAATGACAATATAAAACACTTGAAATAACTCGAGTCATTTTCAAAATTAGTAAAAAATTATACAGAAGGCAAAAAAAAAATAACAAAGCTTAATCTTCAATAAAATAAATGTTGAATGATGAAATTGAAAAATTATAAGCTTAAAAAAGGGAAAAAAATAAAAGTAACCCCTAGTGAATCTCTTAAACTCGCAACTCGTGAAATCTTAGACTCGAGTTCAACCAAGAAGGTCATTTCCCAACTAATTTAATGTTGAAGTTTTGAATAAAAAAATTAATTCTAAAAAAGTTGTCAAAGTAATATAAATAGCAATTAAAAGAAAAGGAACCAAATTTGATATAAAAGTAAAATAAAATTAAATGCTGAGAGATAAAATAAAAAAAATAAATTCAATTAAGAAAAGGAACTAAAATAGAACAAAAGGCAATCAAAAGAATATGCATCAAATTTGTTATATAAAAAATTTATAGGATGAAATTGAAACAAAATTCTAATTGTATAAATATTCTCATATAATATAAAAGGTAATAATAAGAACATGAACTTAACCTGAAGGAAAAATAATTAAAGGGTTGCTTTTAAATTTTGGAGGGCCAAACGTGGAAACTTAGGAGAAATGAAAAAAACAAAGGAAAAAAAGGTTGTAGGTGCAAATCCAGAGCCTCGTTGGCAACATGCATCGTCCAAGGATGGGGGTTCCGTCAAATTGATTTGATCTCCACCCTAGAAACCCGTGTTTAATTGCCAAGTGGCATCGCAAGAGCCATCTAAATAGTGTATACGAAACCATGCATGCAACGTACACATCAACCACATTTTCTTAATAATATTTGTTATCCATTAAAATACTAATTTTCCTCTCAATCTTTGTAAAGATAACAAAAAACCAAGGGGTAAAAGATGAAAAAATCCATGAACAAAAGTAGTGGAATTTCTAATTCTAAGGTCAATTTGTCAATTTACTATGCTTTTAAAAATGAAAAGTTTAAACAATCCCCAGACTCTAATTCAATACTTTTTGCTCTCTTGTAATAAAGTATGAAAAGACCTTATTATTCCTAACAATTAGGTCATATATTTTATTGTGAGAAGGGTAAAATACTAATTTCACTGTTGTAATCAACAATAAACTTGAGTTTAGGGTTAAAATATTTTGGCACCATTCAAAACACCTTTCCATTTTAGTTTTTTTTCCCTTTATATTAAGGTGAAATTAGTTTTTTTACGAGAAATGTAAATACAATAAAAAAACAAATGAAAACATGTTAGTTAAAAATAAAAAATAAAAATTAGATAACAATAAAAAATACCTATATACTAACACCAATTGAAAGTTTTTCGTACTTAGTATCATAACGTATTTTTATCTTTTTTTTAAAAAAAAAAATTTCAATTCAGTCAACTTACTTATTGATTCTGACACTTTTGTTTATTCTGTTTTATGTGACAAGTTATATAAAATAAAAGAGAAAAAAAAATTATAGACTAAAACGACAAGTAAGAGAAAGAGAACGAAAATAATCATCAAAGTTTTAGACGATCAAATAAGATAATGGAGAATCTAAAAACACAATTCAAAGATAAAAAAGTATATATAAAAAAAGAGATTATCTTTTATAAAGTAGAGATTCAAATAAAATTGAAAACATTATTGTTTTAATGAATATATTTAGAAAATCATTAATTATATATCTCATTGAAGTTAAGAAGGAAATGAAGAGATCCTTCATAATTCAAGAAAAAAAGGAAAAAAACTTAATCTTTAACCATAAAATTTTCAAAATTTGAGATCTTCACTCAAAAAGGAAAGAGTATAAAAGACTTTCAATATTTAATTTTATTTTTCACTTTAAGAATATTCTCCTAGATAAAGCCTAGAAAAAAGAGTCAAACAACAAAAAAACACATAAGAAAGACCATAAAAACACACTAGAAAAGTAAAAAAAAAAAAAACCAAGAAGAGAAAAAAGAAAGAAAGAGAGAAATACCATTGAAAAATAAGGAGAAATACAAAATAATTGAAAAGATAAAATCCTTTTCTATTGCTAAAAAAAAACCCCTTATTGTTTTCCTAATAATCTCCACTACTAAACACAACAAACCTTCCTCTTCCTCATACAAACACATAACAAATCCACCACTTCCTTCATTGGAAAAAAAAGCAGTCTCTTGACCAAACAACCAAATCATAACACTCTTCAGTCCCTCACGCCTAACAACTATAATAGCTCCCCTCTTTCACATCGCCATTTTGTGTCGCAATTCCAACCACCAAGCAACCATTATAACCCAATCTCCACCTATATTGTCACTGATTAAGCTACCATCAAATCACTCCACAATCACCAAAATCACCGAAAACCATTAAGTCTATTAGGAAATAGAAAGAAAACAATATGGTTGAAACTTGCCAAGAACTCGATATCCTACCTAGAGCAACAATTGATCCAGTGATTGATGTGACTCCCCATTTTAATGGAGTGTGAACTCAAGTTCCCCAGTCTCAATCATGTGCCCAGCTCATGCATCCCACACTCCTATACTTTTTTAGTCGGATACTTGTGGCTTTATGAGGGTGAGAATATTTTTTCCATTCAAATTTATAATTTAAACATATTTGTTTTTATGATTTTCTCAATATATTAAAGTGTTGGGGTAAACAACATTGTGTGGTACCTTAAGGATATAAAGGCATCAAGGACTTACCTTTTAAGGTTCAATAAGGTTGAATCCATACTTTGTGATAAGGTTGGGAGGATGAGTTGTAAAAAAATTATCTAAGGTGTAATTGTTTGACTTTGCTATTATAATTTTATGCGTGAATGTGTGTATTTGTTCATTGTAAAATTTATGCTAGAATCAAGGTTTTTAATGATTTTTTTAAATAAATCATTCGCTCCTTAAGCACTTTTTACCATTTGTGCCCCATTTTGATGTTGAGCATGTCTGCCTTGAATGCTACTATTATTCAATCTCTTCGACACTGACATCAAATTCAATGCACAAGCAAACTTCTAAACAATCCTTTTGCTCATCTTGTTTAATCTCATGTTGAAAATATGTTATCTTGAACAATTAAATTATTAAGAAGTGGCAGTACTGGTGAGTTCACAAGTACAAAATCCATCCATTTCTTATACACATAGCATTTCTTAACTAGTTTTTGTTCACTTATAAAATTGTATGTTTTAACCCAAACAAAGAGTACGTAAGTCCACTTCTATTATTGTAGGTGGTATTGTAGCTTAGCATGTTACACTATCTTGCACATTTTGCTTTTAAATATATATTTTGTAATAACTCATTTTCACCCTAAAATTCTTATAAAAAATATATATTAAAAAAAACAAGAAAAAAAGTTCATAAAATGCATTCATTTGCTAGTTATATAAATTGTTTAGATTTCATTTAAGTAATGCATCATTTTTTTAAGAAAGATTAGGTGCAATTGATTGAATTTAAGAACGAAGGACTAAAATTGCTAAATTGTCAAAATAAAGAAGGTCCTACTAATTCAGTCAAGGGCTTAATGGCACAAGTTTTCATTTTTATGACTAATTTTAGCTCTAATTAAGAAGATCCATAGACTATTATGAAAAAAAAAGAAGAAATCAAAGGGCTTATTGAAACTTGATTATGGAATCAAATTGAATGAATATAATTGTTTAGTTTGATTTTTAGGTTCAATTAAAAAATAAAAACTTCAAAGGTAAGGTAAAAAAAAACACAATGTCATTTAGGACATTACGAGTCTTTGTCATGTTTAGGTACACCATTTTAAAGCCAGGTTATAAAAACCATGCTAACTATTCTATCTTTTTACTCAAGAGAGAACCTTATCTGTGTCTTTTTCACCTCAATCAAATGATTCATCGTCGTTTTTTATGATCTTGATGTCTTTTCTCATGGCTTCCAATGTCATCCCTTCATGATTTTGGTATTGTTCACGCCTTTGTTAGCCTTCTTCATGTATTGAAAAGTAATCATGTCTTTATCCTTTGCTTTTTTATCTTTATTTGGCTATGGTTCAACGATTGTTTTGTTGAACTTAGCGAGAGAATGCTTTATGCTCCTTCTCACCATAAGTCCGGCTTTCCTTTTGTATGTTATCATTAATGACTTGGTTTACTACTTGGGAATCTAATGGCCTTGATGATTTTGGGTAAGTTGGTTATTCTATTCTATAAATTTAGGTTTAGGGTTTTGAAAGGGGCAGGAAAAAAAGGAATTTTTTTACTAAACTAGATTGATTGTGACAATGAGAAAGAGAAGGAAAATTAAGTTTTGTTTGTGTATTTTTTCTAAATCTCAGAGAAGAGAAAGAGGAAGGTATTTCATCAGTAATAATATGCAAATCTTTAATTGTATTCTTTGCTCTTTAGTATAGGTATAACCTTTATCCCTGCCTTTTCACTTTTAAGTTTCATTTGCATGTCACATTTATGTGTAACCTTTAACACCTTGATTAATATTATTATCCATTGCTGTGTATAACCATGTAATCTTAATCTAGCATTACCAATTTTTTTTAAGCTAACATATTTTGAGTTATCATGATTTAACTATTGTAGGTAATCCTGTATTTTTTAATTGTTGACATAATTGAGCCTGCTATTAAGTTATATTAATTGTGTTATGCCATTGATAAATTAAAAGTTGTTTTAAGGTTGTGATCGGACCTCATTTAAATTTTATTGATACAAACCAGGTCAAGTCCGAATTTGACCTTAAAATATTTGCTGACCAATTTTGTAAGATTGGACATATCTCTCAAACTATACATCAGACCAAACTAGAGTTTACATGGAGATATTAGACACATGAAACTATATTGTGGTAAAGTTTTAGGTTAAATAAAGCTTAGGAATATATTATTTTAGAGGGTTGAAGTTACTAAATGAATCTTGTCAAATCTATCAAACTAAACCTTCGTGTACTGTTTGAGATATATCTAAAGTTACATGTGAAATTTTGTTGTGACTCAAGTTATGCTAGATACTAGACATTTCAAGCTTTCCAACCATATATGGTAGGTGTTATAATGCATCCATATGAGAGAGAAAGACGTGTTTGAAGTTAGGACTGAAATCTGCTAAAAATATGAGAAAATTAGATATTCGAGCTACATGGAGTGATTTTAGCATAAAAACTTCATTTATTATCTTTTTATTTTATTTTATTTATTTATTTATTTAATATTGAATAATTAATTTTAATTTGGGTTTGTTATGGCTTATTAAATATTGTTTGAGAGTTTATTTCATTATTGAATTTATGTTAGTTGATTACTAGTTTAAGTCCATTAATTTACAACCCAAAAGAGGTTTATTAGGGTTAGTTAGAGGAGACTATATTATTTTTTTAAATTCAAATTTCAACATCAAGTTAAAGAATAAACATGAGTTTTCTTTTTATTTATGGTAAAACAACCTTTATTTGTAAGGACAAAGATTGTACACTGACTTATTAAAGATTAACTGATTTTGTTGCGCCATTCGTAAACTTCAGGTTCTTAGATACAAGGTTATCTATAGGTCCAAGTTTTTTTTCAATACCTTTGGTTCATAGGTATAAAGTTACCTCTGGGTTAGAGCTCTATCAAACTTGATTTTCAGCTTTCTAAGTTATTATCTACTTTATTAGGGGCTACTTGACCATTTAATAAAAAAGTATATGTCAATTATATGTTTAATTATTTAAATAATGGATGACCTAAAATGTGATGTTGATTTTTCATTGAAAAGGCTACTAGTTTAGAGATAAAGCATGCATCTTTAATATATTGTGCTCATAGCTAGATTTTGTACTTTATGCGTGTTCTATTTGATTATGTTGATGTGCTTATGCTATATAGATGTGTTTTAGGTGGTTTTCTTCAAGTCAACCCTAAGACCAACCAAACTAAATCTTCTAAAAGACTTATCTTTCACTGAGTCCTGTATTTTTCAAGACTATTTTTACTTCTTTCCTTCAAAACTGCATCTAACCAAGACCCATAGACTAACTTCCTATCTCTTTCTGTATTTCATTCTTGTTTGTGAATTTATCAATACATGAATGCTACCCTATTTGATTTTTCAACAAAAACAATCAAAACCCAACATGCATGCATTTGTGAGCTTTGAAACTAGTTTGTAAAGCCTAATGGGTCTTGTCCTATATTAAAAGGCCCAATAAGCCAGCATGTCAAACTAAAAAAAAACCATCATTATTTTTTTCTAAAAACATTTATTTCAAAATGTGTCTTGCTATTCACTTTTATCATTTAGGGTAAATGGACTCAATATAGCCCATTATTTTTTATATTAAAAAGAGTAACTCACCTTTTTTCTTTTCAAATAAAAATAAATAATATATATAAGTTTTAAATATGTCAACATCCAATATTCACCGAACAATTAGGCGTATAAGCCTCTTTATTAAATTCTCATAAATGCATAATCATAATAATCTAAAGATTATCTACTTGCTATGAATATACATATATGAGTCTTGACGTCGATGTGTACAAGCACTAATGAGAGATAACCAACTAAAACTGAAATGAAAAAATGGTTGTTACTGGTGGCCTTAACCTTTCAAATCTAGTCTATCCATGTGTGCTCCCTTGGGATCTCTGATGGTTGCTTCTTAAATAGAACCCCTAAAAGATAAAAATGATAGTTACACATCACACAATCAAGTAAAGAAGTTGTCACCTAGATTTAACAATCTTAAGAACCTAATAATTGATCTGCCAAAGTTTAGATAAGGAATTAGTTGTATGGAGGAAAGATAAACTTAACCAGTAATACATTTTCAATGTTTGACTTGCTAAATGTAGTGCACACATTAATCATAGAACAAAATATATGGTTAAAATTCAAATAAGGGAAAAGTGTAAAACATAACAAAAAAGAACTAATACCTAGAAATCTATTCCTTAGAAAAATGGTGGCCTCAAAACTTGATATTGTGTAGAATACAGTAAACACATAAACATGTAATATTTTAATTATTGAATGTAAGGGATAAGATTCTTGATTTTTATCACCTTTTTAAAGTAAATTGAGACATCGATCTTGATGGAAATAGAAATAGACAAAGACTACACACAAAATATAATTAGCAATAACGAACTATCCCTTATATATATATATATATATAACATGCAACACTTAATTACATAAATGGGAAATGCATGTATCAAAATACAATGTGGAAAATATTATAAAACATAAGTTTTAAAAAAGATAAGATAAAAGAAGATTGCCCATAGACGAACCGATTGGAGAAGCACAAGTTTTGTAATTAATTAATCAAAACGAGTTGCTCATGGTTAAATCAATTAAACACATGATTTTAAAAAGGATCAATCGAAAACTAACCTATTTATGAGTGAACCAATAAGGAAACATAAGTTTTAAAATCAAATAGTCAAAATGAACTATTCGTAGGTGAACCAAATAACCACATGATTTTTTTAAAAGAAAAAATTAATCAAACTAACTGCTCATGGATAAATGACACGACCAAAGAGTTGATGTTTTCTCCCAAGTGTAGGAGTGTTGAAGTAATAAATAAGAAAGATGACAAGACCGGGATCGAACCACAAGGAGGTTAACTATATAAATTATAAATAATAATGATGATGATGATGAGTTAAAGAGGACTTTGAGATGTAAGATTAATGTAAAGATTAAACAATGATAAAAACAGTTATCAAGGTTAGAGGATCCACCAATGGTATTTCAAATAAGTATAATATAAACTCTTTTTATTACTCAACTTGAAACCACACACAAAAGAGGTTCCAATCAAATGATTTGTCATTAATAACTTATTATAAATTATTAACATGATTATATTAATTATCTTATTTAAGTAACACCAAACTTTGAAATATTATCAGGAATTCATGATGCTAACTTATGTTAACAACAAATCAAGTTCCTTTCATAGCACAAGTGTAGGTTATACCATACGGTTGGCTATGAAAGTGCCAAATATTTGTTGTACCAAGTGTTATACAACACAAATCTAGATTAACCATTTAACAAGTAAGGTATTAAGAATTAATAAGATAAAAACGATAAGACATGTTAATAGCAAATTGTTTAGGATATAAGCATTGAAGTCCATATTGAGTTTAAATTATACTTATCTTAACACCATTAGTGAAACCTTTACACCTTGACATAATAAACTTAGCTAAACATAATGAAGAAGAGAAACATAAATAAACAACATAAGAACATAAGTATAGTAAAGGAAATGAAAAGCATAAACAAGAGATTAAAGAAAATATAACATGAAATAAAACTTAAACATTACAAAAATATAAAGAAAGAAATAAAAAGCATGATCTTGAATTGAAAACCAAGATGCCTAAATGCATGACAAATGCCTCTTTTTATAGGCTAAAATTTGGAACTATTGATTTGATGACTAATTGTTTAATGGGTGGCCACATCTTGACTTGGTGACAATCCTTATCTTCTTGTCTGAACAAAATGTCATTGCTAATGTCAGAATTGTCCATGAAAGTTCTAAGAAATTGTCTCAGCTTTTCAACAAAAAAAGAATCGGTGCATTTGGACTTCTAGAACTCGAGATATAGGTTGAACACTGAATAGTGTCTGGGCTGCAGTACAGATTCTGACTTCTCCGTTGTTGCTAAGATTTGGACTTCCAAACAGCAGAATTGAGTCTTGGACTCTCATGAATGTTTTAGGCCTATGTCTTAGCTTTCTAGCCATATAAACCAAATTAAAATCCAAGATCTATAGCTCCAGATATGACCCCATGACTGAACAGTGTTCCAGTTTGGACTGAACCAACATCTCTTTTTTAAGCTTTACCCTCTCTTTGTCTTATCAATTTCAGTAGTTGAACTCATCATTCAATCCTTTGATTTATGTGATAGGCTTGCATTTAAGATGAACATTTACCATAAATTAAAGGTATCTTATATTATTAGACATGTTATTATAAAACATGCTCTATTTAAAAAGAGTTATTGATACTTCAAGTGCAAAATGATGATATAAAACCTTGATAAAAATATACTTTTAACTACTAATCAATAAACCAAATAAACACAGGATTTTCTAAAAATGGCCGATCAGAAATGAACGACTCTTGGATTTAATTTGACAAAACATTTCACAAAGATGTATAACACACAATCAATTAATATATCCTCAGATAATCACATATGACAACAATTAATTAGGTAATCAATCATGTAAACCCATAATCAATCAATTATCTAGGTATCAACTTAGTAAACACTGGCACTGACACTTTTATAGGATAATTCTTAAAAAAACCATAATTTCAATTCTTCGGTTCCATTGCAGAACATAAATCTTGTACTTAGATCCCCTCAAAATAACATAAGGGTCTCAAAACCCTCGAGTTAGGAACTTACATTTCATTCAATCAAACATATATATACACACACCCCTGGTCGAAGTGAAATTACTTTTTGCCCCTGGTTAGATGGGGAAATTACTGAAATGCCCATAACAGAAACTTATTGTTCAAACGATGCTTGTGGAGCACGTGCTGTCACTAGCAGTGGTCTGACAGATGTTACAATATGATTTTTCCATGTTTACTGGCTCCTCGGGTAGATCTCGACCTCATTCATCCACTGGTGGTTGCCATGTGTCTTACAGACAAATAGGGGGGAGATCAGTAGCGACAAAGCTTCGACTTGACTCTGCAATGTTTTTGGCTTTTTAGGCCTTTAATGATGTCTTTGGTTTCGAATTCTGGTCAGGTGTTGGTCAGAAAGAAGAGGTTTTGATTTCTATGGTAGTCCCGAGGTGTTTGGTGGTCAAATATTGGAGAAATGGCAACTAGAATTGCCATCGGCAAGAGCGAAACAAGACATAGGTTGCGATCAAAGGCGGCTGGATTCAAGGTAGGTATGTGAGCTTGCATTGATTGAGTGGTACAGATCTATTGGATCTAATTAACAATCCAGATTTGAAACTGAGCAATAGATCAGATCGGTTTGGTCTATGTTTCGGTACATTTGAGCTTACATTAAGCTGTGTTGATTAACAACTGAGATGTTTTGTGGATGGATTCGATGGTTATAAGTTGTTTGGGCCCTGATACAACGTGAGTGAGCTTAGATCAGTCTCATAGACCAACGGTCGTGCTGATCTTAGGACTAGATATAATGGTTGTGGTTATTTGATATGTGATCTGGTATAGGCGAGCCTAGTCAAACATCTAAATCTTCGGTCAAGATTATCCTAAAGGTAGTTCTAATTGTTATAGTTATTTAGGTTTTTCTGAACTTGGATGCTTTGGGTGTTTTGATTCAATGGTTAGATCCTTTTCTCATGTTTTAAAGCTTAAAAAAAAAGGAAGGGAAGGGGGAGGTAAATAGAGTATTTTGGAAACTTAGCACATTTTTTTTTATTATTATAATAGCACAAAATGAAAAAAATATTTAGAGGTCTAGCAACTTAATTGAGTTAGAGATATCATATGTCACTTGATAATCATGTTTTTCATATGTGACTCAAGAGTTGTAAATGCTATCTGTGACTTGATTAAGAGACTCACCTTGGGATAGTTTTTGCTGTCATTAACTCCTTACCAAAAAAACCCATAATTCATACAATTTAAATAACTATTTTTCTAGCATCTTTATACAATTCACATAAACAACACATAGTTAAATCGATAATTAACATAACATAATATTTTATTAAAATTAAACTAACTATACGTCTATTCGTAATTCTCATAAGATATAATAACATGCAACTATATCTAATAATTGCCCTAGCTTATAGAAGAGTCTAGAGCACTCGTGGACAGGTTTGAAGCATGCCCCCAACTTGTTCAACTCGAGGACAAGTTTGTAATATCTATGTAGGTGTGACGAGGACCAATATCATCCTAGCTCGTGCATTGACTTGGGACGCTTGTGGACGGGCCTGCATCCTTAACACTCCTACGATAAGCAATCCCATCTTCCATTAATGCCACTTTAAGATGCTCAGCTTGCCCAACTTCTTGAAGTCTACCCTGATATAAATTGAGTGTAATATTGGCCACAATAGGTATCTTTTCATCGACACATTTATGGATAACTGTCGCTACTTTTCAAGCCTCCAATACCAAATAGTAAATCTATATAAAACCAATTAGTAGACATCATCCATAGTAACATTAATTCGGTATTTAATAAATGTTATATGTAAAATAATATTGCATATTAATTGATTTTGTCTTAGATATCGGGGCATATAATACATTAGATTGCATGGATAGAAACAATGTATAATGGACATATACCATCTCATTTAAGTATTTTCATCAATTATTAGATGTCACTCCTTAAAAAATACAATCTCTCTTAGCTTCTTATAGATCTAGATAAGATGCATGAATCACGAACCAATTCCCCTCGCGCTTACCTTGGCAACTAATATTATGCAGCTCGTCACCAATATCAACATACTGGTATATGTTGAGATAATCCAATTGTTGCATTACCCAATCTAGACAATGTATATCAACAATGTCAAAGCAATACAATAAGACATGTGCTAACCAAAGGTAAGATACCTCACGACATATAGACGAAGCTGAAAATATCAAGTCCTTTGTATATGATATCCATATAACCTATCAAAATATATGAAAGAGTTATATTAGATAACAAATCAAAACTAAATAATTCAGATTCAAATAACAAAAAATTATATACTTGATGTGGTTGTTACGAATCCAACTCATCCTGATAAAACTCATTGACATGAGTGAGATTTACCTTAAAATGTCTAGTCTCATATCATCTGACATGACAAGTCACAAAGTTAGTAAACTTGTTTTTACCTAGAACCAATGGATAATGACTTCTGAGTGACAATGTCAAACATATTATTATCTTAGCTCTCTAGACTCCTGATATAAATATGCTCTCATGACTAGAGTTACATTAATTAAAATTGATAATTATAGGTTAGTATTTAAAATGTAATTAATTCTAATTATCAATTAATTTAAAATAATTTTACTTGAAGAAATAATAGACACTTGATAATTTGTCTTCTTTGTTTTAGACATGTTTATATAGCTATCAGTATAGATATGCAAGTATGTCCCATCCCCAGCTGTAATTAAGAATGGATCGAAAATCCTCAAGCAATGTCAGAAAGAACAACAATACTGTAATGCCAACAGTATAAAACCTCTAAACATATGTAATATGTATGCCTGAGCATACATAATTAATTGGTCCTTTATCGCATTTGCTGGGGGGTTTTAAAATTTATGTCCAACCATGTGAATTTGATGCATTCCCCCTATAAACATTGGCTAGAGGCATTCATCCTAATAGATGATCACATAAAACATCTCTATTAATCGACCCTCCACGTCCTGTCAAAAGGGATTTCATTTATCAGAAGACTGGTCAAAATAGCGACATCCTGTAATGTGGGTGTTATATCACCAATACGTAGATGAAAGATATGTATCTTACGCCTCCATCGTTCAATCAAAGCTGTAATCAATGCATGGTCAAGATGTTTACCACATAACTGTCTGATCTCATAAAAACCAGGGTCGATAACAACAAGGTAGACACGCTCATGCAAATTTATCAAAGAATATTGTCAAGGTGTTATAAGATCACTGCCTTGAAAATCAAGCAATTTAGTTGTTTTAACAATTAAAATAAAAAACTTTAATAATCGTTAATTAGCGAACACCTACATTTATCAAATTTCAATATTATAACAAAATGTTCAAACAAATTCATGTATTTCATATCTACTAGTATTATTGTTATATATAATTTAGTATAACCCATAATTTAACTTAAATCAACACTAACTCTTCCATTATAATTTTTTTAATTCACAATCAATAATGACCCAAAATCATTGATTATGTTACAAAATAACATAATTATCAACTAAAACTATCTATGATTTTTCATGAATAGTCTTTGTTTGAGTGACTAGCTCAAGATTTGTGATTGGGTAATCTGCCAATGTGTGAAAAATATTTAGGATTTTTGTTGAATGGTTTTCGTTCGGACGACCAACCCTTGGTTCTTGATTGGGTAACCTACATATGAGTGCAAAATGTCTAGTATTTTTCATGAATGACATTTGTTTGGGTAACCAGTACGTGGTTTTGATCGGGTAACCTATATATGTGTGAAAAATATCTAGGATTTTTCATGAATAGTCTCTATTTGAGGTGACTAGCCCATGGTTCATGATCAAGTAACTTGTCTGCACGTGAAATATATCTAAGACTGTTCATGAATGGTCTCTGTTTGAGCGATTGGCTCGTAGCTCCAGATCGAGTAACATGCTCATATGTGAAAAATATCTAGGATTTTCCAGGAATGGTCTCTGCTCAGACGACCAACCTATGGTTCATGACTAGGTAACTTGCCCAAGTGTGAAAAATATCCAGAGTTTTTCATAAATGGTCTTTGTTCCGGTGACTAGCTTGTGATTTGTGATCAGATAACCTGATCATGCGTGAAAAATATCTAGGATTCTTCATGAATGGTCTTTATTCAATTGACCATGTCGTGGTTCGTGATCGAATAACCTGCCCGTGTGTAAAAAATATCCAAGATTCTTCACAAATGATGGTGTCTTGGATCTTCATATGAGATGTTTTGCCTCCCTTCTTCTAAGATAATCCAACTTTTGATTTTCTTTTGTCTACGCACTTTTAGTTATCTTTGGACTGAATTTTTTATGGTTTATATTTGTTGAACATTTCTAGTAGCTTTCGAGGAAAATTCCTAAAAATTGCTTAAAAATATCTTTATGATGTTTATGTATGTATTTTATTTGTTTTGAAATATAAGCCCCCTTTTTTTGTCAGTTTCTTGAATCCTTTTGATTTTTTAGCTTCCAACTTACTTAAGCCAGCTTGTAGGTCTTTACATGGTTTTCACTATACCTTTAGTGACTTATTTAAGAGTCTTCTAACCTTGTAGGTTTAAGGAAATCTTTCTACGCTTTACAAATAGTTGGCTGGAATAAAATTGCCCTCTATCTTCTTGATTATCATGGGTAGAACTTTATATTTCTTTTGAGATTGTCTGTTGTTGTATCCTTCTAAATATACTTATAGCAGTGACTTGAGTAAATGGTACTTTTCAAAATCCGCTTTTATCTTGTTGGTTTATTTTGAAATAAACCTTATTTATAATGGTTGTCAAACTTTTGACCTTTTTCTGATTTCGAAAACTCAAGTGACTTTGATGTGAGCTTAAGAAAACATCTTTAAATTATATAATTCCTTGGGGTTTTGAAAAGGAATGATTTGTTTTCATTGTGTTTTAATGGTGTTTGAAATTGGCAAAAGTATATGGTGATATGATTAGAAATTTGGTACATGTTTTTATGGTGAAAGCTTATTTTCTTCTTGTATGCTCATTTTATCTTTATGAATAATAAGAAATAGTTTTGCCTACCATGCTATAAATATGATGAACTTTTTAGCATTTTTTAGGATGTCATTTATCGATCCTAATTGCTTGTTTGCTTGATTAGAAAATATGGCTTTTTTTTTAATTTCAAGCACAAACGGTTAGAATTGATAAATTGTTATCCTCGTTCATTGTAATAATTTTGAATTTTTGTATAAGACTTCAAATTGATGACTGGTGAATCTTACTATGTGTGATTATGCATATAGCTAGAACATTAGCTCAAGATATAAGGTGTACGCGATTTTTGTTGTCACCTGAATATGAGAATTGCTTGATGAACAAATGCCAAAATTTTATTTTAAACAAGCATCATATCATTTCTCTTTAAAAAAAAAAACCAAAATCAGTCAAAAGTCCAAAAAGTCATTTAAGAAAAAAAGATTTTTTTTCAAAAACATTTTGAGCTGGTGAGATAATGTAAGGTTGCAAGGGGTGTTTGTTTGAGAGAAGAGTATACATAAAGAGAATTCTCGGCCAAACTTTGTTATATTGATGAAAACAAATTACACAGTATTCTTTTATAAAATCTGAATTCATGAGCTTAATTACATCTTCCTCATCCATGCTAGTTAAGATCAACGCCCCCCTTGAAATAACTTCTTTTACTATATACAGGCCATTGTAATCTAGTGTCCATTTTCTATGATCTTCATTAGACAATGGTAGAATCTTTCTTAACACTAGGTCACCTTTTTTGAATTCTCTTTGCTAGACTTTCTTGTCATGTGTTTTCACCATTTTTTTTTGGTATAGCTGGTGATAACAGATCATTGCTAGTCTTTTTTCATTAATCATATTTAATTGTAAATATCTTATCTTTGCTCATTCAACTTTTACTAAATCAAACTATATCAGTACTCTTAATGATGAGATTTTCACGTCTAGAGGTATAACCGCCTCCATTTTGTACACTAATGAGTAGGGTGTATCACCAGTCAATATTTTTATTGCTATTTTGTAAGCATAAAGGGCATGAGAAAGTCATTCATGCCAATCTTTATAAGTAACTACCATCTTCTAGTCAATCTACTTTATGTTTTTATTGGTTGCCTCTACAACTCCAATCATCTACGATCTATATAATTTGGGCTTTAATTGGAAGAAGTTAAAGTTTAGGGGTTAAATTATAAATTTTTAAGAGTTGATTTGGTCAAATCAAGGGCTTAATTGCATAAATATTAATTTTTGATGGCCAATTAAGAATTTGATTGAAGAAATCCGAAATCAAGGACCAAACTGAAAAAAGATGTGTAAAGAAAGGAACTGAAATTGACCGAATCAGGGGCTAAATTGAAAAAATTGAAAGTTTATTGATCAATTAAGGGTCAAATTGCATAAATCCAAAATCAAGGACTAAAGAGAAAAAGACAGTGAAATCTGGGGCTTGAATTGAAGTTCGTCAAATGTAAAATTGAACAAAATTGAAAGTTTGAAACCAATTAGAGATGTAATTAGGAATAAATCACACGTTGAAGAACTAAAATGCAATTGACCAAAATAACGTCGTTTGAAGTTCGTCAAATGTAAAATTGAACAAAATTGAAAGTTTGAAACCAATTAGAGATGTAATTAGGAATAAATCACACGTTGAAGGACTAAAATGCAATTGACCAAAACAACGTCATTTTGAAGATGATTGTTCATCTTCTTCTTTAAAGAGCTTGCTCAAGTGACCTTCTTTCCCTGGATATTATATATACGAGTGATATATTTTTCAAATTATATAACCATATATTCAGCATTTAACAAAAAAAAAAACATTAAGGAAAAATAGCATATTTCAATAACAAAAAAAAACCGAAAATTACAAGTCTTTAACAACATAAACTTGATATATTAGATTTCACTTTTATTGGATAATTTATTTTGTCCACTAATTTTATTTTTCATCATAATAAAAAACACCATTACAATCAATTACAAGACAGTTCGTAGGAACAGTATGCCCAAATGTCGCCGTGCAAATGCTCTCTGGCAATGTATCATTTGAGCACATATTTTACGAGACCAGGAAAATGAACATCCATCATGTAAGCTTCCCAACTAACACTTGTGGGGTCAAAGTTGAAGGCATCTGCTTCTGAACAAGTCTCTCTTGCAGCAATTTGCAACTTTTCCGAGTTGGTGTCATCGAATCTGAGTAAAAAAAGATAAATTTAAATATTTATTATGCGCTAATCTATGTAATATCCATTCAAACTATAAGATATATCAATGGAATTCAATGACTATATCCTTACATGCCCTTAAAGAACACATAAGGTTCATAGAGCTCAGCTAATCGCATTCCACGCTTCAAGTTTCTGTAATGAGCAGTGTACTTGTCCTTGTAGGGTTTCTGGAATAAAACAGTATTGATTGCTAGATGGAATACCTGGTAAGAGAAAAAATTACTTGTTAGTTTGATTTTAATGAGAAAACAATCACATACGTAGGAAGTTTATGTTTGATTATATGTTGTAACAAAGGAAAAGCAATAAGACATACGTTAATTTACTTATTGATTTTAGGTTGTAACCATGCATGAGACATGGTTGCAACTTAGCCATGGTTAGAACAATCACATACGTAGGTGCACCAATCTCGATCTTCCTTCACCACTTTAGTAGCCATGGGTAGCATAACTAGAAATTACTCTCTGCCTGATCCGTTTCTCTCTTCTAAGCCCAAATACTATTGAAATCAACATCTCCGGCAGCAAACCGGTGCACAATTAAAATACCGACATGAAGCATAGCATAGCCTGAAGTGATCGACTTCCAGCTAATAATATTTTGTTTAGGCAGTTCATCAAATACTAGATATACCAAACACATATGACCATACTTTAACAGCCCTTCAAGCAAACATTCCTATTTTTTTTATGAACATAACGAAATGTGAAATTAAACTAATGCCAAAGAATTTGAAATTGAGACGCAGCTGAATTAAATTAGTTATGTTCATCAAACCTTTAATGGCAACGAATAACGAATCACCATGTATATACGGAAAGTAGCCATGGATCTGAAAG
Source organism: Populus nigra (assembly GCF_951802175.1). NCBI lineage: Eukaryota > Viridiplantae > Streptophyta > Magnoliopsida > Malpighiales > Salicaceae > Populus > Populus nigra. Next base: position 5,777,049 of record NC_084863.1, on the reverse strand, counting down.
CTTTAATCTTGCCAACCTTTATTGGCTTTCCTTCTTTGTCAATCAACGGGTTTTGAGCGAAGTAACGAATGCTTAATTCTTGAAAATTTGAGAATTTGAACGGATTTCTCAATGAAGATCCTACATGATAAATGATTTCTGAAGTAGTGGATCGGTTTGCATATTCCACCATGGCCATGATAAGAGCATTGATTACCATGTCAGCTGGTATCTGCATCATTTCCAGGACATTTTCAGTTTTGGCATGCATATATATATAAAAACTAATGAAAGAACGAAGGGGGTATTAGCTAACCACGTCAACTGTTAACTTTGGATTGAACGGAAAGTGTTTCAATTTCCCTTTAGCATAGCCAACAGCTACTCCATCAACGGTCCTGTGTTATTGGGACAAAAAATGATTCGAAAATTAAAGTGCTTAAATCAGGGTAGTTAAAATCATTTAAAGTGTTTAAAGCAGGGTAGTTAGCATGGACCTCATCTAACAGTTTAAGCTTTTGGGTTGAATTGATTCTTTGACATAATATCAGAGTCTTGATGACTAAACAATCACGAGTTCAAATATCACAATCCTCCATTTATTTGATAAAAATTAAGCACAAGGTAATGTGGGCATGTGCAAATTTCAAGCCCAAAGGGCTTTCACTTGAGGAGGTGTGTTAGAAAATAATATAAATCATATCCTTAGACCTCACCTAACAGCTTAAGCTTTTAGGTTGAGATGGTTCTTTGACATGTTGGATTTATCTCGTTAAGATCTTGCCAATGGTATCAATGACGTCATCATCGAAGCTTCGGTATGCTTCTAAGAGTGTCATTATCGAAGCTTCAATGCCTTTAAGATCTCTTTCTTTTTTATTATTTTTTTCTCTCTCCTCTATCTTTACAAATTATGAGGAAAGAACAGAGAAAAAAAACAAAGAATAAAAAACTAGCCTCTGAAGCACACCAAAATTTCAGTGACAACACTACTAATATGATAAACAAAGATCTTAATGAGAAGTTTCAGTGACAACACTACCAATATGATAAACAAAGATCTTAATGAGATGATTCTAACAACACTAAGAAAATTCAATGGTGATTTATGTAGGCCACTCTAGTTATTGACATAAGAATATTTTATGTCCCAACATTATCAGCACGTATATATGTCGATCTAATATTAAAGCAAGATGATATAGGAACATTTTGTCATGACACCATAATCAAAAAATTATTTGTTCTAGTGTGTTTATCAAAGTTCCAAACAACCTTCTTTCATAAATAAAAACGAAGACTTCCCAGCAACTCATTAAGCTTATTACAAAATATATATATATATATATATATATATATAGAAAATATTATAGACACTACTCTAGTTTTGTAATCTCTACTTTTACTATTGCATATTGCCCTACACATATAAATAGAAAAGGATCGGCTAACTAATAGGTTAAACCTCCTACTTCTTCTCAACTTGGTATCAAAGCCTTCTACCATCAAAAATCCTCTCTCCCTCTCCCAAACGAACTCTGTTGTTGCTGCAATTAGGAATAAATTTGATGTGTTAGATATTTGGTGATTAGCTAGGTATTTTGTTTTGTATAGGCGTAGTTGAATTTATGTCAATTGGGTATAATTCATGTCAATTAGGTATAATTTATATCAATTGAGTTGATATATCAACTATATTGGATGTTTTAGGGTTTATATGATTGGTGAGAATCGATGAATTTTAGGATACTTGAGGCTAATTAATGAATTTTTTCTAACTAGATATATTTTGGTGAGAATTGGTTAGGAATGATAAATTTTAGGAGAATTTGTGAGATTTTTTGTTAATTGATGAATTTTTTCAAAGTTGTCGGTTTAATTATGTGAATTATGTTTTTTCTTTCTTTTGTAATTGATAAATTTTGTTGAGAATTTGTGACAATTAATAATTTTTGGAGAATTTGTGAGAATTGGTTAGTGTTTGATATTATGTATTTTTTTTCAGAATCAGAGAAAATTAGTTATTATTTGAGATTACCACGGAACAAAACTAAGTATAGAGAGTGTTACAAACATAATTTTGCGTCCTAGTTTCCCAAGCTTCTGGTGGAGCTGGGTTTGATTCCTCGATGAAAATAGTGGCTTTAACTACTATTTAGTCAAAATTGCAAGTAAGGTTCTCGAAAGGTGAACTGCTTAGATTCATCCATATTTCACTACTCTCTTCAAAATCTAGATCATATATGAAATGGACTCACATTCTGTCCATTCCATGCCTTGCCCAATGTCACTATTCTTTAGCCAATCCTTGCTAATACGCACATATGATGCATAACATAACCAAAAGTGATATGACAAGCCATGTATTCCATCATAAGATTCAATATTGCAAGCAGACACATATTGCGTTGGTACCAAAATCTCAAGCTAGTGAGCCTTTTCTTTTTCTTGATGAATATGAATTACTGTAAAAAAAAACATATGGGCAATCCTATTAACATAGCATTAGACAACCCAAAAGAAAGGAGCTGGAAGTAGAGTGAAGACCCTATACTCTAAAAGAAACGCCTGTGAGGGTGGGGGGGGGATTCAAGACAAAAGAGAGATGACAGAAATAACCCAATATACCTTTTTCACTTCGTTCTGACTTTAGAATGAAAGGCCCAGATGGTTTTGAGTACAAAAAAAATTAGAACACAACTCATAAGATGTGCAAGTGTTTCCTTTTGTGTTAATAACTTGTTTTTCAAAGTAAGCATTAAATTAACATTTTCCATGTTTTTTTTTTATGATTTTAATATGTGATATAAAAAATTTCTTTGATATATTTTTAATTAAAAAGTTTTTAAAAAACACTATCCACCACAAAATATCAAATATGTTTTGATATTATGGTAGCTTTTGCGATTACAGTTTAAAAACATATATTTTTAATTGTAGTTTTAAAAAATTAGGTTTGAAAAAATATGTGGCTTTGTTAAAACTGTTTTGAGATAGATTTATATATGCAAAATAAATGAAAAGTAGGTCTTTATAAATATAAACCAAGTTATTTTAACTTTTATAAAACCAAGGTTTGAAACGTAATTATATATGCGACCTAATGTAAAAAGCATAAGTTAATTATTTGACTAAATAAATAATTTTTTATTTTTGTATTTTCTCTTTTCCTTTTTCTTTTTTTGTGGGGACCTAAAAAATAGGTAACAACAATACTTTTGAAACTTCTGTGTATCTCATTAATTGTATGCCAAAACCTATCTTGCGTAATAAATCTTTTTTTGAATGTTTGTTTCATCAACCACCTGATTATATCTTTTTGCGTACTTCCAGGTATCTCTATTTTCCTTCCCTCCGTCCTTATAATACACATAATTTAGAATATCGTTCTACTTCATGTGTGTTTTTAGGTTATAATTCATCTCATTTAAACTATCATTGTATGACTTGTCGTCTAATCATATTTACATCTCTTGTTATTTCCGTTTTCATTAACAATATTTTCCTTTTCTTGAGTGTGATCAAATCTCTACCTCCAATCATTTTATGTCTACACCTACACTCACTTCAAACATTCCTTTCCTTCCTTCCCAAGATCAAACTTTTCAAACCCACGAACCTCCCCTACTTACCCTTCAATTTCTTTATCACCACCTGCATCTGTGTCTGTTAATCATTCTACAGGTTTAGGTTCTGTCGTCCCAACATTGTCTTCGTTTGACTCATTTATTATTGTTGCATCTCCAGTCTCCCTATTGACTGGGCAAAAACCCTAAAGTATAGGATGAGCCGCTCAAGTTCAAGCCAGAGTGCCACCTCAATGAAATGGAGAAGGTGGTGCTGACCGAGAATAATCTGCGATTCATTTCATTTTCCACAGGAAAACGTGGGTGCATTGGTGTGAAACTTGGGACTTCAATGACTACCATGCTATTTGCTAGACTTCTTCTAGCGTTTACTTGGAGTTTACCACCTCGTCAATCCAACATCGACCTTACCATTGCAGAAGACAGCATGGCTCTTGCAAAATCACTGTCTGCACTTGCAAAACCACGCTTGCCTCCACAAGTATATCTCGGATACTGAAGCGAGTACAAAGACTGTGTATGCTGCAAAATATTGCCGATATACATTGTGCCAGAACATTAGCAGTTAATGTAATAAACTCTGACAACTTTTATATTGTTAAGAAAAAAAACATGAAGGATTTGTGTTTAGAATCCTTATTAAAAATTTTAATGGATTATGATAGTTTGAGCTTATAGCCCTAGTAAAAATAAGAATATAATTTAAGAGCGTTGAATATTGTTGTTGCACATTTTAAGGCCATATAAACCCAAAAAATCAGAATAAAGAAGAAGAAAGCAATGAGTTCTATTAGGAGAGTTTCATTTAGGTGTTGTTTCACCTTTAAATTACCAAAAAAAAATCAGATCTAAGCTTTGAAAGAATTTTAGTTTTGGTTGATTTCGTGTTTCAATACAGGTTTTTTTTAGGTTTTTAGTGCTATTTATGAGTTTATCAAAGTACCTAAGGTGTTTGCTAAGTGTTTTAAGTCAAAACATGTTGAAAATCTAGAAAAAATAGACATGTTGTCCTTCCCAACATTTTTAAAAAACATTAAGGCCAATACCCATGAGACCTTTTTAAGTGGGCTTGCAAAACCTTGTCTCTTTCTTCTTCTTCTTCTTTTTTATAAAAAATTTTCTTTTTTTAAAAAATGAAACTTTTTTTCGCATGATTTTTTAATTTATATTCAAATTAATACCCCTTCTATTTGATTTTTTATTTTTTTTATTTATCCTTTTTAAAATAGTGATTTTTTTTTTAATTATTTTGAATGTATTTATTTTTTAAATAGATAATTTTAATTCATCTATAATTTTGTTTTATGTTTTATACAAATGAAATTTATTTTTTTAAAAAAAAATATTTGTTTTTATAAAATAATTTTAGTATATGGAACCTTGCACAATGTTGTTTCACCTTTGATTTTATACCATCAATTTAAGATATGTGTCTATTTCTATTATCATTTGATCAAACAATCGATTATATAATTCGTATTATGAAATCAAATATGTATTTTTATCTTTATTTATTATTAATGACTCTTTTTAGAATGTTATGAAAGAAATGGTTTTCTATTTATTTAGTCCATATTCATTTTTTGTTGAAAAAAATATAAAATCTGCAATGAAACGCGAGTCAAATAGCTATTGAATCTATAATATACCAATATTGATAATTGCTTTTTCATTATTCTTTTATAGGCTAAAAATAAATAATTTTTTTAGAATGAATACTAAAATATAAGTAATCCTATTTTTTCATTATTTTCTTTTTTATACACCATAAAATAAAATCCTAAATAACATAAAATAAACTACATAACTCACTCATAAATTATATAATACAATATTGGGACTTTATGTTGACTATAAAACTCTAGAAAGACTTGAGGTAATAAAATTTACCAAATTATTAAATTAAATCTTTAGTTAATATTTTATGGATTATTGTTTTATTGGTTTATGTTACCGTTTACTTTTTTTGGATAAATACTGGTTATTGGAAGAATATTTATTAAAATTTATATAAATTCATAATATATATTGTGTTAATTGTTTTTTCATGTCGCATATATAATTTGAATAAAACGTGTAAGATAAAAAGAAATTCATGATCATATAATTTCAATTTAAAATTGTTTAGTAATTATTATTTTTCAAAGTTACATATTTTTATCCTAGCTATTTGTTATTTTAACTTTCAAGACTCCTTTAAAGATATTCCAGAACAAGCCAATAAAAATATTAAAATATAAAGCTAATTAAATAACATCAAAGTTCATCAAGTTATTAAATTGAATCCTTGGATAATGTTTGATAGGAAATTTTTTATTATTGTCTTATGCTATTTTTTACTCCATTGAAAAAAAATATATAAAAAAGGACAAGACTTATTAAAAATTGATTTATATAACTTTTTATTCATGGTTGTATTGCATCATATATAATTCAAAATAATTATTTAAATTAAGAATTGTTCATAATAATATAATCTGAGGCGAAAATAGTAGTAAGTAATATTTTTAAAAGTTATATATTTTTCCTAACTATTAATTGTTAAAACTTAAGAGATAATTCATTTTTTTATATCTCATTTTTATTTAATTCCATGAAAAAAATATTTAATATGGTTCGAAAATTTAAAAATAATTATTTTATCATTATCAAAATTTATATAAATTTATTTAAAAATAAAACATGTTTATTTAATAAACATCCAAATATACTCCTTTATAAATAGTTGTGATCAATCTATTAGAATACAGAACAAATATTATAAATTAGTTCATTCATAAACATGAGAAGGATATGCCCAGAAACTAGTATTAATAAAAAAAAGGATTATAGTTAATTATAATTGGCAAAACTAATTAATTAGTGTCATAGTTTTAAAAACTATATATAAATCCGTGTTCTTAAATCCATTTATAACTTAATCCTTTTTATATATTATATATTTTCTCAATTTTTATTTTAATAAATAGAAAAAAGAAAAACAAATATTTTTTAGAGTAAGATATCATTAATTAAGCATGACCAACTTTAGCTAGAGACTAAATCATTGAATTAATATTTTTTACGTAAACAAATTTTCCAAGTGTTGATAATGTGTTTTCTAATCAACAAAATATTTATAAACTCAAAATATGTATCATATCTTTTCAATACTGATACAATAATATTGGATAATATTGTTTTTTAAAATATTAACACCGCAACATATTGAATCGAGCTAAGTTAACTTGTTAAATTTACGATTAGGTCAATGAGATTGTGATAACTATATAGAAAGCAAATAAAAATAAATTATAAAGATTAATTCTTGATTAATCCAATATTGAAAGATAAAATTAAAAAAAATATTAAATTAAAAAAAAAGACAGAAAAAACCTATCTGAATCAATCTACGTTAACATGTCAAACTCACAACTCATGTCATGATATGAGAATAACCCCATGAAAGCAAATAAAAAAAATTATAAAGTTCAATTTCTCATTAATCCAATATTGAATGATGAAATAAAAAAATAATTAAAAAAAACAACCCAAACCAACCTAGATTAACTTGTTAAACTTGTAATCTGAGTCATATGATTGAAATAACTTCATAACACAAAAAATTTACAAAGCTCAATTTCCAACAAATCTAATGATAAAAGTTGAAATCGAAAGAAAAAAATAAACCCATGAAATCGAGATAACTACTCAAAAAGCAAATTGAAAAAAATTATAGAGTCTGATTCCCAAATATTCTAATATTAAAAGATAAAACAGAAAAATAAAAAAAGATTCAGTTGTTTGAATATAAAATTTAAAAAGAAATATATATTCAATTAAAAAATGACATAAAAAATATGAACATAGTCAATTAAGGTTAACTTTTCAAACTTGTGATCCGGTTTATAAGATCATGATAACTCTATGAAAAAAAATAAAAAAAAATTACAAAATCTAGTTAAAAGAAATACTTAATTGAAAAGGAACCAAAATAAAAAATAACCAGAATCAATTCAAGTCAACTTGCCAAATTTTTAATCCTAGTAATGAGATTAATGTAATCTTATATAAAGTAAATCGAGAAAAATTACAAAGTTCAAGTTCCAACTAATACAATTTAAAAAGATAAAATTAAAAAAACAATCAATTAAAAAGAAGACTAGAAAAAACAACTTGAATTAATATATTAAACATGTTATTTAGATAATAAGATCATGATAATTTCATATAAAAAAAAATAAAAAAAATTTATGAAGCACCACTTTTAATAAATTCAATATTAAAAATTGAAATAAAAAAATTAAAATTTTAAAATTAATACATAGCTCAATAAAAAAATACAAATCATAATTTCTAAATCAAGTTAATAATTACAGATAAAATTGAAAGTATTGAATTATATTATGATTAACCAGAAATGATTATAAAATTAAAGTAGTTGAAATGAGTGGCTGAAACAATCATTGCCAAGGCAGTTCTGGTCAACCTATATTCCATTGAATCCATCGGTTCGTGTACTCAAAACAATTGTGATTAAACTTGGTTATGCGTGGCAAAATGGTGACCAAATCCGCTACCAGATCTTGTAATATTTGGGAGGGAGAGAGAGGGAGAGAGAGGGAGAGAGAGAGAGAGAGAGAGAGAGAGTCCCATCAGCATTTATTACAGTATCTGTACAGTGTATGTAGACCTCAAGGGTACAAATACATTTTCCTGGCCTCTTGGGATACCCATCGACGTCTGTGACAGTTACCCCTGTAAACTTTTCCTTCTTGGAGGTGGATTTTTTTAAAAAGAAAAAATCAGCATTATTCATCTAAAAATTTAGCAAAACAACACAACATAGATTAAAATAGTATAATTTGTATATGTTATAATTCCCAAACACAACATTTAAGTATAGTATTATATAGAAACAAGATGTTATGATAGAGAAACATGGTAATTTAAGATGTCAAGCGTATTTAAAAATATAAATGTGGTTATTTTTTAAAGTGCTTTTCATTCGAAAACATATTAAAATAAGATTTTTTTTTATTTTTTAAAAGTTATTTTTTGATATAAGCGTATCAAAATGATATAAAAACATAAAATAATATCCATTTGAAGCAAAAAAACAAAAACAAAAATTTTAAAAATTTTTTAAAATTATTTTTAAAACGGAAAATTTTCTTAAATTTTTTACCTAATAAAACCATGCATCTCCTCTTCTCTCCATACAGTGGAGCTGCCCCTGGGACATAAAAAATCCACCATTTTTTAATATAAGGTGCCAAATAGGAGATGCCATGTGGTAGGACATGCTCCACGGAAAAGCTTCCTTGAGCATCAATCATTTTAGCTGTAAACTCTTCATTGAACAAATACAGGCATATATATGTTAGACGTTAATAACGAGAAATTTTTTTTTCAATTCATTCAATCTGGTTCACACACTTGTAAATATAGAGAGAGGTTTTCTGAAACGTGTCGCCTAATCCCACCATTGAAAAAAGCATTTAATTGTCAACTAAAAAGACAGGACTAATAAAAAAACACACCGTTCCCACCTCACTCTCTTTACCTCTAGTCTTTGCATGCACTCGTCTCTCGACCAGTGGGTGGCGGTGGTGGCACATGCCGGTCACACAGCTTTTATTGATAATTATGACATGCAACAGAAAAACTATGACATGCAACAGAAAAAAGCACAAGTAGGCTTGCGCTGACCATTTGTAATGAAAGTCACTTGCTTGGCAGCCAGTTCTTGAGTGAAAAATAACTTTAGAGAAGAGGGTGCGACAAAGAAAATTACTAGAATACATCCAAGAAAGCTTGAAACTTTTAGGAAATACGTATCGAATTTATAACCATAATAAAAGAAATACTAAAAATTAGTCTATTGGCATCAAGATATAAACCTCTCTTCTGCTAGCTGAATCTCCTTGGCCTTACACTTGCTTTTCTCTCTTCCTTGTAACCCATCATCCTCTTCCCTTCTTATACAGACAGGTATTTTTGTAAGTATTTTTTTTTATGGTATATGCCTCATCTCTCTCTACACACGTAGGTACTCGAAATCTTCTTTTATTGAATATCATACGTTTATCCTCCATCTTTTCCTTTCGTTTTTCAACAAGTTATATACAGTTTGATAAAAAAAAAATGAAGGGAATGCAAAATTTCATGAGGTTCACTTTCTCTTCATTTCCTTACAAGAACTTGTATATTTCAGGATATTGGTGTTAGATCACCGAACTCTAAAGTTTTGTGGGTTATATATCATGCAAGAGATGCTCCTTTTTTTTCTTTGTTCTTTTTTTTTTGCAGCCATAAAGTGTTTTATTTTTCGATTTTATGATAATGTCAATCTATTGGTGCATCAGAATATGTTAATACGGATTTGCTGAAGATATTCCTTGTTGACTTTACATTTGGCAAAAGTAATTGGTAGGAAATGATATGGAAGTTCTCGCGTTGAACTTTATTATGAACAAGAGCCTTTATTTTTCTTTTGCCTTGAGCAAGTTGTCTCTTCGATCATGCCACACTAGTAACAAGTAAACCGCTAGTGTTGTACGCAGAGGTGTCAAAGTCCTTAAATTGGCCTACTTCTATGATTGCATTATAGATTCTCTTTTCTCTTCTTCGAGTATTTTCTCCTTTCCCTTTCGCTCTTTAACCAAGAATCTTTATCAGGTGTTGTGTCGCAATGGAAGTCTTCTCTTTTCAATAATTGTGCTCTGAACTATACAAGTTGTCTCTCTAGGAGTGGAACCTCATTCTCTATTCATTGATAGCTAAAGTTTTGGGGGTTAGTACAGGCTTGCTGGGGAAATGGAGGGGAAGATCAACGAAAAGCTTTTGAGAAAAGGAGGAGAGGTAGATGCTGAGGAATTGAGGTTCAAGGACAAGTTATGGACTGAGACCAAGAAGATGTGGGTTGTTGCTGGTCCTGCCATTTTCACCAGATTCTCTACTTTCGGGATAAATGTAGTCAGTCAAGCATTTATTGGGCATATCGGCTCCACAGAACTAGCTGCATACTCGCTTGTGTTCACAGTCCTTTTGAGGTTTTCCAATGGGATCCTGGAAAGTGGTTTGACTCATTTGATTTTGTGTTTCTATTCTTTGTTGGTACTAGTTTCTTGTATGGCATCCTTTAATGATTGATTCTCAGATGTTGCGAGTCCTTATTATGACTCTAATGGAGTGAAGCAGTTAGTGTTGGCATCAACATAGCACATCCCTTTAGTTTCTTGAACGAAGTTCATGTTCAATGCTTAGATGCAGACTTCTAGCCTATGGTTAGCCTGTAGGACTTAAGTTTAAATTTTGGATAGGTGCATGGTTGAATGGGGATGGGAAAACTCTCTTTTTCGACAGCTGAAGGTCCGATGCACCCCCCAGAAGACCTAAAAAAAGTAATGGGTTCATAACTTGGCTAATTTCTTGCATGCTGTCAAACCATAAGTCAGCCAATTTCTGAATCAAGAAAATGAAAATTTGTTTTAAAGGCCATTAAAAAGTGGAAAATGAAATTTGATGATTAATGCCTGCAGTATGTGACATATAATCTGGAAACTTGAAGACAGGAAAATATTTACTGGAATGGTGTTATTTTTCTCAAGTTTTGAAAGTACTCCCATTTTAAGTGCTAGAAGACATGCAATTGGTTGTATGGCTGCCTGTATCCATGCATTTCCTTTATTATAAATGTGTCGTTTGAATTTGCAGCTTGGCATGGCTAGTGCGTTGGAAACTCTCTGCGGGCAAGCCTTTGGTGCAAAGCAATATCATATGCTTGGAGTATATCTCCAAAGATCATGGATAGTTTTAATATTATCAGCTGTGCTACTTCTTCCTCTATTTTTCTTTACATCTTCACTTTTGAAGGCTCTGGGCCAGGAGGATTATATTGCGGACGTGTCTGGAAATATCTCCCTGTGGTTAATCCCTGTGATGTTTTCCTTCATTCCGTCCTTCACCTGCCAAATGTTCCTACAAGCGCAGAGCAAGAACATGATTATTGCATACTTGGCAGCACTTACATTAGCAATCCACGTCTTCCTTTCTTGGCTATTAACTGTCAAATACAAGTTTGGTATCCCGGGAGCAATGATGTCGACAATTTTGGCATATTGGATACCAAATATTGGTCAGCTTATGTTTGTTACCTGTGGAGGTTGCCGTGAGACATGGAAAGGATTCTCGACCTTAGCTTTCAAAGATCTCTGGCCTGTCATCAAGCTTTCTTTGTCATCTGGTGTTATGCTTTGGTAAGGCTTTTTATCACCTTCTGATTTTGTTCGAATCATGAATTACCTGGAATTTGGTATGGATACATCACAGCTTAATATGCTGGAGTATTCAGTTTACCATTCCGGATTGTGGCATGCTTTAAATTACAACCGTTAAAACATTAGAATGCCACTGTGAAGATGAGTAAATTAAGGAAAAATGCATTCTTCCACTTTTTCCTACACTTAATCATCTTTCACCTTCTATCACCACACTTTGCACCGGTTCCTCTGTTTTTCAGAATCGATTCTCTGTTTTTCAAAATCGAAATATGGTTTACTTTCAACACGATATTGGTTGGTCAATTCAGTAACGAAATCACTACGTAGTTGCTATATGGGGTTGTAAAAGAAACTCAATATGGGATCGGCATGCTTGTGCTATGGTTATGAGCCCAGTGACCAAATTTTAAAGCTATTTGTGAGCGCTTGAGTTATTTTATGATGGTTCAGAATTAACAAGGACGCCTTAAGTAATGACTGAAATTATGAAATACTGGCGCAAACATTCTTTTGGCATCAAAATGGTCATTGTATTTACCAGGAGTACCAATGTAAGTATAATAGAAGTATAACTTTGACACCTCAATTAGCTGGAATCGACAGGATTAATCGGTTTCAACAGTTTTGGAGCTATAGGACGTTGTTAAGTTTTTAACTAAGGCCTGCATATTTTTTAGTTTATCTTTGATGTAGGCATAGATTAGAGGTTTTTTTTTTTAATAAGAAAGGGAGTAAAAAATGTTGAACTTTTAACCACTGTTCTGTTGGGTCGATTTCTTCACTTGTGACGTCCACAACATATTCACCTGGAGGTTGAGTTAAATTCATGGTACATTACAGCCTCGAGCTCTGGTACAACACAGTGCTGGTTCTTTTAACAGGAAACTTGAAAAATGCAGAGGTTGCTATCGACGCTCTTGCTATCTGGTAATCATTCCTTGGCAAATGTTTTTCTTTTCCTATACTTTATTCTTCTTTATTAGGAAAGTTCTTTAAAGATGTTCCTGTTTGCAGCCTCAACATCAATGGATGGGAAATGATGATATCTCTCGGTTTCTTGGCTGCTGCAAGGTGTATTATCATCTCAATCATGGGCATTATCTTCTTTTGGAATTCATATTTATTGCGATAAAGTCAGTTAACCACATTAAAAAAAAGCAGAGATGCTTAGAATATGTACGTGTGAGTGTGTATCTTTCAGACAGCTGATTTAATTATTGTTTCATGTTTTTGTTGGAAACTCCAGTGTTCGAGTGTCAAATGAACTTGGGAGAGGGAGCTCAAAAGCTGCAAAGTTCTCGATCGTGGTGACAGTTCTTACATCATTTTCAATCGGCCTTCTACTGTTTTTGTTATTCTTATTCGCCAGAGGAAATCTTGCTTACGTCTTTACTACAAGTCACGAGGTGGCCAGTGCTGTCGCAAATCTTTCACCGCTACTGGCTTTCTCCATACTTTTGAACAGTGTACAACCAGTGCTCTCCGGTAACTTACCATTTTGCGCTTCTTTTAACTGATGTCAACCCCCCCCCCCCCCCCCCCCCGCGGAAATGATCTTAATAACATCTACATTTATTAATACACTATCCACTTATTTTCTTTAACAGGAGTTGCTGTTGGGGCTGGGTGGCAGAGCATTGTAGCGTACATTAATATAGCGTGCTACTACCTGGTCGGAATTCCTATTGGAGTTGTGCTTGGTTATGTCATGGATATGCAAGTCAAAGTGAGTCATTCTCATGCTTCCTTTCTCTCATGATATATTTCAACCTTACAGGATAATGGGAAAGAATCATATAGAAAGTCTAATTCTTTAGTATGCTTTCACATAATTGATATGACCAGCACAGTATTTCTACCGGAGAATCTCTACCTAGGATGGATCCTGCGCTGGTTTCTTGTGATTTTAGTTAAGCATGTGGCTCGTACACCTGCTGCAGCCCACCTAATGTTTCATCACTCGCTATTTCCTTTGTTTTACTTTCTCAGAAATCTGTTTTGTAGGGTGTTTGGATTGGGATGTTGATTGGGACATTCATTCAAACTGTTGTTCTACTTTTAGTCACCTACAGAACTGACTGGGAAAAACAGGTATTTTGGTTTTGGCTTCAGCTTTCTTTCTATACTATCTCTTCAACCAGAAACTCAATTGTCTTCATATAAAAACAAATGCATCTGCAGGTAATTGTTGCCCATAACCAGATCAACAAGTGGTTTGTAGCTGATTCTGAAGAAACAAGCACCCAAGTTGCATGAAGTTGGCTGTCCTTGATTTATGTTGTATATTTTTTTTTTTTGACAAAGCATCAATCGGTGCCCATATTCTGAACTAGGTAATCGTGATTTTTGAAGGCCAATTTGATCTTCTGAATTAAAAGATGCTGAAGCTCCAAAGTTGTTTCCTGAGCCATTGATTCAGATGCGCTGGTGTTCTAATTAATTGCGTGCAATGAGAAGTTTTTCTTGTAATCTAGCAATGGAAGGCTGTTGCCCGGTTTGATTTTGTGTTTTAAAAGTATTTTTTTTTAAATTGAAATATAATTTTTTAAAAAATTAATAATTTTTTAATGTTTTTATATCATTTTGATTTTTTAAAATTAAAAAAATATTATTGTAATATATTTTTAAAAATAATATACTTTAAAAAATAACCATAATCAATCTCAAAACATGCAGCATCGCTGAAATGATGTCTATGATGTTCAACCAAACATTTGTAATGACAGAAACACAATCTAAAACAGCACTTTAAAGCGTGATGAGGTAAATACAATGACTTCGAAAGCAAGTTTCAGAATCTGCAAAATACACTCCAAAAGCAGCATGTTAATTGTGTATGTGTTTTTCTTTTTTTAACAGAGAGAAATGAAAGGACCGAAGGCCCAAGCAATAAACACACGGTATTTTAAATATAAATTATTTTTTAAAGTATTTTTTATTTAAAAATATATTAAAATAATATTTTTTTATTTTTTAAAATTTATTTTTTATATCAGTATATCAAACTAATAAAAAAACATAAACATATTAAGAAAAACCAAGTTTTAGAATCCCGTGATCGGAAAATATCAGTCTTTTTTAGAAAATTCTACTACTAGAAAATTCTTAAGAAAAGAAAAAGATCAATCCTGTTATTAGAAAGAATCTTCAGGTCAACCCTATAATCAGAAAGCACCGAGTTTTCAAACCCCGTGATCAGGAAGTAACAAAGATTTTGGTTCTGGTTAAAGAGAATCACCAGATTGAGATTTTAGGCTAGCCGAGTTATTTTTTAGATTTTGGTTCAGATTAAAAGGAATCACCAGATTGAAATTTCAAGTTAGCCGAGCTATTTTTTAGATTTTGGTTTCTAGTTAAAGGAGATCGCCAGATTGAGATTCCAACCAGACCAAACTATTGGCTTTGGTTAAAAGAAATCGTCGAATTGAGATTTTAAGTTGATCGAGCTATAGACACAAACCAAGGTTCTAGTTAAAAGGGGTCTCTAGATTGAGATTTCAAGTTAACCGAGCTGAAGACAACATTTTTGTTCTAGTTAAACGGGGTCTCTAGATTGAGATTTCAAATTGACCGAGTTAAATACAAATACTAATGTTCTGGTTAAAGAGGGTCTCTAGATTGAGATTTCAGGTTAATTGAGCTGAAGGCAACATTTTGGTTCTGGTTAAAGGGGATCACCGAATTGGGATTTTAGGTTGACCGAGCTAAGGTAGAGTTTAATATTGTCATAGTGTTTAATTTTCTAAGTGTTTTTTTCACTTGGAAATGTATCAAAATAATATTTTTTTTATTTTATAAAATTTATTTTTGATATCAGTATATAAAAATGATCTAGAAATACGAAAAAATATTTTAAAAAGAATTCAAAATTTTGGTACATTACCAAATAGGTTCTAAAAACAACCTTTAGCAAGTTGGTGAAATAGTCCTCTACAAGTAGTAATATGAGAATAACTTATCTTTACTAAAAAGTCAGTAGCAAAGTTACCTTCTAACACGATTAAAGAGTTGATGTCTTATCCTAAGTGTAGGAGTGTCGAAGTAATAAATAACCTGGCAAGACCGGGGTCGAACCACGGAGAGGTGAATTATATAAATTACAAATAATAAAATGATATTGATGTTGAAGAGAACTTTGAGATGTAATATTGATGTAAAGATTAAACAATGATAAAACAGATGTCAAGGTTAGAGGATCCACTAATGATACTTCAAATAAATATAATATAAACTTCTTTTATTACTCAACTGAAAACCACACATAAAGGAGATTCCAATCGGATGATTTATCATTATTAGATCATTATAAATTATTAACATGATCATATTAATCATCTTATCTAAGTAACATCATACTTATAAATATCATCAGGCATTCATGTTGCTAACTTATATTAACAACAAATCAAGTTCCTATCATAATAATGATGTCGGCCGAAAACTATGAAGGATTAAACATTTGATGTACCAAGTGTTATACAACACAAATCTAGATTAACCATTTAACAAGCAAGATATTAAGAATTAGTAAGATAAAAAGATAAAACATGTTTATAACAATCTTTCTTGGATATAAACATTAAAGTCCATGTTGAGTTTATATTATACTTATTCTAACACCACTAGTGAAACCTTTCACCTTGACATAATTAACTTAGCTTAACATAATGAAGAAGAAAAACATAAATAAACAATATAAGAACATAAACATGATAGAAGTTAACTAAGTATAGGAAAGGAAATGAAAAAGTATAAACAAGAGATTAATATATCATGAAAGAAA
The DNA here is from genome assembly GCF_951802175.1 of Populus nigra. Taxonomy (NCBI): domain Eukaryota; kingdom Viridiplantae; phylum Streptophyta; class Magnoliopsida; order Malpighiales; family Salicaceae; genus Populus; species Populus nigra. Next base: position 5,760,436 of record NC_084863.1, on the reverse strand, counting down.
ACTTGAACATTACAAAGAGAGAAAGCAAGAAGATGATTTTGATCTAAAAAATAAGATGACTAATACATGGTAAATGCCTCATTTTATAGGCTAAAATTCAGAACTATTGATTCGTTGACTAATAAAATAGTTGGTGGCCAACCATTGATTTGGTGGCTAGTTTTTGACATTGTTGGCTGCTGGTTATTGATATTGTTGGCTGATTATTGATATTGTTGGCTGGCCAAAATGTTTTTGCTAACATCAGAATTTGAGCCCTTTGTTCCATGAAAGTTGTGGGCAATTGTCTTAGCTTTCCAACAAAAAAAACCAGAGCTCATTTGGACTTCTAGAACTCAAGATATGAGCTGAAAACCGAACAGTGTCTGAGCTGTAGAACATATTTTGACTTCTTCGTTGTTGCTAAGATTTGAACTTGAAAACGGAAGAATTAAGTATTGGACTCCCATAAAAGTTTTAGGTATGTATCTTAACTTTTTATCCATATAAAGCAGACCTAAATCCAAGGTCTACAACTCCAGTTATGATCCAATAACCGAATGGTATTTCAGTTGGCATTGAACCAACATCTCTTCTGTAAAACCCCGGATAATATTATTGATATTAATAAAAGTCAGGATTTCAAAAAAATGATGGGAAGTGATAAATTAAATTATAAGAATGATGATATATTCGAGAATCTGACACTAAAAATATAGAGGAAACTCTGCCGAATTTTTATTGATTACAAAAAAAAAATCCCTAATCTCAATTGAATTATTATGTCCTTACTCTTTGTTTTGAATACAAATGTTGGGGTTGTTACATCTTCTCTTAGCCTAGTCCTCCTTTTGTCTCTTCACTTTCAATTAATCACATCGATCAATCTTTTAAATTGTGAGATATACCTGCATTCAAAATAAGCATTTACCATAAATTAAAGATATATTATATTATCAGATATATTATATTATCAGACTTGTTATTATAAAACATGTTTTAGTTAGGGAATTTAATGATACTTTAGATGCAATATGATAATATAAAGTCTTAATGAAAATGCACTTTTAAGTAATAATCACCTTCCTTGATCAACTTGTGACAAGGAGTGAGTTCACACTTCATAGAGCTCATGTCTTGTTCAAAATCTGAGACTTGAGTGTCACAAATAACAATTGTAACTCGTGAGTCGCAAATAACATATGTGATATAAGAGTCATATATAACAATTGTGACTTGATATGAAAAGGCATATACAAAGGTAGTTTGTTTAACTTTTAACTTCTTGCCCTAAAACGCCATATTTCACATAATTCACATAACTAATTTTTCCACTCTCACAACAAAATTCACATAAGCAATTTATAACTTTTTTAACCCTAATTAGCAAAATTATGCAAACTATTAACATAGCATAACATTTTATAAAAAATAAACCAACTACATCTATTCATAATTATCATAACATATAATGTAACTATATCTAATAATTGTCCAGCTCATAGGCAGGCGTAAAGAGCTCATAGACGAGCTTGGAGCACCACCCTAACTTATTCAACTCGAGGACGAGTATGTAGCATCCATGTAAGGGTGAGGACCAATATCACCCCAGCTCATGGACGGACCTTGGATGCTCATAAACTAACCTACACTACCACACCAACTCATCCAACTTGAGGACATGAGTGAGATTTACCGTGAAATGTCTAGCCCCATACAATATGAAATGACAAGCCACAAATTAATATATTTTATGCGTTCAATTTTTATAATTAACATATTGATTAGAATCAATTTTATTTTATTATTATCCAGAACCAATAGATAATGTTTGATATAATATGCTCTCATGACTAGAGCTATATTAAGTAACATTTATAGGTTTAAGTTTTGTATTTAAAATGTAATTGATTTTAACAATCAAAGTAATTAAAATAACTATACTTAGAGAACTAGTAGGCACTCGACAATTTATCTTTTTTTTAGATATGTTTTACTTAGTTGTTGGTAGAGATATGCAAGCGTGATCCCCTAGTTGTAATTATGAATGACCTAAAAGTCCTTAAGTAATGTCAGAAAAAACATTGGCATCGCATTGCCTATAGAATTCATGAAAATAAAACCTTTAAACATTTGCAATATGTAGACATTTAGTATCACTCATTCATATTTTTATATATTTTGATGATAACATTAAAATGGAAAATGGACTAATAATATGTTTTGTTGAGAATAAGCTTTGAACATGTTTTATATGAAGAACACATCAACAAGCATGACAAGTTTTGTGAAGAAATCAATCAATAAGTCCAAGAAGGAAGCAAAATGAAGACTTATATTAAATTTTATTTTTGGTACTTAAATATAAATCTTTTATATCTTACTTGATAGCACAATTAAAATAAATTTATACACTTCACTCTACATGCATTAAATGATTAATAATAAAATCTAAAATAAATGGTTCTAAGAAGTCCACCTAGGTTAAACTAAAAAAAATTTAGGATTCTACATGAACCGATCAACTGTTTATTTATCAAGGATGTAATGGCTATAACTTGTCAATCAATTGCCCTAACCAATCTGAACTGGTTGACCATTTTAACTATCAGTAGGGCTGTAATGGCTATAAATGACTAATTTCTCTTAGAAACACACACACACACACACACACACACAACTTGTCTAATTGTAATTTATTTAGGGATTTCAAACATATATGATATATAAGCTATTCTAAGTGTAAAAACACTTCAAAATTATCAATAATTGATTATACTTTAATTTATGCAATTAAACCTTTATAATCTAGCATAAGAGTATTCAATCTCATTCTTATTACACTTAATCACCTTCAAATCTTAGAAGTGGTATCTTATGAGTTATAGAGATATTAAAACTTTTCATTGTATTATTCACTCTATTAAAAGAGTTAGTTATGATAACAAAATCACTTTTGTAAACCTTTAAGAGTTAGGTAAAAAAACATTGGTATTTGTGAAGTAATTTCACCAAGAAAAATAATCTTGAAAAGAACATATCTTCAAGTGAGAAAAATCTTGAAAAGAAAATATCTTTAAGTGGTGTAAAAAGTATGGTGTGGATTTATCAAGTGACTATTGTACTTATTAACTTAGACTAATAAAGGAATACAAAACTTAAATACAATTTGGTACTTGAGGTATGCATGTAGGCTTGTCGAACCACAATAAAAACAAGTTTGCATATTCTCTTCCTTTACACACACACACACACACTTTAAATATTTTAATTATATTTTTGGCTTGAAGTAATTTGTATTATTTGTTAATATTAGTGACACCTAATTCACCTTCCCTTTTAGATGTTAGAGTTTTCTTAATCTTTAAACAATATAATATGTATGCTTGAGCATACATAACTAACTATTCCTTTGTCATATTTGTTAGGTAATCTTAAAATTTTATCAAACTATGTCAATTTGATGTAGTCACCCTTGTAAGCCTTAATTAAAGGCATATGTCCTAATAGACGATCACATAAAGCATACTAGGGCTCTATCTATCGAGAGGCCAGTCAACATGGCAACATTCTGTAGTGTGGGTGTTCTGAAAGGTGTATATCTCACACCTTTATTGTTGTATTAAAGTTGCAAAATTAATGTGCAGTCAAGATGTATGACATACAACTGACTGATCTCATAAAAAATTGCCTAAATAAAAAATGGAAGAACATGCTAATACAACTCTATCAATGTTTATCGAGGAGTTACAGGATCACCATCCTGAAAATCAATAAATTTAGTTATTTAAATAATTAAAATAGTTAAAATTTAGTTAATTAAATATCAATTAAAGTAGTTTAAAATTGTTATCAATATAGAGATTTGACCTTTTCGGTCTAAATATCATCGAAATGATGTTGATCCTACATATATAGAACCAACCTATCATCCATAACCAAATGCTCCTCTATTATATATGATGGGGGTCTTAAAATGTATGTCTAACCATATTAGTTTGATTCATTCGCTCTTGTAAGCACTGACTAGAAGCACCCGCTCGAATAGACAATCATACAGAGCATCTCTATTAGTCGACCATCCATGTCTTGTTTTTGGGGATCCATCTATTAGGAGGCCTATCAACATGACAACATCCTACAATGTGAGTGTTATCTTATCAACACATAGATAAAAAGTGTATGTTGCATGCCTCTATCGCTTCACCAAAACTGCAATCAATGTGTTGTCAAGATATATGCCACACAACTGACTAATCTCATAAAAACTTGCGTTGATAACAAATACGTGGACACACTTATGCAACTCTATTAATGTATGCTATCAAGATGTTACAAGATCAATGCTCTAAAAATCAAGCAATTTAGTTATTTAAATAATTAAAATATTTAAAATTTAGTTAATTAAATATCAATTAAAGCAGTTTAAAAATGTTATTAATCTAGAGATCTAACCTCTCTATTTCAAATATCATCAAAGCAATATTGATCCTGCATATATAGAACTGACCTACCATCTTGACCTACCTCAATAACCAGGTGATCTTGTTTGTCGGCATTTCTAGAATCAGATGAACCTCCTCTAGTTTGAACCATGGCTCCCTCGATGTCCTGCATTAAGAAATTATTAGAATTGCAATACAATTAAACATCCATATAGTTGAATTAAAAATAATAATTAAAATTTACATAATTTGAAACAAATACATCTATTAACATACATTGTCTAGTTTCACAAGTTTTATTATTATAACTCCTTTAATCGCATATGTCACATTTATTTAGTTAGTGCCCCTCTTTAACATCCATCTTGTTATGTAGATGAGTGAATTTCCTATGAATCTTATCCATTCGTCTTTTAATTGGACATTTATATACATTTAGAATAGTATATGTAGGCCACAATAATGTGACAAACAATGGTTGAAAATTAGGACTATATGTATTTTTATATAATAAGTTAGAGTGGAAATCATCAACAAATTACACATAGTTTATATTTTGTAAAGTGCAACATGCAATTAGGTATGTATTTTGTAGATGATACAGTTGTTATTTACCACAAGTACAAGTTGCTTCATTGATGTTAATTGTTTTCTGGACTTTTTTTTTTTATAACACCAACTATTAGAGGTGTTTTAGACTGAAATAACCTTATTGCAAGATCAAATAGAGTTGTCGAATGTGATCTAGATGTTGTCGTATTAGTAAGTAATACAGCTAAGACCTTTGAATACCACAATACATCATAACTTAACAATTCATCAACTTTGGCTCTACACCCAACAAAATATTTACTACACATAAAAAGGTTATCTACACTGTAGTTGATACATGAAGTAATCAAGATATTATTTAAAACCTCTAACAAATTCATCATTGTATTGCAATAATGATAAGCACTAAATTCATATGACAATACCCATTTTTCTTTAGGCTAAACTTCTAGCCATGCTCTGATTACATCATCAGTCTCAACCAGATCATCATAAAAGATGTCAAACTCTTGTTTTGAAAGATTTGTACACATTATGTAGCATATTTTTAAAGGTAATATTTTTGAACCTGATGTTGAAGTTACTAACAAAGTCGCGAACAATATTGATGATATATAATAGGCTCGAGAAAAATCCATGCCATGGAATTCTTAGTCACCATATGTTTATTTGATATAATAGATAACCTGGTGAGATCGTCAATTATATATCGACAAGAAAATTAAAAAAAAAACAACTCCAATTATTGTTCATCTCTTTTTCAATGATAGTAAAACACAACAGATAAACTCTATTATTCACTTCATAAGCAATTGCAACCAGTAACTTTGCCTTGTACTTACCATAATAGGTAAGTGTCGTCAATAATAATTAGAAGATGACAATATTCAAACCCATCAATTGAAGCAACAAATGCCCAAATAATACATTATTGTTTAGGTAGAACTCTGAAATAAATCCCAATATATAAGTTTTAGTTGTGTATATTTTAATTTAAGATAATATTATGTTGTATTAAAAGAAATGACTACCTTCATATATGGATAACTGTAAATATATGGTGACGTTGTCATCTTTGTGAATGGAGGCATATTGTATATGATTGTATTTTGTGAAAATGATGGATGGTTGTTTAAGGCCATTTTTATGTGGGTATTGGTTGCATGAACCGAATATGAGTTGTGTTGTTTTTGTATTTGTAGGTATTAATGTTGGATAAAGTTTTAAGTAAAGCCTTCATGTAAAGAAAGCTTTGCTGAAATTTTTATTAAATTGAATAGATTCATTATTTTTAAATGGTATATCCATTTACATGTATGAAATGCATGTATAGCATACTATGAGTGTTACAAGTTATATTGGATTCATTCTGAGTAAATTATGATAAAGTAAGATGAGGATAAATCAACTTTAAAAAACAAATTACGATTCCTTTTACCATAAATGATTGTTTGCATTTTTGAAAATACCAAAATAAAGTGAGGAGTGTTACAACAAGATTACCCAATAGAAAGAAATTAGAAAATATTTACAAATTTTAATTCACAACCACCCCAATGTTGGACGGTGAAAAAGAAAAAGAAAACCGAAATCAACTCTATTTATACAATTATACCCACAACATAGATCATGAGAATCAGATAATTATATAGAAAAAAAATTGAAAATAAATAATGAAGCTTAATTCCTAAGAAACTCAACATTAAATGATGAAATTGAAAAAAAATAATTTAAAAAAATAACAAAAACAATTCAAGTAAACACATATTATTCTTATCAAACCCACAATACAAGTTATGATATCGAAATAACCTCATAAAAAGTAAATTGAAAAAATTATAAAACTCGAATCCTAATAAATTCAATGTTGGAAGATGAAATTTAAGATTTTTTTTTGTTAAATAAAAATAAAACTCAAGTCAACCTAATTGAACCTTGCAAACTTGCAACCATAGATGGCATAAAAAAAGTAATAATATGTAGCTCAATATCTAACCAACCAAAAGTTGGAGGATGAAATAAAAAAAATTCTATTTAAAAAATAAAAAAAAGACCTGAGTAAACTCGTGTCAACTCGACAAACTTGCGAAACGACTAATGAGATTGAGATTTCCTATTAAAGAAAAACAAAAAAAATTCACGAAGTCTAATTTTTTTAAAACCAAATATTAAAGGATTAAATTAAGGAAAAAATGGTTAGTAAAAATAGAAATCAAAAGAATAAGGACCAAATTTGACACAAAAAATTAGCAACCTTTGTTTTTTAAAAAGTTCAAAGTACAGAGAGAAAAAAAAGAGAATAAATGAAATAAAAGAAGAATTTTTAACCATAGCCAAATAGGAAATGCACCAACTACAAGCGCCATGGTTGCATGACGATAATGAAAAAGATTGCATGTGTCATTAGAGTATCATGTTTATATTTAATCAACTAATTTAATTTAATTTGAAAATAAAATCTCTTTTAAAAGCACTAAATTTAATAAATAACAACAAATAAAAAGATCCAAGATAACCCGTGAAATGTTAGACTTAGGCTCAAATTACAAGCGCCATGTTTGGCTACCCAGGAAAAAAAAGGAGCAAACTTGGGTGAATGTCCTAAAATTAGGTTAAACTCCCAAACATGCAACTCATGAAATGCTAGACTTAGGTTCAAATAAGAAGTGTAATTCCCAACCAATTTAATGTTGAATGAAAAAATTGATAAAAACATCATTTTAATAAATTTACCAAAGTAGAGAAAATAACAATAAAAAAAATGGTGATCAAATTTGATAGGAAGAAAATAAAGGAGGACGAATTTTTTTTTAAAATTTAAATTTAAAAATTATCTCAATTAAAATAATTAACAATAAAAAGAATGAGGACCATATCTGACAAATAAAAGAAATAGAACAAGGATGAAATTGAAACAAAATTTCAACTTTATAAATTATTTCACATAAAAAATTATAACAAAAAAAATATGGACTAAATCTAAAGAAAAAAAATTGAACTATGATTAAAAAAACATATGTCATAATAGACAATCATATAAAGCATAAACGTCGAGAGTCAAATGTGGAAATTGAGGATGAGAGAGAAAAGAAGGAAAAACAATGTCGTTCATGCCTAACTGGAGGTCCATTGATCGCATGCATGGCCTAAGGAGAAAAAAGTTGTCGAGAGAAATCAAACGCCTCCTCAAAACCACCGTTTGGTAGTTAAACACCTTCTCACGCACCGCTCAAATGATGCAGATACAACCCATGTGTTAATGCGTGCAATCAACACGTCAACCATTTTTTAATAGAAAATAATGTTTTATATCTATTAAATTACTCAATTACCTCTAAGTAAACTTGATTATAGTATAAAAACTAAGATGAAAATACAAAAAAAAACCCTAAAAAATAAGTTGTTGATGCCAAACTAGAGGTTCATTGATCGCATGCATGGCCTAGGGACAGAGAGGCCACCGAAACAAATTGAACGCCTCTTTAAAACTATCATTTGGTAGCCAAACACCTTCTCACACACTGCCTGAATGATGCAGATACAACTCGTGTGCTAATGCATACAATGCACGCATCAACGATTTTTTTAAAATAATTTTTTATATTTATGAAATTACACAATTACCCCTAAATCAACTTGATTATAATATAAAAACTAGGATTAAAAAACAAAAGAGCTTCTAGATGCTAGTTAAAGAAATTTTGATTTAAAGGATAATTTAGTTCTTTTAATGTGATGTTAAAAGTAAGAATATAAAAATGTCCATGGATGCTAGATAAACCAATTTTGCTTTTAAAGGTAATTTAGTAATTGCATTATGTTTAAAAAATGTTAAAAAACTTATTTGCGTTTGATTAATATAACAATGACTAACAAACCCTTATGAAAAGACCTTTTTACCTTCAATAATTAGTTTTTTTAAATGTTTTTAAGGATAACAAAATAATCATTAAACTATTCAACTCTATAATGCAATATACCATTTCTTATGACTATTTTACTCCTAAAAGAAAAAAAAAATTTGGGTGAGCAGCTCGTTTGTCATTTTTTAAAAATAAAACGTAGAATTATGGTTATGCCCTTGAACGATGAAAAAAAAAACACGTGTATAGAGGGCTTCTTTATCTTTTTCTTTTCTTTTTTAAATAGTAACATAACAAAATTAACATTGTAATTTAAAAAAACAAATGCTATTTACGAGGATGTTTTGGTCTTATTAGACTGATTTGTTGTTATTTTTAGGTTTTATAGGAGACATCTTGATAATTTTAAATTTTTAAATATTATTCCAAAAAAAAGGATCGGCAAATCTTTCACGTACGTGTACAGGTTGCCCCAGTAGCCATTAATAAATATTGCTTTTTCTCATAAAATAATTCAATGGAGAACGACCGGCGAATCTTTCACGTACGTGTACATGTTGACCATTAGCCATTAATAAATAATTAAATATTGCTTCACCACATTCGAAAATTTGAGCTGATTTATTTATCACACATATCCCTTTGCTGATTGAAAAGGCATGCTCTTCTTTATTACCATCAAGGAGCGCCGTTGGCGCATGACAATTCTTTTTTTTTTTTTAAACGTGTTTTGTATTTTTTATATATTTTTAAATTATTTTAATATCCTGATTTTAAAAAATAAAAATAAGAATATTCAGCTGGGGGTTCGGCGGTTCGCACGCATTCTTCCATCAGTGAACAAGCGAGCGACCAACCATTCTTCGTTTCTCCCTTTTCTTTTTCTATTCACCAATTTTGTTTTTCTTATAAACGAATACCTATGGAAAGCACAGAGAGAAACTAAACACACTGCATGCACTCTTAGCTACTGCCTTGTTAACAGGCAGACGCTCTCCCCTCTCTCTATCTCTTTCTCCCTGTGGACATTACTCTAACTTCGAAGCAAGCTTCAATCGGTTTCAGCCTCGAAGAACACCTGAAAGGTACGCAGGCAAGTGTTAAGGAGTAAATGCTTGATTTCGTTGCTCCTACGCTACCATTCTTCTCTCCCTTTCCCGTTTTTTTTTTATTATTTTTAATTTAACATTTCATGTTCTTGTTCTGCTTGCTATAGCTACTCGCTATCCTGCCTTGTTAACAAAGACGCATTCCCTTCTCGCTTTCCATTTCTCGAGTCGACAATAATCCAAGGCTGAAGCGCAGTGAGCTTCAACCTGTCTCAGTCTTAAGGGTACCTAACAGGTACGCATGCAAATTGTAAAGAGTATATGCTTTCTTTCCCTTTCCTGTTTTTATTTGGTTAACATTTCATGTTCTTGTTCTGCTTTTCCTTAATTATCCCATCTCATTAATACAAATATGCTCTTTTTAATTATAGTGCGCATAAACCAGTAGTGATAATGTTGCTCTGCGTGATTTCTGCTTTTTTCCTTGATTATTTCATCTCATTCATGCAAATGGGGTCCTTCTATAGTGCAAGTAAACGAGTAGTGATAATTAATGGTGTCCTGCGTGCTTCATTCTTCTTCATCGGTGTGATTTTTTGAGGGTAAATTAGATTTCATGGCCCCTCAAGTTTCACATCTTGGTCAAATTAGCGCCTATAATACAAAACTTGGTAGAACAAATGAACCCTATAGTTCACATTCCTGGCGAGTAATAGAGCATAAATCCCTCTGTAAACATGCGCACACAAGCCTGTTGGGTTTTTATTTTTATTTGCAATGGTTTGTATCATGACAGACATCTTGATATATAATGGAAGTTCATTAGACAAATCTAGATGTTCTTGGATATTTTTATTTTTTTCATTCAAAATAATCTCCTTCGAAGCCCATTAATTATTTTGTTTTGTTCCCTTTGTTTTATTATCAAATTTCTTCGTCAAGAATGTTTTATTTTATTTTAGTTAGATTTAACAAGTTCTTAGCATGTGAACTAGTCTAGTTTGTTACTCGAGTCATCCACAAATTCGGAATTTGAGATCCCAGTGGCAAGTGGTGTGTTTTTTCCCTCCTTGTCCTTCTACTGGCTGCAATTATATAATTCTCTGCATGCAACTACCAGTCTCAAAAATACAAAAAAGGTGGCAACTACCAGTCAGCCACACACAACTACAGAACTACTATTCTTTCCATAGGTTTTCATTTTTCATTTATCGACTCTCAACCCAACCAGGCATGTATATTTTTAAAACCAGACTTGTCTTGATAGGTTAATCTAGAATCAGATTTATTTGAGATTGAAACTGGAATAGATTTTAAAAAAATAAAATAAAAATCTAATGTAACACAACTGACCTGGCGGGTTAATCCAATAACATAGTTAAAATTAAATTTGATTGCAACCTATTAATTTTTTTTTTATTAAAACAATATCGTTTTAATTTAACAAAAAATTTAATCGAATGACCTAGTCAAAACACGATGATCCAATTAAATCTCAAAACCCAGATGTTGAACTGGACAAAGTTTAAAAACTATAACACAAGTCTCTATCACGTCGTAGAAGAGATTAATAGTCAACAAAAAAAAATAAAAAAAAATCAAGAGCTCACCCAAGCAAGCTGACAATTCAAAAATGGCAGCGCATCTGTTTCCTACCAAAACAAGAAGAAAAAGGCTAGCTAATATTCTCATGTTAGTGATGAACCAGGCATGTAGAATAGGAAAGGAGAAGAGAACACTGTTGAGACTATTTTCTTAGTTTGAGAACCAGATTTACCTTTGTATTAAGGTGATTGTCCTCTATTGTCCCGGAGCAAATCTGGGTGTACTTTAGTTTACAAGTTACAATTGGAAGAGCAGTCAATATTGTCAGGGAGATTCAGAGGTTTATAATAGTATATAAATAAAAATAAAAATAATTTTATTTTTTAGTATTTTATTTTTCAGGAGTTAACCTTGCAATTTAAGAAAAAAAAAACTATTTGCGAAGGTATTTTGGTTTTTTTCAACTGGTTTTATTGTTAGTTTTAGGTTTTGTCATGAGCAGTTTGATAATTTTAAGTTTTTGAATATTATTAAAGAAAAAGTTGTTGATACGTACATAATCGTCATCCTATTCGAGTGGCGTCTAAGGAACCATGTGGTGGCTAAAGTCTTGCTTTCACCATGGTATTGGGAGTGGTGTGTTGTTTTTTTTTCTCCATTAATTTTTGTTACCGTGTAATGATTATTTTACCTTCATAAGCAAAAAAAAAAAAAAATATTTAGGTGAGGGGCTCTTGTGTTATTTTAAAAAAATAAATAGTTGAGTTACAATCATGTCATTGAAAGAGAAAAAAAAATATACATGTATAGAGGGACATCTCCATCTTTTCCTTTTTTTAAATAGTAAAATGAAGAATTAACCTTGCAATTTGAAAAAACAAAGGCTATTTGCGAGATTGTTTTGGTTTTTTCGATTGATTTTGTTGTTATTTTTAGGTTTTGTTAGGGAAGGCTCGGTAATTTAAGTTTTTAAATCTATTTTGGTCCTCATTTTAATTATTGTTTATTTGGCTTTTGATGCTTTTTGAAGTTTGAATTTTTTTCAATTTCATCTTTGGGTATTTTTTAATTTGATTTTTTTATCCGATTTGGTCTCTCTACTTTTAATTGCTCTATTTCTATGCTTTATACTTTTCTTAACTATTTTTTTTTGCAATTTCATCCATTTTAATTTTATTGCATTTGTTTGTTTAATTTATTTTTTGTCTTCTTTCTTTTGATTGCTATACTCTTATTCTTTTCTTGACCTTTTTTTTTTAAATTTTGTCCCTCAATATTTAATTTTATTTAGTTTTTTTATCTAATTTTGGTCCTTATTCTTTCAATATTTTTTTTTATTCTTTTCTTGACTTATTCTTTTAAATTTTTCACGCACATGTACATGTTGCCCCATTAGCCATTAATAAATATTGATTCACCACAATTGAAAATTTGAGTTGATTTATTTATCACACATATCCCTTTTCATGGCAACATAATCTAGTTGGTACCTGAAAGGCAACTCATAATGACTTCAATGCTGGTTTCTTAACTACATGGAGCCATGGTTAAAAAACTCTAAAGGTGGTAAGACCTTGGGGAGTTAAAAATAGACTACTCAACATTCCAGTACATACTCTACAAATATGAGCTTCGCTTGAGGCAAGCAATGTGGGATAGAAACTTGTGACGACTAGCTTGATTCATGCTTCTGATAGTAAAATTTTCTGATTGAAAAGGCATGCTCCTGTTTATTACAATCAGTATTGCATGAATCTTGGGGAAATCCACTTGAAATGAAAGATTCACGTGGTCTTGATGAATATATGTTCACATCTCAATTGTACATGCATATCACAAAGGTGTTCAATGTCAAGTTTATATTCAACAAAGAAAACTTGAAAAATCAACAAGTTTAGCATTCCTTCTTACAGATTCATGGATAATTCAACGGAAGAGAGGCTTCTTTTGCTGGAAGATTTTGACAGGGAGGACCTGAAGAAGAGGGTTTGGAATGAATCCAAGAAGCTATGGAGGATTGCATTTCCTGGAATAATAGCACGAGTGACTTCATTTGGGATGATTGTGGTGACACAGTTATTCATGGGGCACATTAGCGAATTGGATCTTGCAGCGTTTGGCCTACAGCAGAGCATTTTGGTACGGTTTGTGAATGGCATATTGGTACGTATCCTCTTAACATATTGTGCTCATTCGCATAAGATCAGCATAAGAAACAATTTGGAGCCACACCAAGATTAGCATTCACTAACTTGAAAATATCAGAGAGAGAGAGAGGTATTAGCCCCTTTGTAGCCATGGAATTGAGGAATGAATCGATGTCTCCTTCCTATTTTACATGTCTTGCCACCTGTGTGATCTTCCAAATATATACAAGGTAAAGACAATTATTTCAATAATTTACTTACCTAAGTTTTTCCTTTCTCATGGAAGATTGGCATGTCAAGTGCGACTGAGACCTTATGCGGGCAAGCATATGGAGCTGGACACTACCACATGATGGGTGTTTACTTGCAGAGATCATGGATCATTGATGGTGTAACTGCAACCATCTTGCTTCCCCTCTTCATTTTTACAACACCGATATTAATACTGATTGGGCAAGAGGAGAATATAGCAATAGAAGCTGGAAAAATCTCCCTTTGGTTCATTCCCATCCTCTACTATTTTGTCTTTAGCTTGACCATCCAAATGTACTTGCAAGCACAACAAAAAAACAAGATTGTCGGGTGGTTTTCTGCTTCCTCCTTTCTGCTTCATGTGCTTTTGTCCTGGTTATTTGTGATCAAACTTGGTTTTGGTCTTGCTGGTGCCATGAGTTCATTCATCATATCATCTTGGTTGCTCGTTATTGGAGAGTTTGTGTACATCTTTGGAGGTTGGTGTCCTAATACATGGAAAGGTTTTACTAAAGCTGCATTTGCTGATATGTTACCTCTAATAAAGCTCTCAATATCCTCCGGAGTCATGATTTGGCAAGTTCCAATTTTGACCATTTAGTCTTTTTATTCCATTTCTCGCATCATTTTAAGATTACTAATGCTTTATGGTTCATTGATTTCGATAGCCACCACTTGCTTTCTAATTGTGTTTGCTATAACCTTACAGCTTAGAATTATGGTACTCCTCTATTCTTGTCGTGTTAGCTGGATATATGAAGAATGCAACTATTGCAATATCTGCTTTCTCCATTTGGTAAGAATTTGTTATGCAAATCTCAATACAGTTGCTCGGCACTATATAGTTCTAACTGTTGAAAAGAAGATGATTTATGGTAATTTCTTGTTGCAGCCTCAACATCAATGGATGGGAATTCATGGTCTGCCTTGGGTTTTTAGGTTCTTCATGGTATTTGCTTTAACCATTAGATATGCTACTCGGTTCAGTTTTGCCTCTCTATATCTCTGTTTCTGAAGCTAGCGATCTCTTTTATAAAATGTCATGTATGTGCATTTCGTACAGTGTGCGCATATCAAATGAATTGGGAATGGGCAATGCCAAAGCTGCAAAATTTTCTATCAAGGTTGCCCTTGGTACTTCGATAATTATCGGAATTATCTTCTGGGTTTTGTGCATGGTCTTTAGTCGGGAAATTTCATACATGTTTACGAGTAGTGAGGAAATAGCAGAATCTGTGTCCAGGCTTCATGTTCTACTAGCATTCTCAATGCTGTTGAATAGTATTTATCCAGTACTCACAGGCAAGTATTTCATTCTAATTCTATTATTATATGCAAATACTATATGAACATTTTCTGGTCCATTAACTTTTTGCATAGCTTTAATTCTATGTATCTTAGAATTTATTTTATGCAATTATACGATCGATCGCTCACAATGACAAAAGTAAGTCAAGTGCTGGTGTTTCCAGCAATACATACATATAAAAGGGCACGCGCACATGTGGTAATGTAAATCTTAACCATTTAAATTCCCTCTCCAGGTGTAGCTGTAGGTGCTGGTGTGCAAAGTATGGTTGCATATGTCAACTTGGGGAGCTATTATGCTATTGGGTTGCCGATAGGAATTCTGCTTGGATATGTAGCACATCTTCAGGTCACGGTACGTAAGAACAATATTGTCAAGATATAATAAGATAGCTACTGCTTAACATTCAAATTATGAATGGAGAATCAAGCTAAAGCCATGAATTTGATTGTCTAGTATTTGACCATTCACTCTTTGCTAATCGGCCGAGTGAGTGGATCTAGTTAAAATTGAACTTTATAAAAGAAGCATTTTTATTCACCAATAGTTTCTTCTCTACAAATACAGGGTTTGTGGATTGGATTGTTGAGTGGAGTCGTAGTCCAAACACTTGTGCTATCCTACCTTACATGGAAGATTGATTGGAATGAACAGGTTTGAAAAGATGTCATGAAATTATTATGTTAGAACATTCTAAAAATCATAGTCAACTCAGAGCTATATCACCATAAGCAAACAACATTTTATTCGTGTAACGCAGGTAAACAAGGCATCAGAGCGTCTTGGTCGATTTTTTATTGAAACAACAAAGGGATCTGATGAAAGCTCCAATCTTTCTTGAAAGTAATGGACACTGCTTGTTGCATGTCCAAACCAGATTTTGAGATGTGAAAAATGCTTCCGAATTCTTAGACCATATTAAATGGTTAAATTCTGCTGACAGGACTTTCTGGCCTCATATTAAATGGTTTTGCTTTCCTCTCTATGAGACTAATTACGTTGCAAATTGATCAGTGCTCTCAGCTGGCTCATCATGCTGGCAATCATTTTGATTTTTCTTTTTCCCTCTTTTGTCTTGTTTATCTATCTTTCATATTTGGTTTTCAGGGCAGTTCTTTTCTATGTTTTGTGTCCATGTTCGTCATGCTTATCATTAACCATTACAACCCAATAGTTTAAGTTATTAAATAAAATTTTAAGATATATTCTATATTATTCTCTAACATACTCCCTCAAATTAAAACCTTTTGAGCTTGAAACTTATACATATCTATATTATCTTGTGCTTAATTTTTATTAAATAAATAAAGATGATGATATTTGAACTCGTGACCGCTTAATCATTAAGATTATGATAACATGTTAAAAAAATCATCTCAGCCTAAAAACTTAAGTTATTAAATAAGCTAGGTTCCATAATAGATTCCATGATTTATATTATTCTCTAATAAAATATCATATTATTTTTTGTGGGCATTTTGCATAAAGTTTCGGCTGTTGTTACGAAGTCGACCGGGGGGATATAAATTGGGACCTTATTTTGTTTCATGTTAGGGCTGCATGTTTTCTGTGCACTCTACTGGTAGGAGAAATTAATAATGAAGAACACTTGCTTTACTGACCATGTAGCTCACCAATAAAATGAATTGTTGACATAAGGTGATAACATGCGAAACAAGGTACTCTATAAGTATCACATTGAAGACTTCTAAAACAAGAAATTCAGGTAACGCATAGTAACACTTTACAGCTTAACTTGTCATTCAAGTGTTAGAAGGAGAGTGGTGAAAAGAAAGACTTACAGCTTTTGTTTGTAGAGAAGCTCTTGTGACTTGTTATTCCTTCCTTGACATCTTTGTTCCCGCATCTTGTCATTCTTTATTTATACACGGTTCCTATGACTTTCTTTGTTTCCTTGACATGGATTTCTTTGTTTCATTGCTTCTGCGCATCTTTGTTCTCGAGAGCTGCAGAATGACATTTTGTTCTTGTGACTAGTTGGTTTTGTTCGTGTTTCTCGTGACTTGTCATCATGACTTGGTTTCTGTCTTTGTTCGTGCTTCCTATGACTTTATAGGATGAAGTGGAGTAGTTTGAGACTTGAATTGTTGTTCTTATTCATTTATTTCTGCAAAGCTAACTTAGTTGTACAATTGTGACTTGCCATTAAGAGTATTTGTCATGGCCGGTGCATGGGAGATAGCGCGGCGGCAGGGTCAATCAATTCATCACCATATATAGTAGCTTTTCTGTCATCTTTCTCATCCATTATTCACATTGTTCATCTAAAAATCTAGGAGTCTTCCTGTCATTGTTCATCTTTCTCATGCATTTTTTCATTAGTCTTCCTGTTATTATTCCTGCTTATCTTATTGTCATTGATCTTGCTTCCCGTGATAGAGAGATGATTTTTTCTTCATTTTCTTGCACTATCGTGAGGTTAGAAATCTTAAACCTTCAACTTCTAGAGAAATATTTTTTGTGAAGTTTTTTCATGGCCTTGGGTGGTAGGTGAAATTGGTTCCTCATTAAGAGGCGGAGAATTCTGTCCAAATGATGTTCAGGGGGTAGTTTAGGAACTCACCATACTAGGATTACTAGTCCTCAAAGAAGAAATCGGTTAAACCAACTTCTAACCAATTAATCAATCCCTTTTCCTATTAGATTTCTTGAAACACATAAATACAATAAAACAATAATTTAATTTTTTTTTCAAGTCCCAAGGACGCTATTGTACAATTCAGGATTGTTTATGGTTTGAGCAAATATTACATGAAAATCAATTTTTTTAAAAGTTTTCCTTAACTCTTTAAGGCTGAATTGTCACAAGCCATCCAATTGACCGACTTTCAATAATAATCCATACAAACTGTAGCATGTGTGTGGCATTGCGGCAATCATCCACTCTCAAGTATATGTCAAGTAATCAGGAAAATATGGTAGACAAGAAATTCTTGTCTTTCATCTGTGGAAACTGAGAATGGAAGTTGCCACATAATATTTTGGTCATAGAAACCCTAATTGGTTTCAGAGATCGGACACGAAGATTGGTTGCGTAAAGAAAAGATATTAGCATCCCAAATACATCCTACCTAAGGTAGGTTGCATTGTTTGATTGTCTGATATATGCTAAGGTGTTATTGTATTTCTAATTGTTGGTTTGACTAACGTTTAAGAAAAGTTATCATCGGTAAGGAGATCCTTGTCTTATCAGGTAAAATATAACCATTCTATGTCAACAACAACAAAAAAAACTAACGCTTATTTAATATTAGAAATACGTCTTACATATAAATTTGTAATCCCTGATATTAAAATAAAACAAAATGATTTTTGGAATTTTTAAAATATTGGCCTAGTTTTCGTGACTTTAATAAATTGTTTATTAAAGTCGAAAATGCATGCTAAGATATATTTTTGAATTTTTGTTGTATGAAAATATGATATGATTTTTTTTTTATCTTTGAAAGACTTGGCCATATTCATGTAAACAAGACATTTTTTTTAAGTTTTCACAATATTTCAGAGAAGACTGAGTATTTTAATACTAAATTCATAACTTTACAGTATAAAAATACAAACCAATATAAAGAAAAGTTGATAGAAAATACATAGGTAAATCACAAACTTTGAAAGGATTTTTGGAAATTTTATTTTATTTTTTTCTGGGCTGGGTCGGACCCGACCTAGCCATTTTGATTTGGGCCAGACTTGGTCCAACCTAGTGAATAGTGGGAAACCTCTCCACTGTTCACGTGAACAGTGGAGAGTGAATTAATTCACTCTCCAGTGTTCTTTTTGCAAAACAGTGGAAACAATGACAAATGAAGCAGAAGAAAAAAGGAGAAAGAGGAGAAGTGAAAGCTTATTTGGCGGTTGCTTACGGTGCTACTAGTGGCAGCAAAGAGGAAGAATGACAGTGGTTTGTGGTGGTGAGAAGAAAAGGATGATGGCCACTATTGTTTTTCCTTTCTGTGTAGAGGCACAAATTTCTTCTTCTTTTTTCTTTCCTTCTTCTGCTCTTCCTTCTTCTGTATTTTTTGTGCCCTCCTCCTCTTTGTTTTTTTTTCTTCCCTTTCCTTTCCTTCCTCTACTTTTCTTCTATCTTCTTTACTCTATTTTTTTTCTGTATTTCTTCTTCTTTCTGCTCCTGTTCTGCCTCTTCTCTGTTTCTTTTTTTTCTCTTGGTTTTTGGTCTGTTTGTTACCTCCTCTCTCTCGTCTCTGTTTTTCTTTCACCTAAAATCTCATGTCTTTCATTCCCTCTGTATTTTTTTCGTTCCTTTCTCTCAACCAAAATTCTCATTCTGTAGTTGTCTTAAATACATGAAGAGTTAAGATTAAACGAATTAATCTATCAATTAAATGATATATTTTTTTATCTATTAAAAGATGTCATTGCTCTACACAAATCAGAGAGAGTAGTCAATTTCTAAAACTTTGGATGTTTTGGTACTTCAAGCTAATAATGTTGCAATTAAAATCTCAAATGAAGTTTAATATTTAATCATTTAAAAACGTTTGATTTATTAAAATACATTGTTATCCAAGAGATTAGTAGCTGATTTATTAAAAAAAGAGTCTGAAGTTTTTTGTTGTCACATCTCTGCTCTTAAAACCTAATTCGAGATAGAGTAAGCCTAAAAAATATCATCACTATTAGTTTAAGAATTAATCTTGTAGATAAGTAAATTAATCAAAATAAAAAATGTAACAATTTGCTTATTTTAAAAGTAAACCTAAAGGAAACGCCTAATAGAGACCGTGAATTGTATGGTTTTAAATATACATGCTCCACAAATACTTCATGATGTTTGATTAACTCTAAAGTTAAGCATAACAAATATCACAAATTATTATAGTTCTTTTATAGTTTTCAAGCTATTTTCCTTTACTGTGAAGTGAGACAGGATCATGTTAGAAAATACAAGTCAATTGGACGTCAAAATGCAATTCAGTAATCACACTGAACCATACAACATTTCAAGATTTAGGGTAAGAAATATTTCCATTATGATTAAGAACCAGAGTTGGCATGCGATTAATCAAATAAACAAAACTTTCAAAAGCATAACTCTAGTATTTTAGGGGAGCGTTACATTGCCCAAGAAGATTAAGCCCAATTTCAACAATGTCTATGACAACATTGAACCATGCCATTTTGTTCATGAGTGTGCGGGTAGATCACACGATGATGAATACCAATCGTTTTAAAATATGTATTGAGTTTTTGATATTCACTACCCCAATCAATTTGAACAGAGTTTTTGATATTCACCACCACAATCAATTTGAATAGGCTTAATTTTTAAAGAAAATTAGCGCTCAACAAGCGCCTGAAACTAATGAAAGATAGTAAAAATATTAGATTTAGCAACCAAAAGATAAAATTAGATAAACTTCATACAGGCATCCATAAAAATAACAAAATAGCTAAAACCATTAGAGGACAACATAAGAAAAGGTCCCAAAACATCATTAACAATCAAGTTAAAAGGAGCTCGAGTTTGATGACCCGTAGTTTTTAGAGTCAGACAAGATGACTTGCCAAGATATACCTTTCTACCGTTGCATTGGAAGCACTGTCTCGCACTCCTCCTTTTGGTGCAGTCCGTAATGGTGTTTGGTGGGTGGTTTGTCGTCGGTGGTTGTCCTTTTGTTTTCCTTCCTAGCTTCTTTTCTCTCTCTTCCATAAAAAATGAATGTCTATCCTCTTTTATTTTCAATTTTTGATTTTAGTCCTTAGGTTTCTGATTGCTTATTTTAGTCATTGGATCTTTTAAAAATGTTTTTGATGTTTTCAACTTAGTCCTTAGATTACATTTTATCATATATTATTTTTTCCAATTCGATCCTTATTCTTTTGATTTTTGATTTTTTTTCCTAGTCTCTTTTGTTATAGTTTTGTTGATTTCAATTTCCTTCTTAGATCAAAGTTTATATTATTTTATTTTTTTCAATAAAGTCCTCATTCTTATGATTTCTTTTTTCTTTTGAATTTAACCCTCCAATTAATTTTTTTTATGCCCTCTAATTTATTTTTTATTTTAATTTTCATCCTCATTCTTTTAACTATAATTTTTTGTGTAATAGATTTTTTTTTCTCATCCTTGAACATTTGATTTATTATGGATTGAATTCATAGTTTTTCTATTTATTGTACTTCCAATCTAATAACACTGGTCATGAGTTTTAAGAGTTTATACAGTTAGGGGTTTTATTATTTTGCATTATTAAAAAAAGAAGATTGGTTTTTTCTTTGGTAAAAGTTTTTTTCTTTTAAATTTGCATTATTGTTTTTTCTTTTAAGATTGGTTTTTTCTTTGGTTAAAGGTTTTTTTATTTTAAATTTAACCCTCCATTTAATTTTTTTTGTGCCCTCTAATTTATTTTTTATTTTGATTTCCACCCTTATTCTTTTAACTACAATTTTTTTGTGTGATATATTTTTTTCCCATCCTTCGGCATTTGATTTATTAGGGATTGGCTTTGTGGTTTTTGCATTTTTCATGCTTTTAATTTAATGACATGGGTCACGAGTTTTAAGATTTGACATAATTGACGCTGCGAAGCGTGAGTCATATATATATATATATATATATATATATATATATGTTTGGCTTTTCTTTAAAATCTTCTCCCCGATATTCAAATCTATTGATTTAGCGTTCCTCACATTATAAGATATAACAAAACCTTATTTTTTTCAACATGGGATAAAATTCTCTTTAACTAACAAATATACAAGTTATATTTTAACAACAGTTGATGCTTTGAATGGTGCGTCTACAAGATGTGTGTCATACGTGTTAGCACACATGAGGCACTCATGTCATTTGGATGGTATGTGCGGTGTCTTCCGGTGGCCAAATATACCTTTTTGTTGTTGCATTGAAAGTGTTGTCTCGCCCTCCTCCTCTTGATGTGGCGAGTTATGGTGTTTGGTTGGTTGTTTGTCGTCGGTGGTCGTTTTTTTGTTTTTCTTCCTTCTTTTCTCTCTTCCATAAAAAATGCATGTTTGTCCTCTTTTATTTTCAATTTTTGATTTTACTTCTTAGGTTTCTAATTGCTTATTTTAGTCCTTGGATCTTTTAAAAATGTTTTTGATGTTTTCAACTTAGTCCTTAGATTACATTTTGTCATATATTGTTTTTTTTCCAATTTGGTCTGAGTTTCTTTCCATGAAAGATTTTTTTCTTAACAATGGTGTTGAGTTTCAACGTTCATGTGTGTACACACCACAACAAAATGGTGTTGTTGAACGCAAGCATCGCCACATTCTCAATATTGCACGTGCTTTGCGTTTCCAATCTAATTTACCCTTATCTTTTTGGGGGGGGTGTGTTTTGACTGCAGTTTACCTTATCAATAGATTACCTACCCCATTACTTAACAAAAAATCCCCTTTTGAACTGCTCTACAATAAACCGCATATTTACTCTCATCTTCGAGTTTTTGGTTGCCTCTGTTATGCTACTATAGTTCACCCTCACCATAAATTTGATTCCCGTGCACGTCGTTGTGCCTTTCTTGGTTACCCTACCGGTCAAAAAGGTTATAAATTATACGACCTTGATTCTCATCACTTTCTTGTTAGTCGGGACGTCACTTTTCATGAAACCATTTTTCCACATGCTGCAAAACACTCCTTGCCTTTAACACATCCAGTCCTCCCCTTACCATTGGACCCACCTCACCCAGATCCATTTCCCATTAGCTCCCACTCTAATCCACTATCCTTATCTGAACCCAATACCCCAGCTGACACACCTCACCCACATGGGTCCTCCTCATTTGACCTTACACCTTCATCACCTTCCTCCCCAGCACCTACCCCTGTTCTTACACGACAATCCACCCGATCAAAACATCCTCCATCCTGGCATCAGTATTATCACCAACTTGACGGCATCGACTATCAAGAAACCTTTTCTCCAACTGCCAAGCTCACCACTCTTCGTTGCATCCTCACTGTGGCTTCTGCTCGTGGTTGGTTCATTCACCAACTTGACGTCCAAAATGCATTTCTTCGTGGTGACTTATCTGAAGTCGTGTATATGGACCCTCCTCATGGTCTTCGTCGACAGGGGGAGCATCTTGTATGTCGTCTCAACAAGTCTTTATATGGTCTGAAACAAGCCTCCCGTAACTGGTTTTCTAAGTTCTCCACATCCATTCAAGCAGCTGGTTTCCAACAGTCCAAGGTAGATTATTAACTTTTTACCAGAGTTAATGGTAATTCTCTCACTGTCGTTCTTATATATGTTGATGATATACTTGTTACTGGCAACAGTTTGGATGAAATCAACAGTCTCAAGTCATTCTTGCTTCAACACTTCCGCATCAAAGACCTTGGTGATCTAAGATACTTTTTAGAGCTTGAATTTTCTCGATCAAAATAAGGGATTTTTATATGTCAGCGGAAGTATGCCCTAGATATTTTATAAGATGCAGGCTTATTGGGTGGAAGACCAGACTCTTTTCCCATGGAACAACATCTTAAACTTACTCTTACGGATGGTGTTCTCCTCGATGATCCAACCCGTTATCGACGATTAGTAGGGAGATTAATCTACCTCACAGTTACTCGCCCTGACATCGTGTATTCTGTTCAGATATTGAGCCAGTTTATGCAACAACCTATAAAACCACACTTAGATGCAGCACTTCGGGTCTTGAGGTTTATCAAAGGCACACCTGGTCAAGATTTGCTCTTTCCAGCAAATAACAACCTTGCCTTGATAGCTTATTGTGATTCTGACCATGCAGGATGCCCTACAACAAGAAAGTCAACTACAGGGTATTGTGTATTTCTTGGTGGTTCTCTTGTTTCTTGGAAATCTAAGAAACAATCAAATGTTGCAAAATCAACGGCAAAAGCAGAATATCGCGCCATGGCAACCGCGTGCCTGGAGATAACATGGCTACGCTACATTTTGGATGATTTAAAGGTCATTCAGGAAAAACCCACAATATTAAATTGTGATAATGAAGCTGCTTTGCACATTGCAGCCAATCCTATGTTCCATAAGCGTACTAAACATATAGAGATAGACTACCACATCATAAGGGAGAAGCTACAAGCAGGAATCATCTCTACTTCTCATGTTCGCTCACATGAACAACTTGCCGACATGTTCACAAAGGCATTGGAACGAGATCGGCTAAAATTCTTAAGTGGCAAGTTGGGACTTCAAAATATTCACTCTTCAACTTGAGGGGGAGTGTTAGAAAATAAAATCTCCATAATTTAGGAAATTGTATATAGCGTAATTGTTGCAATCCCACCATATACGAGGCAACCTTAATTCTAGCATAACAACAACTTATTTCCTAGAATAGCACTTTGTTGTAGCTATATATGTATGTGTATCTGTACATTAAAGAATCAATTTGGAGTCTCTAATTTTACACCTTGCTTCACAAGTTATTCACAAATGTAATCTACATTTATGAGCTTGTCGTGTCGTGGAGAATACATTAAACGCTCAAGTAATCGTTTGCAACTACCAATTTGAAAAACGACTAAGTTTGCAACTACCAGCCAAGATGAATGCAGCTACTACGCTTTCCTTTGTTCTCTCTCAATCCAACCTCATGTATCTCTCTCACAAAACAAACCAAGGCCCACTTTGGTTTATCCCAAGTAGTTTTAATGGACACAGAGATATGAGGGCGTCGGCTTTCTTTAGATCTTCAAAATATATATAGACAGAGAGGGAGAGGGAGAGAGATTTTACGTTAAAATCTCATGTATCTCTCTCTCACAGAACAAACCAAGGCCGTAGGATTACATTGGTTTATCCCTAGTAGTTTTATTGGACATTTACAACTTCTCACTACAATCCATAAGTCAGTATCTTGCACTCTGGCTAGTTAACAAGTACGCATTCCCTTCTCGCTTTCCATTTCTCTAGTCGACAATAATCCAAGGCTGAAGTGCAGTGAGCTTCAACCTGTTTCAGTCTTAAGGGCACCTAACAGGTACGCATGCAAATTATAAAGAGTATATGCTTACTTTCCCTTTTCTGTTTTTATTTGATTAACATTTCATGTTCTTGTTCTGCTTTTCCTTAATTAATACAAATATGGTCTTTTTATAGTGCACATAAACGAGTAGTTAGTGACAATGTTGTTCCCCTTCATTCTATGACATTCAGGTCGCTAGTGTCAACAAATTTCAAGCTACATAATAGGATATTATCATCCTCTCGTATTATATTATTATAAGCTAGGAACTCCAGTGATTATATGATTCAAACCTTTGGAGGAAGACTGATATCAAGAGACTGATTCCAGTAGGAAATCAATTTGTCTCTAGTCAATTTTGTCAGTCTCTCATCAATGGCAAGCAGCAATATTAAACCATTAGTCTAGAAAGAAAGAAAAAAGAGACCAAGATGATGGAATTAGGGAGAGAGAAATGGAATGGTTCACATAGAACATCTCCTTTTCATTCAATAATTCCATGCTAGTGCAAATACCGTCTCAGAATCATTTTGCAAAGAGTAATTGTAATTACCAAGTTAAAAACCAAGTTTGCAACTACCAGCCAAGATGCATGCAGCCACTACGCTTTCCTTTTCTTCCCTCGCAGCCCAACCTCATGTGTCTCTCAAAACAAACCAAGGCCCACTTTGCATTATCCCAAGGCCCACTATGGACTAGTCCTTGTACATGAGCTTCACACATAGATCAAATATTATTTGTTTTTACTTCTTACTTTTAATTATTATTAAATTATTTTTAGATTTATTCTTCAAAATAAATTAAGATAGATTGATTATTCGCAATATTTTTTTTAACTTTTATATTAAATATACATTTAAAATCATGTTACTTTCATTTAAATTTCAAGAATCTTTCTTATATAAACTATATATATTGATTTATCTTTAAAAAAGAAAAATTAATCATGCTCTAATTTTTTTATATTCCAAAATCCATACATAAAGAAAAGTAATAATAATAATTCTTAGAAAATAAAATTTCCTAAAAATAAAAAAGGAAAAAAATAAATTGATGTATGATCAGCTAACCAATTAAATTGAATAAAAATTTATAATTAAATTGATAAAAAAATAAAATAATGATAATAAGGACGAGGCTTGCAAGGAAACACATTGTTTTGCTTTGAGAACTAGGACTATGCGCTCATGGATAGGAAACACATTGTCGACCTCTATAACTTCCTATGACAAACCATTTTTTAATCTTTCAAATCTAATTTTTCCGACTTGTCTCAAAATTAATGAAACGATTTTAATGTTGCGTTTGTTACTGCTCAGGACTGGAGGGACAAATACATAAAAAAATATAAATATGTTTGATTAAATAAATAAAGATGAAAATTAAATTTTTTTTATCTCTACAACAATTTTAAAATGAATTTTTATATTTTTAAAACAAAAAATATAAAAAGACATATCCCTTCAATCCCTATTATATTCAATTTTTGTTATTTCAAAATAGTAACCAAATGTCACTTTAAGAATTAATTATATAATTTGAAACTCATTTTAATACATTCAAAAACACAAAAAATCAAATGAAATCCAAATATTCAAATCAAAAGAGGGTTTCCATATTGTAGTGGTACAACATGAGTCCTTTAAAGTTCATTATTTTCTTTCCATGCATGTTTATAATAAGAAAATTTTGATATCTATTTATATTTATATAAAACTTAAATTTATACAATATATATGATGTTAAGTAAAACTTATGAGAAGTTGAAGCTCCTTTGATTTTAAAACCATAGAGTAGTATTTAAAAAGAGTTTTTATCATTGTAATTCTTCTACCTATCACTTCACACAAAAAACTCAATACAATATTCTTTTAAGATCTATTTTCTCTCTCTCTCTCTCTCCTGTGATACTTTCTCTCTTCTCTATTTTTCTAGTTATTTATAATTTAAACATCATATTTTCTGTAAAGTAAGGGTCTAAAATTATAAAATTAACAATAAACAATACCATTCCAAACTTGCGATCAAATTATATCTAAAACTAATGAAGCTACTGCTTTAGACATAAAAGGATTATTTTTTTTTACCAATTGAGCATTTCTTCTTCATCCTTTTCCTTATTCTTAGAGGCATCATCATTGTCCTAGATTAATTCTTCTTGACATCCTCCATTTTTTCCTTCATCATCGATCCTTTTAGACCAATTCTTCCTAGTATCCTCCATTTTATCATCATAAAAATAAAATCTAAGTCCCCTTTCACTAGTAATGATATGGGTCAACCTTGGTTTCATCCATAAATATTTGGTCAGTCTTGGTTTTACCATGTGTGTGAATTTAATCTAATTCCAGAGAAGGTGGTTTCAACCCAAATAAGTTAGCCTAAGTTTGGGTTGATTAATAGGATGAGAGGTATGTCTGGGCTATATTTTAGGTCTTGTATGGACCTTAATTCTATTAATGGGTTTGGGTATTATTGGGCTCTAATTTTGTCAAAGATTAATTAAAGTATTAGAATCATTTTTTTACAAGAATTAATAAAAATTCTTAATAAAAAGGACTTGTTGGTGACAGTTATTTGGATGCTTATAGAGGAAAATTTCCTTGTGTGAAAAGGAGTCTATTTATGGAAGCAAAGATTGAATTAATAGAGGAATTATTGTGTTTCCTTTATTTGCAAGGATTCCAAGTATAACTTAGAAAGTGCAAAGATTTTAACTAACTTGGAAAGTAAGAAGCGACTACAATGGAGAAATCTTTGCCATTTATTTCTTAATATTTAGTAAGGATTCCATGAAAATTAAGGCATGTAAGAAGCAACTATAAGAAGAAGAGATTCCTTGCTATTTGTTTTTTATTTTGTAGGGATTTTCTAATCTATAAGGATTCTTATGGAAAGCTATTTAAGGAGATTAAGTTAACCTTATTTTTTTCTAAATTTGAGAGGCATAAGGGTGGAAAACAAGGAAAGAGTATCAACAACTAAATTCATGAATTTCCATGCTTGTAGAAGACACTAAGATCGACAACACTTCCTACTTCTACAAGGAAGAGATTTCGGCTACAAGGAGTTTCTAAAGCAAGGAAAGATGTTCTTAGGAGCTGAATTAATTATTGTAATGGCTTGATCTTTTATTTAGACTATTGTTGTTCTTAGTTAAGTATTTTAAGTATTTTTGTAACATCTCACATCGAAAGAAGAGTGTCCAGAGTCAAGGCATATTAAAGCAGTGGGTACCTAACCTTGCAAGTGGGCTACCAAGAATAAAACCGTGAGGTGTGGAAGCCGAGTTGAGCTGAGTCATAGCGGACAATATTCTGCAAGGGGGAGTGGGCCGGGCCTTACAATTTTAATGTTAGTTTAAAACTTTGTTTTAGTTTGTGTTTATTTTAGCCCAAAATCGATGTTTTAGGAATGTTTTAGACATTAGACTTGTGTTAGCTGATTATTAGCTTGAGCCTATTGGTTTGCAGCATAATAAGGGTCTATTAGGATTATTTCAGAGGACTATATATATTTTTCATGGTTGAAAATTTTATAGCCTTTTATTATTGATTAATTCAGATATTGCTTAATGCAAATCATGTTCTGTAATGGGACCAAGATCAACTACTGACTTATCAATGTGTATTTGACCGTATGGCATCTTCATATACTTTGGGTTCTTGTTTTGCTATAAACAATAAGTCCAAGTTCTTTTTCAAAACTTTTGGTTCTTATGTACAAGGTTATCTCTAGATCAAGGTTTCAATCCAAACCTGAATTTTGGTTTTCTTAGGTTATTTAACTCTTTTTTTTTTTGTGGGTTTTGAGACTGTTATCCTTGGAGTTCACATCAAGTAATCTCATCTCACATTGTTAGCTTCGAGCATCATATTTGATGATGAAGTGACATGTCTATTATGAGGATCGTATTTGAAAATAGAAACAGAAGTTGTGTAAAAACCTCTTTTGAAAAGCACCTATAATATGAGATTTCTTTAATTTGTCGAATTACAACTACTTGATCTTAGATAAAGCTATAAGAATGTGCATCAATGTCAAAAAATCATCTCAACCCAATAGCTTAAGTTGTTAGGTGAGGTTTCAAGATATAATTTATATTATTCTCTAACACATCCCCTCAAGTAAAAGCTCTTTAGACTTGAAACTTGCACAAGCCCACGTTACCTTATGCTTAATTTTTATCAAATAAATGGAAATGGTGTGATTCGAACTCGTGACCACTTGGCCATCAAGGCTCTAATACCATGTCAAATAACCATCTCAACCTAATAGCTTAAGTTATTAGATGCGATTCCAAGATATAAATTATATTATTTTCTAATAATCAACAATTTACTCTCATACTTGTTCATCACAACAAAAATAGTTCTTTACTTTCGTTTCTAGCACCGTTTTTTTTCTCTACAAAGACTTTCATGCTGATTTATAAAGTACATGGGTTCATGGTTGAAAAATTTTAATGGTGCTAAAACCTAAGGAGCTTAAAAATAGATTATCCAACATTCAAATACATATCCTACAGCTTATGATAGACTATTTTGAGTGAATTTTGTGGCAATTGACTTGATATAAAGATTCACATGGTCATGATGAATGTTAAAATATCAATTTATATATTACAAATGTGTCCAATATAAAGTTTATATTCAACGAAAAGCTTGGAAAATCAATGATTTTAGAGTTTTTTCTGACAGGATCATGGATAATTCAATGGAAGAGAGGCTTCTTTCCCCAGAAGAACTTAACAGCTCTGACTTGAAGAGGAGGGTTTGGAACGAGTCCAAGAAGCTATGGGTGATTGCATTTCCTGGAATGGTGGCGCGAGTGTCTTTATTTGGAATGATAGTTGTGACACAGTTATTCATGGGGCATATTAGCAAACTGGATCTCGCAGCATATGGCCTACAGCAGAGCATTTTGCTGCGGTTTGTAGATGGGATATTGGTACGTCCTCCTCTCAACATTTTGTTATTATGATGTAAAAAAAAGACCTCCCTTTCAATTGATATTTTGTCTGAGAAAAATCCAAGAAACCATATTTAATTATTATGATGTAAAAAAATGGATTGGGTAAAGTAAAAAGAATAAATGTTTGTTTATTAAATATTTTTAATTTAGTTTGACTGCTTAATCATATTTTATCATACTTATTTCTATTTCACCTTCTTGGAATTCATATTCCAATGGATTCCATGTCAAACATTTCAAATGATTTATCAGTGAACATGTAAAATATTATTTAAATAGATTAATAGATTGATTTTAAAACAACACCGATTAATTACCATTGCTATAAAAAATACTTGTATTTTATCTTTAATATCCTTTCTTAATAATGAAAGATAATTTGATAAAAAAAAAAAGACATTTGAACTATGTCAACAAACTTATTAATATATCTATTAACTCATCTTTGAATTATCTTGGCCTCAAGGTTTTTCTTATAAAGTGTTGATCTACATTACTATGATTTGTCTGAACATGTTGAACTAAATTATATGCTAATTATATGGCTACTTAGTTTCATGGAGTAGTATCATCCCATCACTCGATAAATAACTAATTTCATTAAGTAGTTATTTCAATCATAACATCACACACAACCCTTTGGTCATTCCTTTTAAACTCATCCTTTACACTAGACAATATAACAACCTTTAGCTTCTGAACTCAACCTCTCTCTATTGGACAATGCTACTACATTTTATTTCATATTTCTCTATAAATCAAGATTACCTCCTACAAAGATAAAATACTCTAATATGGATTTTGTTAATCAATGATGCTTCTTACCCAATCTTCATTTGTATATCTATAAATGTTCAAGTGCTTATTCTTTACTAACTTAAAACCTTTCTTATGAGCTAATTTAAATTCCTGAGAATCTAGTTTATTGTATTCACTTGATATTTACCAGGGTTATGTACAAATTGACTTACCAGCTTAACAAAATAAGTTATATCCAAACATGTATGAGACAAGTAAATTAATTTTCCTACTAGCTGTTAATATCTCTATTTATTAGCGGGAATTTTGATCTAGATATTCTCAAGGCTATAATTCTGTTTTATTGGAGTGTCAACTGGTTTAGCATACCTGTCTTTGAAAGCAAGTCTAGTACATACTTCCTTTATGATTAGAAGATACCTCTTATTGATTTAGCCACTTTAACTCCAATGCCTATGAAATATTTTAGCCCCTAGGGTTTATTTTAAATTCAACAACTAAGATTTTTTTTTAAGTCTTAAGATTTCTTTTGCGTTATTGTCTGTAATTATCATATCATCAACATAATATGTTTTGTATTACTTCGTTTGAATTCATACTTCTTCATAACTGAATTGAACCATCCAAACAATGCAAAAGATGATTGTTTTAACCCAAATAAACCTTTTTGTAATTTACTTACTACTCCAATTTAGTGAGCTTGTATTTTATTCAAATGGAATATCCATGTACACTTTTTTTTTCGAGATCTACATTGATGAAAATATTTTTTATTTTACATAAAACCAATGTAATGATCAATCTGGATTAGTTGCTAGAGATATCAGAACCCAAACTATATTCAACTTTACTAGTTGAGAGAACGTCTCTTGGTAGTCTACACAATACACTTGAGTATATCCTTTTTCCACGAGTCTTGATTTATTCCTTTCAATGGTCCAATCTACTTTAATTTTTATATAAAAAAACCCACATCTACATCCTCTAGTTCCTTTAGGTAGAAGAACAAGACTCCAAGTCTGATTCTTCTATAATGCCTAAATTTATATTATTATTGCCTAAGTTCATTATGGTGAAGAAATGACATCCTATAGGTTATTAGGAGCCTGTATAGATGACAACTGATGTATGAAAGCTTGTAATGGTTTTAATAGCTTATGTGATGTTACATGGTTGTTAATTGGATACTTTGATTTCTCATATATATATATATATAGAATAGCGATTCAGTGGTTTCTCCCGATTATTCCTAAAAGTTAGTTTATATCCAATATAAGTATTTATTATATTAGGAGATGAGATGGAGTGTATTACTTAGGAGTATTGTTGCAATGTCATGGTCATACAAATTAATTACCCCAGCTTAAATACATAAGAAAGTATAGAGTGAACAAGGGATCGATCCCATAAGAAAGATTTAGTTCAAGTCTTTATGCTAAATGATTCAAAGTTGGGGGGTTTTGAGGTTATCTAGACTATGTTATGGTAAATAAAATAAAATGATAAAGCCAAATTAAATAAACCAAAACTTATTAAGAGAAAAACCTTTGTTTCAAGTAAACGTCCACTTATAAAAATCAAAACTAATAATTGAAATGATATCTCAATTTATTTTTCAAATATTTATCTTTCCTTAACATTAGTTAGTTAACCGATCCGCAGTGTAACTAACCCTAACTATTAAACAATCATAGTGTTTGCATTAGTAATTTAATTCAATGGCAGCCTTAAGAATTAGATAGGTTGATAAATCTAGACAACATAATTGTTTGCAGTCTATGTTCGATTTAATTAAATGTTTTCTCTAAGATTAACAACATAGATCCTCCATAATTATTAAACTTAGTCGCCTCACAAGTTTAAATATCACAATTCCGGTTTTGATAGCAAACTTAGCAATAAATTGATTTAGAATAATAACTTAGAGTCCGCTCTAACAATCAAACTAAACAATTATAGAAAATAAACATAGAAAAACATTCATACTCATCAAATAAACTAAAAAGAAAAGATATAATAGATCTCATAGTTTTTGAAATCCCAAGGTTTTTGTATCCTTTCGAACAAGAAAAATAACTTGGCCTGACATGTCTATTGAAAAACTAAGGAAGAGAAAAGATGAAACATAATTTCGGGTATAAGAGAAAAGGGTTAGAGTTTTTTTCTTCTTTTTAGCCTCCCCCTATATCTCTCCAATCCGTTTGTATCCTAAAAAAAAAAAGTCATTTCCAAAGTAGACAATCTACATTTAAGTAATACAATAACTATTTTTCTAAAAACAAGAAAAAATAATCTTGCATAAAATCTTCAAACTTTGACTTTGAACTTAGAGAAGTTAAATTGCCCAAATAAAGACCTTTTTTATACAAAGAAACAATTACCATGTTGGTTTGGATGCTTTGGAAGTAAGTTGGACTTGTTTCCTGACAAAACCTGTCTGCTGACTAAATTTATGGGTTATCTTAGAAAAATCATATATATCTCATATGAGCTCTTTTTCTGATGAAATTTGGTAGGTTGATAGGTATTTAAGTCCAGAATCCAATAAAAGTGAGCTTGCATCAAATGAACTCTCTAACTCAAGATATTCAAGTTGGAATGTCCGAAGATCAAAACTAGTAGAATACGAGACTTATCTTTAAAGGCAGCAATTTCCATGCCCTTTATTTTTCTTGTCATATATGTATAGACAGGTATGGATGTTTACTTTTTATTGTCACTGAAATCACTTCATTTCAACCTCTACAACTTAAATTCTCCGTAAAACATCGATTAGAAGTCAAATATGCAAATATTTAACACGAGTTGTAATATGATATGAATTTTATCTCCAATTTACTTCTTTTCAAATCTTAGATCTAAAAGTATCTTCAAAACATAAAAAAAAATATTATTAAGGCATTTTATATATAAAACATGAATAAAATTCTAGATAAATATAAATAAAACTATCAAATAATATAATTGCATCAAGTATTCTTAGAAGATTGGTCTTTTGATACTCTTAAAAAGATGATCTTCTTCTCTTGTCACAATAACCTGTAGTTGGATTAGTTCTAGTCTGGTGCCTTCATTTTCTATATATATCTTGAAATTGTAAATTCATCAATTAATCCTTTTTGTTATGTGCCCTCCCCTAAAAAGGAGAAGTAGACAAGGAATTTAAGAAATATTATTCTGATTTCAAGAGGGTAACAACCATAGTGACACGCATGTAGCAGATATAAGGATGATAGCAACGGTATTTTTTTTGACATGTTCCATATCCTAGAAAAAGACAATGAATACAACATGGATCAAGCTTGATAAAAGGTTGTAGAGGAGTAACATTAATATAGATGAGAGGATTTTATACTGGGAAAGAGCTTGTAGAGGAGTTCGAAAATCAAACACCCATGAAGACATTCTATCCACAAGGTATACTGATGTGACAAATGCCTAGTTCGAATGATAACGTGGAGCAGGGGCTCCAATAAGTAGTGTATTAGTTGTTTTTAAGATGTGTCTGTTCTTCTTTTATGTAATTCCATTATATTAAGGTGTTTGAACATGACATGTTTTATGAGGAAAATTGCGTGTGAGTCTTAAAAATTAATTATTAATATTTTCTAAATACTAAATTCATATCACTTCAATTTTGAAAGCTAATTCTAAATAATTAGTATAAAAAAAACAATTTGGAACCAGAACAAGTTTAGCATTGACTTTCACTTGAAAATATAACAGAGAGAAAGGTATTGGCCACTTTGTAGCCATGGAAGTGAGGAATGAATCGATGTGTCTTTCCTATTTTACATGTCTTGCCACCTGTGTGATCTTCCAAATATATACAAAGTAAAGACAATTATTTCAATAATTTACTTACCTAAGTTTTTCCTTTCCCATGGAAGATTGGCATGTCAAGTGCGACTGAGACCTTATGCGGGCAAGCATATGGAGCTGGACACTACCACATGATGAGTGTTTACTTGCAGAGATCATGGATCATTGATGGTGTAACTGCAACCATCTTGCTTCCCCTCTTCATTTTTACAACACCGATATTAAGACTAATTGGGCAAGAGGAGAATATAGCAATAGAAGCTGGAAAAATCTCCATTTGGTTAATTCCCGTCCTCTACTCTTATGTCTTTAGCTTGACCATCCAAATGTACTTGCAAGCACAACAAAAAAACAAGATTGTCGGGTGGTTTTCTGCTTTCTCCTTTCTGGTTCATGTGCTTTTGTCCTGGTTATTTGTGATCAAACTTGGTTTAGGGCTTGCTGGTGCCATGGGTGCATTCAGCATATCATCTTGGTTGCTCGTTATTGGAGAGTTTGTGTACATCTTTGGAGGTTGGTGTCCTAATACATGGAAAGGCTTCTCTAAAGCTGCATTTGCTGATATGTTACCTCTAGTAAAGCTTTCAATATCCTCCGGAGTCATGATTTGGTAAGTTCCAATTTTGACAATATAGTCTTTTTATTCCATTTCGTATGGGAATTTAACTTGGCTGATTGTTTTTATGCACAAAATACTTGATTCCTTAATGATGTTAAGCACAGCAAAAATGTAACCAAGTTTTTGATCATGATCACGAACTTATCCTTGCCTTGTTTTATCACACACTAGTATCATTTTAAGATTACTAATGATTTATGGTTCATTTATTTCGATTGTCATCACTTGCTTTCTAATTGTGTTTGCTATAACCTTACAGCTTAGAATTATGGTATTCCTCTATTCTTGTCTTGTTAGCTGGATATATGAAGAACGCAACCATTTCAATATCTGCTTTCTCCATTTGGTAAGAATTTGTTGTGCAAATCTCAATACAGTTGCTCGGCACTATATAGTTCTAACTGTTGAAAAGAAGATGATTTATGCTAATTCCTTGTTGCAGCCTCAACATCAATGGATGGGAATTCATGGTCTGCCTTGGGTTTTTAGGTTCTTCATGGTATTTGCTTTAACCATTAGATATGCTACTCGGTTCAGTTTTGCCTCTCTATATCTCTGTTTCTGAAGCTAGCGATCTCTTTTATAAAATGTCATGTATGTGCATTTCGTACAGTGTGCGCATATCAAATGAATTGGGAATGGGCAATGCCAAAGCTGCAAAATTTTCTATCAAGGTTGCCCTTGGTACTTCGATAATTATCGGCATTGTTTTCTGGGTTTTGTGCATGGTCTTTAGTCGGGAAATTTCATACTTGTTTACGAGTAGTGAGGAAATAGCAGAATCTGTGTCCGGGCTTCATGTTCTACTAGCATTCTCAATGCTGCTGAATAGTATTTATCCAGTACTCTCAGGCAAGTATTTCATTCTAATTCTATTATTATATGAAAATACTACATGAACGTTTTCCGGTCTATTTTTTGCACAGCTTTAATTCTATGTATCTTAGAATTTATTTTATGCAATTATACGATCGATCGCTCACAATGACAAAAGTAAGTGAAGTGCTGGTGTTTCCAGCAATATATATATATAAAAAAAAGGGCACGCGCACATGTGGTAATGTAAATCTTAACCATTTAAATTCCCTCTCCAGGTGTAGCTGTAGGTGCTGGTGTGCAAAGTATGGTTGCATTTGTCAACTTGGGGAGCTATTATGTTATTGGGTTGCCGATAGGAATTCTGCTTGGATATGTAGCGCATCTTCAGGTCACGGTATGTAAGAACAATATTGACAAGATATAATAAGATAGCTACTGCTTAACATTCAAATTATGAATGGAGAATCAAGCTAAAGCCATGAATGTGATTGTCTAGTATTGACCATTCACTCTTTGGTAATAGGCCAAGTGAGTGGATCTAGTTAAAATTGAACTTTATAAAAGGAGCATTTTTATTTACCAATAGTTTCTTCTCTGCACATACAGGGTTTGTGGATTGGATTGTTGAGTGGAGTAGGAGTCCAAACACTTCTGCTATCCTACCTTACATGGAGGATTGATTGGAATGAACAGGTTTGAAAAGATGTCATGAAATTATCATGTTAGAATATTCTAAAAATCATAGTCAACTCAGAGCTATATCACCACCATAAGCAAACAACACTTCATTCGTGCAACGCAGGTAAACAAGGCATCAGAGCGTCTTGGTCGATTTTTTATTGAAACAACAGAGGGATCTGATGAAAGCTCCAATCTTGCTTGATAGTAATGGACACTCCTTGTTGTTGCGTGTTCAAACCAGATTTTTAGATGTGGTTTTGCTTCCCTCCCTGTGAGGCTAACTCGTTGCAAACTGGTCAGTGCTCTCCGCTGGCTCATCATGCTGGCTTGGTTCACTCTCCTTTAGGCTTGCAATCATTTTGATTTTTCTCTTTCTCCCTGTCTATTTTATCAAAGAACCACTCATCCAAAAACTTAAATTATTGAGGTGAGACTTCAAGATTTATAATATACTTTATCTATCTCTTATACTTGACTTTCAGGGGAGTTCTTTTCTATGTTTCATATCCAGATTCCTCGTGCTTATCAATATTCTTACCATGAAAAGAAAAGGCACGTCCTGTTATTTTTCAATGCTCTCTTAAATGTGCACAAAGCTTCGGCTGACGTTAGGGTAGTTCATGGGGGAGACAAAGGAAGCAAGATGGGGATCTCCAATCTTTTAAATTGGGACCTTATTTTGATATATGTTAGGGAGAGATGAAGAGATCGTTCCTTCTGCAATGACATGTTGGTACAACATGATCAATGATGTCTATACAAGTTAGGATTTATATTAAAAAAGAAATTATATGATGACAGATTACGAGTTAAGAAAAACAGCCAATAATTGTTTATGACATCACTCAAGGATTCTATTCCGAACCCTCAGACCATCTAACGTTTGGTTTGGAGATGGCTTTGGCTTTTGTCTTGGGGTTTACATAAAAAGCATGTATTTTTGGTTTTTAGAGGTGTTGTTTATGCTTTAAAAGAGTTGTATTTTTTTAAAAAAAATCATCACATCTCCGTCAAACACACACTAAAGTCCCGAACTTGATGTTTTAATTGCACGTTTCCAGATTGCCTGTCCAACTCTTGGGGCAAGCAAGAATAAAGAGACATGCACATACGCAATTTGAGGGTTAATGCGAGCCTATTTGAAAACTAGTATAAACCGTGTTTTCTTAAATTTTGATATTTTTTTATTAAAAATTATTATTATTTATGTTTTTATATTGTTTTGATGTGTTGGTATCAAAAATAATTTTTAAAAAATAAAAAACATTATTCTGATCCATTTCTAAACAAAAAAACTTTTTTAAACCGTAACCACTATCATAATATCAAAAAGGCTAACTAGTGTTTTTTTTTTGTTTTTACTTGGGTATCCTCACACCCTTTTAAAGAGTGAGACTACTCTCATTTGGGGTTTGTGGCTGCCCCTCCCAATAAATATACTTTCTAGACATCAAACTTGTGTTCTCATCCTTACAAGGATATAACAGTGCCTTAACCGCTAAATGAAACTTTAATGGGTAACTAGGGTTTGAAATATGACTTCTGATTTTCATAATTAAATGTCTAATTTTTAATTAGGGATAACTACAAAGCAGCCCCCAACCTATAAAGTGTTTTACAGGCAAGTCCTCGTCATATTGGTTTTTTCCAAGACCAACTCAACCTTATCATGATTTTACCATGTCAGTCCCCACCGTTAGCTTATGTTAAAGTCTGACATAGAGGAGTCTACAAATTGTAGCTGTCCCCTTTAATTATGTTCATATTGAGATGCGAAAGTGGATGGTTGGGAGTACCATGTCGACTTATCTCTCAAGTGATAACAAATATTATTTGTTTGTGTATTTACTTATTTTATGGTTCTTTTAAAAAAAATAAATTTGTTGAATGAATGTATAATTTGTATATGTTAAGGTTTGTTTGAAATTTTTAAAATTAAATTATTTGTAATTTGATGAAATTGATTTTGAATTTGTGACCTGGGTGTTATGTAATGAAATAAATAATGAGTTATTTAATGAGTATATTTTATATTTTATTAATTTTATTGTTGAGTTAAAAATTTCGGTAAATGTGTAGGAATTTGAATTTATGTAGATCATTCATTGATAATGATTTAAGAGTATCAGTAAAATATATTGAATAAATTTGATTTAAACCAATGTTAGCTAATTTATTTAGTTTACATAACTAAATAATACGTGTTATCATGATCAATATTCTATATAGGTTTAATACAAGTAATGGATGAAGGTTTTTGGATTTATCGACATTCACCTAAGGGGTTGCTCAAGATAGATTATCGATATTGGGTTCAGGGTTGATTAAGGCTGATTACGACAAAATTGTTGAATGAGAAAAAAACATTTTACATGAAGGGAATAGGTTGAAAGAGAACTTCTATGTTGCTAAATCCATGATAAAACCCCTCGGCCTAGGATACTAAGAAATTGACATATGTCCAAACTTCTGCATGTTGTACTACCTTGAAAATACAGAGTTAAATGAGTGTAGAACATGTGAGCATACTCGTTATAATCCTAGAATTGACTGGGACAAGACTCTTGTCGCACATAGAAAACTTAGATACTTCACAATTACTCCTAAACTGCAAAAGTTATTCATGTCTCCAAATACTGCTGAGCACATGACATGGCATCATTTACAGATGTGGTGGATGGAGTCATGATTCACCTATCTGATAGTGAAGCTTGAAAATATTTTAATAGGGTTCATTGTTAGTTTTTAATGGAATTAAGGAACGTACATCTTAAGTTATATATAGATGGATTCAATGCATTTGGTTCATTTGTTGCTCATTATTCTTATTGAACAGTGATACTCACAGTTTACAACTTGCCACCAGGAATGTATGTGAGGTTGGGGTTCATGTTTTTATTTATGATTATACCCAATCCTAATAGTCCGGACTGAAATATAGATGTTTATCTTCGACCAAAATATAGATAAGGCCAAGATATAAATGTTTTTATCTTCGATCATACTCAGTTCTAATAGTTGGTATTTTCCCGAGAGTTTTGGAACTGTTGATTTCTTAATGTAACTATTCACTATGTTCAGAACAGAAGGAATTACCGAAGGTTAATGTTTGTCGGTATTTTTTTGAGAGTTTTGGAATCGTTCATTTCTCAATGTAACTGTTCATTTATCAATGAAATGGTTCAAACTGTTTATTATAGATAAAATCACCAACGGACTGAAAAGTCGTTGATGATATTTGGGAGGGTTTTTGAAAAAATTTTATTAAATTAAAATTTTCAATTAAATATTACAAATGGAATCACCGATGGAAGTGTTAAAAATATAAATATTTAATTATCCATCGGAAAATAAATCCCAAATTAAAAGACCAGAATCCCTAATTTCATAACAGACAAGCGTTTCTTTTCTTGTCTCTTCCTCTACTACAAAAGCAAACGTGTTTCTCTCTATAACATT
Organism: Populus nigra; assembly: GCF_951802175.1. Classification (NCBI taxonomy): domain Eukaryota; kingdom Viridiplantae; phylum Streptophyta; class Magnoliopsida; order Malpighiales; family Salicaceae; genus Populus; species Populus nigra. Next base: position 5,720,194 of record NC_084863.1, on the reverse strand, counting down.
CTCATTCCCGAGATTAGACATATCAAACATACCAATAAAAAATGTGGGAAAATTTTTTTGTTGCCAAACTCATCTAAAGATTATCAAAATTTTGGTAGAAATTTTGGTAGAGTTTTCCCTACCGAGAGGTCCCAAGTTATCGATAATTGTTCTGCACACACTTTATACTTATTCTTATACCATAGCATAATTACCTTGCACCACACAACAATCATCCATAGTTACAAACGCAACAACTCAAGTATTCATTTTCCTTGCCCATTTAAACACATATGAAATACATAATTAAATAGAGAAAAGCAACATTGGTGTATGATTCACACTTCAATCTTCCTTTACTACATCTAACAATTTCTACACTTCCCTTAATTTTCACTCAAGAACTCTAATTTATAAAATCTAAAATTGGTGTATGATTCCTAATCAATTGTCAAATTTTTTTTCACAATTAGGTCTAATGTCCATACCTTAAGGAAATTCAGAATTTCAACTCAATTTGGTTGAAGATTTTTAGTCTCTTCTCTCTTGTATGCAGCCAACCCTCTCTCCTTTTTTTTCTCCAATTTCTTCACTTGTTTCTTTATTAAAGTTTTTGTTAATGGATATCCTCTCTACTCAAAGTTTTAAGGTTTGCATATCCCTAAAAGATTTGGTGTTTTTCCCTCTTTTTTGGTAAAGAAAATTTTGCAATGTCTCCCCTCTTTTCCACTAGGTGCAGTTGGCCATACAAGAGGAAGAAATGGGGTATTTGTAGCCCCATTCTTTTTAATTACACATAGGCCCCTTTTCTCTATTTTTTTTACAATTGGAGTTATACTCCTTATGTCTTTCATATTCTTCTTATTTGATTTCTTTATTATTATTTATTTATTTATTTTGAGTTTAAATCTCGGGATTTTGCACTCTCTATTTTTTTTTCTCTTCTCTCTCTTTTTCTCTCCTCCTTAACACATTTTCTATTCTCTTCTCCTTCATACCTGGGTTTGTCTTTCTTTTCTCTTCTCAATTTTACCTTTTGTTTTTAACATGATGTGAATTTGTTCTTGTTTTGGTTTTTTCTTTGTAAATAATAGTGTAAGCTTCACTCATAGCTGAATTAAGAGGTAAGATTTTCATTTTGTTTTTTTTTGTTTTTTTTGCATTATCTTTTTTAAAATTTTTGTTGAATTATTTTGTTGTTGGAATTTGTTTTTTTTAATTGCTTGTGATGTTTTTGTGAAATTTTGTTATTGAATTATAAATCCCTAATTTGTTAATTAGATTAGTTTAGATTAGAAATTTATTGATTAATTGTCAAATTATCTTGAAATTTTTATCAATAAAAAATTAGTTTCTAACATTTTTTTAATTTGATTAGAATTTTTTCTTTTTTCTGATGTCACCCTTCCATCTTATTAAATTTAATTAAGTTTTTAATTTTTTTTCTTTTGAGTTTTTATCCACAAATTAAGTTATAATTAAAGGGTGTATGTATTGTTAAACTTAACTGATCGGACCATAATATAGATGAAGGGATAACAAATAGAAATTCAAATTAAATTAAACAAAGTTTATGAAATAAGATCATGTTGATTAAAAATCTAGGGTAGTTTTTAACCAATTAGCCTAATATTTTGTTCTTATACTTTTCACGTTTTCTTAATACAGTCTTTTTGTTCTTCTTTTATTTAATTGGTTTCTTTGTTGAATTTTTGAATTGATTGTGATGTTTAGTTTGTGATTTTTGTATACATAAAATATTAGTAACATCTATTAGGTGGAATATTTGGAATTAAAATTTTTTTTTTGTAATAAGAATATTGAAATAATAATAAGATTTAAATTGAAATTTGATGTTGTTCAAGCAGTTAATGTCTCAAAGCTCAAAATAAAATAAACTTATATTGAAAAGTTAAAAGCTATAGAAATTGCATAAAATCAACTAGTTTGTGGCAATCAAATTTCAATTGATGTGTATTTGCAGGTAAACAAATATTGGATAGTCTCTCGTATAGAGGAGGTGATACATAATTTTTTTTAAAAATATGAATGGTTTACATTATCTCAATTCTTTTATCTATGTAGATGTCTAAAGGAAAGTCAGTAATGTGTCGTACAGAAAAGATCGCTGCTAGTTCTTCTAACAGCTCTTCTGACGACCATGAGTTGTTAGATATCGATTATGAATAAGCATAAGTAGCCTCTCTCAATACAGGCTCATTAAGTGTGATGCTACCATGCCGAGGAGGGGTCTTTTAAAAGCAGGATCCATTTACTTGAAAATACCTTGTCCAGTGGAAGCCTGATCACTTAATGTAAGTTTGTTTTCCTCTCATGCATTATTAAAAAATAAAGAACATTAATTATTTTTTAGAAATTAATTTAAATTAACGAATACAATTTCAAGTTTACAAATATTGAGACTGCCTAAACGATAACATCGATGTTGAAATCATCGACGTAAGTGTCATTGTTTTAATCGAGTCAGGTTTTCAAAAATCTGGAACGGAAACCCATGATTAATGCATGTTTCGGAAAGTTCAGGGTTAATATTAACTTCAATAATTTTGTTATTATGTTAATTTGGTTAGTTTATTAATATTAATTAACCAAATTGTTTTACAAATTTGAACTGCAAGGAAAAACCTTTATTGGGATAGGACTGACAACGCTGTTGCAAAGAGAGTTTGGGAGAATTACGTTGCATTTAAGAAAGATTAAAATCAAAATAAATATTTTTTTATCCAAATGTTAAAATTTTATTTTTCATTTATTAGCCAATAATTCATTTCTACCCTATAGGTTGCATGATTTTTTGTACGAGATTCAGAAAAACAACAAAAATATGTTAAAGAGAGCTTTCAAGATGGAAAGACATTGTGATTTGAAAGGATTATAGACCTCTATACATCTCGAAGGTTGTATGGGCATAATATATTCACCACGTGATGTTCAAGGATTTCATGCGATGGTTACAATCCGGTGCGAAGAAACAGAATAGGCAGATTCATGATTTCATTACCATATACACCGATGGATCCATTCCGTTTGTTTGTCATGCGAAGCGAATAATAAAATTCTTTTTTTATTACATCCATTTCTTTTAAAAATTGTTATTTTATATGAATATGTTTAACTAACAATAGTTTTCTCTTATAGGCTACAATTCTTGGATATGAATCAAGTTCGACGGAGCTTTTGATTGAAACACATGTTCAAAATGATGATCGTTAGAAAAGGGTTTAGCAGCTCGTAGATAATCAAACCCGGTACTTAGTGGTATGTAGGATTTCAACAATTTCTTTTCTTAAGTTATTATTTTTTGAATTTGCTGACTTTTTTTAGAAAACATATAATACCGGGTATGAACCATCAACCCATCTTGAACTATGATTGGAGGTAGGATTGTCCGGTGGACCTGATAGAAATTGAGTTAATGGTATCTCAAACACTACAATCGAGGACTTATGGATGACTTGAAGTGTTTCAATCATTGGATGCTCGCAATCGGTTTTAAGCACTCAAACTTCGGAGTTCCATATGGGTGATACATATGCTCCATCTTATCGCCCCCTCGTCCCGACAAAGACCCTCCTCTTACTCCTCCTCCTCTAGCCCCTCTCTTCTATATGAATTGTATTTGAACTAGTAAACTTTTAAATGCATAATAAATATTTGATTTTTATTTTAATTATTTTCTACTCATTTTATTATATTTTTAAAAATATTTTTTTTTCATTGCCACTGTTTTCTCGAGAGTTAGAAAAAAATTAGTAAAAATATCATTGTCATTGTTTAATCACCAACATAATTAGCCCGTTGATAATATTAAAAAATTATTGATGGAATTACAAACAGTATTTTTTGTCGGTCAAGTATCATATTGACCGATAGAAATACTGTTGGAAAAAAGTAGGTGAATTTTTTTGTTTGACGTATTTTTTTTTATAAATCTATCAATGATTAAATTATCGAAAAAATATCTATAAGCCCGTCGATAAAAATCATGCTAACATAATCATTGTTTAACTACTAACGGAATATTCCGTCAGTAAAATATAAAATTCTGTTAGTGGATATGTATTATAATTGTTTGGTAAAGAATAAAATTAATTACACATATATTATTTTTCAATATAAATTTTAATGTTTAATGAATTAATTTACAATAGAAATTAGTCACTATGGAATATATCTAATTATCAAAATCAATTCATTTTTTCTTAATATGTTATGTATCATTAATTTGTGTATCTATATTATTTTTCAACGCAAACTCTTATAATACACACACAAAACTTACGATGGAAAATATTTGTATACCACACAAGTTATAGTGATATATAGTTAAGAAAATGTATTGGAAACCCTTTAGTTTCTTGAAGCTTGTTTAGTAAGAAAAAAATTAATCCAATTAATGCTGTACTATTTAATACTGTATTTGAACTTTTAAAACAAGAGTACCATACTTTTAAATGAAGTTTAAATTTAATTTAAAACCTAAGAATATAATAAATATTTTTTTTAATGTTGTATAACGAACCAATAAATAATGTTTAATTAATTTTAAAAAAATTACTTTGAAATGATTTTAAAACAAATAATGAAAAATGAAGAGTTGGGTTTCCATGGACTCGGTCGACTCATTATTGGCTTGGCACCTAGCTCAGCCTTTAAAAACATTAGAGGTATATCAACTTCTAGCAAATTCGATTGCTAGAAAATATGGGTCTGTTGTTGTTAGCCTCCAAACAAAAATTTGGAATTAATTTGAGATCCAAGTGGGGGTGTTTTATTGGTTGCAATTAATTGTTTGCAACTACCAGTCGGCAGCTACAACTACTATTCTTTCCATAGGTTTTCATCCTTCATTTTTTGACTCTCAACTTATCATCCACACAAGTGTCTATCACATCTTCTCAGAGGAGATCAGTAGCCAAAAAAAAACAAGAGTTCATCCAAGCAAGCTGACAATTCAAATTAATATGGCAGCGCATCTGTTTCCTGCCAAAACATGAAGAAAAAGGCTCCCCAATATTCTAATGTGAGTGATGAACCAGGTATGTAGAATAGGACAGGAGAAGAGAACATTATTGAGACTTCTTTCTTATTTTCAGAACCAGATCTACCTTTGTAATAAGGTGACTGTCATCTGTTGTCCCGGAGCAAATCTGGGTGTACTTTGTCTTACAAGTGCAAATACTAAATTATTACAATTCGAAGAGCAGTCAGTATTGTCAGGAAGATTCATAGGTTTATAATATATAGTATATAATATGTCCAGTTTTTGTTAATTTAACTTGGATTGTCTTGCTCGTAGCTTGAATATCTTTTTTCTAGCAATGAAAAATTCTTTTTTCAGCAATAAAAAAAGTTTAGCCTAGCTAATTATATAGCATGAGCCATCTACCTTGTGCATATAAATATATAAAAAAGAATCTTCTTCTTTAAACCAAGACTACTAAGGACAAGAGGAGCGTCATTGATAAAAACTTGAAACCAAGAGGTTTACTTTCTTTATAGTTTCAGGTTCGAGCCTTTTAGTTGCTTATATGATAGTCACTGGAGGCTTACATGGTCGTTAACTTCAGGACCCGTGGGATTAATCGAGGTGCACACAAACTGACTCGAACAACCACATTAAACTATATATAAAAAAAGAGCATCATTGGCACATCACAAATCATTTTTTTAAATATGCCATTTAATAGGGGGCAACTAAAGTAACTATTACCTTACCTTGTTGATGTATTAATTATTTTGAGGTGTGTAAATTATTATTTTTAAGGTATTAATTGTTTTTATTATATTTGTTAAAGGGCTAAAATAATATATCTTCAAGATATAAAAAGTTTTAAGCTTATAGACAAGAACTTCTATAAGTTTATTAAGAAGTTCTGTTTTATTTCTGATAAATATAAATAGAAAGTTTGTAAAGAAAAATTAATTTCTTTCAACATCAAACTAGTATTTATAAATAAAATAACATTTTTTCAGACCAATATATCTGTAAAGTTCAGAAACATGTCTCTTCAAACTAATGTGCATGTAGAGTTCAAAGACAAACTTCTTCATACCAATATATTTATAGAATTTAAAAGGAAACTCTTCATTCAAATTATTTTCTCAATTTCAACAATTTGACTGGGGTGTTATGTATAATTATTAGATTAATTAATTCTAAAAATTTAATTAATTAACTTAAATTAATTAATTTTAAAAATAATAATAATAATAATTTATGTTATATAATTGTGCCAAGTACCATAATATCTATTAAATTTGGTTTTTTCTTCAAATCTTTATTCCAACATCAAAATTTATTGATTTAGTACTATTCCTCACATTATAAGATATAACAAAAAAATAAAAATTTCAATCGAGAATAAAATTTTCTTTAACCATCTAATATACAAACTATATATTTCAACAACAGTAAGATACTCTGAATGGTTGCATATACAAGTTGTAGATTGGGTTGTTCGCACACACTCTTCCATCAATAAACGAGCGACCAACCATTCTTCGTTTCTCCCTTTTTCTTTTTTTATATATAAACCAATTTTGATTTTCTTATAAATGAATACCCATAGAAAGAACAGAGAGAAAACAGACACAGTCTGCACTCCTCCCCAAGTGTCACAACTGACACACTGCACTCCTCCCCAAGTGTCACAACTGACACACTGCTCTCTCTCTCTCTCTCTCTCTCTCTCTGGAGTCTGGACATTACTCTAACTTCGAAGCAAACTTCAATCGGTTAATTCAGCCTTAAAGAATACTTAAAAGGTACGCAAGCAAATTCCTTACAAAGAGTAAATGCTTGATTTCGTTGTCTTAGGCTACCATTATTCTCTCCCTTTCCTGTTTTTATTTATTTAACATTTCATATTCTTGTTCTGCTAGCTTTTCCTTGACTATATATTTCATCACATTAGCACAAATGTGGTCCTTTTATAGTGCTCATATATAAACGAGTAGTGACAATGGTGTTCTGCTTCATTCTGTGACATTCAGATCATTAAGATCTCCGAATTTTAAGACACATAATATGATATTAGCATGAGATTCAAACCTTTGGAACAAGACTGATATTATTAGATCCAGCAAATGACTGACTGCTCCAGTAGTAGTTTTTGAGCTTTTTACGTGGTGGGGAATACATTAAAACGTGCCCAGCTAATCGTTTGCTACTACCTACTTGAAAAGAAAAGGAAACCTAAGTTCGCAACTGCCAGTCTCTACTACGCTTTCCTTCTGTTCTCTCTCACAGAACAAACCAAGGACGTAGGATTACTTTGGTTTCTCCCATGTAGTTTTATTGGACATGGAGATATGAGGGGATTAGCTTTCTTAATTTAGATCTTCAATATATATATATATATATATATATATATAGAGAGAGAGAGAGAGAGGGGGGGGGATTTTAAGTTAAAATATGTTAATACCAATTGAACTCCAATATATTGGTTCCTTGAAATTAATTGGTTACGGAATTAATCCTTCGTTTTTCTTTTCTTTAGCACCTTTTCTTTTTCAATTATAAAATTAAAATTGTCATAAATAAACCAATAAACATTTACTTCAATTTTTTTTTTTACTGTAACTGAAGTTACTTGGACAAAGGCATTGCTCCAACATCTATAAATTGAGCCAAAAACAATTTTGAAGAAATTTTGATATAAAGAAAACATAAATAAAATATATGTGTGGACTCTGCTTTTTCTGATTATTTTTTTCTAATCTCTTTTTCGTTTATAGGCCCTACATACTACATGAGCATCACACATAGATCACATACTATTTGTTTTTACTTCTTACTTTTCATTATTAATAAATTATTTTTAGATTTTTTTCTTCAAAAACTTAGGATAGATTGATTATTTGCAATATTTTTTTATTTTTTTAAAATCGTGTTACTTTCATTTAAATTCCAAGAATTTTTTTATAAACTATATTGATTTATATTTCAAAAAGAAAAATAAATCATGTCCTAAAAATTTTTATTAAGTTTTAGAAACTAAAAATGTCCAAACAAAGGCAAAGGAAAAAAAATTAAATGGAAATTTTTCATAAGAGATTACAAATCAAAGGAATAGATTTTAAATAAAAAAAGTAATATAACTAAAAATACTTCTTAAATATAACTAAAAATAAATTACTAAAAAAACTAAAAAATATATATAACTAGGATTGGGCTTGCAAGGATTTCACCAATGAGTTTGGAGAACAAGGCCTATACGATCATGGGCAAGACACGTGTTGTCCTTTAAAATTTGCCGATGACAAATCACAAGGAATCATTGGTTTTCGGCCTTCTAAATCCAATTTCACCAGCTTTTTCACTTTAAAACATTTCAAAATATGGAAATGACTTTAAAAATCTTATTATATACATCGAAACACATTTTAATACACCTAAAAAACACAAAACAAATTAAATTAAATTAAAAAACTCAAATATATTTTGGGATTTTAATACACTGTTTTTTATTAAAAATACATTAAAATTAATGTTTTTTAAGTGTTTTATTATCATTTTAATGTGCTAAGTTGTGGAAAAAAAACTTAAAAAATATTATTTTAATATATTTTTAATTAAAAAAATATTGTGCATTGCATTAACAAACACACACTAAATCTGCTAAATTCCCAAGATTTACTTCATGAACATTCGGGTTCATATACACAACATATCATAAATAGTAAAACTGAATAGAATTTGTTTTCTATTGGATGCATTCTTGTTACTGTTTAAAATAAATCGTAATCCTGCTATAAACAAATTGATGTCGTTTTTTACAAGGATTAGAGCAAACCAATGTGAATTTAGTTCAATATTCATTTCAATCCTTTAATTTGACAATGTAAATTTGAGTCCTCCAATGTAAAATGCCAAATGTTCAAAACAGTTCGTGCCCTCTTGCTTTTAGGGAGAGAGGATGGTTGGAGAAATGGAGAAGAAGGAAAATCACGAAACATCACATTTTGGTTGAGAATAGACTCATTTCAATCTTCATAAGATAAATATAAACCTCCTAAGTTCGATTGTTGGTATTTAAAAGTTAATATATGGACAAAAAGTTAGATTAGACCTCCAATTTAGAGATTAGAGCTTAAAATTGTTGGTATTTCTAAGATGTGCGGAGGTATAAAATTAATCCTTCTAAACTGTCATGTCTCTAATCTGAAAGATCTATTTCTGTAGCATATTATTTTGTGTCTCATATAAAAAATTACACAATTTATATGGTAGAAATGAATTATTGGTTAAGATTAGGGGTGAGCAAAAAAATTAAAAAATTGATTAAACCGAGAAAACCGGAAAAAAAATAACAGAAAAAACCAAATCGTTAAAACAAAAACTGATTAAACCAATTAGAATTTTGAAAAAACTGGCCAGTTTAGTTCAGTTTTGGTTTTATAAGTCTAAAACTGAAAAAACCAAACCGAACCGGAATGAACTCAAATCGAAAAAAACCAAAAAAACCGATCCAAATCGGAAAAACCGAGCCAAACCGGTTTGAACCGTTTTTTTTCAAAATAATCAAGCCAAACTGAACCGAAACCGGTTAGTTTGAACCGTTTTCGGTTCGGTTTCGTTTTTTTTCAAAACAAAACTGGTTTTAGTTGTATTTTTTTATAAAAACCGAACTGAACCGAAATGATCACCCCTAGTTAAGATAATGAAAAATAAAACTTTATCATTTAAAAATATTTAAAAATTTTAAATTAAAAAAAAACCAAATATTTATTATATATGTAAAAACTCATCATTTTAAATTAAATTCATCTAGAAGAGAGGGATCGAATGAGGGGGAAGCGGGTCTTTGCTATGACTAGGGGGCGATAAGATCCACATGTACCATCCATGTTTGATTTCAACTCTATGTACAATCAACCAAGTTTTCAGTCGTCTCAACACTAAGTCGTTGTGTCTCAACAGCAAATATGGTCATCCGAGCTTCAACTTATTGTTCTACAATTGCCTAGAACTCTAGAGATTGAGTGTTGAAAACTGATTGCGAGCATCTAACAGTCAAAATACTATGAGCCCTTCGTAAATCTTGAACCGTAATGTTTGAGATACCATAAACCTGATTTTTATCGGGTCCACCGAATGATTCAACCTCTAACCACAAATTTGAATCAAGTTCCAGATGAGTCGAAGGATCATCTTCGTATCTCTCTTACAATCGAGTGGTATATGTTTCCTAAAAAAAAACAGTCACCTAATTCAAAAAAATAATAACTGAAGAAAAAAATCGAGCATTTTATAATCAAAGTTCTTTTTGAATTTATGGTTAATTGTGTAATAAATACAATTCTTTGGTTCATGACTCCTATTTAATAGTTATTTGGAATGCAACATATCAACTTTCACTTCCATCACATGTAAATGCAAAAACTCAACAATAGTCAAATTAAAACTAAACTCAACAAACAATCCTACTATTTTTGTTCACGTGGTGACTTGTAAGATTTTGATTTTCAATTATAGTACTTCAAATTAAATCCAAAAAAATATATTTGAATCTCATCTTAAACAACCCAAAAATATTAGAAAACACGATATTACAAATAAAATAGAACACATTAAAATTAATTGCAAGCTTATATTTAGAAAAATAACACAACATAAAACTCATAATTTACAAAACAACACAACATAACACATTGGTATCATATAAGCAAGTCTATTTATCTACGCAAACATCGTCTACTGGAGTGGCTAGGTTAATTAATAGCATAGTTATCACCTGTTTGAATAGCCTCTTGACCTTTCTATAACAACAAATCAATCTAATATTCATCAAATACATTAAAGGTTCTATAAATAAATAAAAATATCATTTAACATATATTAATTCTGAAAAGTTATGATTACTCATAATATTTTGAATTCGTTGTGCATGTTGCTCATAAAGAGAAAACAGTTGGGTCTCAGGTTTTTTAGAGAGAGAGAGAGAGAAAGGGTGGATAGGGATTGTTCTATGGGGGGAGAAGAAGAGAAGTCAGGGTTAGATTTCATAAGATGTTGTTATTCATAATCGTGACATTTTAAGTTACCGCGATTTAGAATCGTATTTTCAATCGTGACAAGCTCAAACTATGCTATTTCATCAAAAAAAAAATATGTTATTCTGCTATTTTTTTAATTTAAAGTGGTAATTTAAAAAAATATTTTTTTTATAGTCTAGAATTTAGCCGGCTAGTAGCTATCTATTACATGGAGAGAGAAATCTGAACAATGATAAATTAGAAAGACATTTTTTTCTTCCTCTACTCCTTTACATGTCTCTTTTCATAAGACTCGTGATATGGTACAAACATGCATATATTTCTATATCTATATACAATAGGGAAAAGGACAAATTGCACCCAACCTAACCATCACCCAATTCTTGATTAAGTCCCTTAACATTTGATTTTTCCAGTTGAGTTCTAATCTAATAAGATGTTATTTTATATTGTCATTTGAAAACCTTATTTGTTTTAATGGAAATTGATGAAGTCATAAAAACTTTAAATTGGATTTAGGCTTTCCACGACTATATATTGAATTAAAATGTTTGGGTATAAATGTGGGCTTTATCTTTGAGATTGGTATACCTTGCAAAACAAGTCTTCTATTTGAATAGAGAATCATTTGATGCTTAAGTTAATAAACTATACGAGGGAAATAATGTGCAGGAAAAAGGAGAATTGAAAGTGTAGGGGAGTGTATGTTTGTTTTTGTATGAATTTGTGGTTGTTCTTTTTAAGTGAACTCATATGTTTACCTAGTGACTAGAGGTATTTATATATCTCAGTGACATGAGCTTATCTCATCGAGAATAGAGTAATGATGGAGAATAATTGTTTTTCCTTGGAGATAACGTGAAAAAATAAGTTATTGGTTATTATTCCTTGTTATGGCATTGGTGGAAAAGGTTGGCATTCGAGAATGATTGACATGAAAGGATGATGCCTTTTAAGAAAACAAGTTGACAGGAGATAAATAAGTATTATACTGATAGTTTTTGCATAAGCATGGGAGGTTGGGCATTGTAATGGAGAATTAAGTGTGCGACATGTAACACCAATGAATGTTGAGTGGCGATGTTCTGATTTCTTACATTGTAATGTGTGCTAATCGTTGGGCCATGATACTAGTTAGGCTAGGACCAAACGGATTATTTGCCCATCGTCAATTGTCGAGCAGCCCATTTAGGTTGAGCAAGCAAGCTAGTTTGAAGCTTTTTTTTTTAATTTTGTGTCATCAAAAATCACAAGAATCATGGAACTATGTTATCATGTTTTTTTTTATGGTTTTCTGAATAAAACATATTTTAAAAAACAATCACTATTACATTTTCAAACACCTTCTAAATCTTAGATAAAGCTAAAAGAATATGCATCAACAATTTATTCTCATGCGTTTTTATCACAACAAAAATAGTTCTTTACTTTTCATGATTGGTGTAACTTTCGTCTCTCTCACATCGTGTTTTCTCACAAAAACTTTCATGCTAATTTCTAAAGTACATTAAGTCATGGTTCAAATATCCTAATAGTCCTAAAACCCGAGAAGCTTAAAAATAGATTATCTAACATTCAATTACATGTCCTGCAACTTATGATAGATTAGACTGGTTTGTACCATCAGTATGGCATCAATTTTTAGGGCAACTGACTTGATATGAAGATTCACATGAAAATGTGTCCAGTGTAAAGTTTATATTCACCAAAAAGCTTGAAAAATCATTAATTTTAGCGTTCTTTCTTACAGAATCATGGATAATTCAATGGAAGAGAGGCTTATTTCGCCGGAAGAACTTAACAGTGATGACCTGAAGAAGAAGGTTTGGAGGGAGTTCAAGAAGTCATGGGGGATTGCCTTTCCTGGAACCGTGGCACGATTGACTTCATTTGGAATGATAGTTGTGACACAATTATTCATGGGGCACGTTAGCGAATTGGATCTTGCAGCATTTGGCCTCCAACAAAGCATTTTGATACGCTTTGTAAATGGCATATTGGTACGTCCTCTTCTCAACATTTTGTGCTCGTTCACATAAGAAACTACTAGAATTTTACATATTATCCACGGATTATTCAGTCAATATTTAAACCTTAATTCCATCTAAAATAATTTTACTAATAGGATCGTGAATAATTATTTTGTCAGTGATTTATTTTCATATTACCAACGAAATTAACTCGTCGGTAAGTAAATAATGTCAGTGGCATTTCATGTAATATTTATCCAACTCTCTAGAACTCAACGAGGGATTTAGTCTGTCGGTGATTTCGTTTGAAATAATAAGTGACATTTCATGTAATTCTTTGTCAACTCTTTCGAAGTTCCCAACAAACTTAATCCGTCGATAAGTCCATCAATAATTGGTTTAAATTTTTTAAAAGAAAAAAGTAGGGGGCCGTCGCGCCTTTCTTACTAATAATAAGAAAGGTTGGAACCTACTCCTAACAAGTTGTTGGCTTTTCAGCCGTTGCGCGCTAGTGTTTTCCCTTACTAGTAAAGGGGCTGTTAGTTGTAGCGTATAATGTACTAGTGAATAGGAAAAGCTGATCACGATTACTAATGACGGATGGAGGTCATGACAATGAAATTGTTCGGGGCCTCGCCCTTCTCTTCTTCACTGGAGACTACAAATGATGGGAATTCTATCGATAAAGAAGAGGCATAGACCTCTCGATCCAATCCGTCTCCCCTGGCCTCCCCAACATGATACGAAAAAACCCTCCCACCATAGAGAAGAGATCTAAACTCTGGGTCCCGCTGATCACCCTTTCCTTTGAACCTGAACTGGTCGAGAGACATGAACCAATTCTAATAAACAGAGTAGAAAAATATTAAAAGAAAGTAAAATAAAATAAAAAACCAAATATTTATTACAAATTTAAAAATTCATTAGTTTAAATACAATTCATCTAGATGAGAAGGACTAAATGAGGAGGAGAAGATGAGTCTTCACCGAAACCAAGAGGGCAATAGGTTGACCACATGTACCACCCATGTTTGATTTTAGCTTCATATACAATCGTTTATGTTCAATTGTCTCAACACTAAGTCGTTGTGTCTTACCAACAAGTACAGTCATTTACGCTTCAACTAATTGTTGTACAATCACCTAGAACTCCAGAGATGCTGTAGGCTAGAAACCGATTACAAGCATTCAACAGTTGAAACACTATAGGCCCTCTGAAAATTCTCGGTCACAGTGTTTGAGATATCATAAACCTGTTTTTTATTGAGTCCACTAAGCGATCCAGCCTCCAACCACAAATTCAGATCGAGTTTCGAATGGGTCGAAGGATCATCCTCGTATCTCTAATGCAATTGAGTGGTACATGTTTCCTAGAAAATAAATCAGCTAATTAAAAAAAATAACAACTTAAGAAAAAACCAACTTACCATGAAGTTTTAAGCTCAGTTATCTATGAATTGTTGCACCTCTTTCCAACATTCATCATTTCATTTGTGAATTTCTACAAAAAGCTTCATCGATCTTGGTTCGCGTCCAAAAACCATAGCTTGTAAAAGAAAACTATTGTTAGTTAAACATTTTTATATAAAACAATAATTTAAAAAAATGGAAGTAATAAAAAAGAATCTTACCATTTGCTTCGCATACATAATGAATGATGTAAATCCGCTGGTATGTATGGTAATGGAACCGTGAATCTCCTTGTTTTGGTTCTCCACACCGTGATACAAGTGATACAAGAGTCCTATTAAGTTGTATCTTAAATAGGGGTTGATCTAATAATTAAAATTAAAGAGGTTTGCTTTTTTCTTTGATTTTTTTTCTTAAATCTTATATAAGAATTTATTAAATATATGAATATTTTAAACAAGAATCAAAATTTCCCTACAATATTGTGTGATCACTCAGATAATTTCTTGTCTAATATCTTCTCCATTTATGTCCTTGACATTATCATCTATTGATTTCTCCAAGGATTCAAAGTAAAATACTGTAAAATCAAACTATGATATATATATATATATATATATATATATATATAACAAGATGTTTATTGATGTCTGCCTTAATCTATTTGAGGTTTCAAAGTCACCCTAATGCACTAGATTCCTCCACAAAGCATACCAATAACATTTAAATAAAAAGACTTTATTCTACTCGTTATGATATTATAATTCAATCACCTTTTCTAACTTCTCATAATAATCAACTTCAAACTCATTAGAAGTCGATTTCTTAACACAAATTCAATTGTTATATGTCTTTCTACCATGATCATACTCTTCAATATGAAAGACATGTTCATTGATGAAAAAATTATTATATCACTTCACCTTTCTTTCAGGACCTGAATTTAGTAAATTCAAAGTAACACTAGCATTTTCTCTTAATTGATAAATCTAATACATGATTACAACCATTAACAGTTAAAGAGAAAAGTGTAATGAAATTAAGTATTATGCGAGGTAAGAATAATTAAGTATTACTTACATGTATTCTGAACCACATGGTAAATTATTTATCTTGCAATTAACCATTTTGAGATTCAGTCATATATCAATTTTATGATAGTAAAAATTGACGATGTTGTCTACTAGGAATTATTCAATCTATCAGTTTATAAGAGTATTCAAGAAAAATTGTAAAAAAATTAAGACATGTTAAATAGGGGTTGATCTAAATTAAAAGTCTTAGTTCATTGCAGTTAAATAGCACATAATTATGTGTATGTCTGAATTTGATTTCTATCAAGTATCTGGCCCTTATTGCATTTTTTTGGTACAGATCATCAAAGATGGAAAAATATTAATAAATTCTTATTCCAAAGAACTCCCCTCTATCATCATGTCTTGAAACATGGTTGATTCTTATTCTAAAGTAAAGCTTAAAATAGTATGAGATATATGTTGAAATCTCTTTAATAATATAAGTCTCGCATATCAAAACTTCAATATGCACACAAGTATATGTATGGAATAAAATGCATGTTTTAAATTTTAAAAACAAAAGACAATATAAATTTAATTAGGATGCATGTGTGATCTCTAACCTCTCAAATGGATACATCTATACTAGACAAGCCCTCCAACTTTTTCCTCAAATGGTAAATGTATTGGTAAATTCTTCATTGAGTCGAAGAAAGATATATGAAATATCATCTCATGTTTGCATATTTTCTAGACAATATTGATTTCAATGCTCTTGATGTGTTGGGTATGCAACTTGTTGGAGAATATATCTCTAAAAAATTTTATTGATCTTTCTAAATATATTTCATATCACTTTTAGCAATAAATCCTAATAAGCAAGTGGAATGAGTGTCTGCATAAACATGTGGCAGTCATGACTCTTCATTCCATACAATCTATAATCCTTTTTTATTCATCAATCTAGAAATGTTCGAAGCATGTCCATCAGAAAAATACAGACTCTTAAGTTCTTGGTAGATAAGTGATTGTGCATTAAAAATAAACTACAACTGCTCAGTGTTTCACTGTGCAAGTCCACAATGAAACGCTGAGTAGTCTTCAACTTTTTTTTCTATTTTTTTTCATTTTATATGCTTTTATGGGTTTTTTTTTTTTACTTTTTTTTGTGTTTTTTTAATGAATTTTTTTTGTTTAATTTTTTTTTATTTAGTTATTAGATTTTCATGACACGGATCCTGAGTTTAACGAGTTAACCTGAAATTTTTTTTTTTGCTTTTTTTTTTAATTAATAACATATACTAAAACTATTTAGTGTTTCACTGTACAGTCCATAGTGAAACGCTAAGCTGTTTTTTTTGTTTTTAATATTTTTTTCTATTTTTTTTTTTTGCTTTTTATACCTTTCTGGGGGGTTTTTTTCATTGTGTTTTTTTTATTTTAATGAATTTTTTTGTTTAATTTAGTTTGTTAATGTTAATTTATTTATTTTTTAGTTATCAGACTTTCATGACACAGATCTCGGGTTTGACGGGTTAACCTGGTTTGACGAGTTAACCCAGAATTTTTTTTTGCTTTTTTTAAAGTTTGATGAGTTAACCCGAAATTTGTTTTTTGCTTTTTTTTCTTTTTAGTTAATTTTTTTTCATTTAGTTTAGTTTTTTAATGTTAAATTTCTTTCTATTTAATTATCAGACTTTAATGACACGTATCCCAAGCTTGATGGGTTAACCCGTTAATTTATTTTTCTATTTAGTTATCAAACTTTCATGACGCGAATCTCAGGTTTGACGGGTTAACTTGGTTTGAAGAATTAACCCAGTTAATTTAGATTCTTTTCTTTTTCTTCATTAATTTTTTTCTTCCAATTTATTTTTTTCTTTGTTTTTTTAATTAATCTATTCAAGGCTCTTAAGTCCGGTGTTGCAGCCAGACTCACTTAAACTAACCTTCATGTAAGTTTAATATTATTATTAATATTATAAATATTACTCTTGGGTCAAGCTTTACAGCTGAACCAAAGGCTCTTGGGTATATCTTTGCAGAAAGACCTAACACTTTTAAATCTTATCCTTTTTTCTTTTTTTATGCAAGAAAAAAAATTTAACTCGTGGCTTGTGCCTTTGTTTTTTTTTTCTATTTTCCTTTATAAGCCTTTTACTGTGGATTGCACAGTACAGTCCACAGTGAAAAAGTTGATGCCTTTAGTTTTTTTTATCTTTTTTAATTAATTTTTTTAATTTAGTTTTTTAATATAAAATTTTTTGTATTTAATTATTAGACTTTCATGACATGGATCCCAGGTTTGACGGGTTAACTCAGTTTATTTAGATTTTTTTCTTTTTCTTCATTAGTTTTTTTCTTCCTATAGGTTTTTTTTTCTCTTTGCTTTTTCCTTTTTAATTTATTTCATTAATAATAAATCTTTTTTCTATTTAGTTATCACACTTTCATGACACAAATTTCAGGTTTGACATGTTAACTTGATTTGGCAGGTTAACCCGATTGATTCAGATTTTTTTCTTTTTCCTCATTAGTTTTGTTCTTCTGATTTCATCTTTTAATATTGTATGCAGTCTACAGTTAATAGGCTGAAGGCTTTAGTTTTTTTTTCTTTCTTTTTTTATGTCTTTCACTGTGGAGTGCACAGTGCAGTCCATAGTGAAAAGGTTGATGTCTTCTTCTTTTTTCTTTTTAATTAATTTTTTTTATTTAGTTTGTTGATATTAAATTTTTTTCTATTTAGTTATCAGACTTTCATGACACGGATCTCAGGTTTGACGGGTTAACTCAGTTAATTTAGATTTTTTTTCTTTTTCTTTATTAGTTTTTTTCTTCTTATAATTTTTTCCTTTTATTGTTTCTTTTTATTTAATTTTTTTTATTTATTTTAGTTCATCAATATTAAATTTGTTTCTATTTAGTTATCGAATTTTTTCTGTTTAATTTAGTTTGTTAATGTTTAAACGGGTTAACATGGTTTGACGGGTTAGCTCAGTTAATTTTGTGTTAACCTGTCAATTTTTTTTCTATTTAGTTATCAAACTTTCACGACACGAATCCAAGGTTTGAAGGGTTAACCCAGTTAATTCAGATTTTTTTCTTTTTCTTCATTAATTTTTTTCTTCCTTTTGGTTTTTTTTCTTTGTTTTTTTATTTTTAATTATTACACTTTTATGACACGACCTTGCAGCTAGATGCACATTCAAGACTATTGGGTCTGGTATTGCAGTCAGACTCACTTAAACTTGGGTCATGCAAGTTTAATGTTATTATTAATATTATAAATATTACTCTTGGATCAGGCGTTGCAGCCACACCCAAGACTCTTGGGTATAGCTTTGTAAAAAGACCTAATATTTTTAGATCTTAATTTTTTTTTAATATTTTTATGCAAAAATTATTGAACCGCGGCATCGCACGGGTCATGTAACTAGTTCTTATCTAAAATGAAGCTAGCTTTGGGCTTTGTGACCCATAACCCATCATAAATAAACTTTATATTCTTACAGTGACAAAATAAAGATATATCTATTCTAACCTTCATGTTGTCCTTTATTTTCCCTTTTACGTCCATCACCGCAGTAAAAATGTTTTCAAGCATGTTCTTTTTAATATGCATGATATCAAGATTATGACGGAGGAGATTAGTCTTCTAATAAGGAAGCTCTCAAAAAATACTTTGTTTTACCTAATTATGGATCACACCAAAATCAGGAAACTTCTGTTTACCAGATTAAAAACCAAACATATTATCATCATATTGCGATACCACATCATACAATTCTTCACCTAACAATACCAATAGTATAACATCTTTTTCAACTCTACCAACAAACAAGTCCCTTTTTTTTTTCTTATGTACTTGTGATCGGTTTGCAAAAACCACCGGTAGCAATAAAAAAAAGATATTTTACCATATTTGTTAAGATAAAGTCCTTGTGATTTTCCATACATTATGGACATGCTAATTTTCCATGCGTGTTCCAACTAGAAACCATCTCATACACATGAAAATCATTTATAGTCCATATCAAAACAATTGTCATTTGAAAACTATGTTTCCTTAAGACATCATAAGTCAAATTTCTAGATGACCACAACTATTTCATCTTATCAATCAATGATCAAAGACAAACATCTATATTCCGAACTTGACTATTAAGACTGGTATGACCGTAGATAAAAACATGAACTTCAGCTTCATACATATTTCTAGTGGCAAGTTTAAACTATGAGTGTCACCGGCCAATAAGAATAAGAAGCAGCAAATAACCTGAATGAATTGAATCGTATGTACATAACCCAAGATGTACATTCCATGATTCCATTAAGAATTGAAGATATGCCCTAATAAAATGTTTTTAGGCTTCACCATAAAAAAAATACATCATGACTCCACCCACTGTATCATGTCAATGATGTCATGTCATGTGTTCAGTAATCTTTGGAAACATGAATAACCTTTACAGATTAGGAGTGATTGGGAAGTATCTAAGTTTTCTATGTGAGATAGTCCTTCCCTTGCTAGTTTTGGGTTTATAACGAGCATACCCATATGTTTTACACTCGATCAAAAGTTTGGACATATGTCAATTTTTTAGTATCCTAAGTCAAGGAATTTCAACATGGATTTAGCAACATAGAAGTTCTCTTTCAGCCTATTTTCTTTAGGTAAAATGCTTCTCGTCCATCTGATGATTATGTTGTAACTGGTCTTGCTCAGCCCATGATCTGATTCAATGATGAACACATGTGCAACGAACGATAATTTACTATGATTTGTGCACCCATCCCACAATGATTTGTCAGAGTCTTTCAAAAGATCAAAAAACATGGTCATGTCTACATTTGGTTTTTCATCTACAATTGAACATTCATATGCATAACTCTAATTCATCCTCATTGCATATATAACCATGCTCTTATAAGGATTGCTATTATTATCTACAATTCCATGCACGTTGCTACAACTAAAAGGTGACCCTACCATCATTTCTACCATGGTCTTGTAAAGAACATATGGTTCTCTGTGTACAAGCCAACACAAGTATTTCTCCTTCAACCCTTTTTGTAAAAGATACATCATAACATCTAGATTGAGAAACTTTTTATTTTACACCTCTTATATGGACATCTAATACCACATCCACTAATATTTATCGGATTAAATAGTGTGTAATTAATATAACCCTCAATCTCATTATAATATTCCATCTTGTGCAACCCTTTAGGTGAAACACGATACATCCAAGAACGATCATCCATTACTTATATCAAACGTATATAGAATATTGATGACAACATGTATTGGTTAATTATGTGAACTAAATAAATTAGCTAGTGTTGATTTAACTCAAACTTATTCAATCTATTTTAGTAATACCCTTCAATCATTATTTATTTTCTATAAAAATTCAAATTCCTCCACATTTATCAAAATTTTCAACTCAACAATAAATTTGATAAAATATAAAACGTACCTAATAAATAAGTCATTATTTATTTCATTACAAAACACCCAAGTTACAAAATCAAAATCAATTTCATCAAATAACAAACAAATATAATTTTGAAAATTTTCAAACAAACCCTAACATGTACAAATAATACATTCATGCAATAAATTTCTATGGGAAAAAATTCTAAAACAAGTAAACATACAAACAAACTATATAAACTACATCAAAACACCATAAAAATCAACATTTTGAAATGAGTTAAAAAAAATAGGTAGTTTTACTTACTTGATGTTGGGAATCCTTAAGAAAAATTAAATCAAAATAGGAATGCTAATAGACTGAGTGTTGGGGAGGCTAGATTTGTGGTGATGGGAGTTTGATTTGTGATAAAATAGAGGGGGGGTTTCTGCTATTATTTATAGAGAAAAATGTAGGAAGAAAAAGAAATAGTGGAGAGGGGTGGTCACTCGTCAGCTCATAATTTAAATATTACCAATGGATATTAACGACGAGTGTATTATGTCGGTAATATTGTATGTAACAATGACACATTATTATTATTTTTTCTTTTTTCTTTTCTCACTATAATTTTGTCGGTATATACCACGAAACATAACAAGAAAATATTTTATTAGTAAATTTCACTACAATTTACTAATGAAACTCGATATTTCTATTTGTATTTGTCAGTAATGAGATTATCAAAAAAAAAATTAGAAGTACACCAAGATTAGAATTGACTTTCACTTAATGGTTTAACTCACATGGAAAGAGTTATTGGCCCATCGTAGGTATTGAAGTTAGGAATGAATCAATGTCTCTTTCCTATTTTACATGTCTCGCCACCTATCTGTTGTTCCAAATCTATATATGGTGCAGACAATTATTTCAATAATTGACTTACACTTATTCTAAATCTTCTCTCACGGAAGATTGGCATGTCAAGTGCGACTGAGACCTTATGCGGCCAAGCGTATGGAGCTGGACAATACCACATGATGGGTATTTACTTGCAGCGATCATGGATCATTGATGGTGTAACTGCAACCATCTTGCTTCCCCTCTTCATTTTCACAGCACCGATATTAAAACTACTTGGACAAGATGAGGATATAGCAATAGAAGCTGGGAAAATGTCGCTGTGGTTCATTCCCATCCTCTACTATTATGTCTTGAGCTTGACCATCCAAATGTACTTGCAAGCACAACAAAAAAACAAGATTGTCGGGTTGTTTACCGCTTCCTCCTTTCTGGTTCATGTGCTTTTGTCCTGGTTATTTGTGATCAAACTTGGTTTAGGAGTTGCTGGTGCCATGAGTGCATTCATCATTTCAGCTTGGTTGCTGGTTATTGGAGAGTTTGTCTATATCTTTGGAGGTTGGTGTCCTCATACATGGAAAGGCTTTACTAAAGCTGCTTTTGCTGATATGTTACCTCTATTAAAGCTCTCATTATCCTCCGGAGTTATGATTTGGTAATTCACAAGTTCGAACTCTAACAATTTTATTCTTTTTGTTCCATTCAACATATGGGAATTTAACAGGGCTGATTGTTTTTAAGGAAAAAAATAGTTAAATATATACTTGAATCCTTAATGATGTTAAGCACAGAACATATTGGAACCCTAATTGTCTATGCTTTAACCTAACAGCTTAGAGTTTTGGTACACCTCTATTCTTGTCTTGTTAGCTGGATATATGAAGAATGCAACTGTTGCTATATCTGCTTTCTCCATTTGGTAAGAATTGATTGTGCAAATATCAATATAGTTGCTTGGCCTGTATCAGTTTTAAGTATTATAAAGAAGATCACTAATGCTAATTTCTTCTTTCAGCATCAACATCTATGGATGTGATTTCATGATTTGCCTTGGGTTTTTAGGTGCTTCAAGGTTATTGCTTTAACCATTAAGAATACCACTCATTCTCTTTTTCTCTCTATTGTCTCCATTTTCGGAGCAACTGATCGATATATTTAGTCAAATTCCATGTGTGCTGCATTTTGTACAGCGTGCGTGTATCAAATGAATTGGGAAAGGGCAATGCTAAAGCTGCAAGATTTTCTATCAAAGTTGCCCTCGTTACTTCAGTAATTATAGGAATTATCTTCTGGATTTTGTGCTTGGTCTTCAGCAATGAGATTGCATACTTGTTCACAAGTAATGAGGAAATTGCAGAATCTGTGTCAAGGCTTCATGTTCTACTTGCGTTCTCAGTGTTGTTAAATAGTATTTATCCAGTACTTTCAGGCAAGTATTTCATTCTAAATTCTATAGACAAATACTATATATCAGAATAGATGTTTGTTTTTTGTGGGTCTAAGTGCACGCATTTGTGTAATGTAAACTGAACCGTTAAAATTCTTCAACAGGCGTAGCCATAGGAGCTGGTGTGCAAAGTACTGTTGCGTTTCTCAACTTGGGAAGCTATTATGTGATTGGAGTGCCTATAGGGCTTGTGCTTGGATACGTAGCTCATCTTCAGATCCAGGTATGTAAGAAGGATATTGTCAAGATTTATAATAACTTCTGCTTAACATAGCCATTCAAATTGATGGTCCACTTTCTGACCATTTCGCAACCTTGGCGTTTCCTGATAACTTCATGACGAGTGATTTGATTTATTAGTTAAAATCCAACTCAGTAGAACTTGCATTTATTATTCACCAATATTTTCTTCTCTGCTTACACAGGGTTTGTGGATTGGATTGTTGACTGGAGTTGTAGTTCTAACACTTTTGCTATCCTACCTTACATGGAGGATTGATTGGGATGAACAGGTTTGAAAAGAATGCATGAGATTATAACGTTATAAAGCTATTTTCACTATAAGCAAACAACTTCTGTTTCCAGGTACACAAGGCAGAAGAACGTCTTGGTCGATTTTTCTTGGAACCACCGAAGCAATCTGTTGAAAACTCCAATCTTGCTTGAAAGTACTGGACAATGCTTGCTGTTGCGTTTTCAAACCATGGTTTTTTAGATGAAAAGTTGCATCTGATTCTTTACACCTGATTAAATGGTTAAAATCTGCTGATAGGAACTACTCTTGGGTTCCTACACACAATCTTTCGATTCTAATTTCCATTTCGTAATTAAGAGGTCACTTCAACAAGGTGGTTTTTCTTTCCTCTCCGTGAAGCTAATTACGTTGCAGATGGATCAGTAATCTCCCTGGTCTCATGGTGGCTTGGATTCATTCACGTTTAGGCTTGTGATCAATTTGATTAGTTTGTCCTAATTCTCTTCTTCTGTCTTGTTTATCAATCTTCTACTTGGCTTCCATGGCAATTCCTTTCTATGTTTTTTGGTAGATAACTCTTGTTCATCGGGTTAATTGATCTATTTATTGGATGTAATCTCTCATGTACCTTCTAAGAAATCTACATATATGCTCTTATGTATATATTCTTATTTTCTTCAATATGTCTTTTTTTGTCATGTTTAGATCAAAATGCCCTTCAACCGTTTAAAAGAAAAATAGATTTTGAAAAGCCTAAAAAACATTTTTTAAAAAATACTTTAAGATATTTTGAAAAACATTAGAAAACCTAGAAAACCCATAAAACATTTAAAAACCTAAAACTAATTAAAAATCTTAAAAGGAAAAACTTTTAAAAAAATTATACTAAGTTATCAAATCTAAAAAAAAATTACATAAAATATTATATATATACACACACACACACATACACACACACACACATTTATTTCTCTTTATATATGAGGTACACGTCTTGTTTTTTTAAAAAAAAATCTCTCAAAAAAAGTTCACTCTTACTACACAATCCATAGTTCTAGATTTTATCTTGATTTTTTTGGGATTAGGTATTGTCATCTTTGCTAAACACACTTGCTCTTTGAGATATTTGTAAGATCTTTTATCTTTTTGTAATTCATATGATGTTCTCTCAAGCTTCTTATAAGGTACTTTGTTAAATATATAATTGGTAATTAAAATTTCCCTCCATAAGTAAATAAGTGGTTCCTGAACTTATCAATATGGTTGTCGCACCCTCGCGATCGAGTCCCGGCGTCGCGGCGATCCTCGGTTGGTTTCGGGGTCTTTGTTTTGTTTGTAAAGGAGTCGTCACCTAGTGTTATGGTCACTAGGAAACCTAACTGGTCTTTCAGAGATTCTAAAGGCAAGGGACTGGTTGCGTAAAGGGAAGGTATTAGCACCCCTAGTACGCCCTACCTAAGGTAAGCTGCTTGGTGTTTGGTTTGTCTTGTAATTGCTATGGTGTTGGTGTTTTTCTAATCCCATCAGTTTTCTAGGTTTTGATTCAAACTAAAATTATTAGGATAGAAATCCAAGGAAGTTCCATGTGCTTTAAAAGCTCATTTTCCCCTTAGTTTTTCAAGAGTTTGCGACTCGCAAATCGCAAGGAGGAGGGACAAAAATTTAGAAATCTAGGGTGCTTTAAAAACCTTTTTTTTTTGTCTTAGTGTTTTATACTCTCGCATCTCATAAACCGTGGAATAAAAAATTGAAATGTTCTCGATTATAATCAAGGCTTCTTTCAAGGATGTGTAATGACTTAATATTCCTAGAAAAATATTTTGGATATTAACCACTTTGGGTTTCTTTATCCAAACATTAACAGCTAATAATAACAAATTATTCCCAATAATATTTTGGATATTCATCCCTTTGGGGTTTCTTTATCCAAACATTAACGGTGAATAATAACAAGTTATTCCCAATAATATTTTGGATATTCATCCATTGGGGTTTCTTTATCCAAACATTAACGGTAAATAATAGATTAATTCCCCCCAAAATAAGATTTTTATTTTTTTTCGGAATATTGGCCAATACCCTTTGGAGTTTTACAAACATGTTGTAAAATCCAGAAATGCAAGAAAATAATTTTTTGTTGTGTTTAAGAAATCCATGCGAAAACACATTTTCGAAACTTCAAATATTTTTTTATATAAAAAGAACGTTCAAAACATGTTAGAGTATTGGCCGTATGCAACACATAAAAAAAACATTTTTATATTTTTCTTTGTTAAAAAACGACATATTAATCAAATTCTTAAGGCTTTAATAAATCAGTTATTAAATCCCCAAAAATATATAGAAACATGTTCTTATATTTTCACGAGAAATACAACAAGATTTTATTTATCCCTAAAATACTTGATCATATGCAAATTAAAACATTAAATTTTTTATTTTTTTATTTTTATAATTCAACAACATCCAAACACACACACACGCATCCCCTCTTTCTTATGTTTTTCTCAATACAGCCATGTTTAATTACAAATAACATAAATTCAAAACAAATCTAAACGCATAATATACAATTCAGAAATTGCAAAATAGACCCCCAAATATTCAGGAATGGCAGAGGAACACTTCTGGGAATGCAGGAACAGTGGCGGCGCGTCTACTTCATGCGCCGCACCACTGGCGGCGCGTGGGTTCACGCGCCGCCGCAAGAAAAAAACAGGGGACGGGAGGATCTGGCTTGGTTTCATCCCTTCTTCCCTTCCTCGCCGACGGTGACCTGCAAAACACCCAAAAAACACAGCAAGCAGTTGATTTTAGTTTTTTTCTTTCTTGTGCACGAATCTGTTTACTTTCGTTTGGATCTGCTTTTCTCTTGGTTTCGCCTTCTTCTCTATTTCAGGTGGCTGGCTGGCGAATGGGTTTCTGTCGACGGCTGTGCAGCTGCTGGTGGCCGGTTCGGGTCTGCTGGGAGAGAGGGACGGCGTCTGTGAGAGGATGAAGGGACGCTGCAACAAAGAAGGAGGCAAAATGAGGGGGTTTCTCTCTGGTTTTGGCCCGTCTATGGTGAGGTGCTGAAATGGCAGAGAAGGGCTGTTGATGCGCCAGTTATGTGGGTCTGGGAGGCTGTTTGGCGGAGGAAAGGGGAGAGATCGACTGGCTGAGGGACCGGTCTCTTTTTACTGGTTCTGGAGCTAGGAAAAAAATGGAGTGGCCGAGGGATGTTGATGTGGGTGTGGCAGCAGTGAAGGGGAGTTGCAATCGGGGAGATAGAGGGGAGAATGTGCGGCTGCGATGGTTTTAGAGAAAAAGGGAGATGGGGCTGCTGTGTTGCAGGTTGAAGATTGAGAGGAAATGGCAGGGCGAAGATTTGTTTGACCGGCTGAGAGAGGACAGAGGTTTGTCTGCCAGGATGTTGGAAAAAAATGGCGTTGGGAGGCGGCTCGTTTAGGTTTTAGCCAAAGGAAGGGAAAGGCTTTGGTCGGCTAGAGGGGGGAACGGCTCCATGAGAAAAAAACAGGTTTAGGGTTTTTTTATCTTTAGGGTTTTTTTTGTTTAGCTCCCTTTTTCTGAAAAATTGCCTCTTCTGAATCTTTTTTTTTTCTCTATGATTGAGGGTTTATTTATATATAAATCTTTATATGTGTTATTCAAGGAAATATTGCAATAATTATTGCAGAGATTAATTTTCTATAACCAGCACCAACAAATCCTATATATATGGTATTTTATATTGCATTGATTATTTTCCATAACCAGCACGAATCAAATCATATATCTATGGTATTTTATATTGCAATGGTTATTTTCTATAACCAGCACGAATCAAATCATATATCTATGGTATTTTATTTTGCAGTCATTATATATGATTCAATAATTATCTCCTTGACATATTGCTTCATTAATATAAGCCTTGATGCTCTATGTTATCGCCATATGTAAACCCTTATTATTATTATTATTTTATTTTTATTTATTTATTTTTTATTTGAAAATTTATCAAAATATGGGTCAAAAATTGGGTAGCAACAGATGCCCCCTCTTTACAATGCTTACGAAGCAAAACTCCTCAATGTTTTGCATAGTAAGCTTGTAAAGAAAAAAAAATATTCCTTGCTTACTGAGTGATTCACTCATCCAAGGACTTTACTTTTTTAAAAAAGAAAATGGTCTCGTTATCATGGGTGACCTGCTATATATTTTTTTTAAAAGAAAATCAGTCTATTTTCACGGGCGACCTGCCCACGCCCACTCTAACCTGGTCTATTTCCAGGAGCGACCTGCCCACATACTCATGCTGGTTTATTTTCACGGGCGACTTGCCCTTTTAAGGGGGTTAACCTAAGATCCCATCTGGCAATCTCCTTTAACCCGAAGTAAAGTCGGTGTGTAGCTCGGTCAACCTGAAATCCCATCTGGTGATTCCCTTTAACCAAAGCTAAACTCTGTGTGTGCTTGACTTAACTTGAGATCCCATCTGGCGATCTCCTTTAACCAAAACCAATACAAAAATGTGTGTGTGGTCTTATTATGACGGGTGACCTACCCAAATGAAAGATGATCTTATTATGACAGGTGACCTACCCAAATGCAAGATGGTCTCATTTTAACGGGTGACCTACCCAAATGCAAGATGGTCTCATTATGATGGGTGACCTACCCAAGTGGAGAGAAGGGAAGAGTGGTCTCATTCTTATGGGTGACCTACCCAGGGGAAGAATGGCCTCATTATAATGGGTGACCTACCTAAGTAAAAAAAGATGGAGAATGGTCTCATTCTAATGGGTGACCTACCCAAGTGGAAAGGGGGAAGAGTGGTCTCATTCTTATAGGTGACCTACCCAAGGGGAAGAATGGCCTCATTATAATGGGTGACCTACCCAAGTAAAAAAGATGGAGAATGGTCTCATTCTAATGGGTGACCTACCCAGAAAAAATGGTCTCATTGTGATGGGTGACCTACCCAAATGGAAAAGGGGAAGAGTGGTCTCATTCTTATGGGTGACCTACCCAGGGGGAAGAATGGCCTCATTATAATGGGTGACCTACCCAGGTAAAAAAAAGATGGAGAATGGTCTCATTCTAATGGGTGACCTACCCAGAAAAAATGGTGGTCACATTGTGATGGGTGACCTACCCAGGTGGAAAAGGGGAAGAGTGGTCTCATTCTTATGGGTGACCTACCCAAGGGGAAGAATGGCCTCATTATAATGGGTGACCTACCCAAGTAAAAAAAAAAAAGATGGAGAATGGTCTCATTCTAATGGGTGACCTACCCAGAAAAAAATGATTGTCTCATTATGATGGGTGACCTACCCAGGTGGAAAAGGGGAAGAGTGGTCTCATTCTTATAGGTGACCTACCCAGAGGGAAGAATGGCCTCATTATAATGGGTGACCTACCCAGGTAAAAAAAAGATGGAGAATGGTCTCATTCTAATGGGTGACCTACCCAGAAAAAATGGTGGTCACATTGTGATGGGTGACCTACCCGTTTTGAATTTCAAAAGAAATTATCTTACCTTGAGGAATGAAGCAATGCTGGTTCACAATTCATATTCTTTTCCGTAGTTCCGTTGACCTGAGATTCCGTATCTCAGCGAGTCCCAAAACTTGGAACTATTTGGCTTTCGTCACACCTTTCATGACAGGTTAGTGTTATGATAATATAGCATGCATGTTTTTGTTTAACTATTTTTGGAAACCTAGGTCCCTCTTTTCGTTGTAGCCTTCTTCGAGCTCCTGTTTCCATTTGTTTGCCCGACCTATCCTCTTGAACTGGAATATGCTCCATGCGCCATATGTCCTATCCTTCTTATGCTTGGTGAAGAGATCTCTAGTTCCTTGTGAGGCCCTTTCTTGCTCCATTAAATAGTCTTTTATTATACTTTTGCAGATGTTTTAATCGTCTTTTTCCATTTTTTAAGAAATTATTTTCAGAGGAAAACTCAAAGGATCTGGTTTTATTCATGAAAACTGAAACTTTTAATGCAATCATCATATTTTGTTTTAAGCAACTCTCATAAAAGGTGTTTCAACAATTCTATAATGATACCCCTTTGGGCTTTGGTTCACTAATAGACCTCTATGTGCGCTTTTTGCCCCCTAGTGTGGTGTACAAAACCTATTAGGTTTAAATTTGGTTTGGGATCCCTCCAATTTTGAGAATGGATGGAGTCTTCTTAGTCATGTGTCAAAACAGTTTTTTTAAGTAAAAGATTTTGAATACTATGAGATCATGCGCTTTATGAAGAAAAGGTTTTTTACAGAGAGAATTCATGGCCGAACTTTATTTTATGGATCCGGAAGCATAGTATTTTTTTATAGAGTCAGCATTCACAGGTCTAACTAGATCTTCCCAATCCATTCTAGATAACAATAAAGCTCCTCCCGAGAACGCTTTCTTTACCATGTAAAGGCCCTTATTGTTTGGCGTCCATTTACTCTGATCTTCTCCTGGTAAAGGCTATATTTTCTTTAGTACAAAATCTCCTTCATGGAATCCTCGAGGTCGGACCATCTTATCATATGATTTGGTCATCCGTGATGATGATAGATTGCAGCTATCCTCTTTTTACTGATCAGATTCAACTATTCATATCTAACTTTTACCCATCCCACCTCTTCTAAACTCAAAGTCTACCAATACTCTTAATGAGGAGGTTTCCACTTCTAAAGGCATCACCGCCTTCATTCCATATACCAAAGTGTACGGTGTGGCTCCTGTTGAAGTTCGGATTGCGGTGTGGTACGCATGAAGGGCAAATGGCAACATCTCATGCCAATCCTTGTAGGTGACTACCATATTCGAAATAATCTTCTTTGACATTTTCCTTAGCAGCTTCTACCGAACCATTCATCTTTGGCCTATAAAGCGAGGAATTGGAATGCTTGATTTTCCATTTAGCACAAAGTTATATTATCATCTTGCTATTGAAGTTCTGGGCATTATTAGTTATAATATTTTCTAGTGGACCATATCGACAGATCAAATCTCTTTCAAAAAAAAAATTTTACCACCTTTTGCCTCCACGGCATCCAAATCTCAACAATGTTCCGTCAGATGATTTCTTATACAAAGTTTCCCCATCAAGATAGAAATCCATTACCAACCTCCTCAAAGTCTTCTTATTGATTTTGGATGCCCCCATAGGATATTTCTGGTTTTGGATGAAATTCTTGATATCATAGAACCAAGGGTTTCCATCTATTTCTCTTTCAACTGAGCAACAATGAGCTGGGTTATTTCTGGTATCAATGTGTACCGGCCGCACCTTATGCCCAAAGTCTATTCTAGTCATAGAAGTTAGCGTGACCAAAGCATCAGCAAAATGGGTTCCTTCCCTTCCTAGATGGGTGAACTTTATTTTCTCAAATTCTCTAGCCAATTTAGACAGGTATTATTGGTAAGGTCTTAACTTCTCGTCCTTGGTTTGCCATTTTCCATTCACTTGGCAAATAACCAAAATCGAGTCTCCATACATATCTATCTTTCTGATATTCAGCTCCAATGCTACCTCTAAAACGAGAATGCAAGCTTCATACTCCTATGTTGTTATTGCACCCAGACTACGACTTAAATGAAACCGGATAATGTTTCTCATCAGGAGAGATTAGCACTGCCCCCACTTCGTTACCATAGCACCATCAAAGTACATAATCCACTAATCTGATTTCCCTTCCTCGAATGAAAACACATCTTCATCAGGAAAATCAAAGTTTAATAGCTCATAATATTCCATAGCATGGTCAGTTAGGTGATCGGCGATGACATTCATGGCTTTCCTTGTCATATATACTATGTTGTACTCAGCCAGTAGAACTTGCCATTTGGCTTGATAGATAAGGGTGGATTAAGTAGGTACTGCTTGATTTTCGTGAAAGCTTCTTCACACTCTTATTCCAAATTCCAAGATTCTTCTTCCTTAACAATCGAAGATTGGGTCACAAGTCATGGTTAATTGGGATATAAACCGGGCAATGTAATTCAATCTTCCTAAGAACCTTATTACATCCTTCTTAGTCTTGGGAGGTGGCATAGATTGAATAGCCTTTACTTTGTTGGGATCCACTTTTATCCCTTTATCACTTACCAATTCTAACAACTTCTCAGATTTCACCCCGAATGAACACCTCGTTGGGTTAAGCCTCAAATTATATTTCTTTAGTCTTTCAAACAATTTCTTCAATATTTGGACATGATTCTCTCCCTCTCTAGATTTAGCAATCATGTCATCCACGTATACTTTAATCTCTTTTTGCATCATGTCGTGAAATAGAGCCACCATGGCCCTTTGGTAGGTGGCCTCGACATTCTTTAACCTAAATATCATGACTTTGAAGCAAAAGGTTCCCTATGGTGTTACAAAGGTTGTCTTCTCCTTATCCTCTTATGCCATTTTTATCTGATTGTAGCCTAAAAATCCGTCCATAAAGGAATATGTGGAGCTATGTGCTGCATTGTCAAACATATCTATGTGTGGTAGACAAACTCTGATTTTATCTTCCTTTTCGGGTACTACCACTATATTGGACACGCATTATGGATACTTGACTACTTTTAGAAAATCGATGTTCCACTGCTATTCAATTTTTGCTTTTACTTTGATTAAGACATTCAGATTGGTCATTCTCAACCTTTGCTTAACTGATTTGCACCCTTCTACTAGTGGTACCCTATGCAAACCAAGCATATCCTTGTAAGACTAGGTAAAAACATCTACATAATCTCGGAGTGGTGCAATCAACTCTTCTTTTTCTTTAGGGGTGATCAAAGTCCCTATCTTCAACTCTCTCTTGATTTTTTCATTGCCAACATCTATGGTTTCAAATTCCTCTTTAGCGGGTTTCCAAGCTTGTTCATGTTGTTCTTATTAATTTTTATGAATCCCCTAATGTTATTTTCTTTAAAGTTCGACCATTTATTCTCGGTGTAAAGTGTATGTGTTTGTTATGGAAGATCTGCTTTTAAGGTTTTTAAAAGCAGAAAGTGATGTGTAAATGCATAGTAAAAACATAAAGATGAACTTTTGAAAATGCATGATCTCATTAAAAGGAAAAGTTTGGCTAAAAAAAAAGGATAAAATTCCATTGACATTTGGAACCTCGATTTAAAAAAGTGAAAAAGGCAAACAGCACAATATCATGATCAAACAAGCGTTGTTGATTAAATTTGAACATCTATGGAGCTTCTTGGGTCTCCCAACTCTTGAACATCTCTCCCTTAGCTAGCTTTTGAATAAAGGTCTTAAGATTCAAGATGCTTTGAGCTTAGGCTTGTTTAGATGCAAAACGATATTATGGAGCATACATCCTAATGATAGGTTCTAGTTCCTTTATGTGAGACATAGGGTAGGTTTACTACTTGGTCTCTAAAAAGGGTCTCTTGCTGTCCTAGTGATCACCCTCGTAAAGGCAATATGGGGGTTCAGCAGATAGTGGGATGGTATATGTACCAATCACTATCAGTCTAAACACTCAGCAAAGAGTTGGGGTTTACATAAACTTAAACCTTGACTCAAGTCATAAGGCAAGCTGCTAGTCCCCCACTTAACTTAAAAATTAATATGTGTGCTCTCCAAAAAGAAAATAATGATAAAGTGAGGAATGACTACATCATGTATGACAGAATGTAAAGATGCATGCTAAAGCTTTTAAATAAATTATCATTCATAGTAAAAAAACAACAACACACAGCATAAAAAAAACAATTACCAAGCTTAGTCCAAGGGTCCCCAGCGGAGTCGCCATCCTGTCGCACCCTCGCGATCGAGTCGCGGCGTCGCGACGATCCTCGGTTGGTTTCGGGGTCTTTGTTTTGTTTGTAAAGGAGTCGCCACCTAGTGTTATGGTCACTAGGAAACCTAACTGGTCTTTCAGAGATTCTAAAGGCAAGGGACTGGTTGCGTAAAGGGAAGGTATTAGCACCCCTAGTACGCCCTACCTAAGGTAAGCTACTTGGTGTTTGGTTTGTCTTGTAATTGCTATGGTGTTGGTGTTTTTCTAATCCCATCAGTTTTCTAGGTTTTGATTCAAACTAAAATTATTAGGATAGAAATCCAAGGAAGTTCCATGTGCTTTAAAAGCTCATTTTCCCCTTAGTTTTTCAAGAGTTTGCGACTCGCAAATCGCAAGGAGGAGGGACAAAAATTTAGAAATCTAGGGTGCTTTAAAAACCTTTTTTTTTTTGTCTTAGTGTTTTATACTCTCGCATCTCATAAACCGTGGAATAAAAAATTGAAATGTCCTCGATTATAATCAAGGCTTCTTTCAAGGATGTGTAATGACTTAATATTCCTAGAAAAATATTTTGGATATTAACCACTTTGGGTTTCTTTATCCAAACATTAACAGCTAATAATAACAAATTATTCCCAATAATATTTTGGATATTCATCCCTTTGGGGTTTCTTTATCCAAACATTAACGGTGAATAATAACAAGTTATTCCCAATAATATTTTGGATATTCATCCATTGGGGTTTCTTTATCCAAACATTAACGGTGAATAATAGATTAATTCCCCCCAAAATAAGATTTTTATATTTTTTTGGAATATTGGCCAATACCCTTTGGAGTTTTACAAACATGTTGTAAAATCCAGAAATGCAAGAAAATAATTTTTTGTTGTGTTTAAGAAATCCATGCGAAAACACATTTTCGAAACTTCAAATATTTTTTTATATAAAAAGAACGTTCAAAACATGTTAGAGTATTGGCCGTATGCAACACATAAAAAAAAACATTTTTATATTTTTCTTTGTTAAAAAACGACATATTAATCAAATTCTTAAGGCTTTAATAAATCAGTTATTAAATCCCCAAAAATATATAGAAACATGTTCTTATATTTTCACGGGAAATACAACAAGATTTTATTTATCCCTAAAATACTTGATCATATGCAAATTAAAACATTAAATTTTTTATTTTTTTTATTTTTATAATTCAACAACATCCAAACACACACACACGCATCCCCTTTTATGTTTTTCTCAATACAGCCATGTTTAATTACAAATAACATAAATTCAAAACAAATCTAAACGCATAATATACAATTCAGAAATTGCAAAATAGACCCCCAAATATTCAGGAATGGCAGAGGAACACTTCTGGGAATGCAGGAACAGTGGCGGCGCGTCTGCTCCATGCGCCGCACCACTGGCAGCGCGTGGGTTCACGCGCCGCCGCAAGAAAAAAACAGGGGACGGGAGGATCTGGCTTGGTTTCATCCCTTCTTCCCTTCCTCGCCGACGGTGACCTGCAAAACACCCAAAAAACACAGCAAGCAGTTGATTTTAGTTTTTTTCTTTCTTGTGCACGAATCTGTTTACTTCCGTTTGGATCTGCTTTTCTCTTGGTTTCGCCTTCTTCTCTATTTCAGGCGGCTGGCTGGCGAATGGGTTTCTGTCGACGGCTGTGCAGCTGCTGGTGGCCGGTTCGGGTCTGCTGGGAGAGAGGGACGGCGTCTGTGAGAGGATGAAGGGACGCTGCAACAAAGAAGGAGGCAAAATGAGGGGGTTTCTCTCTGGTTTTGGCCCGTCTATGGTGAGGTGCTGAAATGGCAGAGAAGGGCTGTTGATGCGCCAGTTCTGTGGGTCTGGGAGGCTGTTTGGCGGAGGAAAGGGGAGAGATCGACTGGCTGAGGGACCGGTCTCTTTTTACTGGTTCTGGAGCTAGGAAAAAAATGGAGTGGCCGAGGGATGTTGATGTGGGTGTGGCAGCAGTGAAGGGGAGTTGCAATCGGGGAGATAGAGGGGAGAATGTGCGGCTGCGATGGTTTTAGAGAAAAAGGGAGATGGGGCTGCTGTGTTGCAGGTTGAAGATTGAGAGGAAATGGCAGGGCGAAGATTTGTTTGACCGGCTGAGAGAGGACAGAGGTTTGTCTGCCAGGATGTTGGAAAAAAATGGCGTTGGGAGGCGGCTCGTTTAGGTTTTAGCCAAAGGAAGGGAAAGGCTTTGGTCGGCTAGAGGGGGGAACGGCTCCATGAGAAAAAAACAGGTTTAGGGTTTTTTTATCTTTAGGGTTTTTTTTGTTTAGCTCCCTTTTTCTGAAAAATTGCCTCTTCTGAATCTTTTTTTTTTCTCTATGATTGAGGGTTTATTTATATATAAATCTTTATATGTGTTATTCAAGGAAATATTGCAATAATTATTGCAGAGATTAATTTTCTATAACCAGCACCAACAAATCCTATATATATGGTATTTTATATTGCATTGATTATTTTCCATAACCAGCACGAATCAAATCATATATCTATGGTATTTTATATTGCAGTGGTTATTTTCTATAACCAACACGAATCAAATCATATATCTATGGTATTTTATATTGCAGTGGTTATTTTCTATAAC
This sequence comes from Populus nigra, assembly GCF_951802175.1. Lineage (NCBI taxonomy): Eukaryota > Viridiplantae > Streptophyta > Magnoliopsida > Malpighiales > Salicaceae > Populus > Populus nigra. The sequence continues at coordinate 5,684,235 of NC_084863.1, read as the reverse complement.
CAGCACGAATCAAATCATATATCTATGGTATTTTATTTTGCAGTCATTATATATGATTCAATAATTATCTCCTTGACATATTGCTTCATTAATATAAGCCTTGATGCTCTATGTTATCGCCATATGTAAACCCTTATTATTATTATTATTTTATTTTTATTTATTTATTTTTTATTTGAAAATTTATCAAAATATGGGTCAAAAATTGGGTAGCAACAATGGCATTCCTTATTATTATTTTTTAATGTTCAGTTCTTACATTCCATAATATCATTTTATTAAGATGAACAAGAAGCGGTTATTTGATGGATAATATCATTTTAGGAACAGAATTCACCAAATAGTTTTTTGTATTCCCCACATCTATCACTTCTTATTACCTTTATTTTCTTATCAAGTTGATTTTCAACTTCATTATTGTAATTTTTTAACATTTTAAGAGTCTCATCTTTGCTTCTAAAAAATAAGTATAACAATATCTCATGCAATCATCTATGAAAGTAATGTATTATTTTTTCTCATCTCCAATTTGCATAAATTTTAAATCATCAATGTATAAGTGAATTAAATCTAGAGGTTCACTATTTTTTTATTTGAATGAAATGAAGTTTTTGTAAATTTTAATTGTATACAAACCTAGAGGTTCACTGCAACAGTAATCCTCCGTGTCTCCATCTTTCTAGACTAAATATATTCAAACTACTCGGTAAAAAAATAAAAAATAGCTAGTATAGCTCAATATATCCCCTTGTGGTTCATTCCTTTCTTCTACAATATAGTATTCAACTTGACCATTCAAAAGTACTTACAAACTTAAATCATAAAAATATATGCACTTATCATGAATCTTTATGAGCAAACTAAACCAGGGGGTGCTGGTGTCATGACTATATCAAGTTGGTTAAACTCCTTGTTGGAAAAGAAGATGAGTCATGCCATTCAAGCTTTTAGTAAGACATCTATTTGACAAGTAAATAGCACAATCTACAACTTCAGCCCAAAACTCTTTAGGTATCTTCTTGGTTTTGAACATGTTTCTCACCATATTGAGGATGCTTATATTCTTTCTCTCCACCACGTCATTTTGTTGTAAGGATCTAGGTATCGTTAGGAGTCTCTTTATACCATGATCTTTACAAAACTCATTAAAATCATTAGAACAAAATTTATCCTAAGTGATTTTATAGAAGAACCACTTTCTTTTTCAATTAATGTCTTAAACTTCTTAAAACAACTAAACACATTAGACATTTCTTTTAAGAAGTATACCCAAGTCTTTCTACTATAATCATCAATAAAAAAATTAGAAAATATAATTTGTTTTACCAAACAAACATGGTTTCATAGGACCATAAACATCGGCGTGTATTTCTTGTAGGGGTTGATTTTCTCTTAATATAGACTCCTTCGAAAAACTCTTGTGAAATTGTTTGCCCATTAAACATCCTTCACATAATTGATTTGGATGTATAATAGATGGTAGACCCTTCAACATCTCTTTTGTGCCATCATCTTCAAACTATCAAAGTTTACATGCCATTAAATTTTACATGCCCAAGTCTCATATGCCAAAGCCAAGTTTCATCTTTCACACACGCATTTAGGTATTTAGGCACATCCATTTCTATATTTAGCAAGAACATTATATTATTTTCCATGGCTACCTTTCAAATCATATCTCTTTTAGTGTCAAGTAATGTCAAAGTACGATCTTTCATCTTAATCTCATACCCCTTCTACAACAATTGTTCTAAGCTTAATATGTTGTTTTTCATCGTTGGTATATAATAGACATCACTAATAAATTGATGACTTCCATCTTTCAAGTTAATCAAAATCGTATATTTTTCTTTGATGGCAACCTTTGAATGATCTGCAAAGGTAACATTACCTCTAATTGTTTCATCAAGCTTCATGAACTTGTCTTTGTCTCCACATATGTGGTTATTGGCTCCATTATTTAGGTGTCATATGTTCTCTTTATCTTGCATTATCTCATTATACACTGCTAGTAAAGTGGCTTCCTTCTCTTTTTATATCACAAGATTTGTATTCTGCTCAACTCTCTTGGTTGGACTCTAACAATCCCTAACATAATGACATGTCTTTTAACAATTATAGCATTTAACTTTCGATTTGTCAAACCTGTTGTTAAATTTGGATCTTGTGTTGCTACTGCTAGTTAAACCAATCTATCACAAGATTTGTATTTCTTTTATTTGATCGACCGTTTGATCTGTTGAGGTTGTCTCGACCTCCTCTTCCAAATATTCATCTTCCTCCTTGGGAATATCCAAAATCATATTGCTTTGAAAAAAGCGTTTGTGCACTCATATCCTCTTGAATCTCATTGAATCTTTTCTCATGGGCTTCCAATTTTCCCATGAGACCTTATATTGAAAAAAAAATCATATTTTACAACTCCTCTATCACGACCACCACATAATGGAACTTTTTTGGCAGTGAGCGTAGGATCTGCTCTACCACACGTCTCTTCTATCTTGTCCCTATATCTCTTTATTTGATTGTATATAGTTAAACTCTTGTAAAGTATTCTAAAATATTATTTAATTCAAGCATATGTAACTTTTCAAAGTCATCATATAGTTTTTATAGACGTATCTTTTTCACATTGTCAGCTCCTTGATTTGATTCTTGCAAAATTTATCATGCTTGCTTGGCAGTAGTTGTGTTGGCCACTATCTCAAAAGTGGTGTCATTCAAACATTGATGGATAATTATTAGTGCTAGTTGATCCTTTTTTCGTGGCTTTTGCACAGCCTTCTTTTAGGCTAAAGTCAACGTTGCTCCATCTATAGGCTCCTCAAAGCCTTTTTCAACCGTCTCCTATACATCTTGAGAACTTAGCCAAGCTTTTACTCAAATAAACCAAGTTTCATAGTTGTCTTTTGTCAACCTGGAACATTAAAGTGGAAATTTTGAATTGGTCATATTAAACAATCAAACATAAGCTCTGATACTACTTGTTGGAAAAGAAGATAAAGTGTGGTAGCTAATTTACAAGAACAAAACTAAGAAATAAGAAGAATAATGAGAGGATTGATGTTTTTTAGTAAGAGTTTTTCTCAAAAGATACATCTTTTTATCTCTTCTTTATATCTCTTCTTTATATCTCTCTATTTTTGTGTATTATGCTTCTAATTACAAGCCTATTTATAGGCCTCAAGTCCTAAATAATCAAGGAATTAAACTACTAGATTCTAATTTAATAAGGAATCTAACCTTCTAATTAAATAAGGATTCTAATAAATTAGTTTATTACAAATATTTATTCATCAAGAATTTTCACATTAACTAGGATTTTTACTTTAGCTAATATTAAAACTCTTACAAACTCTAAATTCTAGTTGATATTGAACTTCAACACTCTCCATATTTTTTTTCTACCACATTGATTAATTCAGAACAATTTCCAGCAACAACCTTTTTTTATGGATTATTGGATCAATAGCTTCGAGTTATGGTACTATGTTGTTCTAATCCTATTGACTGGATACAACTTTAAGGGGTGGAGATAGAATTTTGTAAATAAAAAGATAAATTACTAATAAATATTTGATATTATATATTATACATAAATATGTTATGTATGGAAATTAATTTAAAATATACATACCAACTCAAGTCAAGCAAAATTAATTTTAAAATACTTTTAAAATGAAAAAACTTACATTATAATTGTTCTCTTCAAGATTTTATATTTTAAAACTGCTTCATAATAATTTTATTTTTAATCTCATTAAAAATATCTTTCTTAATATATATAACAAACTTTTTTTATCTATTTCTAAATCTTCTAAGGACTAGGAAAGTTCTTGACAACAATTCTATACTGACATATGGTACATAATATCTAAAATCATAATTTAAAATGTCACAAATTGATGTTGTCCTTACTGGCTTATTGTTTTGTACAAGTGGATTAAACATAAATAGTAAATGCTTTCTTTTTAATTTATTTACTATATCCCTAATTTTTTTAGTTGTCCTGTACTTTATTTTTAATCATTAATAAATTCATTATCATCATTTTTCATATGAAATTCATAACAAAATACTTATCAATTCATTAAAACTCATTTCAATTCATATCCATTAGCATATAATATTACCCATATACATATTAATTTAACAAACCCATAAATTATTATAGACCCTAATATTTTCGATAACTAATTATAAAGAAATAAAACTAAAATTAGATAATAAAACAAATAGAAAAGATGAAAGAAACTTTCTTAAAACATAAAACATAAGAGATTACTTGCTTAACTAATTAATAGTTTAGGGCTTGAAGAGAAATTTTATAAAAGAAAAGGAGTCAGGATTAATAGTGAAAAAAAAATAAAAATAAATCTATTATATTAATATTTTAATGTAACAAACAAATAATTACCTCCTTACTTGTAGTTTATTAGAGGAGAATAAGAATTATTTAACTAGATAGAAAATATTAATTATATTTATGCACTGTAGGTGGTGGGGGGGGGGGGGGGGGGGCAACTGCCCCCTATTGCCCCTACGTGGCTCCGCCACTGGCTTGACTGATTGAGTTTCAGCTAGAGTTTTCTATTGCATTCTGTGTTTAGCATTTGGCAACAAAACTGCTTCATTGTCTGGTGGTGATAAGGAGGCGCCAGGCTTCTACCAGCTTTCTCAGTTTTACTCAACAGTGCTCACTCCACACAGTGCTCACTACCTGCTTTAATTGTTGATTTTGGAAGAGTTGAGCATAGCCACACTTCCTTGACCTCGATCATCCATAACGCAGTCAAGTTTAGCAAATTAATCGCAATTCTCTTCATTGTTTCTTAGCAATGGCTGCCCCTCAAGCTTGTTTTGAAACCCAGCATCTTATTGCTTGTATTTAAGGCATAAGAACACTAATTGAGAGCAGCACAAAGCACTCGCAATCATTTAATATATGATCGGTTTCATCTCCTGAAGATCACGTTTTAGCTTTCAAGCGACAAAATTCGTTTTCCATAACAATGCTCTACAATGAAATCTATGTTCTCTTTATCCCAGTCATATATTAACATAACATAACAGCATCGAACCCGCCATGCTGGCCACTCATGCCCTCTGGATACTCCTAAAGGTTCCAGCAGGAAACAAGTTTACAACACAAGATCATCATCTGAGGAGACATAAGAAAATAGGGCCGCTGCGAAAAAACAGCAGACATCAAGACGAAGCATTGCATGTATCAGTTTGAAAGGAATGGCGTAATCCAATTCAAAGTTGTACCATTAGGAAGGGAAGGTGTTACTATTGGAAACTGTAATTGGTTTTCATGATTATGAATAAAAAGGGTTTCTGCTTACAGATTTGATTGCAACGCTACATGTATCAATTCCACAGCTGGACAGGGAAACTTTTTATTTATTTTTACACTGTATTGTCGTATTATCCCGTCAGCATATTGTATGCCGGTAAATCTTTCACGGTATAGACATCTTCAAGGGAAAGCTCCCGCTCTAACTGCGTCCTTGTAGACTTCAAAACATCCTGGAAAAAGGTAATAATATAAGACAATGTGTGCAAGACTGCCCGGAGCAGATAGATAGAATCACAGTTGAATTGAAAATTATTTATGAAATGATTGAACAGCAGAAGGATTTTGAAAATAAATCTACATTAAATTCCATATATGAAGCCCGCTTTGCAAGCCACTGAGCATCCATCATTTGAAATGCTATGCAATAAAGGTTGTCAAATGCCATTTCATCGTCTGCTAGTAGTTCTAAGAATCTGACTCCTGCCAGAGTGGATGGCTTCCCTGCAAATGAAATTTTACATCAAGTTTTCAATCCATGGTTGGAGCATTTGAATTTGCAAAGGAAAGAAAGAAGATAGAGAGCATCAGAACTGTACAAGGAAAATAACAAAACTTAGCAATTCATTATACCCACAAAATTGTTGGGAATATCATTGCTCTAATGCTGACTGGCATTTAATCAAATCACCTTTCCAGAACTGTGTAACTATTAAAGAGACATCAGATATCCCCTAAATTCAGATGTCCATTACCTGTCTGAAGATCCAACATTTGCGCCAGCATAAAAGAAATGTTAACGCCAGCCACAGCAAAGGGATACTCCCACTCAGCTCTAGTTCCATCTCTTTTGTTCAACAATCTCTGGAATGAGTCCTGTCAACCAAAGAGCAGATTAATAAGCATGCCAGTTTTAGAACTAGCAACCAAAATCATTTTCACAACATCAAATCATCACACACAAAGAAAAAGCAACATGCTTGCTCAATCAACAATTTCTTATGGAGCTCAAACATGTTAAATGGAACCACCAAGTAATGGCCACCTCAGAGCACATAGAATCCAGAAAACCTTTATAGAAAATGTATGCACTTCCAGGAAGTCCCATATCAAGCATGATGGCCATTTGGATATTTTTCATTCAAGAACCATCCAAAATCAAACACTTGACGACTACACACACAACACAATTTTTTATGCCTTTCAAGGCCATAAAACATAAGGAGCAGGCTAGAATTCCCAAGCATCCAAACATGTACAAAGAGGCATACAAGACACACCATGCACCAAATATTATTTCTCCACGCAGGTATGCAAAAAAAATTAGAACAAAAGGAGGCCACAATTTCTTTTAATGTGAGAAAGGATAAATGCAACGCTCAGAAAAGGAAACAACACAGAAAAATAAGAGAGAGTGAATGGGGAGGCAATACATACTAAATTTCATTTTTCACAGCCTCTCATTTGCAGAACTCATATATGTCAGGAAAGAAAAAAATCAAAATCACACTTATCAACTACCAATGAAACTGAATAACATAGTTTTTTTCCTTAGAACAAGAGATCACAATGTTAGGATCGCCTTCCAACAGCCAATACTAAATGCTGAGATGCACATTGTGGCAGATGCCAGATAGCAGTTACTAGTTTACAGGTACAAACTCAAATCCATTGATGGACACTAGAACCTTACCCAAAATATGAATAGTTTACAGTAGAAACTCAAATCCATTGACTATGAGCGTTCTCACTATGAAAGAATAACATCCAGTTTGGAATCTGGAAATGATGAGCACTCTTTTTGAGGTATGTACTTCAGAGTTTCAGACTTCAAACAAAAAAGCAGTGCCAGAATGCATTCCCAACAAACATGATCATATCATGTGCATGCTGATGGAGTTAGACTCGTATACAATACACGGCATGGGTCATTTATCAATCACTTTAAATAGCATCAGACACTGTATGAAAGAAAATAGTACCTAACCTATGTCATTCAAAGTTAAGGACAAACCGGATATTTCTTGGCAAAAAAGATCAGATTCTCCAGTGATATAAATCCTCCACCCCTTCAAATATCATGGAAAAGAGTTGCATAAGTATACTTTTAAAGGAATAAATCCAACCATATATTACATCTAAAACCAGTTTCCACACATCTTCTACATACCGAAAATCAGTTGATGGGTCTGAGCCTTGCCAACCCATATCTTTCCAAAGCTCAGACTTTAAAGACGGGAGCTCTCTATCGGGGTAAGCAAGCCTCCATAATTTTTTAAGTGCATCCTGCAAAGTAAAAGAAAAATGATCCAGCGCTTCAAATGCAATTCAACTGCATGATTTCCAATCCATGTTTATTGAATAAACTAAAATCCAGATTTCATATATATTCCCTTAAATGTTAACAACTAAACAGAAAATAAATTAAGAATAAGAGGGGCCAGAAGTAAATAGAATAAGGAAACTGATGTGCCGTGAATGATTCGAAAGATTATAATCCCCATGATGCACATCACAAACAGAAGAAGACTTACTTGATGCTCTGCCTGAGAACCATCAAAGGGAACTCCCAACCTTTGCTGCAGATCTCGAAGTCTTGCTTCCTTCAAAGAAGCCAATTTACAGAATCAAAATCCAAGCTCTTCTATAACAATGCATAAAATTGATTGAATTCAAAGAAAAATGGCCACGTCATTGTAAAATATCAAAATCTGAAAATACAAAGACAAGATTCCACATGTATAGCTTAAACGAGGAAGTAAATTGATAATCCTTGCAAAATATGAAGAGATTAGAGGAAAGTGCAACATTTGATGGTTTTCCTGTAGGATCATATTAGAAGACAACAAATGTTTTTTAAAAAGAAAGATAGCAAGTTAAGCAGTTTGTAATGATATACTCCACATGCACACAACCGTATCCAGCACTTCAATCTAGGAGGAATGTCATACAATGTTGTGTTTAGAGGAAAAAACTGACTGGACAGAACTATCTATAACTATGTGGTACAGAGTGTTTAACTTGATTTAACTGAAAGCATACACAAGAGAAGCAACATAAAAATGTAGACTGTTATGTTTCTAGACAAAACAGCACACTGACAGAATAAAAGAAAATCCACGATGCTCAAAAAATTATCAGGCGTGTGAAATGAGTAGCTTTAGAATATATGGATATTATCCGGATAACTAAATATACCTGTAAAGGACTAAGAGAAGGTTGAAGAAGCTTCCTGTTTGATCCATTTTGACTGAGAGAAGAAAGAGGCAAAAGCCGTGCAATAAGTGATCCAGAACCTAGCACAATATTTGCTACAGAAACCAACATAAAGTTGTCAGTCACCTACAGTAAACAGGTCTAACAATCTGCAATGTAATCAAAGATCACAAAGAACTTTAAATCTCAAAGGTCATGCAGAGTAATTTCAATGAATAGGAATTTATCCTTCAGAAGAAAGATGGAGAGAGCCTAATAAGCAGAAAAATCCAGCTTAAACTTCACAATGCAATGATTACAGGAAATCCCAATAAGCCAAAACAAGCTTGCAAGCCCTGCCACGCTTTAGATCCGAATTATTCTTGTTACAAGATTCTGACACTTTCGAAATTTAAATAAATAAATAAATAAACTTCCTCCTAAACATGACATGGTCATGCCTAACAGCTGATCATCAACAAAATTCAATAAACAATTCATGATAAATGCTAGGTTAGTAATACAAAAAATTGTTTCTATAAGGAACAAAAAATACATAACCAAGTATGAACAGATGAAACAAAGGAGCAACAACTTCAGTTCTATTCACAATTTGAGAAGAAACAATACTATACATTCTCCTAAAACAAGGCTGCTCAACACAGTCTCCATAAATCATAGAAAAGCAAGACAGAAAAAAGAGTGAAAAAAGAAATATCTCACACACCTAACCATTGCGCCCACTGCGCAATCAATTGCGAAAACACAAAAGTCCAGTGAATGTGCTGCTTCCTCCGTTCATCGTCCCATAGATCTTCAAGTATGGGTACCTATAACATTAGTTTAATTCTTAATTTTATTTAAATAGCATAACAATTAAAATAAAAGAAAATAAAATAAAAGGTGGCTACTGACGGGAACAGAAGAATCATCAATGTGATTGCCGAGTAAAGGTTCGCTTAAACCATCAACCTCAGAAGAATCAAAAAGTTCGTCGTTCCTTTTTCCATCAACGTCACCATGATGTAGTCTCCTCCTCATTGTTCTTGTCGTCATTTTAATTAATTAAGCCTAGAATTGATCAAATCAAATTAAATCACATAAAACATGTTAAAACCCTAAACCCAATTTTTATAAATAAAAAAAATTAAGTCTGTAACTGCTGCGAAATAAAAATGAAAATAAAAGGAAGAGAAGAGAAAGAACGTACCACAGCAGGTGTTGGCATAAGGAAGGAAGGGAAGCTTGGAATGGAAAGGGTATAAAAAGAAGGAAAACCTCGCAGTTAAGATAGCTTATGATCTATATTCTTTATTATTATTATTATCCTATTAATAACAAACTGCCGAAATTATATTCTTTAAAAGAGAAGAAGAAGAAGAAGAAGAAGAAGAAGAAGGTGTCCTGTCCTGTCCTGTTGTCACGATGACTCGACCCTTACAACCGCCATTTCTCCTCTCCTCTCCTCTCCTCTCCACGGTGTCCTCCCTGGAAGCACGGGGAGAGACAATACACTTACAGATCTGTCACGATTTTTCCTTTTTCTTTTTTTATTCAAATTTCTGCTTCAATATGTTACTAATAAAAAAATATGTTACTAATAAAAAATATTATATATATATATATAATATTTTTTATTAGTAACATATTTTTTAACTAAGAGTAAAAGCAATTAAAAAAATCTAAGAATTTGAATAATTTAAAATAATCAGAAAATATCATAAGTATTTTAAGTTAAGAAAAAATTATCATGATCTAAAACATAGATTTTAACAAATAAAATATTTAAAATCATGTTATGCCATTAAAAGAAAAAATAAATAATTTGATAATCTTGTTAAGAAATTATAATAAAGAATAATAAGATATAATTTTTATTTTTATTTAATATTAATGATAAGAAATTTTAAAAAATATATTACATATTAGACTTAAATATAATGATTAACAAAATGGTGAGATTGATGGTATGACATTTCATGATGGTAATTTAACAAACATATATGACAATTTTTATTGAAAAACTCGTTGACTAAGGCTCTGTTTGGACTTATTGGTTTTATAAATTTAACAAACATGTAAGTAATTTTTCATGGATATAAAAATAATGACATGAAAATTTTAAATAAAATAACTTAGTTTTTAATCATTAATTAGTATTGTTTTCGTGAAACGAATGGATTTTGCGTGTTTAGAATGATAAGATTTAATTATTCAAAAAGGTTAAAGGATAGATTTGAAATAAATATTTAAAAATATATTTTTATTAAAATTTTATATCATCATATTATATTTAAAGTAAATCAAACCTATTTGAGCAACTAAGAAAGAAGGAGGTAAGAAAACTTGGAGGAACCAAGCAAAGGCAAATCATTAAAAAACTTTTAGAGAATTGAAACAAACTCTATAATGATCCTTTAAAAATATTTTTTGGGTACTGCAACAATATACTAACCTCAAACTATTAACCTTAAAATTTTTTTGAAGCCATAAAATCAATAACAAAAAAAAATAAAAAACAGAAATTGAATCAAATTGGAAAACTAAAAACTTCACTTAGTTATTGATATTGTTTTCATCTGCACCAATCTCTCCCCAAACTATTTAACAAACTTCCATAATTAAATCAACATATGAAGATTTTGTTTCAAGATTATTTTTATAACTCAATTTTAGGTTTCATCTAAATTTATCTTTTTTTTTTTAAATTAAGAACAAAAAAATAAAAAAAATAAAAAGACTAGCAAGAGTAGGTTGAGAAAGGTTTCCAATGTATAATGAAACCATGTTGGAGGTTTAGACAAAACTAGAAGACCAATTGTACCCCATTATATTAAAAAATGAATGACAATACAGATTCAAAATCAAATTAAATAATTATCAAATGAAATTGCATAAAAATAAAGTTTAAAGATTTAATTAGACTTTTAATATGTCAATTTCATTTAATCATGGGCCTAATTAAAGGTTTGATTAATTTTTAGAATTAATTTGGATCCAATTAAAAGAATTAATTAAGTGTGAAGACTTAATTGGACTTTTAAAGGGTCAAATTAATGTTATTAGGGACTTAATCGGTGAAAAATTAAGTTTGAAAGCCTAATTTTAGTATAATTGAGAACATTGAAATTTTGAAGGACATATTTAATTTTTTTTTCAAGCTCAATTGGGTGAAATTATGGATAAAATTGCAAGAAAATCAAAATTTAGAAGTCAATTTAGAGGTCAAATTGAAGCATTTCAAAAATAATCACTACTTTGTAAAAAGAACAAAAATTTAAAGGTTCAATCAAAGAATGCCAAGGGTGAAATTGCAAGGAATCCAAAAGATAAGGGCTAATAGGGGGCTCCATTACAAAGTTCCAAAGGTTTAGAGACCACATTGAAAAATACCATAATTTCACTATTCATCATCTTCTTCCCATTTAAACAAGAGAAAAGGATGTTCAAGTGTTCACTTTTCATCCTTAATTTCTCCTTCACTTCTTCATCATACCACACAAATCTTATTTCAACTGATACTTTAGTATTTGTACTTTACTTTAATATGACATTCTAGCTTTAATGGCACCAAAAACACTTGTCGATCCTCTCCTAAAAATACTACTCAACATTATTCTGACTGCAAAAACATCCTTGGTCCCCCATTTATCGATGCAAAGCAAGACAAGTTTTTGTCAATGACACACAAATATTATGTCAACTCATGCCCTAGTATTTGTACTTGACGCTAAGCAAAAATTACATATCTAACAGTATAAAAAACAACACCCAACATTGTTCTTCCTGTAAAAACAACTTTAGTCCCTTATTTATCAGTTGCAAAACAAGACAAACTTTTGTATTTAACTCCAATAAATGGCTGGGATTTATTCTTCAATATCAAGGGTTGAGATCCCATTAATTCATAAGCCTTAAGACCTTCTCATTTCTTCTATAAACCCCCCCCCCCAAAAAAAAAAAAAAACCTAACCCGAGAGGAGCTGGACAAATATGAACACTGTCATGAATAGACCTCCCATCCATGAAAACTCCAACCAAAACACCTTAAAACAGACCCCGAATCATACAAAGCTTTAACCATTAAAACACAATCCAAACAACCATTTTCCATACCAGAAAAGTCTATTTCTAAGACAGCCCTCAAATTATCATAAAACAGCCCTTACAAATAGTGGCAGCAACAACTAACTATGAGGAAAAAAAAACAAGAGTAAACAATAAACTCCAACGTAGTAAAGCTCCTTCTACATAGATCTATTTATGGCATTGCTAGTGGAATCCATTTGGTTCCACGCGCTGTCGGGATTACCTAACAACTTCCTACACGCCCTCGACAACCACAACAACCTTAGAAGGTCGATTCCTAACCCCAAACCATTTATTTGATACATTATTAGTTTTTGGGACAGAATATTAATTGTGCGTATGTTTTTTAGATTGTTTGATGATGATTTGTGATTGATGGAGTTGTTAGTAAAAAAATTATCTTTTTTTTAGTATGGTCAGGTTTCTAAAAAAGTTAATTATATTTTCATATTTTAGCATATTAAAAAAATCACTATTTTTTTATTTTTACATGCATTTTTGGATTTAGTAATTAGTTTATTAAAGCCATGAGAACTTGGCTGACATTTTAAAAATACCAAAAAAATTATTTTGTTTGTCTAAATATCAAGGATTATAAACTTATACATAAGACATATTCCTGAGAAAAAAATACAAAAATATATTTTGACTCTAGAATAATTAAGTTTTAACCTGATAAGATAAGAACCTCATTACCAAGAAAAACATTTTTTAAACCTTAGACAGACCAACGACTAGAAAAAACAACAATACCTTAGTTTATACAAACAAACAAACAATACAACTTATCTTAGGTAAAGTGCACTAAGGGTAATACGTCCTCTTTATACACAACTAATCTCTTTATCCAGACTCTGAGACCAGTTAGGGTTGCTAGTGATCAAAATATTAGGCGGCGATTCTACCCCCTTTTTCTAATAAGAAACAAGAATTCCTTGTTCTTTTCCCCGTCACCAGATAGATTCCTGACTCGGAAGGAAGATCATCACGACACTGCACACGTGTAACAGAATGGAGACTTCTTGTGGACTAAGCTTTGTTTTTTTATCTAATTGTTGTGTCTTATTTTTAATTGTTTGGTCTATGTGTTTATTTTTAACATGCATTTCTTTTTATCATTTGCTTATACACTTTAATTTTTGTACATATTGCCCATGCACCACATCTCTTAATTTTTCAAGCACACATAAACTTTTAGGTTAGGTGGTGGTTTAGCGATTTGCCCTATGACTATCGGGCAAGGTTCAGATACGTGAAATACTCAACTCATATCTGAGTGCTTTTTTAGTAATGGTGAGTATACGTACTTTAACCATTTCTTATAACGCTCTCATATTGTCTTTATAAAGATTGTCACTAAGCAGATCTAAGATCCTTTTAAGATTAGGTAGAAAACCTACATATGCTTACTTAATGAATAAAACATGTCTTTAGTTTATATGTGTCACCTTCATTTTACATCAAAGCATACCTGATTAATAATATTGAACTCTGCAGGATTTTCTAAGCTAAGACCATGACTATTTCTGAATACAGGCAATAATCTGAAATGATGTAACTAGCTGAAAAAATTACCTAAGAACCAAGGTTGAGAAATTACAGCACATATAAATTGTTGTCTTTTTTTGAATAAAAAAGGCTCATACCCACCTTTGTGTTTTATTACTCTCTAATATGTATGAGATTTAACCAAAAAGATTTTAGAAAGATCTTTTCAAATTAATTAGACTATGGATTTTTATCAATCTTCAACAAAGAAATCATGAATTAGCTCTTTGAACATGTAAATCTATTTTCCATTTATATGTACATACACTTGTGTTCATAAGTATACATGCATTCATGTTTTCCTGTTTAAATGTCATGCGTGCATACGCAAGTTAAAATATAGGTCTCTGAAAAGCCCAATCCACAAAGTTTACTACACTCGATTGTGACAAAAAAGTATGGATGATGAAGAATGTGCTCGCTGAAATTCCCACTTGGAATAGGAGTTAGACTCTTTGAAGGCTAACATGGATCGTATTACAAGCTTATTTGAGCAGTCACTCAAACAACTCTCTAGTGGAGGCCTATCTAATCGGCTCACAATTTTTTTTATTCTAGGGTTAAAGTAGTACTTTCATTGTGTCAAAAAAATGACAAATCTAACCTTATATAATATGTTAAAGACAATTGTGTCATGGTAAAAAAATTATCTTGCTCTTAATGCCTAATTCAAAGATTTTTTTATTCAAGAGTAATTTTATAATTATATTGGTATAATGAATAGTATTTTTAAGTCTTAATGTAAAGTAAATTCTTAATTTTTTATTAATAAAAAAAGAATAATATTGGAAAAAAAAACTATGCTAAATGGCATTTGAAATGATATATAATATATGATAAAATAGTTAAATATTTTTTCAAACTTTAATTCATTTGAGAATTAATCTTTATAATCTCAATTTTAATTATGACTGCCCTATACTTTAATATATTTAAAATCAAGTTTTTTTTGTTATTTTTTCACGATTTCATTAATATTTTATATATATAACTAATAAAATGATTTTAATACCTCAATTTTAATAACCTTTAACCTAATTAATTAATTTTAATTTTTTTCTATCGACTTAATTTTAAATTTTAAAGATAAAATTTAAAATATGTTTGAGATTATGGTAGCGGTTTAAAGTACTTTTCATTTAGAAAAGTATCAAAATAAAGTTTTTTTATTTTTTAAAAATTATTTTTAACATCAGCACATCAAAACAATTTAAAAACATAAAAAATTTATTTTTTAAAAAAAATTACAATTTAAAAAAATATAATTTATACCGCATTTCCAAACACACCCTTAATATTATACCTTTCCATTTAGAAATTCTGGTTTTAATTAAAAAAAAAAAAACAAAACAAAAGAAGAGATTTTAAGATTGGTGGTGCTTTTAAGACAAAGAAGAGAGGGTACGCAGGCTATTTAAAAAAAATCAAAATTTTTTATGTTACATTTAAAATTTATTTGTTTAATTCTCAAAATTAAAAATTAATTGTATCAAAAATTAAAAATTAATTGTATCAAAAATTAAAAATTAATTAGTTAGGTTGAAGATTATTAAAATTGAGGGTAGTTAAGTTATAAGATTAAAAAAAATGAAATTGAAAATACAATAACTGATTCTTAAATAACTCTGTGTGAGTGATTGTAAATAAAATGTAAATGGTAGAAAAAGAAAAGGAGAATAGTAAATATCATTTTACCAACAACAACAGATCGGTTTAGAATTTTTAAAATATATATTTTTTTAATTTTATTTCTTATATATTTTTTAAATTATTTTACTATGATATTAAAAATAAATTTTAAAAAATAAAAATATATATAATTTTAATATATTTTAAAATAAAAATATGTTAAAAAATAATATAGACTTCGGTAGGCAAGTTGCAGGGGCAGAAATTGAAGCCATTTATTGGAAATTAAAATGGAGAAAATGGAGGATGGTGATTCCCTATATCTGCAGCTTCACAAGCTATCATCAGTAGCAACAAAGGAAGAAGATGTTGAGCACATCCTTACTTCTCTCTGGAAAACCAGAAGAACCGGTCTCCCTTCTCCCCTTAAATCCCGCTTTCAATCTCTCCTCGATCTCCCTTCCCTTCCTCAACTCGATCCCGTAATCACTTCTTCTTCTTCCTTCTCCTCCTCCTCTTTTTCTTAATTTTTTTTTTTTGAATAATAGCTAGTTAATTAGTTAACTGAAAAGGTTGTTGTAGTTGTAGGTTTTGGCATGCCTTCGTTCGATTATCAGAAAATGTGTACATGAGAATATGAGCAGTGATGAGCTGCTGAAGCTGTTTCCACCTGATTTATCCCTTGATTTGCAAACCACTCTTATCACTTTGCTCCTCAAGTATCGAATTCAATGGAAGCAGGATGATTTAGCTACAACCGAACAGGTTTTATCTTACCTCTTAATTTTTTTTGTATTTGTCATTTTGGTTAACATATGTTTTTTCCTATCCAGCATTCGTTGCCGAGGACTAGTGTTTTTGGGATTGGTGGCCCGCCGTCGTTTACGGCTGAGGTTCCGACGCAGCTTTGGCCTCGTCAAGATGATACTAATGGACGTTTTAATCATAATGGTTTTGAGGAGCCTACGTCAATGATTGCTGAAACTGCTGCCTCAGTTTTTTCCCAGCATCATGTTACTCCTCTTGACAACATGGTAAGGGAAGTAAACATGTAGTTAGTTACTGTGTTTTTCTTCAATGTACTATGCGATAAACAAGTAGTTAGCTGCTACATTTATTTTAGATATTTTAAACTGTTTGTTATCCTTGAATGAGAACTCTGGTTTTACCCTCTAATATCATTTGTCACTAAGGAGGTATCTGCTCAAGTTGGTGATGTTTTACTTTCTGGCTCTCAGTGCCCCACTTGAAAAAAAAAAAGAAGCAAAAGAAAGGAAGCCTTGAACTAGTACTCGGTTGCTCAAATTTGCTTTGAGGATATCTGAAATTAACAAAGAGAATAGGTTGACTACTTCCGTTTACTTGTTCTAGTGAAACTATTTTGTGATGCTGAATTGTTCTCTAACTCGGTAAAAGAAGCTGTATGTCCAGCAAAAATCGGATTGGCAATTCTTTCTAGAGAAACAATTAAGTAGAAGGGGAAAAGAGTGACTCTACCCACTTGCACTGGATTTTTATGGGGAGAAACTTAAAAGAGAAAGAAGAGGAGGAGATTTTATAAATACAGCATATTTAATCCTAAATCCTAATCGTTGATTCCTAGGAAGCTGAAAGATCCTGTAACAAGGTCATAGAGGGAACAGCAGTCAAGAAATTTATCCAATTGAGTTTTAAACTGGCTCTGAAGACCATGCATCTCAATCTCCTTCACTTCAAATCTCTTTCTGTTCATCTCAGACCACAAAAGCCACATTTAATACAAGTGCGCCATTCATACTGAAACATCCTTCAGATTGCACCATCTTAGCCATTCCAAAAATTCTATCTTTCCAGCCTTTTAGCATGCGAATCCCTGAAATTGCCGTTGTCCTACTTGATTCAAAAATAACCAAGACCCACTTTTCTCTTGCTTCCCAGGAATGAAGTGAGAAACGATCCTCTGCTATCCATTGACTGCACTTATGCTTACAACACCACGCTAGTCCAGTTCCTATTTTTTTAATCTCTTTTGACATGATCCTGTTCCTATTCCTATTGAGCTTTGCCATCGCCCCCTGAGAAAGCAACTTTAGTTGGAGTCCTGCCTTTCAATTACAACTCAAAGGAAGTCTTGAAATATGTTGTTTGACCCTCCATGAGAAGTTCTGACAAGCTTCTTTTTCTTTGGGGGGGACTATACCACCATGTCGTTACATCTCTCTCCCATTACCATACGCAGCAATTTGGGTTTGAAAGAGCATCTCTGATTAGCAAAAGACTAATGTAGAAATTTTATTTATGTACTTACATATCTTTTTCTGCTAATAATATCTATTAAGGTGTAATTGCTTTCGTGTATACATTCAAATTCCAGGCCTTCAATAAAGAGAAGAAGATTGCTCATGATAATGCACATCAGAAATTTGAATCCTTTGGTAATTTATATATGTGACTGGATTTTACTATTATATAGGCTAATGTACCTCGCCTCAAATCAATGACATGGACCGCAGAGAATCGCAACCCTTCATCAGCTAATAGAGTTGCCATCATAACTCTCAAGGTATGTGAATGCTGGTATTGTGTTTTCTTGTCTCAGTAAGCTGAACAAACTTCCAAAGAGCTACATGTTTCTCCACAAGTAAAGAGAACTTGTACCGACTTTTTGAATGGCCATTTAAGGTACTATTGGAATTATAGACTTTGAAATTACATAGAGATGTTATTCTTGTTGGAATTGCAAGCTTTATATCTCTGACTGGTTCTCCTGCTCTTTTTGATCCACACTGTTTTGCCATTAAATGTCTCATTTGCTTTGTGATTGATTGTGTCAGCTATTGGGTTCCTTAGGCATATTATGTCACCAAAAGAGAGATTACCCAGCCTGGACTTATTAGCTGTTTTATTGGGTCATTTGTCCCCCTGGGTTGATATGAGCACAGTCCTATATGTTTCACCCTTTCATAATGGCAGTCCGTATGGGGATGAGGTCAATAGTGGTTTCAAGTTAAAAAAAGTAGCTTCATCAGGAAACAACAAAGGTTGAACAGAGTGGCAGTGTATTATAGATTCCAAGCTGTATCGGCTCATGGGTATTCTTGTTGATAGACATTGGCTGATTCAGAGCAATAGGATCTCTGTACTGTTGTGTATTTGTAAGGCATTTCATATAGCGAGTTATTCAGGATACAATTCCGTAAGTGATGGAAAGTCGCGTATAGAGGCCAAGAATCATTGCTGTTTTAGATCTACTTTGAAAACATATCTAATTAGAATTTTAGACCTTCCTCTAAGTACTTATCAAGTGTGAATTCCTCATATTTGATAATACTTAGAATTTAGACCTTCCCTCAAGTATCTATCAAGTTTGAATTCCTCATATTTAATGAACACTTCGCAAGAAGTGCTTCCTTTTTCAGAATGCTCAACTCTCTTTCTATTCAGTTATTAGAACTTCTTATGGTGCTCTTTTGTGTATGTTATATATATTTTCCTGTCTTGATTCGTAGCTTCAAGATTACAGCAAGTCTTCTTCGGGAGAAACAGAAGTGAAATTTCAGCTTAACAGAGACACGCTTGAAGCTATGTTAAGATCAATGACCTACATCAATGAGCAGCTTTCTAGCAGGGTATGCACAATTCTCAATCTTGATATGTTTGCAAGTAAAATTTTAAAAAATTGATGATCGTTCGAGGGTTCTTTAAAATAGGACTCATTTATCAAAATTTTGAAAAATGTCAGGTCATTTAATAAACAAGAAGAGAAAATTATGAAAAAGAATGCCTGCTATCGTCCTTGTCAGAAAAAAAAAAAAAAGACCAATTCTTTTCATGCTCTGGGCATTTTCAATGGGTGATTCTCTTCTCTTTTCATCATTTAACTGTTTATGAAGAAACTCAAAATTATTTGCACAGAATTGTGTGTAAAGTCTAAACTAGGTGCGCGGTAGTACAATGATAGAAATTGGTGCTAGTTGGATTATTTCATATAAATGAATAGATATAAGATCTACCATTTCATTCTCTTTTTTTCTGGGAAAAAAGGGTGAATTTGGAAACTGTAGGATCCTTAATTTAGGACTTTTAAATTGCTGAGGTCTTTAGGGTTGCAAGCTTGGAACAAGGATTGTCATGGAGGTGCTCATCTTTCTTGACCTTATTTGCGGGTTGTCAAATCTCAACAATATGTCAACCTTGGTACATGTCATCTCCTCATTCCTTTTCTAAACAATTACTACTTATCATAAAATTATTGTTTAATTACTGAGCTTTTTTACTGGTAGGAACCATATTCTTTTCACTAAATACGCATGTCTGCGCACACTCCACAGTCTACTCCAACTTACCACTGCTAAATCATCCCTTGCATCGCCATACAAAAATACTCTTACTCAATAGTTCCAGTTAACTAAATTCTACATGCTCTTCCTGCGCTGTCTAATATTCCCACTGTCACAATATTTAAGCTCTCTAAGTTGGTCTATCCTCTTTCAACTCTCCAATATTTCCCTCCTGTTACTTATATGCTCCAATATCTCTGCTGTTTCTTAGTAGTGAAATTCCGGGGAAAAAAGGCTTGTTGTATAGTTCGACTACTG
Organism: Populus nigra; assembly: GCF_951802175.1. Classification (NCBI taxonomy): domain Eukaryota; kingdom Viridiplantae; phylum Streptophyta; class Magnoliopsida; order Malpighiales; family Salicaceae; genus Populus; species Populus nigra. Next base: position 5,663,898 of record NC_084863.1, on the reverse strand, counting down.
ACTGCACTGGTCTCTATTTTATTTTTTAAAATCTTAATACCAATAAAAAATTTCAAAACAAAGGGCGCCAAGCTTAAGGTTACTAAATAAATAAATTGGAAGAGAACAAATGAGGCGAATGATGGTAGTATTGGCTTTTAGTCAGATTTCACTTTTCTGTCCAAGCTACTCTAAAATAAACAAAGATCCTCATCATTTGGTGTAACTAGGTCGTCAATTTAAAATCCTGGGTGCTTAGCTGATCTGATGCTATACAAATATTCTCTGTGCTTTCTTGAATTTATATTTTTGTGGTTGCACACATGCTTGATTTTGCCGAGGGAAATCCGTGCTGTAGTTGCTCCGGTAGGTGATGTTTAAAATGCTACTCTTGGGTGCTTAGATTTTTCCAAGGGGTGTGATTCTTTCCTGTTGTTGACAAAAGTTGAACTTGTTATGTTAAACAATTATTTTTTGGCCAGGTTGGGAGCTCTTCTGGACCAGCTCAAAAGAAGCAAAAGCAGTAGATCCATGGGAGCTCTTCTGGACCAGCTCAAAAGAAGCAAAAACAATATTTTTTTGGCCAGGTTGGGAGCTCTTCTGGATTCATTCAGTTGCTTGTTGTGCCAAAAAAATTTCAATTGGGGTGACCCACCAAAAGTGCATTATACGAGCCATGCCCTATTGTTTAGAGTATTTTTAGCAGGATAGGTATAATTTCTGCAAAATCTGTGCACCTAGTTTAGGTATCCTTGTTTCCTAAAACTGTAACTGCCTGCTCTTTTGAGGGTGTATTCTATTTTCTGTGTAAACCAAAATCCCCATTTTAGGATCTATGATCGTGGGGCAAGAAAATGCTAAGAATAATAGTGTTTCCCAGTGCCATGTCATGATATTTTGAGGTGATCTAATCCGATTACCCAATACATCTAAAACAACTAGGTTTTGTGACGGAGCTTCACTCCTGACTCTCTTTTTTACCCATTATTAAGCCTTTTTTTCTCCTTTCAATTGAGTTTTTCTATGTTTTAATGAGATGAAATTAGTGAGTTGTGGAAAAATTAAAAGAAATAGAATTGAATTGTAAAACATGGAGAAAATTTTTGGCTAATCTGTAAATCTCAACAATTTTCATATTAGTTTAAAAATTTATTTGATTTATTTTTAAATTTGAGTTAGAGAGAGGAGAGAAATTCATTGAAAAGTTGTTGGTTATCCCAACTAAAATGGCTTAAATTTATGTCAAAGGTTGGAAGTTTGATAGTTTTGATTTTAAATCGGTTAGTTTAATATGCTATATAGTTATAGTTAATTAGTTGGCATGTGATATTATATTATATTATATTCATGTAAATATATATTTATTATTAATAAAAATTTAATTTATTTTTAATATTTATATAATATTAGATTAATAAATTTAATATTTGATTTATGAGGAACAAAAATGCTTTGCTAATAAAATTATAAAGTTGTTGTAATTATGAGATTCTTATTGCATCAAAATATTCTTCCTAAAATGTTTCTGGTCGATGTTCTTTTAAATACTAGATATTTATTAGAGCTGTAGAGACTAATACATATTATGTTTTTTTTTTATATAAAAAGAAATAGTAGTTCTTATAAGTTGAAGTATAAGGGATACCTAGAACTAACATGTAGGTAATTGTCATAAAACATATACAATGAATTGACTCGCATGAGAATTTCATCTGAAAAGATCACTTATATTTATGGAAAAGCACACGTGACGGTTGTGTAAGTGATTCTTAAACTTAATATCACTAAATTATCTTATATAAAGAATGTTATGTTTTGATTTTGTTACATGTTATCTTAATCAAGGTAACGAAGAGGCAGACATTAAGTATAGCATGAATTATATGAGAATACTTGAGTGATCAAAAGAGGATTTGTCACCCTAGATGAATTAGAAAAAATATGTCATCTGTTCTCAAATAGTATTGATTGAGAAATCATTGGTTAAGGTGGAATAAGATTTGAAAAGAGTTTTAAATCTTATTAAACAATCAATGACTATTATATAGAAAACAAACATGATTTAACATGACAAACATATTTTATGCTTTAATGTTAAATTGGAACATTATTGATAAAAGAATATTAATTACTTTGAGAAACCAATCACTAAAAGATTAAGTCAAACCACTAATGATTTTTTTAATATTTGAAGGATCATGAAACATTGTTGGACGATGCATCTGATTTTTAGATATAAATTAATTTCGTTGGACGATGCATCTGATTTTTAGATATAAATAAATTAATTTTTGAATTGATAATAAATTAAATTGTTTAATTTATTTAATTATAATTATAATTTATATTTGGGTCAACATATTAGAAACCTAATAAGTCACACACATGAAGAACTATTAGTTAAGAATTAAACTAAGATGATTTAATTAAGTATGACTTAATTAAAATCTATTTTAAAAATTAAGAACAAGAATATAATTAATACATGAATTATATTTGTAGACCTGGAAGAATTAAGTAAGGACTTGATTGGGTTAATTTCTAAAATTATCCTGAATTAATATAAGAATACTATTCAAGGGACAAATTGATATTTTGTTAATTTATAAGGTTTTTAGATTTTTCTATAAATAGAAAATTGTGCCTCTTATTTTAAAATGATTGTCTGTTACATAGAAAAATTACGTAAGTCACAGAGTAAAGAGTTAGCATTCTAGGCACAACAATCATTCTTTTCTAAATAGAAATTTAGAAAATTTCTCACTGGTGGTTCGTGTGGATTATCATTGGAGGACGGACAATTAGATTACTTGTAATTTGCGACAACCTAGCCTTTAAAAAATTATTCAAAGCTGAAGAAGATCAGATCTTCAAGTAATAAATCTTTAAACAACTTTAGATCTGTCTAACGGGATCCTAAGAACTTTTAAATAATTTTGTTTTATTATTTCCGTTGCATGTATGATATTCAGGAATGCAACACAACCTTCATCTTGCATGAAAAGGTAGATCAAGCTAGAGATATTATTTTTTTAGTTTGATTTTATGTTTTTGGAACAATTTTAGATGTTTTGAGTTGAGAAGTTAATTTATTGATGTTTCTATTGTGTTTGTTAGGTTTTTGTGTCAAAATATGTTAAAAATAGAATTTTGAACCTGAAAACACATCGCTTGATTTTTCAACCATTCCAAGATGATTGGAATCTAAACTGACAAACAACCTGTCATCTGTATTTTTTTGGATGATTATGTATCAGTTTGACATTGACATTGTGATAATAATTTGTCATTAATATTAAATGCGAATAAAAATATGCATTTATTCTATTTTTTTTATCAAATTAAAAAGACATGATAAGAAAAAGATATGTTTGGTTATTTAAAAAAATATATTAATAAGAAAAGTATGAATTATATTAGAAAATGTTTTTTTTCTTTTAATAGAGTTTAAATTATTTATTTTTATCAATAAAAATCAAAAAGCTCATCTTAACATAAGATCAAATATTTAAATATATATTTTTATCTAAGATTTTTAACTAAATTAATAAATTTATTATTATTTATTAAGATATGTAATTTTTTTATTTATTTTTTATTAAACGTGTTTAGTTTGCATGGGAAATCAAAGTAGAACTCTCTGACGCGGAATTAGAAAAGGGAAATATATTTTTCATAAAAAGTAAGGCTACCACCTGGAAAGGAATCGAATGTAGAAGTCGGAAAGAAGGTGGGTGGGGTCTGCTCATTAAAATTCCTTTTATATATATATATATATATATATATATATATATATATATATATATATATATATATATCACATTCATAGCTTACTCCTAATCTTTTCAACAGCTTACTTATTATAAATACTTACTGCTGAGGCATTGGCGTCTACCAGCCAGCGTTCAAATTCAATTGTTTGTTGGCTTTAAAGAAATTGAAACACAAAGGCTGAAAAGTTGAAATCTATGTTGTTTTCTTTTAAAAATAATATTTTAAATGTATTAAAATAATATTTTTTAATTTTTAAAAATTATTTTTAAAATCAACATATTAAAATAAAAAAATAATTTAAAAACATAAAAAAATATTAATTTAAGATAAAAATATTTAAAAACAATTAATTTTTTTAAAACACTCTCAAAACACAAAAAGAGAGAACTTTTCACTTGCGTAATATACTTGACAAAATCATGTTTTGCTGGGACATTGCTCTTAGTTCCCGTCATGCTGAGAGGGACAGGACAAGATCAACACCAAATTGTCGGTTCGAAAAGCGTTGTTGTTTTCTGGCTAGATTGGATTCATATCCAACAACAATTCAAGGGTCGGTTGTCCTGCGTAAATCCGATAACATATCTATGCCAACAGAAAGAAGAATTGACGCGTAACGTATGATCCCAGTAATGCAGAGAGGTGGGCTGTTCTAGTCACCTTTACTTAACCAGCCCCACTTGCCACTCTCTCTTTTGTTCCCTTTGCAGATATTGACCTTAGCCAGCAGCGCTCTTTGATTATAGATGTAGCTACTTGCACTCCTTTACTGAAAAAGGAAGAAGAAAGAATCCTTTTTCTGATAGATAAGGGAGCAACCTTACAAAATATCTCCGCCATGGTCCCTGGTCGGCGCTGGACGGAATACTAGGAGCCATAAATGGGTCTTTCATGGTGGTTTACTGGGAGAGGACAGGTTGTCTACACGCAACCAAGTGCATCTTTAAAGTTTCATTGAAAGAGTAACCAACTCCCTTTGAAGTTGCCAGGAAAAGCCAACAGTCTGTCTTTCAAGAACCTTGGAAAGGAAGCAACAGAGAAGATGATCAGCTTGAGATATATTCCCTGCATTGTGTTTCAGTTAGAAAATGGCGTCTGGCTGGCAACCAAGCACATTTAAACCCAAGCTGTAGAAAGGCGGTAGCATTGCTGTTGTCAAACTTGTTCAATATATAACTCGCATCCTCAGTCCAATCAATACCTGGAACAATATGTCCTACTGTGAACTTGCAGTGCTATATACAGCAAAATACTGCATTTCAAGGAACAGGCAAATTGAACAGCTAGACTAGACAAGACCTATAACAGATCCGAAACAATCATGCTGCCACAGGTCCACGGATAGATGACAACCCTGCATATCACCCGCAGAGAGTCTACTCGAATAATCTCTTATAAGATAATGCCTGGGCATATCAAAGATGAAGAGGAAAAACTGAGGAGAAAATTTGAAACAAAGCATTAAACGCCTGGAATTGATCACATTCATTCTACAAATTGTAATTTACAATATGCAGGGATTTCAAACAATCTTTATCCCAGAAAACCTCAAACTGCTCACTCTTAGAACCTAAAAAATTCACACTTCAAGAAATCAAACCAAAACTCATTCTTGAAGAGATCAGATCAATAAATTAGAAAGTAATCAAAACCCAGCCAAGTAATAAATCGTGGTAGACCAAACTATAAAATCAAAAAAGCCCAATCTCACACAACTAAACCAAAAGGAAGGAAAACTCAAACCACAAAACTTCCTCTCTTTTCTTCGCTACAATTCTTATCTTCAATCTGAATCACTAGAGCTCGAGCTGGAGCTGGAGCTGGAGCTGGAATTAGAACTCGAACTATGAGATTTTGCCTTCTTGCCTTTGGTATCTGATATGCTCGAACTCGAATTTCCAGGTGTTTCATCGAATCCATGCTTTGATTCATGAGGAGCAATTGTGCTGGTTTCTCCACCACCAAACTCAGCAGTATCCGGTTCACTCTCCTTGATGGAAGTCACTTCAATTACTTGCACAATGCTTGATTCCACAGCCTTGATGGAACTCACTTCATTTACTTCTACAGTACTTGATTCAATATCCTCAGTGGAATCCTCTTCATTTATTTCTGAATTCCTAGAATCCATCTCCTTGGTAGAAGCTGCTTCATGTCCTGGTTTATCATTCGGATCCAGCAACTTTGGCCGCTGCTCAATATTTCCTTCTGAAACCTGCTTCATGGCGATATGAATATCCTCCAGAGATCTTGCTTCAACAACTGGCAAAGCTGAACTGGTTTGCCCGAGATCTTTGGTATCATCCACGACTAGCTGCTGCTCAATTGCACTGGGAACGATGATCTCCTCAACTTCTATTCCTTCATGAAGCTGCCTGAAAGCCAAGTCAACGTCTTCAATTGTTTTAACTTCAAGGACTGGGATCTCCTTGGCAGATCCCATTTCATTTGCTTCTGTTGTTGCATCCCTCGAATCCACCAGTTCCTCAATAATCTCTTCTGAGATTTGCTTCATAGCAATATGAATATCTTCTAAAGATCTTGCTTCAACAACTCGCAAGTCTGAATCAGTTTGATGTTTAGATTCATCCTCAGCTAATTTCTCCTCAACCATACTTGGAAGGATGACCTCCTCAACATTTGCTCCTTCATGAAGTTGCTTGAAAGCCAAGTCTATATCTTCAACTGATCTAACTTCAAGGACTGGGAGCTCTGGCTTGACCTCTGTCAGGCTTAAAGTTTTTGGCAAGAAGTCAAATTCAGGACTAACACTAGTATTTTCTGGTATTTGTTCATCATGGAGTGACTCGCCAACAACTTCTTTTACACTAAAGTCCCCAACTGTATCCAATTCTGACAACAATCCCTCATCAATCTCCTTTAACTCGTCTTCATCTTCGTTGATATTTTCCTCAGAAACAGGGGGGCCATATGCTTCTCCTGGGTAATTAGAGTGTTCTAAGACCTGATGATAATCCTCGTATACAATTTTATCAAGGACATCATCTTTCAAATCCATTCCACCATCTGGTGATTTGTATAGTAGACTATTGGGAGAGTCTGAGGTGAAATTTGACATCGAGGAGGTGATACTCCTTGAAATTCTCTCTTCAGGATTGTGGACTTCTGGAACGTTTTCATTGTTGGAAATGGTAACAGATAGTCCCTGTTTGGTGTCATAGAAATCACGTTTAATGAACTAATTCAGATACCTAATAAATCACTGATTTGCTGTAGAGTTCTAATACAAAATCCAAACCACAAATATTGAACTGATTTAAATGTTGAGAGAAGCATTCAAGTACTAGAATTCAATTGCAAACAAATCCAACACACGTGCAAAAATTCATACAGGTTTGAGAAAATAATATTGATAAATTCTTCAATTATTCCCAAAGGAAGGCATTCATACAACAAGAGTTCTTCATGGAAGGTAATCTTATGCACAACCCATGAAATATGCTGTGTGCACAACAAGAGGTCCTTATCTCAGATCAGTCATTCAACAAAACATGTACAAGAAGCAATACATACTAGAATTAAGAAAAAAGTAAAACTAGAAGCAGGAGAGTTGCATGCCTTACCCGAGGTTCACCGTGATTGCTAAAAGATTGTTCAAGCATGGATTTATCTGACAAAGACTGCTGTTTCTCCAATTCAAGATCAGGTTTTTCCTCAGACAGTGGATTTTGGCGACCAGATTCTGAAGAAACAACTGTCACATCCACATCTTGGTGAAAACCAGCACCAATCGCTGAATCAGAACTTGATATATGCACTTGATCCTGTTCAGATTGGATGGTTTCTCCCTTCTCTGATGAATGCTCCTCCACAAGCTTCATCTCCGAAGAAGATACATTTAGATGAGTCCCCATAACTTGCTCAGCCACCACTGATGGCTCTCTTTCTTCATGCACAGACAAATATAAATCATTCGAAGGAACATGCTGAGAATTAGAATCCACTGGATCTAATTTCTCACCCACATCTTGGAAGCCATCAGCATGAATATCCACATCAAAACTTGTTGAGATGACTTGATCCTGCTCAAGCCCAAAAGATTTTTCAATACCAATTGCATGGTCCTCGACAGGTTTAGCCTCTGAAGCAGATAAATTAGTGTCTACTGAAACCTGCTCAACTACCAGTTGAGGATAATCTTTTTCCAGTACAGGCAAATTGCTCTCTTCAGAAGCCATCTTATAACTAGAAGAGACAGAATCCAACTGCTTATATCCATCAACAATGATTTCTGCATCAAGACTTGATGAGTGCAGTCGATCCTCTTTGTGATGAGAGTTTTCTTCCTTACCGGCTACAACCTCCTTTGCTGATCCATTGTCTGATAGAGATGGAGAAGAATCAACTGAGAAATTCTCAGCAGCTGATTCAGGCTTTGTAAACCCATTTTGACCCTCACAATTTGACTCTGCTCCTGAGAATCCAAGCTCTGTAATCTCATTCCCAGTATTTTCTGCAACTCCTGTTGATCTGAATTCAGTTTCATCTGGTGAGTGTGCTTGTGAAGAGCCTTCAAGCATCACTTGGTAACTAGACGTATCCTTCTCGAAGTTCTCAGCATGCGCTTCAGAATCTTTATCTGCAAATTCAGCCATTGCCATAGGTGAACCCATTTCTGATCTTTGTGTGTCGGAAGAAAGAGAAGAAAAGGAGAGAATAGTCTCAATTGATGGGGGGCTTGAATCATAAACAGGATCACTATGTTGACCATCATCCACCACTGCACTTGTCAAATGGATATCTGAATTATGAGAAGTTTGTAATGAAATGCCAGGTTCCTCAATATGATGGCCTCCTGGCTCCAAAACAGGTTCTTGATTGTCATCTGCCATTCCACTTAAAACATTTGAATCAGACTCTGTTGAGCTTTCCTTCAAAATGCCAGCATCCCCAATTTGATTGCCTGTTGACTCCAAACCAGGCTCCCTGTATTGACTTCCATCCATCATCTGACTTGTAAAATGAAAATCTGAATCAAGAGAAGATTGCGTTGAGATGTCACATTCGTCAATATGATCATTTCTTGGCTCCAAAACAGGCTCCCTGTGTTCATTTTCATCTGCCAACCCATTCACAAAATGAAAATCAGAATCAAGTGAAGTTTGGATTGAAATGTGAGAGCCCTCGATCTGACTGTTTGTTGGCTCCAGACTTGTTGATCCTCTATTCACATCACATATTTTTTCATCTATCTCTGACAATGAGGATAGGCTTGATCTACTGCTGTAATCCTCTTCACCATGTCCCATACGCAGAAGAATTTCACTTGTGTTAAGCTCCTCAGGAGTTACCACTCCTGATTCAGACAAGCCAGAATCTATTTCTAGGTGGTTTTCAACGTCCCCTAATGCAATTTCAGCCCCATCGTGCAAATCACTCTTCTCAACCTGTTCATCTTCCACAGAATCTACCTCTTCAGATGATAAACTTCCCCTTTCGACAAGGAGAGAAGCATGGTCAACATTGGAAATCATTTCTGTTTCTTGAGAAACATCTTCTTCATTGATCCTCTTGTCCTCTTCCTCCAAAGCTGAACTAACTGACTCGGTATCTGGAACTGAGCTCACCTTTGACTCGCTAGCTTCACTTAATTGGCGCTGGAAAGTGTGATAGCTTGTCCCTTCAGTAGCAAATCGTTCGGGTACAAAATATGGCTTCCATCGAAGATCTTGCCTGGTCCCCGCCAAAGTTGATGGCCCAATGCTGAAACTTTCATGCCTTCGGAAAAATGGTTCCCTATGCTGAGTTGCAGAGAATTCCTGTTGAAAACTATCTCCCTTAAGATCGGGCTTTTCTTCATTTGAGTCATAGGGAAGGTCAAAAGGATTTCGTCTTGGCAACAATACAGAAGGAGCAGACCCAGGAACATCATCATAAGGAAAATCAAACGGGTTGTGCCTAGCTGTTGAAATAGATGGAATGTTGATGGGAATATCAGCAGCATCCAAATCTATAAGATTCTTCTCAGCCATCAATCTCATGTTTCTACGAGCCCTTCTTCTTGCAATAAGACTCTCCAAACGCTGGTTTCTTTCGAGTTCTAAAGTCCCTAAATCCATGAGGTTTTTCTGGTCGTCCTCTGTCCATTTGATTGCAGATTTACTTTCATCCTCTTTACTGCCTTGTGCTTCTTCTTCATTATCATTATCATCATCACCGTCTTCGTCTTCATCTGCCTGGTTTCCCACATCCTCCTCTGACTCAAAACTGCTCTCATCGCTCTTATGAGACCCCTCTGAACCAGCATCAGATCCATCATTGGAAATGTTAGCTGGTTGTGGAGCTTCCTCATCTAGAAGTGGGTGGAGCTCATCAAGCATTGGAAGAATGTCTGCCATTGAAGCATCTGGAGAGGAGCTTTCCACCCCATCAGATCCAGAATCAGAAGCCTCATCATCATCCTCTTCATCATCATGGTATGCACGTTTCCAAGATGATTCCTGAGAAAATTCCAAGTAACCATTATGAGTTTCAATAAACTCTCCCACAGAATTATCATCGTCAAGATTCTCATCTCTTGAATTTTGAAGCAAAGAATATTGTTCTTCGACACCCTCTGCATGACTTAACCCTTCTTTGATCCCATGATTCTCCTCTTGAATTTCCCTCTTCTTTCCTAACTCTAAATTATCAAAATCACTCTCCACTTCCTCAACAACTTGCTTCTCAAATTGAACTTCTCGGGAAGTTTCATCAATCAGCGGCACATAATCTCCTGAATCGCCATGAACCTCAATCTTCCTATTTTTGTTCTCCAGCAAGCTCTCTTCTTCAACATCTCTGTTCCCTACAAATCCCTCTAAACTAAAGCTTTCATCTTTCTGAACAACAAAAGTGGCATCCTCTGCAACCCCTTCCTTCTTTAAATATGAAATCTCATGGCTAACTTGTTCTTCTTCTTCTTTTTCTTCTTCTACTTCTTCTTCTTCTTCAACTTCAGGTATATTTGGCTCCCCAAAACTCAAAAGGGTCCCAAGCAAAATGGCAGTACAAATCAAAACAGGGGATGCAGTGACTAAAAGGGAAAACAAAAAAGGAAATGACCTATACAACAATAACAAGTAACAAACCATGCCCACAAGAAATGGATGCTTGCAAACTGATCTATAACATAATTCAAATGAAATCACCAAAAATCTCCTGATTTGAACTCTAATTCTCATTGCATCAATACCCATTTCGTCTCTCTCTCCTTCTCCTGTCACAACCTGTTTTTTAACAAACAAAAAAAGAGCTTGGAATTAGAAACTAACTAAAATGCACTAGATCCACGACACCCAATTGCTAAACATAACATTAGAAAACATATAAAAGGAGCTGATAATTGACAATTTGAGCAAAACCGACCTAAGAAACCCAATCAAATGAAATACAGAGCAATCAAACGATGATCAAATTCAACTCCTGAAATCCAACAAAAAAAAATCAGAAAATCTAAGTGATGGGTTCCGGGTAGAGTTCAAAAAAGATAGAAGAAAAATTCAATCCAAATAGAAATCTGGACCATTCAAATTACGATCAACTTAGTGATCATTGCAATATCAATACCTGAGGGGCAGAACACAATAGAAAGGCAAGAGATCGGTGCTAAAGTTTGAGACTTTTTAAAGGAACGGAGTGAATGAATGAATGACTCACCAGATTGACATACAGATCAGAGGACTCAAAACCGAAAAAAGGAAATGGAATCCTCTGCTTTTGTTTCTCTTTCTTTTCCTTTCTCTCTGCAGCTCTCTCTTTTAACCAAGATTTCTTCTTTTTGGGTCAGCAACAGGCATGGAGAGGGAGCTTTCTTTTTGTAGAGTGTGATTAAATTTTGTATTAGACAGAGATGATCAAATGGGGAGGGAGGTGGTATGATAATAATAGTACTAAAAGCAGAGAAAGAGAAAAGGTTGAATGTGAAAGGAAATGAAAATTAAGTTTTATTTATTTATTTTTATGGAATTAGTATATTGTTTTCTGTTATTGAGGATATTTCAATTTACAGTCAAGGAGTAGGACAACCCGATGCTCCTTGAGTTTCTGCCATTCGATTATGATAACCACTCTCAATTCTGACTGTTGGATTAGCATTAGCAAGGCTAATCATGATTAGGGAGCTCATGATAGCATATGATTAGAACTCCACAATATAAATAACCCAATTAATATTTTAAGTATTTGCAGCTGATTGGTTTGGTTTAAAAGAAAAGAGTGTGGGATCGATCATTACATCCATTAGATAAAGGGATTTATTCTCTTTTCTTTCATTCTTTCCAAGTTGGCAGCTAGGACCTGTGTGCCCAACCATCACCCGTCCACTCTCTTCCATGTATATAATTTTAATGTATTTCGACCAAGTTGATCTTAGATTTTAGACACAAAATGATATTTTTTTTCTATTTTATGATCCCAGCTGCTATCAGATTTTGAGAGGAGATTAAATGGACTGAAACTGTCAAAGCTATCGAGCCAGAAGCAATGGAAATTTCAAATGGTGGAGATGGCCATGTGTGGACTGCACAAATCATTCAGGGCCTTGATTTTTTAACCACCAATTGTGTCAATGGGTCTGAATCACTAAAAAAGTTGGTCACTGCTAAGAACTGGAAGGGAAAAAAGGTAGTTTAAAAAATGGCTACCCTTCATGGTGTGGTTCTGTTATTTTCCCCCTCTCTGGGTTAATCTTCATGTTTGGTGCATGGCCTGGATATGAAAAGACTTTGCTACTATCAACTGGATTCAAGCTGTTTTAGTGTCATTCCAAGGCACTCGAGTTGCAATATCTTTAACAAAATGTGGTGTTTTTCTTACAAAATCCTGAAATTGTAACAGAAGCATGTGTTGTTACGGACAAAGGTTTGAGCCAATATTTTCCTGTCTAGCTTGATCTATATCTAGGTTTGAATGTTGCAATCAACATATCTGAACTCATCAAAAAGAGATCTTGAGAACAAGAAACTGTAAAACAAAAGATATATACAAGAACGTTTTAAGAGCAATAGAGCTCGTAATTTCCCCGGAAAGTAAATTCAGTGGGATATACCTATTGTCTCAGCCTGTGCAGCAGGAAAGATTAACGTAAGCAAAGCAATTAGTTGGCTGTAAAAACTTTATTTTGACATTCAACAAGAACGAAAACGAATTTTCCAATCAAGGTTTTCATCATGCAGCTGTTTGCGTGCCAAGCCACTTGCTCAAAATTTGAAAGAAAAATAATGTTAACCAGAACCGATCCTTGTTCTCGTGCCAACTTCGAGCTCCCCTAATTTCACTTCTTTTCTCCACTTCAGCTTCATCATCACGGTGTGATCGACGCCAAGTGCTGAGCCTTGTGCTCATCCACACTCTCCCAAGTTTGAAAATCATTCCAGCTCTCCCTTCTTTAGTTCTTTTACTATGTCAACTGCTTCACTAACTGCAACATCTTCGCAACTAAGTGGCAAACCTTGTGTTTTCTCATCAATATTCTCCAAGTTTAAGGTTTTTTCATCGCCAGATGAACTGTCATCTTCGTCAGAAGCCATGGAGATACCACTTGTAGTCAATGTCTCTGAGCTCTGTGATTCAGACATGATGGATGGTAGCGGTGATGACGAGCCACAGTTCATCATATCAAACTTTTTCTTGTCATCCTCCCTCATCCATTGGGCATAAGCTTCATAGTTAAACCCAGCTGAGTTTCTGCCACCAAATGCACAATCCAGCTTATCCATATCAAAGAGTTCTTCCATCAGCTTTTGGCTCTGTGGTCCATTGGAATAGACAAAACTCACTTTCTTGTATGTTTTGGGTTCAATAAATGGTTTCACCAGCTGCAAAAAAGCAAGTTTTGTAAATTTCAGAATCACACTGAGCATGGGAGAAGTAACGTTATAAAGGCCACAGGGAATGACCAAGTGAACAAGGTTTGACACAACAGGGACAAATACAAAATTAATTGGATTTGTTTCATAGTTCCATACATTTGTTCCATTATCAAAGAATATATTAACAATAGAGTACAGGGAATCAGCATCCTTTCTTACCTTTTCCCCTTATTTTTAGAGGACACCAACTCTTATGGTTCTCACCTATCCAATCAAGTATAATTTCCATACATTTGTTCCATTATCAAAGAATATATTAACAATAGAGTACAGGGAATCAGCATTCTTTCTTACCTTTTCCCCCTTTTTTTAGAGTAAAACCATCTCTTATGGTTCTCACCTATCCAGTCAAATATAATTCTGTGTATGTCCTTCCCTAGAAATAAATTAGTCCCTCGAGTAGAAGTCCAAATCTTTATGCATAAGGGGGGGAAAAATGGTGGGTCTGAAAGAACTTCATCACCTAAACTTGACAAATTTCCCCAACAAAATTCTACATTGAATGTGCTCTTACATGTCTGAACTGCTCCAAGATCTCTCAGTTTTTGCATTGCAACACCACAAACACATCAGATTTATTGGGTTGCAAATACAAATGATAAAGTAAATATGAAGTTAAATTAAGAGAAACTGGCACAACTCGACTGGATGATGAGAATGAAAATGATAGAGCAAATATGAAGATAGATTATGAGAAATTTGTGCATGGATGCCAGGATCTCTTCCTACAGCAGAAAGTGTTAAGAACAATGAAGCAAGAGCCACATTTACTTTAGGTTTAAGGAATATTAAATCTCAAGATAAAGCATTATGTATATCATTACATACCGTCCAAAAGGATTCAAATACTTTGGGGGGGTTGTAGAGGATTCCAACACCTAGTCTCTCAGGGTAATGATTTTGCAGGATGTGAGCTGTTTCCCGAGCAGCCTTCACTGATATGCAGGACATTGTCCACCCTTGAAAATCAATTAGCCATACCATCTGATCCTGATCTGGATTTAAAGTTGTTATAGCATTCTCCATACAGTAAACAAGGTGTCTGATCTGTCCTCTTATGTCACTTGTATTCTGATATAAAAGGATTTGTCCTAAGTCCCAGAAAGCATGATACTATAATGAACCAAAACAAAAATAGTAGTAAGCTGAATTTTTCATATTAAGGCATCCACCTGGAAACCAGGCCTAAAGATAAGAACAGTCCGTCCCTTCTTGTCAAGATAATTAGCTCTATAGACTTTTCCAGTCTCAGCTTCATTAGCAATATCTTCCTAAAACATGAAAAGGAAAAAACATCATCTTAATTTGCACAGAAACAGAGCACAGTTTATACCAGTTTCAAACAATGTCCATGTAAGGAATTGCAAGACATCCATATGTTTGAGCGATAATTGGTCTGGAAGCTCTTTTCTTTTCTTTTCTTTTACTTCGTTTACCAGACATCCATGTAAGGTATGCACAAAAAGCTCTTTTCTTTTCTTTTCTTTTACTTCGTTTATGAAGACTTCCATACAGTCTATGTCAAAGAAATTCAATTCCAAAAAGTACTGGAAGCGTATACCCATCGAATCTTCTCAGGCTTGAATTCCAACCTCCATTTCAATGTGTTTTTCAACATCTTAGCTGCCTTCTTTGTATTCCAGTTCCTTGCTCTGAGATACCTTGATATTGATGCATCAGAACAAAGCACTGGAAGCTTATCGGCTAAAGGACCTAGTATCTTCCTAACATCATTGATCTGAAAAAAAAAGGAAGAAAGTTAGTTCCCTCCCACATAATTGATTTGATCAACTGTAGTTATACATCACTCAGTAGGGGCTTCGAAGAATTTAAAACCCAACAAGAAAAATCTAGGAAAGGAAAGAATTATTTTGATTGATGATGAGCTTAGCATCACAAGAAAATGATTAAAATCAAATTGGTTAAATTTTCCAGTATGCTGGATGCTAAACAAAATAGAGGCAGCATTAAAATAGATCAACCCAGGGTGACAATTTGAGAAGAAGACAAATCCAAATCCTAATCTAATGAAAAGAAGAGCCCTCCAAATGATTGGTAGACTATGCTCCAGGCCCAGTTAGAAGGTATTGAACCATAGAGAAGAAGCAAAAAAGTTAATGAAGGAGAAAGCAGGATCATGCTTTTGTTTTTACTAGCTGCTAAGCATGCATAATAAGAGTGTTTCTCATGATGCAGAAAAGATTAAAAGAAATGACCATGGAAGAGGGAAAACTAGAAGCAAACCCCCCTGCCCTTGTGTTAAGCAAGTGTATAATTACCAAAGAATTCAGGCATAAACCTATTACAAAATTGATAGCTTATCTGATGAAATTCATTGTTGAATCATCATTCCACTTGATAGGAACCAATTAAAATCACCCTTAGGCAACAAGACTTTCTCCTCTGAATTTCAAAATTCATTTTTATCTAAGTAAAAAATATCAATGGTTCTTAAAGCTACTGATAGGCATTTCATATATACCTTAGCCAGCTGCTCTTGCTCCGACAAAGATTTTTCTGTACTGCTTCCTTGCAACTTTCTGATAGACATCTTTGCAAAATTTAGTGACGCTTGTGCAAGCTGAAACCAACATTTAGTAATTAATTAATTCGAGTATCAAACAGTTATTCAAAGTAGATATGCCACATAAAAGGGAAACATATTCCAATGACATACTACATCACAACGATCAACAAGAAGGCACATATTCATGATGGTTCTGTTCCATTTCATGCTGAGCCAAACTATAATGCTAGAAAATTGATCATACAACTATTAAACAACTTAAATAAGGCTTCTTCCTTCCTAATGACTGGATGGTATGAACAGCTTTTGGAACACCTGAAAAATACTTTTTCCCATGCTTAGTGTTTATGAACAGAGAGTGTGAAAGGTCCCTTTTGTATGGAGAAATGACCATTCTTATGGCATTGGACTCCTAAAGACATTACCAATTCAGATCCTTCGGTAGAAAAACAAACTGTTTTGCATTGTTGAAATCTATATCAAAGAAATATGAGTGCACAACGCTGGCTATCAAGAGAACTTCTTCCACTTCTCCAAGCCATGATATCTAAAAAATAATGGCGCAAAATACCTTTTAACTGACCATTCTCAAAATTCCCATCTTCAATATCCCCCACATGTTGTACAAGGGTGTTTCTTCCTAAAACTTTTCCATGCAGCTAGAAAATCCACTTCCATGCCAATCAATATTCTCAATAATGAATTTAAGATGATAGCATGGTACCGACAAACTAATTTTATAAATTCAGATGTCAAGAGCTGACAAAGAAATGATCCAAGCATAGCAGCTGCCAGGACTACAAAATTCAATTACTCCCTCCCCTTTTCAAATCAATGGTCTCTCTATCAACACTACCAATTCCCCATTTCCCATATTCTAAACATCGTTTCCTGTTTCACCTCTTCTGCTCCTCCTTACGGTTTCAGATTCTTCAAGCAAGTATAGCAAGGAAGTCCTTCGAACAAGCAGACTCACCAATAATTTCAAACTCAATCCCAAAAGCCTAAATCGTTAAACAAATCACAAGCATAACAAAGGACAGAGATTCAATCTTAGCCAATAAAAAAAAAATCCAAGTAGTCTTGAAATGTTCCGTCCACTTTCTTACCATCAACGATCCATTGATTCTGTTTCCGATCAGTAAGTAAGGAGCAAAATGAAAAAACTTTCCATAGCATAAACATCAATACCCTCTTTCCTTTTTTTTTCGTTTTTCTTTTTTTTGTTTTTTCTTGGTTAGCTTTAGCACAAACAAAAGCTTATCAAGAACAAGAGACACATAAAACTATTAACCAGTCAATCATAAGTATCTCTGAAAATCCCTGGTGAACTAACAAGATCGTATTAGATATGTCTTGCATGCTCGTATCCATCACCACAGCCAGAAAAGCAATATCCCGTTAAAAGGATTAAATTTTGTATATGATATTCAAATCAAAACAGACAGAAAAACAAAAGAGAAAAAACTGGAGTTTTGAATTTCATTACCTTCTAGCTGTTAAACAAGATGGCCCCATTTCTTTCTATTTATGTGCAACAAAAAGTCTCATTTCTGTACAAATGAATATACCCCATTTATATTCTGCCATTTAAAACATGATTTTCCAATAGAAGGGCAAAAAAGAAAAGAAATCTCAGTTGGAAAAAGCCTTTGAATTCAGAGGATAAATGGATAGATACAGTTACCTTGTGTGGTGCAACGTTGGATGATAGATTTTTAGTATCCGAGATTGTTGTTAGTCGCAAGTGGGTTTGGACAAACAGAAAGGATATGCCTATAAGAAGAAGAAGTGTTGAGAGACCAAACACAACAGGAAGAAGGGCAGGTGGCTGGCATTTTGAGGTAGCTTTTGAAAGCGGATGTGTTTGATTGACCGGTTGTTGATGATGAGTATTGAGCTCCTGGCCTCATTCTGTTCTCCTGCCCGGTGAATGGATAACGAAGGGTGATTTTTAGGAGATTTCGGCCCTTCTTTTTTGAACAGTTATACAGCAGTCACAATCAAATACCGCAAGTCTAGAATCTGCAGCCAGAAAAATGCACCTCCCCACGCCTGCTTCCGCAACCACTACTTGGAATAATGTGTCAGGTCGACAGAAAAATATATACGTGATTAAAATTATTATAAAAAAAGTTTTAATTAATTTGTTTTTTTATTAGACTATAATGTTCTTATAACCTGACTTGATTTTTTTTGAAAGTTTACTTCAATTAACTTGATTTAATATTAAATTTATTAAAAAATAAATTTTTTAATTTATTTATATAGAATTATCATAGTCATGACTTGATATGTGAAGGGTTGATCTAAATCAATCCAATACGTTATCATTTCAATATTTATTAAAAAAACTTTCATCTTAAATATTGATTTTGAGTCAAACTATGTTTTTATTGATTATTTAAGTTATCTTTAGATCTATTAAAATAATCGGGTCACATCGAATTAATTCCCACATAGTTTATTTTTATATATAGAAAAAACATGAGTAATACCAAAAAAAACATTATATTAAAAATTAATAAATCAAACCTGCAGCATAACGCGAACCAATTATCTAGTAATTCAACTATTAAAGCTAGTAGCTTGATAAACTTGACCAACCAATATCTTATCCTAGAGAAATTAAAAGGTAAGATGATTATATCAATCATTAGAAAAATTCTTTTGATTTTTTTATATCTCTTAAAAAGTTATATGAAAAAAAAATAGTCTAAAATTTTCTTTTGATAAAAGCTTACAAATAAAAGCAAGACTTAACTTTTTTTTAGTTTTAATTAATATTTTTTTTCAGTAAGGTTGTCCCCTGAGGAAATATATTATCCAAGTACATTTATGTCATGAAAAATCAACATATAAGTTAAACTTTTGATATATCTAAAGTTATCCTTCTTATTTGGTTTCTAAAAAACATATAATATGCATATAAATCAATATAAAATAAAATCAATTTATAATATTTGTTAATAAAATATAAACTTGATGTAAATAAGAGTTTTAACAAATACAACTTTCCATTCACTTCAATAATCTCCACATAAATGAAAATTGTTTGATCAGAAAAAAAAATACAAAGTCGATTCGGATATAAAGAGTAATAACAAAAAATCAATGCATTGGGTGAGATAGTTTTTGGCCTTGAACCTTTCCTAATAAAAACTATATGATTTACTTGGCTAACTAATGAATATGATATCTTGAACTATTTAGTTTTTTGTACGAACTCAAATTATAAAGATCACACAGTTCCTCTACTTACAATTTTAGTTCTCATAATTGCGTTTATTTTAGCCTTGAACATGTCCTGGTTTTGGAGAGTGTTTTAGAGAATTTAACATTTTTAATTCTCATAAAAGTAGTCTTATTTAACACTCACATTGGTGATTCTTATAAAGTGTATCATACAATACCCTCACTTGAATTTTTCAAGCTATAAAAATCATTGAAAACTTAGTTATCCATGTTTTTTGTTTCAAATAGCACTTTTCATCATAGAAACGGGTAAGAGTATTACTATTAAACTGACATATAATTTGGTTATCCATTTGAACATGGATTTTAGCTCTTGTCAACTAGGTTTGGTTGCTTTCATGGCAATTCTTTAAAAATAAACTTTTATCTAATCCCTTTCAATTATTTATCAATTTAATCTCTTGTTAAGCTTCTTATAAGCAAATTTGTAATGTTATCCTTTAACATCAGATGGTCAATAGAGATAATCTTATTAAGAGTAAATATCTTACAATATAGTATCTTCAATGAACATGTCAAGATTTATTGTTATATATTATTTTATGCCCTATCAATTGCAAATTGGATAACGTAATGTATACAAATTACCAACATATATTTTGGCCAACTTCGAATGTCCTTTAAGAAAAGGTTTAGAAGCCATTTTGCTTCTTTTTCCACTTTGTCTAAAGTTATGATAAAGAAATTGTAACTTTGTCTAAACACACACTTATATGTATTTATAGAATGGTCTTTGACCATTATATAACTCATACAATGTCTTGTTCAATTTTTTGTGAGATATTTATATATAATATAATTTGTTGATAAAATAACCTTTTGCAATAAGTTCCAGGGTAATTTTGAACTTATCAACATAACATAATCATTTCTTTAAATTTCTGGTTCTTACATTCAGTAATATTATTTTGTTATGGTGAATAAAGAGACATAGTTTGATCATGAATCATACCATTGCCAGAATAAAATTCATCAAAAGGTGAATTATACTCCCCCATCTTTATCCTTTCTTATCATATTGATATTCCTACTAAGTTTATTTTTAACCTTGTTTTTAAAATGTTTGAACATTTCTAGGGCCTTGTATTTGCTTATTAACAAATAAACATAATAAAATCTTGTGCAGTCATCAATAAAAGTAATAAAATACTTGTTACCACCTCTAGTTTATACAAACTTTAAATCATAGATATTAATGTTAACAGATCAAAAGACTCAACCATTTAAATAAAGGAAAAAGATTTATTGATTCTTTTTTTTTTTGGTACGAGAGTCATAACATTGAGTTTAAATTATTCATCACTTAAATACCTTTTTATCCACAAATATCTCATTCCTAGTAAAGATAAATTTATCGGGCTTAAAAACCATTATAAACTTGTTATTGCTCAACAATGAGCCAAAAACCATATTATTTTGAATATTAGAAGCATGAATCACATTGTTTAGAGTTAGCTCTTTCCTAGATTTCATCCTCAGCATTGTCTTTCCAAGGTTTGGGATTTTTCTCATACAAAAAACTTTTCCATGAACAATTATTCTCTATCAGCAATTGCTACATACTCAAAAAAACTATTCTTGTCAAAACATATATGACATATGGTTCCAATATCAACCAATCATTATATATGGTTGTCCATCAAGTTAACTTCTGATATAAATTTAGTAGACTCAATAATTTTCTCATCAATATTTTAATCATGTTGATTTGAGCATTTTTTTTTCCTTTACAATTATGGCAATCCTCAATGTGATGTCCTAATTTGTTGTAAATAAAACAAGTTCTTGTGAGCCTTATTTTACTATCACCATCACTATTAGGATTCTTAGAGAATTTGTCATGTTATACTTCATATTTAAGTTTATACCACTTAAAGTTTTAGGTTTTTTTTTCATATGAAGCATGTTTAGGAATCGGGTTAGCCAATAAGACAACTAGGAAAATAGAGGCTACTAGGATAACCAGTGTATTAGTGTTATAAACACTATTTTTAGCCATCTATTATCTTCATAACACAATTAACTTTGCAGTTATATACTACATTTATATAATCTCAAATAATATTAATTAAATTGAATCGCAAAAATCTAATGTTAACTGTAGAAAGAAAATGTAATAAACATGTTTAATGATAAAATAAACATCTTTGTTGTTTATCTATATGTATAGATTAGTAAATAGTTTGAACGTATAATACGCTACACTACAAGGAGACTTAAATTTTTTGAAACATAAAAATTAAAATTCAGGTCTTAGAAAATTCATAGGAATTGTCATTAAATCTCATGATTAAATAAAATTATTTTGACTCTTTTTATATAAGGATAAATTTTTCTATCAACATATATCTTGTTTATTTTAGTCAACATAATGTTTTTAACTAGAAGCATTATTTCTCTTATATATATAATTGTTAAAGTAAGTTAACAAAAAATATTAAAATAGGATGTCCATATTTTGTGTAATTGAAAGCTAAAAAAACCATAAATGTGAAAAAATCATGTTTCAAATCTATTTAAACATTTTAATAACAGACAACCGATTTCAATCAAATTTTTATAAATAATTTATTATTAGTATTATTATTTTCATATCAAATATATAATAATTGAGAGCAAATTTTTAAATTAAAATAAAAATTTATAACAATATTTAATAACCATGTCAAAATTGAAAAGTAAGTAAATTCAATAAAAACAATTTGAGATGTAAAAAAAACCAAAGAAAAAAAATAAAAAGAAAAAGAAAAAGAAAAAGAAAAGGCCAGCAAAGTGCCTAGCCCACGCATATATAGCAAGCTAGGCTCGCTCACCTACCTTGTTTATTTTTCTATTAAAAGGGCAGATTTATCCCTTATTTTTTCAACAAAAAAAAAAGTTTGTCTATCACAATTTAAAAAATAAATGTGTCATCCAACAGTCAAACTTATAACATTTAACTAAAAAGGATAAAGATCAAAGTAAATTTTTTGAATGAAATTTAAAGTTACTATATATTTTATCTGTCTTTTCATTTAGATTTTTATCTTTCAATTCAATCCTTTTAAAAAAAATATTAATTTAAACTTAAAAGTAAATAATAAAATTTTATGACCAAATTAAAAGAAATTGATTGATTGTTTCAATCCATAGTAATTTGTAAGAAAATGCCAATGTAAGTACAATATTATTTGTAAAGTTTACTTCATCTCTTGTTTTTTACAGTACAAACAAAAAAAATTATACATTATTCTCTCTAAGAAAAAGGACAGGAGAATTTTGACACGAGAGTTTATAATAGTGAATGATGAGAAGTTTTCTGCAGTATTCATTTCTGTTTTTCATGATTGCTACCTTGTCAAAACTATACTTTTATATAGACAATTCTAACAATTAATTATAAAGTATACTTTCTAATTTAAAAGACAACTCTATAGTTTTAAGACACCCAACTTTCTATTCACTCCAAAAAAAAAAAAGCCTCGAGGTAAAATTAAAATGGAAACCAAGACCGGAGAGAGAGTAATGATTTGTTTTGATCAGGTCATAAAAATCGAAAGTCATCCATTTAAAGTTCAGCCATCAAGAAAGAAATCAGCTAAAATACATCTCCATTACAAACGATCCGAGACTCATTCTATATGAACAACTTCAAGATTAGCGGCATACAACATTTCCGCAAGGCAATGAACAAACAAGAATCCAGGCCTACTACAATGCAGCATTCTGTTTATAAAGCCCTCGTTCTTTGATTAGAAACTAGACAAACCCAAAAGGTTACTCAGAGCCTCAACTTCGCAACAAAAGCTTACATTCCTTCTTCCAGCAACTTATATTTACTTGCATTTTCTATACAAATTGCTGTATAATCAACTATTTTACTTTAATTTTTGTTGGAACCCAAAACAAAACAAAATATGACCAAAAGGCAATCTTTCTAGATGCAGCAGCTAATGCTAGACATGAAGATTGCTTTGAAGCAAACGCAAGAGGGAGATGCTGCCCTGAGTTCTTTTTGTTTCATCTGCTGCCGATTTCTTCGCACCTCTATTTCCCTGTATAGCAAACAGATATGGAATCTATCTGAATCACGAAACCAATGGTCAAGGTAAATGATATTTTCTCCTTTCAATTCTCATTCACCAATCCATTCCTTCTATCATTTAGTGTATTTATTGGAACTAGGCCATGACTACATATTATTTGCATGGATTCACACATTCAGAATTTTCAACAATGCCAATACTGGCATGCCGACCTTGCTCTGTTGGTTCTTTAAAGGAATTCTAAGCAAGTACATCTCAACAAAGGCAAGTCAACCCATCTGCATTTCACACCCTTTTCAAGTGAATTTCGGTTATCCAAACATGCTATTTTTCTGGAAAGAGCAAAGTAAGAGGAGAGAGACAGTTCACTCACTTTTGGCTTCTCAGATTCATCCTCAATGCCCAAAGGGATATCCCTCAGTAATGTAGAAGAGGCAGGCAACAGTCTCCTACAATCATAGATGAGGAGCTTGTGAAAACTGAAATTAATTTACCTCAAGAAAACCGTAAACTCGAATAGTGTTTTGAATGAGTAATTATGGAAAAACAGAAAACTGACCTTTTTGGTTTCAAAACATTCAATGGTTTGCAAGAACTATCTGACAATAATTCACTTTCTGGCACATCAAGGTTGCACTTTTGAGTGGATGCGACATCTTTGGGTGAAACAGATGGATCCAAAGATTTCTGAAAGAAAAAAAAAATTGAAAATTACCAATACGGGTAGATCTAGTCAAGACTAAATAGAGAGAAGAGCAATTAGCAGTCAATGTACCTTAGTAACAACATCCTGATACTTTTTCGGAGAACCATCGCATTCAGATGCCCTAAGGTTTAGAGAATGAACATGCTCCTCCATCTGAAAACAGAATCCTCATATATTAATTGATTTCTTGGAGCATAAATGCATAAATAATAACTCAGTGAACAAAGAGATTTTCCAATTTAAAAAAGTTATAGAGATGATATTAGGATAAAAATAAGCAGGTCTATATGCCTGAGAAAACACATCTTGGTACTATCCTGGGGTGGAGTCACATTTTAGAATTGCATCCTGATCTTTTCTTGGAGAACCATCACATTTAGATGCAAAGTATAGAGAATGAACACTCTCTGTCTGAATACAGAAGCATCGTATACTAATTGCTTTTTTTTTTGGAACATAAATGCATATGTAATATCTCATTGAACTTCATGATATTTCTCAATTTAAAATGGGAAGAGAGATGATATCAGAATAACAGCCAGTAGGTCAATTTAGCTGAAAAGATAGATCTTGATCATGTCCAGGAATCGAGTCACATTTTCTAGAAGTTGCATCATGATCTTGTTTTGGAGAACATGCCTTAAGGTTCGAAGTATGAACATTCTCCTCTGTATAATATTACAGAAGCCTTAGAGATTAATTGCTTTCTTAAAGCATAATGCATATATAATATCTCAATAAATAAAATTGCAATTCTCAATCTAAAATAGAAATAGAGACAACGTTGGACCAAAAATCAACATGTCTATTTACCTGAGAAAATACATATTGATCATTTCCTGGGGTGTAATCGTAATTTTTAGTTGCACCTCGATCCTTTCTTGGAGAACCATTGCATTCAGATGCCTTGAGATTTAGAAAATGATCTTTCTCCTCTATCTGAATATAGAAGGGAAAGATTAATTGTTTTTTTGAAGCATAATGTATATCTAATATCTTAGTAAACAAAATTGCAATTCTCAATCTAAAATGGAAATATAAACAAAATTAGATAAAAAATCAACATGTCTATTTACCTGAAAAAATACATGTTGATCATGTCCTGGGGTGTAATCGTATTTTTTAGTTGCACATTGATCCTTTCTTGAAGAACCATTGCATTCAAATGCCTTGAGGTTTAGAAAATGATCTTTCTCCTTTATCTGAATATAGAAGTGAAAGATTAATTGATTTCTTGAAGCATAATGCATATATAATATCTCAGTACACAAAATTGCAATTCTCAATCTAAAATGAAATGGAAACAACGTTAGATAAAAAAGCAACATGTCTATTTACCTGAGAAAATACATGTTGATCATGTCCTGGAGTGTAATCGTATTTTTTAGTTGCACCCTAATCCTTTCTTGGAGAACCATCACATTCAAATGCCTTGAGGTTTAGAAAATGATCTTTCTCCTCTATCTAAATATAAAAGCCTCATATAATATTGTCAGGGTATTTATGTAATTGCCTACATACTCTAAATAAGTGTGTATGTGTCTAAAAGTGTAAGGCACAAAAAACTTCTATCCTTTTTCTATTTCTCTTCTTTTCCTATCTATTTCCTCTTCTTTTTTCTTTTCCTCTCTTCATCCTTTCTTCTTCTTTCTCTATTTTCAATTCTTTCAATCTAAGAAAACCAAATGGTATCAGAGCACTAAGAACACTAATTTAGAAGCTCTTTTACCCACCAACAAAAGCACCATGGTTTCAACAAAAATTGATGTCATTTGCTTTGCTAATTTGTAGAGAGATAGTTTGATAAAAATGTCAAAATTGATTTTTTGAGTACTTCAATTTTTAGGGACCGTTTGATCAAGATATTTGGGGATTTTTTAGGATATTCTCAGCTGGTTTGCCTTGGATTTTAAGGATTAGCAAAAGTTAGGTGGTCTCTTGTTGATTGTCCAAATGATACAACTAAATTTCAGAAGTTAGTCGATAACTAATGAGTTTATGACTTCCTTGTTGGACTCAATATGAAGTATGATCAAATTAGGGTTCATGTTCTTGGTAAGGATCCTATTTTTTCATTAAGGTAAACATTCTTACATGTCCAAATTAAAGAGGGAGAAGGACTGTTATGTTACAGCTTGAAATTCCATAAAGATTAGCCATAGTTGTCTACTCTTCTCAATAGGATAGCAAAGGACAAACTCAATTTAGTGATCAATGAGTATCGAACAAAGAGCAATTAAAATGTGATTGTTGTGGGCATACTAAACAAACTAGAGAAACCTGTTGGAAGCTTCATGGACATCCTACTAGGGATGTAGAGGAAAAAAGGTTGGACCTACCCAATCATAAACTCACATGTCATAGGTGACTGAAATTCCAGCTTCAAGTGGATACTCAAGTTCTTCCACTTTTTATGAGGAGTTGCGAACCCTTAGACATTTAATGGCCAAGCTTGAACCACCCTCCATTTCTTCATCCAAATTTGCTCATACAAGTATAAATGTCATAGCTAGGAATACTTCCACCATAGTTGATTTTGATCCACAGGTTATAGATTCATAGATTCAGGAGCAAATGATCAAATGACTGGATCTTCCAAACATTTTTTTATCTTACTTTCCTTCTTCAAGTAAAGATAAAGTTCATAATGGTTCTCTATGTTCTGTTTCTAGGAAAGGATTAGTTCAATGCACTCCTATCTTATCCTTGTCTTCAATTCATGTTTCCTATTTTTCTAATAATTTGTTATCTATTAGTAAAATAACAAAATAATTAAATTATAAAGTCTCATTCTTTTCAAATTATTGTGTGTTTAAGGACTTAAAGATGAGGAAGGAGATTGACCATGTTAAAGTGGAAGATGGCATGTATCTACCGAATATGGATTTTATTAATCTGGTTGAGACAAGCATAGTTGAACATACTCTGAAATTTGATTCTTCGATGACTGCTTAACAACAATTATATCAGTGGCATAATCATTTAACGCATCCTTCTTTTATAGCCTTAAATAGAATCCTTCCAACTTTGTCTGAACAGTGTAATGTGAAGAACTTATTATGTGATGCCATGTGAATTTGCAAAACATACACGAGCTACTTATTCACCTATTAATAAGAGAAGCATTATAGCTTTTGCAACTATTTATTATGATGTTTAAGGTTCTAATCAAATTGTTTTCTTGTTTGGTTTTCGATGATTTGTCACCTTCATTAATTGTTACAATTGCACTATATCTACTGAATATGAAATTTGTTAATTTGATTGAGACACGTATAGTTGAACATGCTCTAAAACTTGATTCTTCGATGACTGCTTAACAATAATTATATCAATGGCAAAATCGTTTAGGGCATCCTTCTTTTGTAGCCTTAATAGAATCCTTCCAACTCTGTCCAAACAGTGTAATGTGAAGAACTTATTATGTGATGTAGTGAATTTGCAAAACACATATGTGCTACTTATTCACTTATTAATAAAAGAAGCATTACAACTTTTGCGACTATTTATTATGATGTTTGAGGTCCTAATCAAATTGTTTTCTTGTTTGGTTTTCGATGGTTTGTCACCTTCATTAATTGTTACAATTGCACCACTTGAGCTTACTTTATGCATAATAAAAGTGAAAAGTACTCATATTTCTAGAAACTTTATAAGATGGCATGCACACAATTTAATACTAAAGTACAAGTCTTAAAAAGTGATAATGATATAGAATATATGGATGGAACCTTTCAGAGTTATCTTGATGATCATGATATTGTTCACCAAATAAGTTGTATAGACACACCACATCAGAATGGTATAGCTAAATGGAAGAATCAACATCTTCTAAAAGTTACAAGATCTCTTATATTCAAAATGAATGTTCCAAAATTTAATTGGGGTGATGTAGTTCTTATAGCAACATATCTTATCAATCGAATGCCCTTGAGAGCAAGGTTGTCAATTCCGTTCCGTTCCGCCTGGAATGGCCGAAACATTCCATATCAATTCAAAAAACGGAACAAAACGGAACAAATTTCATCTCATTTTAAATCTCGGTCCGTTCCGGATTTTTCAGCTAAATTCCGCCCGAAACGTTCCGGTTCCATTCCACATGTTCCGTTCTGCTCTTGAAAAGCCATTGAATCAAATTGAACCTTATTCAATTTAATTAATTAAACCACTCAATTATAAAAAGCTCTTTTTCATTACTATTTTCTATAACAATGATATTAATAATAATATTGAAAATTATTATTACTATTTTCATTAACAATGATATTAATTTTTTAAAATTAGATTTATCACTAATATATATGGTTTATATTCATGTTGTTTTTTTCATGTTTATACTTTGTAGGAATTTGAGCAAAACAAGGGATGCTTTAGATTCCATTAACCTTAATAACATTGACCTAACTTTATATTTAAAATATTTGTGTTAAAACATTTTACTTTCATAATATTTTGATATTTTGTTTAAGTTGAATTACTTTAAGTTAAAGATCTATTTAATCTTGACTATTTAGAAATATTTTAAATTTTGAAATTATATTTGTTTGGCATTGTGTTTGTATTGCATAATTTATAATTAATTTATCTTGAATTTGAATTATGTTTGTTGAATATATATATATATATATGAACAGTACAACCCTGAAACGACACGCCGAAACACTCTGAAACTGAAACATTCCATTCCAATTGAAAAAACGAAACATCTATCGAAACGGAATTGACAACCTTGCTTGAGAGTTATGAATTTTAAATCTCTTGTAGAACTTCTACAAGGAGTTTGCTCTATCATAGTTTCTCTTGAAGTGTTTGGTTGTGTATGTTTGTTTGACATCATCGATAAACAGAGGAAAAATTAGATTCTAGAGCTTTAAAATATGTATTTATTAGATACTCTACTACTCAAAAAGGTTACAGAAGTTATCATCCTCTTAGCTAAAAAATGTTTGTTAGTATGGATGTGACATTTTATGAGTGAGGCCTATTTCACTAACAACATGTTTGGAATTCTCTAAAATGAATTCAATTATGAGTTCGGAATCCTTTTGAGTATTAGGAATTAAATTCCAAATGAAATTCAATCTCTAAAAATACTACAAAAGTAAATTATAGGGCAATCTCTAAAAATACTACAAAAGTAAATTTATCTTCCT
Source organism: Populus nigra (assembly GCF_951802175.1). Classification (NCBI taxonomy): domain Eukaryota; kingdom Viridiplantae; phylum Streptophyta; class Magnoliopsida; order Malpighiales; family Salicaceae; genus Populus; species Populus nigra. The sequence continues at coordinate 5,634,607 of NC_084863.1, read as the reverse complement.
TTCATATCTCTTTCCCCTTCTTTCATCTTTTCTTTTCTTCACCCTTTTCTTCTTTTTTCAGTTATTTCAATCTAAGAAGACCAACAAATAGTAATTCTTTTATTTCAGCATAAAGGCACATTTAATATCTCAGTTAACAGTCTGACATTTCCTAATATAAAAGTGATATAGACGATCATAAGAAAAAAAATATATAGAGCTATATACCTCATAAATTACATTTTGATCCTGTATTGGGGTGGAGTCACATTTTTTAGGAGATGCCTCTCGATCCTTTCTTGGAGAACCATCGCATTCAGATGCCTTAAGGTTCAGAAAATGAGCACTCTCCTCTATCTGAATACAAATGACTCAAATAGTAATTGCTTTCATGAAGCATAAATGCACACATAACATCTCAGTGAACAGTGTAAATACCCTAATTTAAGTAGGGATATAGTTGATAGTAGAATGGGAAAAAAATGAACAGGGGTATGTACCTCAAAAATTATATTTTGATCATGCCCAGGGGTACCATCAAATTTTTGAGTTGTACTGCATTCAGGTGCCTACAATGTGGAGAGTAAATGATTATTTTAATCCAGAGATACGGTAAAAAAAATCAAAGTGGGACATGAAAGGAGAGAATCAGTGGTTTACAAACCTCAGTAAATACATCTTGATCATTTCCCGGTTCAAAGTCATTATGACACCTGGGGTCCTTAATATTTGGTGTCAGGATTCAAAGCAAAAGTTTCAGAAATTGATCGTTTTCATTATGCATGACTGTACAGGTGTTTAACTAAAAGTGATGCAATTTCACCAGCTAAGCAAGAAAAGACAATGCACTTTAAATATCAACAACAAAAAAAAGGAAAAGAAGAGATAATGGCATTATCTTGCTTACTGGGGCTTTGCTCTTGGTATCTATGTTAACCAAGGTGGACAGCGTTGAGTTTTCCATGGAGCAAGAACAGTATGATTTAAAATCCTTGAGCTCCTTTTCTAGCTTAAGATATCTTGTCTTTTCATTTCCAATAACCTCATTGAGACCTTGGATTTCCTTTTCTGCCACCTAGTTATAACCATTCGTTGAGCAGATTGCTAGTTAGTTTACCTAAAATTACATTTAATCGCCAATTCAAAGCCAAGTATCTTTAGTTAACTTTGAGAAAGAACTTGGCAAAATAATGAAACTTGAAACTTTAGCACAGGATACTAAACATAACTTTACCATGAGTTTTTCTTTATATTGCTTCAAGACATTCCATAAAGCTTTCGCAAAATTTTGCATGACTTGATGGTTTCTCTCCCTTGGCAAATCAATAGAGTCAGGCTTGACTAGAGCAGCACAAACAGAGTCCGATGTGTAGATTCTTTTGGTAACTGTGGCCAAGCAACCATGTCATTCTAGAGAAAATTAAAGAAGTAGATCAATCAAGTAAATGAAGATTCAAAAAGGTATATTGGTAGACTTGTACAACCTTTTGGCAACAGTGGGTGTTCATCTCTAACACTTTTTCCTTCCTCGGTCTGAAAGCAAACCACAACAATTGCAATGAAAACTGAAAATTACGTTCACTCAAACCACAGGTCTCAAATTATAATCCATAAAAATATGATAAACTTCAAATTCATCTCTGTTCTTGGAATGGAACTCTGTCATGGAAAAAATAATGAATGACTTATATATGAGCATATTTTGAGCAGGTTGTTCAATTTTTTATGGGCAATAGACTCCCATAGTGTTTTTTTCCCTTTACTAACATTAGACAACTCTAGATACTAGAACTTAATTAGACATAAGAAAGAAATTCATAGTAGAACAGAGTCTCTAGCAAGAATAAAAGTTGGTGATGCAGAAACAGATTGTTGATTTAAGAAACTACATTCATGACACTTGGAAGCTAGACCATGTGAATTAAGCTTAAGCAATGTGTCCATGGACAACAAATGTACATAAATACAAAGCACTCAACTAGATGTTAAAACTATGTTCTTAAACAAACAAGTACAACCTTGAACCTTAGTTTGCATCAATCAGCCAATGCGTTGTACACTTCATAAATTAATTAATGTCTGATATTAAGAAGGATATTGTAAAGATCATTGACTCATTCTCTATCTACAATTCAAAATGATCTACACAGGATAGATCCCTTTTCTAAGGGAACATGTTTCTTGTTGGAATGAAGCTTTCAAGAAAACATCATTAATTACAGTGTCAAAAAATACAAAACAACTTAAAGTACATTTCCTAAATTAAAGATGAAACATTATGAAAAGACTGATTAAAGAGTATGAAAGTAAAACGAATATAGTACCACCTTTGCATAACGTCCACTACATTTCATTTTTTTTGCTTGTTCAACTCTAGGCAACATTTCAATGTGCCTCTTGTTAAGAAACGTAGATGGTTCCTCAACATTAGTGAACCTAATGAATTGCAAATGTTAAAACCAAGTAATTTAATTATAAAAAAACTTGAAACTTGAATGAGATATATGAAAAAAAATAAGTTAAACAGAAACTTAAATTTGAATGAGACAGTTGCAAAAAAAAAAGATTACTTGATTTTCATAAAAGGAGAAGCTTGTCTTAATAAGTAGGATGTATCGGAATAGTCATGTTCTCCTGGTTTTACTGTTAATATCTACAAAAGTACAACAAAGAACGAAAAGGCATGAGATTTTTTTTTTTTTTTGGAGAAGATAATTGAAGAAATAAGAATATGAGATGCAACTTTATTTGATGCTATATATATATATAAATGATTCATATAAAAAAGAGGAGTTTTATCTGGGATATAATAATTTAGCTTCAGGGAACCAATGATAGAATGAAAACTGCATACCAAAGTCATTCTTCTTTTTCCTTCTAGATAATCTCGTAGATACCGAGTCAACTGTGGAGAGATGAAGTCAAATTGCGTAGAATAGGCAAATTCATAAGCAACTAAGTTAACAGATTAAGATATCTTTAGAGACAGTGCTGCCAATAATTCAGAGGCAATGGAAATACAAATAAAAATAAGTTCAACCATCACGAAAAACAGGATTAATGAGGATAACCAAGATATTCATTGATAGGAGGCTTTACCATGGAGTTCTTGAAGTGCATCTTTAATGGTTTCTTGGGATTACTCTGGTGCTCCAATAGTGACTGAGACAAAAAGAATAATAGCACATGATAACATGCATGGAGAGAAAGAGCACACTGACAAAGGAAATAGATGTTCTTGGATTGTTGTGCAGGTTGACATAATTAAAAACTCTTAAGGCGTCAAGACATTGCATAAAAAATGAGCACTGTACAGATGCCTAGGAAATCCAAAAAAGGACTTGAATCACGTACTCTAAGACATAGGCCAAAAACCATTGATGTATTATTGATGAAATTACTTTCGATCAATCTTGACCCCTGCAAATGATAAAGCAAAGTTTAAGTGTTACAAATATATATGTCAGAACCACTCTGCGATTGTCAATGTTGCACATCACACTGAGATCAGGAATCTCAAATGAACTCATTTGAATACAACTGGTATAATCATAATTTATGTTTTCCAATCATGCTTATATCTACATAAAAAATGTAACATTGCAACGGTTTTCTAACTTCCAGTAAATATAAATCATCACCTGAAATTTCAACAGTTGGATTATTAAAGAAGTTAGAAACTCCTGGGATGTGATACTTTGACAAGTTAGAAACCCCTAAAGAAGTTCAACATCGGCCCAAAAAATCAAAATTCTTTATAGAATAAAGGAAAGAAAGAAAGAAAATCAATATGTCATCTGATAATAACCCATTGTGTGTTTCAAAACTAAAGCTGCATGTATTTATAAAACTATCAACCGATAGTGCAATCATAGTAAAAGAAGATTTGTAGAATTGCAAAACCTGATTGCCAGTTCTCTTTTCGCGCTCTGCTCCAGCGAGATCAACAATGGTAAGGACAGCATTGTTTGGTTCAACATCTGGATCTCTGACAAAACTGTGGATGTTAATGATACACTGTGACCGGCTGCAAGTATGTTACAAGAGGAAAATCATAAGGTTGGTACAATTTTATTGTAACAATTGAATCCAACAAAGCTCATTAACAACATTGCAAGAAAATTAAAATAAAATTACTGATCATTAAACTAGTAATCTATGTCACTGAAAATAACATATAAATATACATACATACATACATACATACATACATATTTATATGTATAAAGATCTGTAATATAGGAGAAAATATGCCTACTTCCATAGATAGACAGGTGCATGATTAAATGGAAATCTATAAATAGATTATCTATCATGATGGACTGAACTCTAATAAATTGTAGATGTAAAAGCAATGGGACATGTGATCTGCACTAAATTATTTTTACTCTACAAATTGACATTAGTAACATGTTTATTAACATCCTACATTAATTGCAAATTTCAAAGAAGTTCCCACTCCATTGTTCTAGCGTGAAACACCAAGGAATGGACAAGGCTCATCCATTAACCCAAACTCTTGACACTCATATCCCTAAAGCACTCACAAAAACTCAATCCAGAATTTCTTTCTATCTATCTATAAAATTCCATGAAGAAAAGCAACGTTTGGTTGCAATGCACCTTGATTGGCTATTCGTATTGGTCATGGCTGTTGTGCGTTTCAACATTGCACAAGCTATCAAGGATTCTGCCTGTGCAGCACTAGAAATGGCAACCTGTTTGCACCAATCAATTTACACAGATGTCAACATTAGAAGGCACTGTGCACATAGACAACAAAAATAAAACACTAATGACAGATTAAAAAAGAAAAGTCATCAACCTCTTGGAGACCTTTAATGGTAGCCTGTTGCATAGACAAATCACCTCCATCTGGGGATAAGTCAGAGATTTTCTCTCCCTTACCTCGATCTGAATATATTTCAAAAACAGATACTTTGAATTCCCTGAAATTACACCTTGTAACAATGAGTAAATCAGAAAAAAAAGGACCTCAACATTTCTTAGACCCCTCTAAATTTTAATCTCTTACAATAAATTCATTCTCATTAATAACAACCATACATAACAATGCAATTACCTTAAAAAAATCGAGAAATCCTCAAATAATATCCAACTTGAGTAGTGAAAGAATCGGCAAAAATGAAACACAACCAATTACCTTGTCAACTTAGAACCACATTGCTGAGCCTCCTTAAAAATCTGTTTTAGTGCTAGATGAACCATCCCAGGCTCCCTAGGAGTCCCAAAAACTGTATGAGTCTTCCCTGAACCACTTGGACCTAATGCAGCTAACAGTCCACTTTTTCCATTAAGAAAATCATCCACTAATGGCTTCACCATCTTCTCAAACACCTCATTCTACACACACACACAACTCAAAATTAACCCCAAACCCGCAAAATGAAATTATTCAATTTTTACGTGAATACTGAAGATTCTGGGTAGAGAAGGGTTACCTGAGTGGAATCGGAGGCAAAAACATGAGAAAATCCTTCATAAACCTCGGATTTAATTCTTTTAGAGTCTTGTAAGGATGCAGGTGGTGATAGAGTAACCGAATGAGAATCATTGACATCTATACAAACCTCATTACTACTACTGGTGGTGGTGGTGGTGGTGGTGTTTTTCTTCACGTTCGCACTATTGTTTTTGGATGAAGGGTTTTGAGGCCAAGCGTTTTTCTGTCTTTGCCTAAAATTTTTTTGATCTTTGGTGTTTGGCTTAAGCGTAACAATGGGTCGAATTCTAAGATAAACTTTAAGGTCTTCTGAGGTAGCAGGTGCTGGTGGTTCTGGTGGGTTCTTTTGAGGGATTTCCATTGCAAGAATGTCTTGAATTGGGAATGAAGAGATTTCTCTTTTCATATTTGGATTTTGAGCATTGGGATTAGGGTTTATGGAAGCAGAAGGTGTAGGCCTCGCTCTTCTGTGAGGGTTTCGCCGGACGGTGACTGTGTTTGGACAATCAGATGGACTTTTCGCCTCCATTTCTTCTCTCTCCTCTTTCCCACTCTGTTCCTGAGTTCAAACCTTTGAACTCGCAAGTTAGGCGGAAACAAAAACAATGAGTAAACCTTTTCACTCATTCTTAAAAATCTATAAATTATATCGATGTGTAACAAAATCTAAAAAAATAGAAAAAAAAAATTTCAAAAACTATTTTTAATTTTAAAAAATTTAAATTATTTATTTTATGATCTTAGACCATTTTAGAGGGTGTTTGAGAGTGTGGTTGTAGTTGTGGTTGTTTTTAAAAGTGATTTTTACTCAGAAAAGTATGTCAATAATATTTTTTTATTTTTAAAAAATCATTTTTGATATCAGCACATTAAAATGATTTGAAAAAATCAAAAACATATTACTTCAAAGCAAAAAAAAATCAAATTTTTTCGGAAGCGCTTTTAAAAAATACTCTCAAACGCTCTTTTAATGTACTAATATTAAAAAAAATTATTTTAATATATTTTTAAGTAAAAATTATTTTGAAAAGTAATCGCTATTAGTCTACCATACGCTCAAACATTCTTTACGATCCTATTTGTTTTTATGTTTTAAAAGAACTTGTGAAATAATTTGAAATTAATTTTACTTCAAATTAATATTTTTTATATTTTCAGATTATTTTAATATGTTAATATTAAAAGTAATTTTTTAAAAAATATATTATTTAAATATATTTTAAAATAAAAATTATTTTAAAAAATATTTATAATCACACTTTCACATAAATCCTCCATCCGCAATTGCATTCTCTATGAGTTTCTTTTCATATTATAAGTCTAATTTACATATTAATGACATCAATTTAAGGCAATCATTGCAATATATAAATTTTAAAGGAGAATCCTTGGAGCTGTATTCATTTCATTTATTGCAGACCATAATATCAAAACTTTTATTAAATAATTGGTTGATTATTCAGTTGACGTCCATTTTATTAAATCATGGTTTTTCTCATGATATACTCACACACACACACTTAGCCTCTATTTATTTTATACATTTATTTATGATCACAAACACTTAATTTTCATTCCGTGTTCAAATCTCTTGATTCGAAATTCATAATTTCTTGATCCAAATTTCTGGTTCAAATTCTTAAAATCTTTACGTACTGGAGGAGCTATAAGTTTCGGATGAATATCATCGGAGGCACGCACGGCATTTGCTGTGGCCAGGAGAAAAATTGGAAGAAAATCAAACATCTTTTGAACTTCTAACCAGATGCATGCCTGGACACTGGTTTTTTTTTTTAATGTTTGGAACACTGTAGCAATTTATAATATTTTATGATGAAAGTTACAGTATTTTTTTATATGATTTAACTTTATTTATAATAATTTATAATTGTAATTTTCAACAATGTTTTGTGAGGAAAATTACAGTACTTTCCTCACATGATTAAGTTTTATTATAAAATTAAATTTTAACCAACTTAATATTAAAAAAAATAAAATCGATGAGGATAATTTTATAAAAAAAATATTACAAAAAAAGAAAACACAAAAGAAACTGGAAAAAAAATCATGTGAAGAAAAATTGTATCAGTCCATAGTGTTTTGTGAGGAAAAACTTGTATTTACTTGTAATTGCAATTCTTAACCAGCTTAATATTTAAAAAATAAAATTGATAAAGACAATTTCAGGGAAAAACATAACAAAACAGAAAAAAACCATATGAGAAAAAACATTGTAGCAATCCACTGTAATTTGCGAGAAAAGTTACAGTATTTTTCTCACATATTATAAATGTAATTTTTAACCAGTTTAATATTAAAAAATAAAATAAAAAAAAGATAACTTTTGAGAAAATCATAAAAAACAAAAACTAAAAAAAAACAATGCGGAGAAACACTATAGCAATCAACAATGTTTTAAAGAAAAAAATTACAAAACTAAATTCTCAATCAGCTCGATATAAAAAAATCGACAAATATAATTTTAAAAAAATAAAAATAAATAAAATAAAAAAACTATATGGGAAAACACCGCAGCAATCCACAGTATTTTAAAGGAAAAAAATTACAAAGCGGAATTTTTAACCAACTTAATATTTAAAAAGTAAAATCAACAAATATAATTTTTTAAAAAACATTAAATGGAAAAAAAATGAAAAAAAAAGGGAAAGTGGAAAAAAAAATGCACAAAAAAAGAGGAAAAAGCATCGTGGATTACTGTTGTAATCCACAGTAATTTAGGTGTGAGGGAACAGTGATTCCCCCACACCATTTAGATATTGTTAATGCTCTTGTTTTAATGTTTCAAAATTATTTTTAAAAATAAAATTTTAAGAAATTATTTTAAATTAATTTTTTAGTATTTTTATATCATTTTAATGTGTTGAAGTCAAAAATAAATTTTAAAAAATAAAATATATATATTATTTTAATATATATCCAAACAAAAAATACTGTAAAAAGCTTTCATTATCATGATACCAAACAAGTTTATAATTTAATTAATATGATTAAATAAATAGATTTGAATATGCTTTATAATGTAAATATAAAGAATCATTAATATTAATAATTAACCAAGAAAAAACTAAAACAATATGCTTGGTTTAGTATTCATTTATTAATGGTTCATGTTTACTCAATTTAGAAGTTTTTTGAAGTGTGATAATAATTACTTTTTAAAATATTTTTTATTTATAAATATATTTAAATAATTTTTTTTAATTTTTTTAATATTAATATATTAAAACAAACTAAAAAAATAAATTTTTACCAATCTCTATCTTGGTTCACATAATGAACTTAATTGTACAATAATTTTATTTTATTTTATTTTTCTCAACTCTTGTCTTCCATGTAATTTCTCGTATCCATCTGTCATGTCTTTTTTATTTTCATATATGGCTTCTTTTCCACAATGTTTTTTAATCCTTTTTTTTATTATGATTATGTGTTGTTTGGTATCATTTCTGTCAAAAATAATTTTTAAAAAATAAAAAAATATTATTTTAATATATTTGAAAATAAAAGGTATTTTAAAAAGCAATCACTATTACACTCCCAGACACTCTCTAATTCCTTCCTTTTCAAGCTAACCTTGAAAAAATAGAATTATGGAATTCTACGTGATACATGTTCCTTAAAAACTCTTTTACATTCCCCCATGATTAATTCATCAGTTATATTTACATGTTCTTGGTAATGAACAAATCACTAAAAAAAAACTTTTTTTAGCTAGCTTTATAAATTTTATGATTATGATTATGTGTTGTTTGGTATCATCTTTGTTAATATTAGCTAATAAATGCTTTGATGACCTCTTAAATTTATTTTATATTGTTGCTTAGCTCATTTACATGTTAAACTTCTATGACAAACATTGTTGCAACTGTTTTTGGAAATAAATTGGAATATATATCTTGTACTCACATAATATTTTTTGTATTTCATCCATTATTATTGATTTTTTTTCACCTTTGAGATGAGAAGAGAATATATTTAGTTTACTATTTATGATATTGTATGTTTTTTTATATAGATTTTTTTGCTCGACTTATTATTCATGGAATATATTAATTAAATATACATAAAATGTAATTTTAGTTAATTGCAAAAATAGATATATTCATGATTTGTATTTAATGGCACTGATTATTTCTATGAACTTGTTTTGGTTAAGTAAATATACATAATAATTATAATTATAATTAGGCAATACTTGTATAATCACAATCCATAATTCATGTATTAAGTTCAGTGTAAGAAGAAGAATATGTTGATAAATTAATTTTTTTTATTAATTGATGTATAAATTAATTAATTATCAATTAAACAATATTTTGATTAATTAGTAAATTTTAATATCTCCACAGGTATTAATTTATATAGGTTTAACTACATGTATTTTAATAATTCTTCCACATCTTTTATCCATATCTAATAGTCCAAACATCAATTCCTTCATTGTAAGAAAGTCTTCTTGTTTGCTTGTTTAACGAAGATTAATGTTGCAACAATTATGAAACTTACAAGGATTAAATAAAATAAACTATCTTCAACTCCTGACTTACGCTGTGTCATTCCATTTACAAAGCAGGAAGATCCATATCTAAGTGGGAAAAAAAAAAAAGAGATAAACAACTAGTAGTATTGTTATGCCGGTTTGTTTTTATATTTCAAAGTATTTTTGAAAAAATTAATTTATTTTTATTTTTTTATTTTAAATTAATATTTTTTTAATATTTTTATATCATTTTGATATGTTAATATTAAAAATATTTTTTTAAAAATAAAAAAATATTATTTTAATATATATTTTTTAAAAAATTACTTTAAAACAAAAAAAATATTATTTTAATATATATTTTTTAAAAAAATACTTTAAAACACAATCATAAATATACCAAATGTTGGTATCTCCAAATTATTATGAAGTAAAAGCCATGCTACCAATTTTTCTCATGGTCATCTCAGCTTTTTGTCTCATGCTCCTGAGAAAATATCTTTTATTTTAGATGTATTCAATGTATCATTACAATTTAACATCCCTGCAACATAGCGCGTGAACAAAAATTGGGAGATACCAACCCCGCGACATTGGTGGAACAGTGGAAGCATGACATCACAAAGGATGTTTGGTAGTGTCATCACGATTGCTTTTCAAATAATTTTTTATACTGAAATATATGTCATAATATTTTTTTATTTTAAAAAAAATATTTTTCATATCAGCATATTAAAACAATAAAAAATATACAAACCATATTAAATTTTAGCAAAAACAAAATTGAATTTTTTGGAAACGCTGTTTGCATCACGTTCCCAAACGGTTTCGTACTCTTCTTAATGGTATGTCACGTGATAGCAGAGGATAAATAGTTTGTTACCGATGATATTTTCTTTTTCATTCATAAAAAATTACAAGTTAGCCCTTTTATCTTTTTAATATTTCACTTTTAGTTTTTATTTTTAATTACAAGTTTTGTGGGTTAATCCGGGATAGTTTATTTCTTATTACTCAGATTATATGTCCATCATGATAACTCAAATTGAATCGGGCTGATTCTTTTTATCCATTTTTTATCCAGTTTTGTACTTCCAAATATATTTTTTCTAAGTAATCGAGGTCTTCTTTTTTAAAAAACTAAAATTGTATGTTCATTATTGTTATTTATTTTTTAATTGTCTAATTAAAACAAAATCAACTTATTGAACCTGATCAAAGCTATAAATTGATTTGTTTTTTTTCTTATTTTTGCAGCACCTAGACTATCGTTGCTTCTTTTATTCTAATTTTGGTCTTTCTTTTCACTGATATATTTTTTAAAATAATATTTTGATTTATATTTCAATTAATATCCCTCCTTTATTTTTTTATTTTTAAAAATATTTTATACGTGTTTAATTTTTTGAAGATATTATTTTGATTCATCTAGGATTTTTTATGTTTTATATAGATGAAATTTACTTTTAAAAATAAAAAAATATTTATTTTTATATAATATTTCTAATATGTGCAATCTTATGTAATATTTTTTTTCTTTTTTATTTTATTAAATTAATTCCAAGTGTATATATATATATATATATATATATATATATATATATATATATATATATATATACACACACGTTTCTATTATCGTTTAATTGAATAAAAAATTAATTTTAATAAATAAATTCATTAAACATAACCGTATAAACAACTTATGTTACAATATCAAATATCTTGATTTATATTTTTTCTAGATGTTTTTAGTTTTGTGTTTTGTTATCGTTAATAATTTTTTTCATTTATTTACACAAATAATTTTTAATTTATTTAATTAGATATATTTGTAAGTTTTTTTATCTATCATGATTTTTTCATGCAAAAAAAAGCGTTGGAAAAGCCTGCCTATTTAATTTTTTTTTGAACAAAAATATTTAAGAGTCAAATAATTAGTTTTTTTTATAACTGTCTATAAATAGAAATAACTATTCATTTTATCCAAAAACATGTTTAAGCTAAGAAGTTCTCCTAAATTTTTATATTTTAAGGAATCATATGAACAAGTAAATTGTAGGATTAGTTTGCCTGACGAGCAACTCCTATGGATCAAAGGCATACATTGAGCATTTTTCTCATCTCCCATTTGAGTTCAAATGGAAATTCAGCACTGGCAATATACAAAGGCCATCCTTTTCTCTAATTTGCTGGACATTCTCCAATGAGCATACTTTTATGCATACTTGTTTGGGAGATCCTTTGCTACTGTTGTCAAAGCAAGTGATTAATTACAATGCACCTTAGCAATTCATTATCTTGCCTTCAAAACTTAAGAAAAAAAAACAAAATAAATTTCTCATTTCAATAATAAGAGCTTTTTTTAGAGAATTAAAAGAGTATTTGAAAGTATAGTTATGATTATTTTTCAAAAAAAAATTTATTTGGAAATATATTAAAATAATATTTTTTATTTTTTTTAAAATTATTTTTAACATCAACCCATCAAAATAATTTAAAACATTAAAAATATTATTTTAAATGCATCAAAATCATAGTTTTGAAACCCGGCCCAGCCCGGCGGGTCGACCCAGGTCTGGGACCAGTCCGGGTCTAAGCAAAAACCCGCTTAGGAGTTGGCTCGGCGAAACCCGAGCGACTCGGGTAAACCCGGCCGAGACCCAAACTCTTTTTACACACACACACACACACACACATACACACACACATTGACATCAAATGATGAAGATGAACGATGCAGAATTGTTGCAATTGTAAACAAAGATAAAACCTAATTAAGGAAAAGCAATTTCAATCGCAAAGAGTAGAGAAGCAGAAGACTCTTGATCACTGTTTCAAATCTGCAAATAAAGTTAGACTCTTGTTTCTCTTCATGAATCTCCTTCTTTCACTCTCTTTTTTCTTTATTCTATGCCTTCTTTGAACTCGCAGTTCTTGATCTGGCATCGATTTGCAGTTCTTGATCTCTGCAACGATTCATTCGCAATTCACACTCACAGGTATGTTTCTCTATTCTTTTCTTGATCTCTGCCTCATTTTTCTTGATTCAACAAGCATGTTCTTTTCTTGATCTCTTTTCTTCAAGTAAGGTTGATTTACTGACTAATTTGCTTGTAAATGATTCTAGCAGAATGTTTAACTGTTAATTGATGTCTATCATGGGAATTAACTTTTTACTCTTTCACTTGTTAATACTGATCTTGATGATATGGTGAACGACAAGGTGCATGTCTCTTAATTTGGATATTAAGTATGCTGATGTTATTCACTTTGTTATCTTGCAAGTTAGTTTTGTCGATGGATTGTGTTATTTGGTTGTTTGGTATTTATTGATTTATTTGGTTATGTGATTTTGTTTGATCTGTGATGCCAATGAAGGCTACTAGTTTTGATTGTTTTGTGTATTTTTTTCTAATGCTGATTGGTCAAGAGTTTGATTTATGCTGAATTTTCTGATAAGATCTTTCGGGTTTGAATTTTTTTTAAGGCAATTATAGGACTTTGCAGTTAACTATCGTTTAAAAAGATATTGGATATTTCATTTTAACTGGTGCTTTCATGGTTTAAATGCCTGGTTGCTGCAGAATCTAATTAATCTATGTTTCGTATTGTATGATGCGCAGAATTTTGGACATAATAAGTTGATGAATGGTGCAGTTAGTACCTTGCCTCCCAGCTAAATAAAATGAAACAAATCAACATTCTTTGAGTGTGTGCATTATAATCAACCATACTTTTGTGAAAATAATTAGAATACCAGTACTAGATGTTTAATGCTATTCTTTGAATCTGCGTTGTAATAATGTTGTAATTTACTTAGATCACTCTATTTCAGTGTTAAAGGCAATACCTTAATATAAACATATTGCTCTTATCCAGGATGATTTCTTACCAAGAACAACTACTTCATTAGTAAGTTGATGTAAACATGTTGTATTAAGTTTTCACCAAGCTCTATCAACTATGACCATATAAAATACTTTAGATGATGGTAATTAATGATTGATTATTTAGTGATAAATATTATTTAAAATAAAGTATTTCTTAACACGTAATATTTATTTGTCAATTGTGTTTGAAATGTAGATCTCATAAATATTAATGAGACTAAAGATGATTGTGACGATGAAGTTTCAAAGGAACATGTTGATGATTTATTAAGTGTTAACGAGATTGACTCAATTCCATCGACATTTGATTCAAATTTTGCTCCTATAGACATAGAAGAACTTAATGTGTTCATTCAACAAAAGTGAATGTGTTGTTGTTTTAGAATTTATGTTGTTGGATGTTTTGTTTTGAATATTTTAGAATTTATATTTGGTTTGTGTTTTGGATATTGAATTAAATTTATATTGTTGGTTTAAAATTTAAATTTGGTTTATATAAGTATTGCTTTATAACTAGTTAGGTGTTTTCTATAGGTGTTTTTTTTGTTGACCCGAGTCAACCTATCTGACCCGTAACCCGATCATTAGACCGGGTCGAACTTCAAAACTATGATCAAAATGATGTTTTTTTATTTTTTAAAAATTATTTTTGAAATCAGCACATCAAAATGATATGAAAACATAAAAAAAAATTTAGCAAAAAAAATAATTAAAACTTAAGGAAACACGGTTTCAACCTCGTTCTCGAATGCTCTCCATGCATTAGTGATATCTTGGTTCTTAATTCTAAAAGCCTAATTGTGCAAATCCCTATAATTAAAATAAAAAATCAAAACAAACCATATTTTAAAGATGAACAAACAAACACCTTAAGTAATAAACCTAACCTATAGTCCAAGCCACCACCTGTAGTCACCACAGCTAATATCAAGGCCAACCAATTTAGCAACAGTATTGTTGAAAAAATAATTGACATGCATAACACAATTACCAGCAAATGAGAGGACTCTACACGCTAATGTATCGGTTTTTTTTTTCCTATCAAATGCCACCTCCCGAGATGACTATTAAGGACTTGTTTCATAGTATATTTATAATTATTTTTTAAAGTATTTTTTATATAGAAATATATTAAAATAATATTTTTTATTTTTAAAAAATTATTTTTGAGATAAACAAATCAAAACAATCCAAAACATAAAAAAACTAATTTTTAGCAAAAAAATTTAATTTTTTTTAAAAACACGGGTTGACCCGCATTTCCAAACGCTCCATAACTCATCATCACAGCACCTCTATGATGCGATGGTCCATGTGGCCAGCGTTCAACATTTTCCCTCCTTTTGTTCTCATTGTCCCTCAATTTTTGTGATGAGCTTTCAAATTTCAAAATTTTAAATTTATTTGTTTATCAGATTTGATCCATGCTCTTTTAATTATTGTTTTTTCATATGAAATAATTTATAAAATTGAAATTTTATTTTAATTTTATCCTCATTTAATTTTTTCATGTATCAAATTTAGTTCTTAATATTTTGATTGCTATTTATTTTATTTAAGATAATTTCTAAAATTGAATTTGTTTTGTGATTTCATCCCCCCTTAGTTTTTTTCTTATCATATTTGGTACTCATTCTTTTGATTCTTATGTTTTTTTACCTTGGTAAGTATTTTATATTGATTTTTTTCTAATTTTATCATTAAACATTAAATTGATTGAATATTAATTTTCTTAACTGAGCTCAAGTCTATAATTTCACGAGTTGTAAATATGAGATATTAACTCAGGTTTAAGATATTCGCATGAGTTTACTTTTTTTTTTTCTATTTTTTTAACTCATGTTTTTTCAGTTTTATCATTTAACATTTATTTAATTAGATATTGAACTCCATTATCATTTTTATTTGCTTTCTATTAGATTTCTTAATTGTTTTGAAAATGATCCAGATTACCTTGCCTTTCAACATTGAGTTGATTGATAATTAAGTTCAAAGTTTTATTCAATTTACTTTTGATGGAGTTACCCTAATATCACAACTAGATTGCAAATTTTGCATGCTGACTTAACTAGACTTGGGTTGGGTTTTTTGAACCTTTCTGGATTTTTTTTTTATCAATTTTGTTCATCAATATTTGTTTGCTACAAACTGAGCTTTAAATTTTATCCATCTTATTTCCAATGGGGTTATAATATTTTCATTTTATTATTTCTTGGTTGCTAGATAATAAGATTCTCCCACATTTAATTTTTTATCTCATTTCATCTTCGATGTTTGATTGATTGAGAATTAAAGTGTTTTATTTTTTACTTTTCTTTTTATAAGGTCATCTCAATCTTAAGCCTATTATCATAATGTTAGTAGGTTAACCTGATTTGATATTTTTTTGTTGTATTTTTTTTATTTTTTTATAATTTCACCATTCAATATTGAATTGTTTGATAATTAAACTTTTTGGTGTTAATTAATTTTCTTTAACGTCAGAATACTCTAGTGTCATGACCATGTTAAATATTTGACGTGTTAACTCAAAGGAGCTTGGTCGGATTTTTTGACCCTTTTTTCACAGTAATTTGTTTCCATTTTATTTATCATTGTATTTTTTTATTTGTATTATTAAATTAGCTAATCTCGTTAAATTTAGTCGAATTAATGAGTCAAGTATCGGTTGTTTTTGCTTTTTTTGAAAACACTTACATTACTTTATCATCTTTTATTTTTTGCGTCCGAAAAAAATTAGATTAGCCTTGTGTAGCGCAGAACCCCTTTTACAGTAACAACCAAGTTGATATGTTTTCTAATTAAAGTATTAAATGTCCCTGTATCATTCTAGCCTGTGCTTATACTATTACTTTTGTTTATTATATCCATCAACTAATTTTCTTTGCTCAGTATAGAATACACGATGTATTTGAAACGTGACACGTGTCCAAACTTTATGTATTTGAAACGTGACACGTGTCATACTAGAGGCATGGCTTTTTTAGTAAAAACATTATAAATAAAGAAAAAGAATTAAAATTAAAAAGAATTTTATTTTGTAATTCCTTATTTAAAATTTTTCAGTAAAAGAATAAACTTTTTTCTCTGGCTATAGTTTGTTATTTTCTTAGCCGATGTATATTTTGAGCCAAGAAAATATAATTTAGGAACATAATATATTAAAATAACAATATAAAGATAGACTAAACTAAATTGATATGGTACTTTGACCATTTAACTGTTTTTTCATATTTTTATTTCATTATTTTTCTCTCAAAATAATAATATGTATAATGTAGTTGAGAGACATAAAACCCGGAAAAAATAATAATTAAGAGATCGAATTTTAAAAAAGTTGGCATTAAGACAAGATTGGAAATTTGGAAACTAGAAGGACGATATTTGAAAATTTTATAGGATAAAATTAGAATATCGATGATTCTATAGGGATGAAACGGAAGTTTGCACACTATCCATTTATATATTTTTGCATTACAAATTCATATTTTATATTCATAAACAAACAGATAGCACGAGAGAAAAGGGTAAAAAGTAGCTTCGTTATCCCGTTTTGTTACAACCGTCACACGCTGCCGTTTTGCTTCTCCTTTTCGTCTGGTAACCCTAATCTCCCCCCCCTTCTATAACACACATGCATTTATCCGTGCATCATCCATCCTTTGGATTCTCCGTTCTCATTTTAATAAAAGCATTTTTCGCATAAAGAAACGCATTTTTTTCTTGAATGTTTTTTCTTGGGATCAATTGGTAGCAGGAGTGAGTGAGTGAGTGAATTTTGGATAATAACGATGCGGTTTTGTAGTTGAATTGGAAGTGGTAGAGGTTCTTGAGTTTATGTTATGGCTCAGCAACAATCTTCACGTCTCAATCGGCTACTCACTTTATTAGACAGTAAGTTTTTGTTTTCTAATTGTCATTTTTGGATCTGATTTGATTTTGTTCAAGTTTTCATGTTTAATTACATAAAAAATATATATATGTAATTTTTTTTTTAAGCTGGTTCGACACAAGCTACAAGATTGACTGCTGCGAAACAGATTGGGGATATTGCGAAATCGCATCCTCAAGACTTGCATTCTCTCCTGAAGAAGGTTTTTTTTTTTATTCTGTCTTATTGTGTGGTGGTTTTATGCACATGATTCTTTGAAGTTAACTGATTAGCTTTTGTCAGCACCATTTCAATTTCATTTGCCGAGAAGACCCTATTAAAAAAAAAAGTAGCTAGCCGTGGGTTGTGCTTGGTTTTAATGGTTGAGATGCCAGGTTTTGTTTTCCATCTTTTATGTAGATGAGTTGATTTTCAAAGGTTAAGGTTGTTTAACATGAACTTACTTGGCAAATGCTATGATTTGAGAGTGAAAGTGAAATTGTTATGTCTGCTAAGAGTTGAATGAGACATAATTATAAATGTGTAGGATGGAGCTTTTAATCTGGAATGTCCATATGAGCTCTTTATTTCCCATTATAGCATATGGTGTTCTGGCATAGGTGTCGATAGAATGTGATTCATTCAAAGGGAAATTTAGAGCTTTAGGGTTGTTTTCAGCCAGTTGTAAATGTATCCTGAAGGGATTTTTTTGACAGTTAAAGAATGGCTCAATACCATGTCCCCACGTATAAAATTTTGGTGAAAAGAAAGAGTTTCTTAAGGGATTATCTATGTGGCTTTGCAGAATTATTAAGACAGTTTATGAATTTTTGTTTTTTTTTTTCTGGGAATTGAAGTTCTAGGGCTCAAGAGTTTGTTCATTTCTGTTATTTCTATTCACTTTAGGTAGTGGATGCTTTAAAAAAAATGGAACTTTGCGTTCATTGTTCTCTTGTAGTGTCATCCCCATAAGTTTTTTCGACTTTCAAATTTGTAAAAGAACTAGCGATGTATTCAATCTCTTAAGCAGACAACAGAGGGGAACTTTTAGTTAGGCGTGCTTTTCTTGTATACATCTCATTCATTGGAGTTGCACCATTCTTTTCTGCACACCTATTGGACTGCACTATTTATAAACAATGGCTTATTTATTTAACCTTGTTATAAATGAACTCCTTACCAAGTTAAATAAATAACCCATTTCTAACTAGTTAAACTACTAGATTTCCTAGTTTTAATAAAAAGTAATAACTTTCTCTATGTTGATATCACCTTTGTTATTCTTGTTGTCTTTGGAATCTTGCTTTCTTTCACCCTTTTCTATCTTTCTGAAATTAAATATATAATTCATTTCAGTTTCAAGTAGAAATATTTATTAAAGAAAATTTCTTATACATTGTTATGATCCATTAATTCTAGACTAAAGCCTCCCAATTCTGACTACTCTTTTAAAATTATGCATTTTACCTTTTGATTTGAGTCGACTCGTACAATTTACTGAATTGTACTGAATGGAATGGAATTGTGACTGAATCATAGGATTCATGTACATCTAAGATTCATCCTGTGATTCATATCGTGAATCGAAAGAAACAACCATGCCTTAGATGTTTCTTTTAGAGCATTTGGGTTTGTGTTTAAAGCCTGGCTGGAAGTAGAGGTGGGTTGGCTATGTTTCCAGATCAAATTGGGTTAAAGTGAGGCAAGGGTGACTTGTAGTGTAGGATTTGAAGTTTTGGATGCTTTTTTCGGAAGCTTGATTCATGTTTTACAAGTTAAGCATTTTCCATTGGGTTGGACAGTGTGGGATTTGATCCTTGGAAAATGGAGAAGTGAATAGTTGGCGAGAATCTTTCAAAGAGGGTGCCTGATATTGATTACAAGGATCTTCTCGAGCACTTAATCTTCTTTAATGATAAAATTTGTTGCTGATCTTTTTATGTGGGGACTCAATAGGCCCAAAGGATGGGTATGATTCTGTGGCAGCATGTGGTATTTGTAATCTTTTGGTGTAACTAGATGGGGAGAAATGTTAGGATTTTGAAGGTTTTTTTCATGACTAGATGGCTGTTGTGGGGCGGGTCAATATTGCTCCTTCCTCATGATATAATGCTTTGGGGCTCTTAGAGGAGTTTTGTGGGCATAAATTTAGTGGGACTAGATTACTCACCTTTTGTATTGAGATTTGTTTCTTTTCTGTTTTCTTTTTGTTAGAGATGATTTGTGCTCGAATTCTTTTATGGCCGGCCATTCTGTTATTTCTATAATATATCTTCTTCTATGAAACGAAAAAAATTCTTTTGGGTTGGATTGCCATCATTAGTAAATAGGAACATTCGTGGCTGTTTTTTGTGGAGGTTATTCACCAAGGTTAGGGAAAGTTTGCCAATTTTGTATTATTTTTCTTTGGGTGGGTTTGAGGCCCTTGGTGTCATGCTGTATTTTGGTTTCTTGAAATGCCTTTTATGTTGTTGTTTCTTGAACTATATATATGTTTTCAAGGAAGAAGAGAATCACAAATGGTTTTACTAAGTTGGATTAAGAGTTAAATTGTGCTCATATGTTATCTTGAGGCATTCATAGATGGTGTATGGGATCTATTGATACTTTTTCTTAGAAAAAATGGACTTATTGTCAGTGAAAATGGGTTCTTTGTGCTCTTTTTTCTGTGCTTCATTGATGGAGAATGCTTACTATGGAAGAGGACATAAGGGGTAAAATGTCTTTTTGGAAATGATAAGGAGGTGATGTGGACCTCAATCTACTTTTGAGCTTTTTGTGAAACTTTTCGCCATGACTTTTTATTGGTACATGGGATGGGAGCTGGGGATAATAAAATGTGATTGAACTGAAAGAAAATTTAAAAATCAAGGTGAAGGTGGATTACTTGATTTTAGAGTTATCTTAATCAGTCAATGGGAGAATGTGTGCTGTTAAATCTAGTACTGACTAAATTCTCTTAGTTTCTTTGGTGATTAAAAAACGACCTAAAACATATAAAACTCCTTTACAGACCAAAAAAAGCACTTGATGCCTGGCCCATTTCATTCATTCTTTGATATAAACTACCATTGGTCCTGATCATGAGCATCTAAGGAATAGTTAAAGACCTGTGAGGGTGTTCTTTGAGATTCCATATACTTTGCGCTAGTTGAGATGAGGGTATTTGTAGATGTAAGGTTTGTATAAAAGTATGTTTTTAAGGAGGGAGAGGTGGCACCCCCTAGGATAATGTAGGGAGGGGTTTTAACTTGTGATGGTTTAGTTAAGTGTGCTATGCAAACATATGGTGCATAAGGTAAAAGAGTAATTGGACTCGATTAGTATGAGTGAAGATGATGATAGACATATCAGAATATGGTCCCAGATGGTATAGCTAAATGGCAGCCTGATTCAACATTGTTTTTTACTCTGATCTGGTCAAGGTGGTTTTTGTTTACCAGCATGTATGTGGTCTAAATTCCTATGACCAAATCTTTCTGTCCCATATGAACATCCTTTCTTAAGTATTAAAGAGGGCCTCTCTAACCAGTGAAAAGTGGCTGGTACAGTAAATGTAGAGAAAATTGTAACTAAGCTGAAGTGTACCAGACATGAGCTGTTGCCTTAATGCACATTTAATCACTTAGTTTGCAATGTTTTTTTAATTATTGAAATTGTTGCTCGCCTGTCATTTTGATGTAATTTTCAAAGATTGAATTGACCCTTTTGGCTTAATCACCTCTTGTATGGGTCAATTGGTTATGATATCGTAGTTTTGTGGTGACCTTTTTCTTGTGAACTATTACTGAATGGTTCTATTCCTTGTAATATATCAGTTTAATTATATTGGAAATGATGATGATAATATTATTTTATTTTTGCAATAATGTTATCATTGACATCAAGTCTTAATATAAGTGCCTTGTGAAAATAGGTTTCTCAGAATCTCCATAGTAAAAACTGGGATACAAGAGTTGCAGCTGCTCATGCGATTGGGGCTATTGCTCAGAATGTCAAGCACACTTCTTTGACTGAATTATTTGCTTCTGTCGAAACAAAGATGTCTGAGATTGGGGTTTCGGGTCATGTTGAAGATTTGGTGGCATGCCCTAATTTTCATTCTCAAATAATATCAAACGGTTTATTTAGAAGGTTGTTGATTGATTGATTTTGCACTCTTTTACATTTATTGTATGTGGATTTTATTTTATTTAGTGTACAAGAAAAAAAAAAGTCTTCTTGTGCATTGATATTTATTTTTTCTTCACCTATTTAACAGCTTTGATATGAACAAAGTGTTGGAGTTCGGTGCTTTGTTGGCATCTGGAGGTCAGGTAATACTATTTCTTGCACTGTCATGAAATTCCATTGCTCTTTGGATTTTTCTTGATTAGCAAAAGAAGTTTTATAAGAATAATGAATGAGTAGACTGTTTGGCATCATGTACATTAGATAAAAGATTCCATTGTATATCAGAAATATAAAGGAAATCTATTCTCTGTCAAGTGTTTTTGTCTTTTCTTCTTTGCATGTCATCCTAAAAAGAAGTACTGGAAGTGGAATACAACCCCGTATCTTTTGATACCCCCCCCTCCCTCCAAAGAACCTTGCCCCTGAATGCTTTCACAGTTCATATTCTATGGAGCTTGGAATGCCCCAAGTGACAACCATGGCTCCATAATCCAACTCCTTTGGTGCTTGAGCCTGAAAACAGTGTAATAACAGGTGATTCACTGGTTTAGCAGCTTTGTGAAAAGATAGCACCAATTTGCCAATAACTCTCTT
Organism: Populus nigra; assembly: GCF_951802175.1. Classification (NCBI taxonomy): domain Eukaryota; kingdom Viridiplantae; phylum Streptophyta; class Magnoliopsida; order Malpighiales; family Salicaceae; genus Populus; species Populus nigra. Next base: position 5,612,132 of record NC_084863.1, on the reverse strand, counting down.
GGAATGACTACATTTGATTCAATTTCAACTATTTAATCTTTTCTTTTGATTATACGTAATATTTAGGAAAAGAAGGAAGGGATTACATTCTGGCTTTCTACCTAGTTAGGAATCTGGTTATTATACAAAGTTTGTTATTTGATTGACTGTAACATTAAAACAACTTAAACCATTGAACGGGGTACATTCCTAACTGTTGAACCAAGGGAATGGGATTCCAGCCACCTTTTCTTTTTGGAGAGTGCTGGAATGCTGATAAAGATGTAAGAGGTTAGAGAAGTTGAAGTGAAGAAACAACAAAGAACTCAATTTCTTCAGTGTTTATGACGTGTTTAACTGTCATCAAATCTATCATAATGCATCTGTATAAAGGAGAGGCTCTCTACATGGATTGGTCATCCATCATTATTCTTTCCAGATGGGATGGTTAGCATTCTGAACCCATACTCTTAATGTCATAACCTGATTAGATAGGTTTACAGATTGAATTCCCCCCTTCAAGGTATTTCTTTAACTGAGTGGGGTGCCATAAGAGAGGAATTGGCAGTGCAAATTGAGCATGTCATTTGAGTTTGGAAAACTTGGCTCTACGGAATGACGTGTAGAGTGGTGCTTGGGTATATCCCACAGAAGCAGTGTTTTCAGTAGGACTCAACTCATTTTAGGTGGATACAAATGCTTAGTGGATGGGTATTCAGTTACTTTTTTTTGCCCTGACTGCTTAGGTACTGTTAACTTGCCATGTGACATTTTGGTGGATGGAAAAAAAATCAAGGAAGACTACTTTTTCTGTGGGGATGACTTAAGAGTTTGCAGGGCCAATTTCCTATTAGATTGCATTATGGAACAAAATTGATGAATACTTTTGAGGAGTTGTGCCATTGACTATATTAGATAATTCATCTATGAAGTTAAATCAACATAAGGCATTTTGTGAAGGAAACTTGCTACCAGTCCTGCGTAAATATTATTTTAGCTGAAGTTGGCTGATTTAGTACCAGTGTATTGATATATAGAATACTTTTCAGGAAAAAAAAGAGAGAAAGAAAGAAAAAGAAGAAATGAAGAAAAAGAAAAAGAAAAAGAAAAAGAAAAAGAAAAAGAAAAAATGATTTGGTTTGAGGGAGCAAGAGGAATCTTTAGGCTTTCCTTGTTATCAATTTCATCAGTACTTGAAGAATTATTTTAGTAATGAACATTGCTGGTATCCACACCTTGCATATGCATCAGCATTACTAGGACAATAGTAATCTCTGATGGTGCTGATCAGGGGACTTGTTCATATGCTGTGAAAATTTATAAAAAAACTTGAAATTTCATCATTTATCATTCAAACTTGCACCTCTGAGTTGTAATAACTTTTCATCTTCACAAACCTGTTGGGGTATTCATTGGGAATTTGCACCCATCCCCCTTCCTTGTACAGGTCCCTTTATTAGATATTTGGGGTGGTTCACTTTCTTTTGGATGGGCAAGGAATTTGCATGACACAAAACTGCTTGGTGCTAGCTTGGCTAGGTCCACTTCCTTTCAAATGTCCATGTTCTGATATGTATCCATCTATGTCAAGATCTGATATCACTTTTGATCCCAGGAATATGACATTGCAAATGACAATTCTAAGAATCCACGGGAGCGATTGGCTCGCCAGAAACAAAACCTGCGACGTCGTTTGGGTTAGTAATTGATGCCATTATTACCTTTCTTTCCTTTGCGACAAAATAGTGTTTTCTTTGCCTAGTAATGGTGCTTTCATCTGGTTTGGAGAAGAGTGTCCTCAGTGAATATACTAACCCCTCCAGCTGTTCTGTGCAATTGTTGTTCTGGCTTTTCATCTTTTGGAGAAGGGAAAATGCATATTCTCCAATGTTTTGTCCACCCCAACCCACCCACACACAAAAAAAAAAAAACAAAGAAAAAGAAAAGCACTAATGTTCAATATGCTATCTCCTTCTCGCTGGCTTGTCTCCTGAATGTCTGTTTGATGTAATGGACTGCCGACATATTGTCTGAAGTGTTTTCGCTCAGATACCTTGAAATTTTGTGCAGGTTTAGATGTTTGTGAGCAGTTTATGGATGTCAACGATGTGATTAAAGATGAAGACCTTGTTGTCCACAGACCAGAGTCTCAAAGAAACGGTTTAGATCATAGATTTTACAAACACCCGTCTGTGCATAACATCCAGCAACTTGTTGCAAGTATGGTTCCAAGTGTAATTTCCAAAAGACCAAGTGCAAGGGAGCTGAATCTCCTAAAGCGAAAAGCAAAAATAAATTCCAAAGACCAAGTGAAAAGTTGGTCAGAGGATGGGGATACAGAGGTTGCTTGTCCTCAGAGTACAACTCCAAAGGGCTCAAATACAGACACCTTTAGCTTTAAAAAGGTACCACAATATATCTCTTACTGCCCCTTGTCACTGCTTATGCACAGCTGTTCTTGAATATACAGACATTGAGAAGTAAATGATGTGCTCCATTATGCATGTTTCCTTCATGCATTTGATCGCTCATCTTTCTTGAGGGAGCATTTTATTTTCTTTCATTATCTTACTTGTGCAGATTTAAAGTCTTTAATGCTGATCGGTTTATCTTAGGGTCATACTGTTTAGTTTTTCAAATAGGAAGATGTTTTTGAGAGACAGACATCAATCTAAGGTGCATGTGTGCCCACTTATTGCAGACTTTTGCCAAGTCCAAGGGCATGAGCAAGATATCTTTTAAGCTGGCAAACCTAAAACCACATGTACTAGAATAAACTGTTAAGTAGTGTTTTTTCCCTGCCTGTTTTGATGTTTTGTGTCTAGAGCCTACTGGCTGCTACTCATACGTATTTGGAGCTATTTTGTTTTAGTACATCGTATCAGTGGGCAAATGTCTAATTTTCCATGTGGTATTCATTTCTCTTTCACTGAATGGAATTTCTTATCTGTTAAAGAAGGGTAAAACTGGAGAGACTGAAAGGGTCTTAGATGACCAAACTTTAAAAACAGTATCAGAGTACAATGGATAAGGGTATGCACCAGAAATCTTTGGGCTTATAAATTGTAATTCTCCATACTGATTACAATGATTCATCTTTTGACTTTACCAAGAGTCCTATTTTTGTTCTTTTATTTTAACTACAATTGAAAGAAATAGCTAATTTTCGGTTGCAAAAGCCATTTATAAGATCTATATATTTCATTCTGTCCTTCATCTAGTTTATGTGAGAGACGAGAGCATCAAGCAACAGGAATTGGAAACATTTGTAAGAGACAAAGATCAATTCTTATACTGAATAACTTCTCTATCATTGTGAATCCTAAGTTTTAAGGAAGACATTTTTGGAGACTACCCTAATATGCTTTGGTCAATGGAATCAATTCAATGCTTGTTCTATAAAAGAATAATTCAATATTGGAAGGTAACAGAATTGTGGTGTTATTCTGGAAAGTGGATCTACAAAATGGGACGTGCCAAATGGTTTGATTAACTGACAAAATACCATTGGTGAAACATCCATCATAGTTTACTTATATTATCATTGTTTGCTGTTGTAAAGTCATATTTCTTATACCTCCTTTGCTTTTACCTGTTCTACCTGATCAGTGTCGAGCTGCAATTTGATGCTTTCTTTCTATGCAGGCAGATGCTGATGAAGAAGACAACTTGGAGCATGATGGAGATGGGAGGTGGCCTTTCCATGGTTTTGTTGAACAACTTATTGTTGATATGTTTGACCCTGGTGAGTTTTTTGTTTTTATTTTGCTAGATTAGGATTGTACTGTGGTTCCATTGTCTAACAGTAGTTTGTGTGAGAATTCTTTGGCAGTTTGGGAGGTTCGCCATGGCAGTGTCATGGCTTTGAGAGAAATCGTAACTCATCATGGTGGTTCTGCTGGATTGGTTGTGCCTGACTTGAGCTTGGATGGTGCTTTTGATGAACTCAGAGAGAGAGAATATTCAAATGCCATTAAAAGAGAGAGAGAAATTGATTTGAATTTACAAGTTTTAACAGATGAGTTTGAGCCAAATCCAAAAAGACATAAATCTGAAGATGTGTCATCCCAGACAATGGATATGATGGTCTCTACTAGCAATCTCGGTAGTAGTGACATTTGTGTAAAACTTGAGCATAGTGGATGGAATTTGCCTGTTGGGCAGGTTAATAGCCAAGTTGATATCGGTAGTTGTGTTAAGATGGAGCCCGAATCTTACCCTAATGTTGCATCTTATTCTGCTGAAAGAGCTGTTGGCATGGTAGAGTCAAAGGGTAATGTTGCATCTTATTCTGCTGAAAGAGCTGTTGGCATGGTAGAGTCAAAGGGTTACCCTGAACATCAGGGTTCTTTTATGAAGTCAAATTTGCAGAACAGTTCTCCTGAAAATTGCGAGCTGATGAATTTGGTTAAATTGGCCAGACATTCTTCTATAAAAAATAATGAATTTCTTCAAGATTGTGCAATTCGTTTCTTATGCATATTATCACTAGATCGGTAAGTGTGCAGATTCTTTTAGATTGCCTATAAATTGTTGCTTCTTAAGTTTCAATCTTTCACCCATTATTTGGCTGGGAACTATATATATTGATTTTAAGATTATTGCATGGGCTATACGTTCCATCCTCGGATTAGTATGTATGTGATGCTTTTGAATTTTCTTTCTTTTGTGCAGTTTTGGAGACTATGTATCTGACCAGGTGGTTGCTCCAGTACGTGAAACTTGTGCCCAAGCATTAGGTGCTGCATTTAAGTATATGCATCACTCTTTAGTTTATGAAACATTGAATATTCTGCTTCAAATGCAGGTAGATATCATATAACAACATGCTTTTTAGTCTCTATTATGTTGGAGATGCTGGGTATGATGCATACCTGGTGCTTTTTCGGTGATTTTTATTTTTCTGTCATTCCTCCTTATTCAGCGTAGGCCAGAATGGGAAATTCGTCATGGAAGCCTTTTGGGCATCAAGTATTTGGTTGCTGTTCGACAGGTGAATTTTCTCTCTCTTTGGTTTATTGAGTGCTTATTCTAGACCTGATGAAATTTATTTCAAACTGTTTATTTATTTTTCTTTTATCAGAAAATTGAATGAAACATGTGTAGAAAAGTGCTTTGCGTTAGGGAGTCATCCTCCAAAAGGACAGAGATGTAGGAAAAAAAAGGAAAACTTGGAAAGATCCAGAATGTATGATAAGGTAGGGGATCCCTCCATTCCCCTTGAATGTGAGATAGAGAGACCCATTTATAACCCCCTGAAGTGTTCATTGCACATGTCATGCAAAAGGGGGCAAAAAAAAAAAAAAAACAGCACGGACTGTAGCTAGAAGTGAGAGACTCAACCCAGTGTCTTGAACTTTTCAAAATTTTCGACGTAGAGAATTTTGAACAAGAACTGATCACTGGGTGGATTTTAATAGGCCCAATCAAGGCTTCAACAACCTTGTCTGTACTGTGACATTCAGGTTTTAGCTGGCCTGACTGGAGTATCTTGTTTCTGAAACTGGAACTTGGGTCGTGCCTGACCCTTTTTAAACCACTTGATCTTCCCTTTTTCCTGTGTATCTACAATTTTTCCTTATTCCCATATTCGATGCATATTTCTTTGGGAAAGTGGAAACTAAATTTGAAGTCCAAATGCCCCTTTTTGGTTCCACGGCTGGGATAGATAATGTATTACATCCTTTACCTATTTTGTGGCATGATGGGGCAAGTCACTTGGATTAGTGGCAGTTTCAGATTCTGTTTCTTTATTCCTTGAATAACAAAATGTTCATCATTTGTAATGCACATGCTTTCTTTAATGTTCTCAGCTTCCAAACCAACTAATTATATGTACTACACATAGATTTCCTGCCTTTATTTTCTATGCAGGTTCTACTGTACTTATCTTTTCTTTTCATCTACTCTGGAAAATGCCATGGTGAATTGATCTTGTTCTCTTTTTGAGGGTTTCATGGACATTTAGCTTGTTTTCTTGATTTCTGCAAGCTCTAATTAATATTTCTTAGACAGATGAGATAGAAAGCTAGAAAAAAACACATGCCAATAGAGTTAGGAAAATGGGAAAGATATTTCTAGTGGCCCAAAATTTATTGTGTTTGCCTTGTAAAGAATATGCCAAGCAGACTGTTGCTCATGGGTCTAGGTAGCTTTGGTAGTAATTCTCTTTGCCTAGATCCTGAGGGTTTGCTTTTGGGTCTTGTTCACACCAATGGTGTGGGGGCTTAAAGGGAGAGAGATATCTAGCACTGGATTGGAAAAACATGCCCCAAAAAAATCGAGGCAAGGTACTGATGTTTTAAGGAGGGAACTAACACCCAGCAAGTGGAGAGAAGACAGAAGAGAAACAACCAATGCTTAAGATTTTGAGCTTCAAGCATTGGCCTCTTCATGCATCCACTTCATTAATTTACAGACACATTAAAGTTGTAATTATTTTTTCTTTTCTTTTCTGTGTCATTTGTATTTTTCTTCATCATGCATCTCTGCTCTTTGTTTACACTAGGAGATGCTGCCTGATTTGCTTGGCTGCATTCTACCTGCTTGTAAAGCTGGACTGGAGGACCCTGATGATGATGTCAGGGCAGTTGCTGCAGATGCTCTAATACCTACTTCTGCTGCAATTGTTTCCATGAAGGGTCGGACATTGCATTCCATTGTTATGCTACTTTGGGATATCTTGCTTGATTTGGATGATCTAAGTCCTTCCACTAGCAGGTACATCTACACACTGGGTGACTTGGTATTTGCTTTTATTTTTTGGGTGACAAGCAATATTACTAGTAAAAATAAGCTTTATATACTCTTATTTGTGTGCTTGGAAAGTATGATGTAATATATACAATGTGCCCATGGCATAAGCCATCTTGGTGCCATCACCGCCACTATGTTTTTGTTTTTTTCCATGTTTCCATTCTTCATCTTGGTTCTTGATATCTGATGCCTGTATTGCATGTTCACTTCTTATGATTTTCTTTTTCTGGATACAAGAAAACTGAGGACTTTTCAGTCCCCTCTGATGAAAGGTAAAGGAGACCTTAAACTGTCCTAGAAGTACTACACTAGTAGACTATAAAGATGCAAATGAAAAAGATCTATGATACTGGAACCGCTGCATGGGTGAAAATTGATTCTTGAAATTCTATAATTTTTTCTGCCCAAAATTTCATAAAACTATGAAATTCCTTCTTTTAAACTCCTTCACACAAATCCATAACAACTCCACTATACTGGGTTTACTGAATCCTCACAACAAATCACGAAACATCTATTCCATATCTCAAACCACTAGGCAATGCTAGTTTACAAGTCTTTATTACAAAAAGATCAGCCAGCAAAATTGTTTATTTTTTCCCAACAGTGATAAAATGCCACATCTGGCATCAAGCATCAATTACACCAGAAGTGAATAAGCATGAAAGGAGGATGGGCAATGCAGGACCACAAGATATTTTTTTGGACTGTGCTTTAGAAAGAAGTTTTATTTTGATATTGTAGTTTCCTTGTGTTTTCCTATTTCATTTTTTTGGGTGCCTATGTTTTCTGTCAGAGAAATGGTTCTCTTGTTGGTTGTTCTACACCATGGGCATCCTCCAAAAGATGAAGATATCCTGAAGCTAATAAAACTCACAATAGGGCTTTCTAGTCTCTTTGGATGTCTGCTACATACACTCAAAGGCCCCTTGAGCTGAAGAACCTATAAAGTAAAAATCCTACTCTTATCCCTCAAAGCGTTGCTTCCATTGATGTGGTGATTACATATTCTAGAATCCAAAAAAAAAGCTCGCAGTCTTTGGCCTTCCCCAAAGCCTTCCCAAAGCATTTAAGAAATGTTATCAATTGAACCTGGAACCATTCATGTATCCCACAAATGCTAGATTCTAGATTAACTATGTTAACTTCTAGAAGGAAAACAAGAAGGTAAAATCCATCTCCCTCCTGTCATAAAACACAAAATTTGGATGATGCTTAACATAAAAATCCATTTTGTATGTTCCTATGCTACAAATCTCTAACCCACCGGATTTACACTGAAACATTGATTATCACTTTTTCTCCCCATAGAAGATTGTGCAAAGTTAAGATTGCTGATATGGTGCCTAACTTTGCACCATTTCTTATGTAGAATGATTTTCTTTGAAGTGACCTTTCCTTTAAGATTTTATTGGCCTCAACTTCTTCCCACCTAGTCTTTATTCTATAAATCAACTAATAGAACTTGCACTAGGTTTGTATCTCCTAATATTGTGCACTCCTCAAAATCAACATTCTATTATGTGATCCATTGTTAACCTTGAAACAGGAGCACTTTAAAACATTTGTACTCCTGACCTTTGAAAGCACAGGGGATCGGGTTTTAAGAGGAAAATTTCCATGTCAATTCATTGTTGCTGGCATTGGGAACATTTACTGGCGGCATATACAATATGGCTATTTTCTTTCAGCTTTATTTATTGTTCTTACCACTGGGCTTTATTTACGAATGTTTTTTCTTGGAATCGGTGCTAGCATTCTTCCCTTTCCTGGAACAAAGTCATATATCCTTCCTTCCATCTGCAGAGGATTATAATCTTTGGTTAATGTTTGGAACTATAACTTGTCAAAAATGACAGGGTTTCAATCCATTGGACTTTGGTGATATCTTGATACTTGGACTATCTTTCAAGTGTGACTATTCACATGTTATGGTAGTCTGAATCAATTAAATATTATAAAAGAGTTTATGTTTGAACATCAGTTATTTTGTTGCAGTGTGATGAACCTGCTGGCAGAAATATATTCCCAGGAAGAGATGATTCCCAAGAAAACATCAAAAGATAAACAAGAGTTGGATTTAAATGAAGTGGTACATGTTGATGATGTTGGAGAAGGAAGAGACTTACAAGAAAATCCATACATGTTATCAACATTGGCACCACGATTATGGCCATTCATGAGGCATAGTATCACATCAGTCCGACATTCAGCGATTCGAACTTTGGTAAGTCTTTTAAATTTCTTTTTATTCAAGTGTCCTTTTCAGTATCTCAATTTTTTAAAATTACCGAGTCAAATCATCATGGCAATGACACTTGTTTCATTCCCTCACAAGTATTTGTTCACCGAAACTAGAATTCTTGCATATCTATTTCATCTGACCTCTTCATGAACAAATGTTCTCATTCCTTTCATATATGTTTCCTTTAATGTCATTAAGCATATGCTAGCATGGGGGTTCTATATGCTGAGGATTCTATTCTATCATGTTTCATTTAAGAATCTGATTTTCAGGAGCGATTGCTTGAAGCTGGTTATAAGAGGAACATTTCTGAGCCATCCAGTACATCATTTTGGCCCTCTTTTATCTTGGGAGATACCCTGCGTATTGTTTTTCAGAATCTGCTGTTGGAATCAAATGATGAAATTTTGCGTTGTTCAGAGAGGGTTTGGAGGCTCCTTGTCCAGGTTTCCTATATAACTTGGATGCATGAAATGATGTGCATCAGATATGTTGAATTTTTCATTTCATTGTTGGATTCATTATGTTTTTTCATACACTGTTTGCATTTTGTTTTTTTGTCACTTCAACAAAGTATGCAATTCCATAAACTTCTTGTGCATTGGAAGCAGCACTATAGCATTTTCATTTTCGAGGCATAAATTTATCCGGTTCAAAGAGTAGGACACTATACATGTATTCATATGCTTCAGAGGATACTCACAAAACTAGAGGCATGGCAGTAATAATCTCAATAGTGAGTTGAATTGCAAATTCTTGTTCCTGTAAAAACTATATTTGGTCAGACTAGTTCTTACAATTGTAACTTGATACTTTGGAATTTAAAATTTTGACAAGCACTATTTTTGTAGAGGCAACTTTTCTAGTTGCCGACTAAAATTACATTTTATTTTTCTATTTGCTAACTCGAGTGTTTCTGGAAATTTTTCTCTAATGTTTATAATTTTCAGCTAGTTCCTTTGCTTCTCACTTTTTCTACAAGTACTTGCTAATTTTACTTTCTTTTTCAAATTTCTTCGCTGACATTAGTGCCCAGCAGAGGACTTGGAAGCTGCTGCAAGTTCATACATGGCTTCTTGGATAGAACTTACAACTACTCCATATGGCTCACCATTAGATTCTACAAAGATGTTTTGGCCTGTGGCTCCACCTCGAAAGTCTCATTTTAAAGCAGCTGCTAAAATGAGAGCTGTAAGGCTTGAAAATGAGTCTTGCAGCAGCATTGGCTTAGATTTTGAGAAAGAAACTATCCCTCAGCAAAGAAATGGGGATGCTTCTGCTAGCACAGTCAAGATAATTGTAGGTGCTGATGCTGAAATCTCAGTAACCTATACTCGAGTGATTACAGCTTCAGCTTTGGGAATGTTCGCTTCTAAGTTGCGTGGGGATTCTATGCAACACGTAATAGATCCATTGTGGAATGCTCTCACCTCTTTATCAGGGGTTCAGCGGCAGGTAGCAGTCATATTTAAAGTTAAATTACCATTCTCTCTCCCTCTCTCTTCTTAATAGTTGTTGGACTTCATCAGGTAGCATCAATGGTTCTTATATCGTTGTTCAAAGAGATTAAAAGGAAGGAATCCTCTGAAATCCATGGGGTTATGCCTGCTTTTCCCAATCATGTTGAGAAGTTGCTGTTCGATATGTTATCTTGTTCTGACCCTGCACTTCCAACAAAAGATTCAGTTCTTCCATATTCTGAGCTCTCAAGGACTTATACAAAGATGCGCAATGAGGCCAGCCAGCTATTACATGTCACCGAGTCATCTGGCATGTTCAAGAATTCATTGTCAACTATTAAAATAGACGTGGAAAAATTGAGTCCTGATGAGGCAATCAATTTTGCATCAAAATTACCATTATCATGCAATGATAGTGCTGGTGATGAATCTACTGGACACAACATTGTTGATGATATTGATTCATCAAAACAGCGACTTCTGACAACTTCGGGCTATTTAAAATGTGTTCAGGTATGTTCCAGGTGTGATATTGTGTTTGTCTAATGCTTTTCTATTGAGCATTTGTATCCTTTTAAGTTGGAGAACTCGATATCACCTGATTTATCATTTACACATCTATCTAGATCTAAAATTTGGCTGATATTTAGATGTCTACAGCTACCCTGTCTGGATCGCTTGCTGAGTTCTGACTTGATTTTTAAGTATTCCATTCTCCATTTTCTCTCATTTGATAAAATTGTTCTTTATTGTTACAATTTGTGTTCTCCAGAGTAATTTGCATGTTACTGTCTCCGCATTAGTTGCTGCTGCAGTTGTCTGGATGTCAGAGCTTCCTGCACGGCTGAATCCGATCATTTTGCCCCTGATGGCCTCAATCAAAAGAGAGCAGGTCTTTTTCCTCCCTACTGTTGTTGTTGTTGTTGTTGATGTTGTCTTGAACCGGATTCAGTTTTGATCACCAAGTACAATTGTTTGTTGCTGCTGCCATAAACCGGAATCAGTTTTGATCACTAAGTACAATTGTTTCTGGATTCTGATATATATTGCATGCCATTTTCAGGAGGAGATATTGCAACAAAAGGCTGCTGAAGCTCTTGCAGAGCTAATTTCACGTTGTATTGCACGTAAGCCTGGTCCAAATGATAAGCTGATTAAGAATATTTGTAGTTTGACGTGCATGGATCCTTGTGAGACACCCCAGGCTGGAATCATTGGGTCCACAGAGGTTGTTGATGATCAAGATCTCCTCTCCTTTGGGATTAGTACAGGGAAACAAAAGTCCAAGGTTCATATGCTAGCTGGTGGTGAAGACCGCTCAAGAGTTGAGGGCTTTATTAGCAGACGAGGTTCTGAACATGCATTGAAACATTTATGTGAGAAGTTTGGGGCTTATTTATTTGATAAGCTACCAAAACTATGGGATTGCCTTGTCGAAGTTCTCAAGCCTGGAAGTCCTGCAGATGAACAACAATTTGAAAAAACTATCGCATCCATTAAGGATCCTCAAATCCTTATAAATAATATCCAGGTGGTTACCATCCTGATTTATCATCTAGACTTTTTTGTTTTTGGAAATCAACCTAAAATCAGTCCTCTACTCTGTTACAATGGGGCAAAATCTGAGTTACCCGCACTGACAGAACATGACTGAAGTATGGATGCTAAATTCAAGTCCAACTCACTACTGAAATTTGGACATGTTAATTATCCGCCTGTTTCAGGAACTCTAATATTAAATCAAAAGAAGAATGAGAAGGCTATGCTCCTTTATCTGCCTTTTTTCTTTACATAGATAGAAGAACACATTACTGTTACAAATGATGAGCGAGTGCACTTTAGGAAGCTTTTGAGTGCTTGAGAGGTCAAGAGGAAAAGTGAAGTTGCTCCATTACTGGACAGGACACTTGATGAGTTGATTGATAAAAAAGCTAGATATTTTTTCCTATTCCTTTTGAAGGGAGTGTTTTGTTAGCTTATTATTTTCTCTGAATTTATGAATTGCAGGTGGTGCGATCTATTGCTCCATTACTGGATGAGGCATTGAAACCTAAATTGCTCACACTTCTCCCTTGCATTTTCAAATGTGTGCGCCATTCTCATGTTGCAGTTAGATTAGCTGCCTCAAGGTGTATTACCTCAATGGCCAAATCTATGACAACAAATGTCATGGCAGCTGTAATTGAGGATGCCATTCCTATGCTAGGGGATGTAACGTCTGTCCATGCCAGACAAGGTGCTGGCATGCTTATTAGTTCACTTGTTCAGGGACTGGGAGTGGAGCTGGTCCCCTATGCTAGGCTACTGGTTGTTCCTCTTCTACGTTGCATGAGTGATTGTGATCATTCTGTCAGACAGAGTGTGACACGTAGTTTTGCTGCTCTTGTTCCTCTCCTTCCTTTAGCTCGAGGCCTAGCCCCTCCTAGTGGACTAAATGAAGGGTTGGCAAGAAATGCAGAGGATGCACAATTTTTGGAGCAACTACTTGACAATTCCCATATTGATGATTACAAGCTCTGCACTGAATTAAAAGTGACATTGAGGAGGTATATATTCTGTTCATATCTTGTGAAGTTTAGCAGCAGAATTGATTGCGCTCTTTGTATGTTTTTAGTTCTCCCTTACTCATATTTTGTAACTCATGATCTTCATGTTTATGTTTTTAGGTCTCCCTGCTGGTATATACTCCATGCTAATAGAAGCTAAAAAAGAAAAATACCTAATTTTGCCTTCATGTGAACAATAAATCAACAACACTAAACCCAGTAACTCATCTGTTTTTCACTTTTAAAATAGAAGTAGCATCTTAAATAACTCTAAGCAATAAAATGACCAACTAACCTATCAAAGACATAAAAGTTAAAACAGGATCATTTGTGTTTGACCAGCATCTCCTCTTGATTTGCAAGGATCCCATGACTCTTGCTTTGAATTTTCTCAAAGGATGTGCCTTTCATCTGCCATGGGTTTCTATCTTCTATCCCATCTTTTAATTCTACTGGTGCTCTTTTCATGCGCCCAAGCTATCATAATAATATGCTTGGTGCTTCCAGGTATCAACAAGAAGGTATAAATTGGCTGGCCTTCTTAAAACGATTCAAGCTTCATGGAATTCTATGTGATGATATGGGGCTTGGTAAGACCCTGCAAGCATCAGCAATTGTGGCATCTGATGTAGCAGAGTTTCGTGCTTTGAATAACTGTGAGGATGTTCAACCATCTTTAATTGTTTGCCCATCGACACTTGTGGGACACTGGGCCTTTGAGATAGAGAAGTACATTGATGCTTCTTTAATTAGTACTCTACAATATAGTGGTTCTGCTCAAGAGCGCATCTGTCTTCGAGAACAATTTCTTAAGCACAATGTCATCATAACATCATATGATGTGGTTCGCAAAGATATTGATTACCTTGGACAGGCCCTGTGGAATTACTGTATTTTAGATGAAGGACATATAATCAAGAATGCGAAATCCAAAATTACAGCGGCCGTGAAGCAGTTGAAAGCCCAGCATCGCCTAATACTTAGTGGAACACCAATTCAGGTCAAACACTAGTGCAAAAACACACTGAACATAACGTTTTTCTTTTTCTGACAAATGACTTGCTTTCTCTCACAGAACAACATCATGGATTTATGGTCCCTGTTTGACTTTTTAATGCCAGGGTTCCTTGGAACTGACAGACAAGTAAGTGTCCTAGGTCTTGGTTCTTAGGAAGCTGTTTATTTTATGAACCGTTTCTGAATGCTGAGTTCTCTTTATGCTGTTTCGTGGACTTGTTGTATGTGAATATTAGAAGAGAAAACCTGAAGATGAAAGCATTGAAGCATGTTAATTGTTTGTTTTTAAGTAGCATTAATGGATTTAATTATGTTCTGTGTGGTTCCTTTATTTGATGGTTCTAGCTACCATAAATTACTGTATTGGATTGCACCTGCTTTTCATGATAATGTCATGTAGTTACCTATCTTTTCACCTGCTTTTCATGATAATGTCATGTAGTTACCTATCTTTTCTCCCTTTCCCTAAAATATGTTTTTTTGTGTGCGTGCAGCATTCTAACTTCATTGAGAACCTTCAGCCATGCTATAGCACTTGATTCTTGTGCAGAACTTGTGTATTATTAATTTTTCCATTGGCCCAACTTGCTGGAAATTACAATTCTGTTATGAAAACAATAGCTGGTTATTGTAAATTAGCACTTTTTGTACAGCTAATGACAGATAACAGCAACCCAATTTTTGAATTGTTTTTTGAGTACATTTATTTTTATGAGATATTATCTCACATGTTTAGGAGTTTGGGATCTCCTACACACACACACACAAACATAATCACAGTATCTACTAGCACTCTGTAACATTTGTTCCAAATTTTTTCCACTTGATTGTCTTTTGATTATGGTGGTGATTGTTAATGTTTGTTTTGTTATTTTCATTTCAAGCATTTTTATCTTTTAGACATTTTTTTTTTGTTTTACCAAAATCTTCATATTGAGATCTATTTTATCATGTGTTCATAAAATAAAATATCATGCTAATTACATATAAGATAGCTAAAATTGGTTAAATAAAAAAAGATGCAACCTTTATACCTTGGTTCCTAGTTCCTAGTTCCTGTTCCTGGTAGGCTAATCAAACTACTAAAATCTTTGGCTTGGTTCTATAAAACTCTTATGTTACCAAGTGCTTCAATTCCATTCTTATGTTGTGTGATCCATTCTCCTGTATGATTATTGATTTGATGAAATTTTGGCAGTTTCAAGCCACTTATGGGAAACCTTTGCTGGCTGCTAGAGATCCTAAATGCTCTGCCAAGGATGCTGAAGCTGGGGTACTTGCTATGGAAGCATTGCACAAGCAGGTGCTGTCGTTTTCCCTTTTGTTCTCACTTTTCCCTTTTCCCTTACTTGGAGGGAGTAGGGGAATGTACCTTGTTGGGGTGTTGCAGATCTTATAGGTTGTCTTTTGATGTTGTTTATACAACAGGTCATGCCTTTTCTCTTACGAAGAACAAAAGATGAAGTATTATCTGACCTGCCAGAGAAAATTATTCAAGACAGATATTGTGACCTGAGCCCTGTCCAGTTAAAACTTTACGAACAGTTCTCCGGTTCCCTTGTTAGACAGGAGATTTCAAGCATGGTAAAGCTGGATGATTCAGCACAACCAGAAGGAAATAGTGCTTCACCAAAAGCTTCCACACACGTTTTTCAGGTGATGTGTTTTTTTGTTGGCAGTGTGTTGTTCCCCCTCAGTTGTGCGATGTAATAGTTTTGAACAAACTAAGTTGTGCCACTTTTTTTAATCTTTCAGGCACTTCAATACTTGTTAAAACTTTGTAGTCATCCATTGCTTGTTGCTGGTGAAAAAATGCCCGAATCACTTGTCTGCCAGTTACATGAACTCTTACCTCCAAATTGTGACATACTTTCGGAACTTCATAAGCTTCACCACTCTCCAAAACTAGTTGCTCTCCAGGAGATTCTGGAAGAGTGTGGAATAGGTGTGGATGCTTCAAGTTCTGATAATGCTGTGAGTGTTGGGCAGCACCGAGTTTTGATATTTGCGCAGCACAAAGTAATTGACTTTCTTCTACTAAATTTACTTCTTTACAATGTTCATCTTGCATTCTCTTCTATGATCCTTCTTTGCTTAATAATCAAATTTCATGTAGGCCCTTCTTGACATTATTGAAAGGGACTTGTTTCATTCCCAAATGAAGAAGTAAGTTCCCTGTTTCCTGTTTTTAAACTAACCTTTTGTGCTTTGTATTTATATGAATGCCTTAATTCTGTGTTTAATTCTATTGTACGGGTCCATTCTTGGAATTTCTTTTCATTAACCTTCTATACCTTCAAATTCGCTATATATATCTCGTTTTGTTTGTAGTTACTTCTGTCTTATCTTCACATGGTTTCATTTTACTCATTCAGTCCTTTCTTTATCCATTTCATTGCTTGCATGCAGAAAGGTTCCTGCTAGAGGTAATTGCTTAGTCAGAGTATTAAAGGCATCATAATATGAATTATCCTCCTGAACTGAGAAAAGGAATTGTCACAGCAAGAATAAAAAAATATATTTATCATTGAATTGCCAGTGGGATGTAATTTCTCTAAATCAAAACACATAATTGAATTGCTTCAATAAGGATTGCAGCATTGAAGCGAGGCATCACATGCATGAGCAACACACTTATGATGTATGTGTACTAAAGAAATTTGTCATTATTGGTAAAATGACATTAACCCTATAACCCATCCAATCCTGCCTTCCAGTGTTTTGTTATGATACTTGGTTACACCCAAAATTCTTTTAATGGGATGATTTTTAGAATTCTAGTTTGTCAATGATAGAATGCAAATATCACAGGTAAATGGATAGTGGATATTGTTTCCATAGTCAATCGACTTTCCATTCCACCTATGTCTTGCTGCTGAGAAGCAGATGCTCTGGTCATCATTTATTAGATGCTCTGGTCATCATTTAGTAGAGTTCTTCGTAGGGAAAATATATCTTACTGCAACCTTTTGCTTTTCTTCATTGTACAGCGATAAAATTTAAAATATCTGATATTTGCACTTTGTTTTGGAGCAGTGTCACATACTTGCGGCTGGATGGATCTGTTGAGCCAGAAAAAAGATTTGATATTGTAAAAGCTTTTAATTCAGATCCTACTATTGATGCCTTGTTGCTTACGACTCATGGTAAGTCACTCTTTCTCCCAAGGTTTTTAAAATCGCTTTTCCAATTAAAATCGATGAAGGGTCCAAAAGGTCAGATCATGAAATCAAATTGTAAGATTTTACATATTTTACATAATGACTGTTCAATAAACACTCTAAATGCTAGGAATCAACTTTGTGAAACTTATAAAATGAAAAAACACGTGTCTTGAACAAAATAAAAATTAGGATTTGTGTTTTTTAACCAATTTTCAAATTATTTTGATAAAAGATAGCATATATTTGAAAACTTTAGAAAATTTTATTATTGTAATAACAAATTAAAAGTATATTTAGAAAAAAAGAAAAGAAACCATAACGGAGACATGATAGCCCAATACTTTATATCGAGCATGTGTCAATTGAAGCAGAGAAAGCCTCAGCTCATGGGCATCTCTTAAATTTTACTGTATCAATTAAAAAAAAACAGGAATGAATCACATCATCTACCGCTCATTCTCATATCCTCGCCTGTTTATCAAACAAACAGATAAGAACACTTTCAATTATCCCAGTCCCAAAAAAAAAATTACTTTTCTATCACAGGTTTGACTGACAAACATCTCAAGCAGAGGGCTAATTTTTCTTTAAGTGGGACAAGGAGCATGATCTCGAGGGATACTATTGCGAGCTCAATCTTTCTGTTCTTTTCTTCATTCTGTCATCTATTCATCTCTCTTTATGTTCGTCTTCTATGGCTTTTGGGAAGTTTGGAATGCATTTAGAGCTGCACTCAAGCTCTTGCTGAGTGAATGATAGACTAATTTTGGGAGGTGTTAAATCATGAATAACAGTTAAAACTAAGCCCAAAAGGCTGCAAACTGGGATTGTTAAAATCATGAGTTCTAGATTTCACCAAGTCAAAAAGTGATTTTATCATGATCTTAGCACAGTGCAATTTTTGAAGCGATTTGAATCGGCTAACTTATATTGCATCATGAAATCGTGTGATTTTATGGCTTAGATTGCGATTTTGATAACCTTGCTTCTCCAGTTGTTTAAGTTACTAAAGTTTATTTATCGTATGGCTCTCTTGGCAGTTGGCGGGCTTGGTTTGAATCTTACATCTGCTGACACCCTTGTCTTTATGGAGCATGATTGGAATCCAATGCGAGATCTTCAGGTAAGAAAACTCTCTGTCTGAGATGTTTTCCCATCATCATTTTGTCCAAATGATATTTGTAATCTTTGCACCATGTGTTGCCTGTCATGTAACTTGTTAGGAACTTTACCAATTCACTGCCCAAAGGTTATTCTACTAGTTGAAAGCCAGGCAACCTTCAACACCTTACAAAATTTCAGTGGCCCTGTTGGATGTTACGTACACTTCTGAATTTATGAATATATCATTATAAGTGCGTTCATCTAAGTGACTTACCAGCACATTGCCAAACTGACCTTGCTTTGTAAGCATTGCTCTTCTTTCAGAAGCTGGGGCATTGCAGGTGATTTGTACCCAAATTATAATAAGCAATTTCGATGATGAAATCAAATGCGGTCTTTTGTTAGTATATGGACCCCCATGATTTCCTGTATAACTTTGTATTTTGGATATGCTTGAATTTCTGTCAAAGAGGTGTAGCTCTCCGCCTCTCTTTGATTTTAAATGGCTTATCTAGTTAATTATGTCATATGATGTACTTGCAGGCAATGGACAGGGCACACAGATTGGGGCAAAAGAAAGTTGTGAATGTCCATCGCCTGATCATGCGTGGCACTCTGGAAGAGAAAGTTATGAGTCTCCAAAAGTTCAAAGTGTCGGTTGCCAATGCTGTTATTAATGCAGAGAATGCCAGTCTGAAAACGATGAACACAGATCAATTGCTCGATTTGTTTGCGTCAGCTGAAACTAGAGCAAAGGTATTGCTAAGAAAAGTTGTAACCAATATGTTCTGAGAAAATGCATTGCATCTTTCTTTTTACTTACTGACATTTTTGTTTCTTTGATGTTATTTTTTTATCTTAAGGCCAGCCTAAATTTGACCAACCTTTTTTTCCCCAATCTCCTTTTGGTGACATTTCGTTGTGGTTTAATTTCCAGGGAGCTACTGCATCAAAGCGCACAGACGGCAGCTTTGATGGAGATCCAAAATTAATGGGCACTGGGAAGGGGTTAAAAGCCATCCTTGGTGGACTGGAGGAGCTCTGGGATCAATCACAGTACACTGAAGAGTACAATCTGTCCCAGTTCTTGGCCAAGCTTAACAGCTGAACCCTGGCTTCTCATCCCATGTACAAAGTGTATATTTGTGGTTGAGTTAGGAAAAAGAAAATTTTGGCGTTTTAACCGAGCATATTTCCCCCATTCTTTCTTTCCCCATAGTTTTTTTTTTTTTTTTTTTGGTTCTCCTGATCGATGTGGGAGGCTGGGGAAGAAGGTTTTAGTGGTTGGTATGAGAGCCTGAACGCAGAGATGAAGGGTATCGAGAAAAATCTCAACCCAAAATGTGCATCAGATGGGATAGAGATTTGTACAGTTCAAACAATGTATATACATTTGGCCTTATCTTTAATTTTAGCTCATCATTTCTACAGAAAGCACGAGGTTGACGTGTCTTTTTATTTCAAAGCTGCAGGTGAACTTACCTCAAAGGGTCTTCTTCCTCATCACTGGAACGATGCTCCGCCCTCTGGATAAGCTCTGGTACTTTCTTTTTTTGGGTCCTCCCTTTCATAGCAACCTTGGCCCCCCTTAAACCGCCGCCTCCTAAATCCATTAATAAGGTTGTCGGAGCGTGGCATTTCTATGCATCTGCCAGCGTCATATTTCCATAGCATCTCTATACATCTGCCAGCATCATCTTTTACTGAATACAAAGCTTATGTTCTAACGAAGCTTGCCAGTTTTTCCTGCACATGAGTGGATACAAATCAATCTTGTCTGAATGGCCTGACAAAGCGACTCCAAACCCGTCTCCAACCCTCACGATCATTATCCTGTCTCTCTTTATCACCAGCGAACCTCCCTGTGAAATAGCTCGACTGATATTAAACTTGCTTCTGAAATAGCTCTAAAATAATATTTTTTTGATTTATTACAAATTATTTTTAATATAAGTATATTAAAACGATAAAAAAATAATTTAAAGTAAAAGATAATTTATTTCAAAAAATACTTTTGTACTTGGGCTGATATCACATCAAAGACTGGCCACGCATGCCTGGCCTCACGTGATAGGCTACTTCAGAACGAATCAGGTCAAGGAATAGAACGGATTGGTTAAGAATTGAACGGATCGGCAGGACGAGTAAGATGACTTCACTGGCTTTGAAGGAAGAGCAGTTAAATTTCATTAACAAGTTAATTTTTTCATTAAATAATTAATGATGGAACATTTCTTTGGAAAGATAACAACTTAATATTTTTATTAAATAATTAATTTCATGTACCAACTTATTTTTTCTATTAAATCATTAATGACGAAGATGTTCTTGCAAAGATAACAACTTAATATTTATATTAAACAATAAATTATATTTAACAATATGTATACCATGGCAGCTACAACTTCCTACCTGAAGTAAAATACGAACAGCATGATCAAAAGGTATATATTTTTTTTTATATAAAAAAGCTTTTATTTAACCTTTTTGTTACATATTATTTCAAGATTTTAGTGATCATTTATACTGACCACGTGGAGATTTTGGCATCGGGGAAGTTATGCTAATGGGTTAGTTTTAAAATATCATTTGATATATCTCTCATAATACAAAATAATAAAATGTTATCGACATTTAATTAGATTCATTATTGATAACTTCGTTTCAGTTTTTTTCTGCCCCAGTCTTAGAATCAGACTCCAATATTATCACCATTGCAAATTGATGTATATTATCTTATTGCTCAACCAAGAAAAAAAATATTAATTTCCTTCAATATCTTAATTTGTTTTCCTTATAATTTTATTTTTTTTACAAAATATTATGTCCTTACTAAGCTAAGCAAGTCTATTTCTTACCATGCTTTTCCTTCGCATTGCATCTTCATCCTAATAGCAGGCATCAAACTCATTGTCATTACATCAATGCAAATCTAACCATTTCATCATGCAAAAATTGCTTCAAGAAATAATCATTTTTAATATGCTACTTAAGTCTAACATCATGTAGTTGTTTTATATATTTAATCACAAGCAAAACCATATTTTTATTTTTATTGAACATTCATGAGCAATCTTTTATCTCCTAGAGTAATTGGAAAAAACCCTTAACACCCATAAAATTCTATAAAACTATTTTAAGGATGAACAATAATTTTAATATCAAATTAAGGTTTTTCTTCCAAACGAAAATCACAAATAAAATTTTTAAAAAAAAAATTAGAAGAGATATATACATGGGGACCAAGAATCTAAGGCTTGTGTGCTAAGCCCAAGAAAAATAAAAATTGGTGTGTGAGATCATGCAAGGCCAATTCCACACACCTAACCGTTTTTTTTTTTAACAAATAACTTGTCATTCACCTGGAATGAGTTTTGAAATTTAAATAATATTTTCAATCTATTTTAATTCAAAAACATTTTTTTAACCTTAAAAACCAATCCATTTCAAAACACCCCAAAATTATTTAAAAAAAAAGTTGAAAAGAAATCTCTCTATCCCAATTAACTTTTCCCCATAAGATAAATCCCCTATAAAATAAAGATTAAATAAAACACCTCAATTAAACCCATTTCATCAACCTAATGATACCAATAATGAGTTTTTTAATTGTCATAAAATGACCGATGAACAACTTTCTCTTCTTTTTTTTCTAATCTAAAATTTTAAAAATAAATAAAATAAAATTTATAAACCAAAACAAAAATATCTAACTAAATGAGCTAAAAATAAATTTTGCTAAACCTCCACCGCATAAAAAGCACTACATAAACAATGCCAAAAAAAAAACATTTACCCCCTCAATCTCAATTTTGGTCCCCAAATTCTAATTTCACAGACGCTAAAATCAATTTTTTTTTTATGCAATTTAGATTGTCCATTCAGTTAAAAAAATAAAAACAAATTGAAATTCGATGGGGCTTGCAGTTCCATAATTTCTCTCTCTTTTCTACGAGAATGTCCATTATCTCTTTCATCAAGGAGAATTTGGGTCCCTGGGACTCTAAAGGCCTCGAGCAGTCCTTTTCCTGGCTGCTGAGACAAACATCACCACCACCAATGGCAGCCCTTACCCTCATGGATTGGCCAACAAATACTGGCCTTTTAACCCTTTTATGTTTCAAGGTCGCAATCTGATGAGCAATAAATAAGAAAAACAGGCAACCATGCTCTAGAATAGAATAGAATAGAATAGAATAGAATAGAAAACCATGTGCCATATGATTAAACATCAAAGTTTGTCCGCGAACGATTTCACCCTTCTCAAATAGATAGAAAAAGACCACACTAACATTTTAACAGCTACATTACAATTTGTAGTGCCAAGAACCAGTTCTAATAATATAATTAGGATACAAACACTAGGCCTCGAATATTGAGTGTTAAAACTAAAAGAATAAATGGCCTCGCATATTGTTAGAAAGTTATTCACATCAAGCATTTATTTTCACAAATAATTCATATGGGAAAAAATGACAAATAATATTATTACTAATAATGACGTAACTCGATCATCCTGACTTACCAAGTGGCTGGCTACAAGAGGTCAATGGAAAACTTCCAACAGCAAACTTAACGTGATTAAGAAAACTACTTTCGATTACTGAATACTATGCAAATGGATTCCCTCCAACAGAAGCAACAGGCCCTTGTGTTTGAACATTCCTGTTGAGAAGGCAAGTGAGGCTACCGCAATAAATTTACGATAACAAAAGCGCAACAACAATGACAACGACAGAAAACTCACAACCACCACCTACAACAGAAGCTTACCCTAATTGAGGGCTGGGTGCTTGTCCCGCCATAAATGCTAATCCACCTACAGAAACAAAAAGAAAGATTGGATGAAATAAAAGCAAGTTACATTGCCAGAGATGTATGCAATGCTTTCATAGTTGTGTAATGAGAAGCTGCGCATTGTTTTGAATGCTTGGGCAGATTAGCATCTAAGCATCCAACATAATGCTTCAGTGTGCTGTCTGGCCATAATAATCCCCAAAGAACAAAAGCTGAAACAAATAAGAGTTTCTCCCGTCGGAATCAGTGGACAGCTAACCTTGTGGTGCAGCAGGGATATATGTCATCGCTAGATCTTGAGGAAACCATGGTTGAGTCACACCACCAAGGAAGCTGGATGATGAGTTAGCGTTGGGCAGTGCAGCTTCCAAAGAGCTCATGTCCACGAACTGAAATATGACACACCAAGATTAACTTTTAATAAAGGGGGACAGTGATGATAGAATTCAGCAGAACAAAGCATCCATAAGACCTTTCAGGTTCTCTTCAGAAGACAATACAACAATTTCTTTCCCTTCATTTTATTTTAGATAAGCATATCTAAAACAAAAGTAAACTAAATACAGTCATGTAAGATAGAAGGAGAAGGATGCATGATTACCAATCATTTTTCTTTCTTTTTTTTTCATTGAGGAAGCATATATATCCTAATTCTGGCAAGAAGCTCCTCATTAGAAGCATGATGAAACTTCACAAAAGTGTCACTTCAACCCAAACAATGTTACCACCCCAGAGCTAGAATGCAAATTACAATGCAACACATAGCATGACTGTTACATATCCAAGAAAGTAGACAAAATACTACCCCAATTAGATTATTAATGTCATCTAGGATGTGTTTAGCAATGAACCTGCCATCATATGATCCATCACTTAGAAACATGATTGCCAAGTATTATTACAAGAATTATTATTAACATTCAAAAAGAACTAATAACACCCCAGCTTTATTAGTGACATTTTATTCTCAAAATACCTATTCATAGCTAATTGTTAAAAAATGCCACAGAAGTTAATACATCAAAATGTTATTTGATGGTAGCATGAAGAATGCCCTTTAATGGAATAGAGTTCATACATCTTTCCTACCAACATCAGTTAAAAATGATATAGCAACACAATCTCGTGCTAAACAAGGAACTGTTGCCATTTCATAGGTTGTTCATCTTATAATATCTTGCAAGGCATAAGGACAAAAAGCTTGGCAAGCAGCCCTCTTAATCCTATAAATCATGAAAAGATAGGCCAATGCAGACAACATACTCAAATTTGTGTTACATCAGCACATCAAACGGGTGCCATACTATTGCATCTGCATAAGAATAAAGATGTTCGTCCAGCAGTCTTTTGGGTGCCATATTACAAGTTGACCGTGGTAGCTGAGGACACTATAGTCATCTACAACTTGCACACAAACCCCCAACCCCCCCACCAAAACAAACACACACACTCCTACTTTTTTTGAATTTGATGATTCTCATATTTGGTTTGCAATACACAACAAGTGCACAAACAACATTATACATGAACTAACAAACTAAGGCTTGAACATCATAGGCTGCTCTTGATTATTACATGTAGTGGATCTGCAACTATCACCTTTTAATTTTAATTTGTTCGCCCCTGGATTGGACATGATAAATTTTCAATATGCTTACATTTTCCACTTTCACATCTAAATGACAAACCAACAGAGACAACAACATCAAATTTTCAAGGGATGAAATCACAAAAGTACTACTCCCCATTGGATTACCTTCTCCTTCACAGAGAACTGGTTACTGCTGATTATACTGATGAAACTCTAAATTATTAAGAGTTGTTGAACATTAGTCCATACTCCATCAATTAAATTTGACACGATGGTTACACATCACAAAATAGTGATAAATTCAAATTTATTTGGAATAATCACAAGCACTTGCCTAATAGCCAGCCTAGAGAAACAGAGAGAGGAGTTAAAACCCTATATTCAAGTGCATAAAAAAACAATCTAAGACAACCCTTTCCATCACCTGAATATTTTCCCTTGAAATGGTCAGTAGCACAAACGAGCAAACATTAGAGGAGAGCTTATACAAGTATGAAACAACATGATATGGATGACAAGAGAGCTAACAGAACTAAGGAAATGATATGGATGATAGTGTAGACACTATTTCAGACAACATCTAGTCAAAGCACTTAATACAGTATCAAGCACCAATCAGCAAATTGTTTTAACTATTTCATACCATATTGCTCGGCTCCAAATCAGATTCGTATGGTAGATCAAACGGGTTAATTGATTTATGATCCGCATGAGACTCTGTTTCTTCCTGTTGACATAGATGGATAAATAATTCACTGATCTAAAATTATCATGGCTAAGATCATATTGCATAAGGCATAAAACTAGTGAAAGTGAAGATTACAAACCACCAAAGGATGTCCTGAAGGAGTATATGATGGCCCCGCAACAATATCTGATGGTTCACTAGGACCAGGAAGTACTCCATTATAGGCAGTTCTTTGAATCCCATCTTTGTTAAAGTCCTGCAAAACACAGTTTATTAGTCTAACTTCGAAGAACTATAATATCTTTAAGCATTGTGAGGTAGAAGCAACCTCTGAAGCTCCAAAGCCAAAATACTGATCAGCAGTTGGTGAAGGATTGTATAATGTTTGTGGTTCACTACTTTGCTTAATGCCCTCCAGGGGAATGCCTGCCACTGAATCATCAAACTCAAATGCACTCCAATTCTGTACAGCATAATTTAGCCATCAGCAAATAGAAACACCGGTTATTCAATATAGGACCACAAAACAGATACATGAAACACAGATTTACTGTGGCCATAGATAGCATACCTGAGAACTTGTATTGTCAGTGGCTTGTACACTGTGCACATCACCAAGCCAGGGATCAGGAACTGATGATGAACTATGATCAACAGAGTTTTGAAAAGGTGGCCATTGCATGCTTGTATGTGATGATGGAACTTGGTCAAAATTTGATGAACCTACATTGGAAGGTCCTACTGAAGATGTGAGATTCTCAGGCCCTGGGGTGGATGCTATGGGCTGAGGACCATCAAAAGTTGCCCATCCTTCATTTTTAGGCAGTGAGGAATGTGGAGATTTTTCATCCAAGGAAGTAACTGACTGCTGCTGATAGCTACCACCAAAGAGGTCTAGAGTTGAAGGAAGAGAGGTTTGGGAAGGCTGATATAAATTAATAGATGAAGCTGGGGGCACTTGAAACAAATCTACAGATGGAGCTGGCGACGTTGCTGGTAACTGAAATAAATCGATTGGTGGAGCCATAGGAGAGGCTGGTTCTGGAGCCACTGGTTCCTTGAAAAGGTCCAAGCTAGCATGACTAGAAACGGATGACACTGGAAAAGCAGGCATATTTTCCTGGGGATTTCCTGCAGCTTGCCCAGCTTCTGCGACAATATCCAGCAAACTTCCCGAATTGTATGACTTGATGGACACAGAAAGGCTATCAAATGATCCCATGCTTCCTAATGATGTAGTTCTCTGAATAGAGGGACAATTCAGTATCATTTGTTAAAAAAGTGAGGCCAAAGTAATCCACAAACAGTAACAAGGTAGGAAAAAAATGATGCCACATACAGACCAAATATATTTTTTTCCCTTATCGCGTACCATTAAAAGAGTGATCTAGCTAATGAGAACTAACCTATTGGTCCAATCCATATCAGCAATGCCTATTTTTCTAAAAGAACAATAAAAGGATACCTTCTATCAGTTTCCAAACTATTAAGGATCCCCCAAAATATACAGGTGAAAGCAATCAGTGAATAATGGGGTATACCTCAAAGGGCAATAGTCATCCCAAGGACCTATACTCCTGTACATGGCATGAAAACCTTGCCAAGTTGCCAGTGGTTATTATACACTGGCAATTAATGACCCCTTAGCATTTTTTATTTGACCATAACTGATTTTCTTAAGAAGTTTTAATTTACAAGGACAGACGGAATCAAAGACTTGTACATGTTGATATTCTTTGTAACTACAATTCTGTAAACCATCATACCCATTTTGTTAAAGTACGAACCTTCAATTATACAAACTTATAAGAACACAAGGGCACTCACATCTGACACAGATATGTATCCAAAACCTCCACCTATGTCCAAAAATCATAGCTAATTTATTAAACTTAAAAAAGAGACCTGGCATTTTAAACATTTTTAGTGCAATAATTAGCCTTACTGATTTGTTACTCCTAATATATAGTATACGGACTCCATGTGATATTTTTTGGCTAACCAATCATTTTTCCATTTCAGAATCACTTTGTAAGAATCCTGACATAAAGGTTACCATAAAACTACTGTTATTGCAAAAACAAGATGCTATCTACAGCTTAAAACTGACAAAAATTAAAGGTCTTTCATTTGTCTAAATATGTCTAGAAGAAAAAACAGGAAATACCATAATATTCAGAACTGTGTTTGAAATAAATTAAGCTGGCATGTCATGCTATATTTGCTAATTAACTTTAAACTTTCATGCCACAGTTAAAGCCATAAGAAAAAAATTGGTGGCTCTAAATGTCCAATTAACATTACAATCATTAACTAAGTTTTTAAAATGTATCAATTGCTAGTTCTCCATATCCAAATGAAGCCATTTTTAAGCCAATCTGCTAGGATTGGCTTTAGCTTTCCCTAAATAATATCGGAGGGAATACACACGCATATTATGGTGTACATATGTAATAAAAGAGCTAATCCATGATTTGTAATATACAGCTACAATGCAACTATCTTACACAGGCACACATATAATGCAACTTTAATGCAAGTGTTGTCGAGACGGTAACTTGAAGCATATATACTATAATATCTCTTGCACAACTATTCATGTAATGAGCTAATTCCAAGGTTCATGATGAAAAGCCAATAGGTTAATGTGGCATCCCAGTAACTAATCATTTTTGCAAGCTAGTCAAAGACTATTTCTTAATAAATTACTCATCAAAGCCATCATTTTTGCAAGCTAGTCAAAGACTATTTCTTAATAAATTACTCATCAAAGCCAATGACATCTACGCTGCCTGCACCAGCCTACCAGTAGATGTCTGGCATTGACATGAATATAGGATCAGAGTATCAAAAATAAAATAAGAATAAAAGTAGGCTTAATTGCTATTTTGTTTTGGATCAATAGGCTGACACAAGTAAAGATTTCCAGTTAGTATGATCTATGTCTTAATACACAGTAAAACAAATTAAAGGCAAGGGGTTACACATTGTGTATGAAAATCACAACAATGTTCCAGTATCATTACCATTGGCATGCATTTATATGAAAATCACCAATCACACGTTGCCCAAACAAATCCACATTATTAGCATAAAAACTAGGTGAAATATGACCTGTGGATGTGGAATCCCATCTGCATCTCTTTTAAAGCTTGCCTCTGAAAATGAATTTGCCTTTTGATGCTTTACGTCACCTAAACCATCCCTTGAAGGCTGAATAGGTGGACTAAAAGCAATATCCTTCTGAAAATTTGGTGATTCTGCACCAGATCTGACTGGATCTCCACCACTAGACACAGAATAGTCTGAAACTCGAGAAACAGAACCCTCATTTGCAAACCTGTCTTCAAACACCCTTTCATTTAAGCGGGTAGGACTACAAATAAAACTAGCCATCTTTCCAACATTAAGACTTCGATCTGAACCAGGTTTGCGAGTAAGTGTGTTAGTTTGCTTTCCATAACGACGATCTTCATATTGAAAGTCATAAGGAGGACTTTGAGAATAAGAATGATAAGAGCATGCACGTCTTGTCTCATCTTCATGGCTTCTAATCCTCTGTCAACATCATTTATGAATCACACCTATTAGGCCCTTATTCAAGGCTGAAGAAAGAGAATTTGCAAAGAAATATAACAACATGACATAGATAGTAAGAGTTCATTCATTAAACTTTTTGAAATGAGTTACAACATCCCTATACATCCAACAAAAAAATATTTTTCATCTGCCCTTCCCAGAAGAGAAACGCAAAACACCATTCTGATGTTCCAGGGAGATAGAAAATTCTGAAAATCTCCATATTTTCTTTCCAAAAGAAAAATTAAAAAATAGCCCATCACACCTTTTCATACTACATCTTGAAAACAGGAATTGATTTAACACAAAACCTGAAGTGTAAATTTCAGTAAAATGTTACCATATAGTGTATCAGTTGTTTACTGCGATGTTACCTGCAAATCTCTTGGAGGCTTATCAGAGGTATTTCCTCCAGCATATTTTTTATCCACATACACATCCTTTATAAATTCTCGCACTTTATCCACTTTACTGCAAGCAGAAAAAACAATCAAACAACTTCCGTTTTTATCAACTACAAGCATAGTAGTAGGACCACAGAAAAGATGTTGCACCTGTTATCAGGCAATCTCTGCCTTTGTTGGTTCCAATCCTTCAAATATATTTCCCTTGCACGCTGAAAACATTTTAATGTCTGGTCAACATAACAATAAAAAAAACCCAGCTGTTCCCAAAGCCAACAAAAATTCACCACCACCCAACCTGATTGCCACCATTTTGAAGAGCTTCAACTTCTTGGGATGTGAACTTCGACATGGATACTGACTTCACACGATGAGTAAACTCTCGACTGTATAACATGCACATATATATATCAAAACAAGAAAATGAGTAGTACACAACCCATGCATAAATGTCGGCTTCAGTCGAAAATGAAAGGCAATTTCACACCGACTACAAGGCATTGCTTCAAATCCAAACAATCACAGACTTTATCAATTTTTTAAAAAAAAATAATCATAAAAATACTATAACAAGCAGCAAGAAAACCAAGAAAGCAGAAGAAAATACTCACTGAATCCCACTGCAAGTAGTACAAATGAAAGTCCAGAAATTAGTACAAACATACTGTGGACCCTGCATTTGTCAAATATATAAAAAGATTCAAAACAAAAACAAATTCATCTAATTAAAAACTATAAAAAAAAAAAACAAGAATTACCAAGCTATTGCAGTTGATACAGCGACGGTTGGGAGGAAGCTTCATGAGACCTCTAATTATCTTCTCGTTTCTCTCTTCTTCTTTTCTACTCCCCATTTCTCTACAGATTTCAAGCCAAACAAACCCTAAACAAAGAAATATCGAAACGTCTCCTTCCTTTCGATGAATCCAAAGCCTCTATTTTTAGAGCCCAGTAAAATCAATCAACCTGCGAAGAAAAAACTGAGAGAGGTAATCTAGGGTTCGTTTAGTTAGAAAAAGGAAGAGGAGGAGGAACTCGATTAGTCCTTTTCCTCTTTCGCAAAATAAAAGGAGATCAAATCAGCTCAGCTCCACAGCATTTTATAATACAATATTGGTTTTTTTTTTTGTCATAAATAAATAGAAGACAAGGTGACTTGATATATTCCCCTGCGGATAAATGAATTAATCCATCCATAAATTTTATTTTATTTATTGAGAAATATGTGGGATTTTTATTATTAACAACGCAATAGCAGCCTATCTTTTGTATGGTTGTAAATTAAAAATTCATATCAAAGTTATTGTAATACAGTGCCTTCAATACATGCGATGATTTGGCATGGACTGGATGTTAATTATTGGGTTTTGAAAAGTAAAAGTAATAGGAGGAGTTGCATAATTATAGTAACGTCTTTTTCGATAAGAGATGCTGCATGCTGGCTGCCCACCTGGCTTAAGTCCTTTTTTGTGATTTTTTTTTTGAATTAGTATAGT
Organism: Populus nigra; assembly: GCF_951802175.1. Lineage (NCBI taxonomy): Eukaryota > Viridiplantae > Streptophyta > Magnoliopsida > Malpighiales > Salicaceae > Populus > Populus nigra. The sequence goes on along the minus strand of NC_084863.1, from coordinate 5,581,306 downwards.
AACTTAAGATTTTTAGCAGCGTAATAACATTTGAAATTTTTTTGGTAAATTAATATATTTTTATTTTATAATGCTTTAAAAAAATGATAGGTGATAAATATCATTATTTTCAAGCGTAATAAAATAATTATCGCACTTTTAAAGTGTGATAACTTAAGAAATTATATTTTAGAAGCATATCATATTGTAAAATTTAAACTTCTTTCCAAATTTAAAAATATAGATAGATGTAACATTTCTCTCTCAAAAAACCTATGCCCACACCCTTTCTCTATATAAAAAAAAAAACGCACCAATCACTTGTTTTTTCTTAAAACATAAAAAAATCAAACTCATCTTAGTTTTCAAACATCCTATGGTGTTTTTCTCTTCAAAATCTGTCGTCGTCATCGTCGTTGCCCCTATTGTCCCAATTGTTTTTCTAGTCCTACAAGCAATGTAAATATACTACATCTCTATGAATTCATGTTTGGTTTAGTTGAAATGAAATCATTGTTTAATGTTTATGTTGGATTTAGGATCTGTTGAATTAATGATAAATTAGCTATGAATAGCATCAATTAGGATTAATTTGATATAGTTGAACATGAAAATAAGTTAAATTAAATAAGAATTAATGCAACATGTAATCAACCAATAATGTTATCAACTACACTTAATGATTTCATGCAATAGAGCATGAATTTAGTAGAATTATGATGAATTACATGTTGCATTGAATTATAAATAAGTTGAATTTGGATTTGATTTCATGCAATTGAGCATGAAAATATCAACTAGATTTGATATCATGAACGATGTTTAATTTTGGTCAAGAACGCATTGCATTAAATTTTGAGAATTTGTTTGAATTTGATATGAATTTTGACAATCAGGGGTATGGGGTAATGCAATTTAGATAAAATTACATCCAATTGATCATAATCCAATTATATATATATATATATATATATATATATATATATATATATATAATGTCTTATAACATATTTATGTTATATTATTATGACGTTATTGTTCCTGCTATGAACAGTAGTATCACATACAATGACAGGAGCAGTTTGTTGTTAAATGATAATTTAGGCATATCATATGTGGAAATGAAATAAACTATTTGTCATGAACTTAGGTGGAATTATAATGATATTGAAATAACTTAGAGGTTTCAAATTGATGAACATTGGTATTATCTTGTACCAATTATATATGATGGAAGTTTTAAGATAATAATTGATTCTTTCATCCAAAATAGATTGAACATAATGGTATTGTATACGAGTAGTCGACCAAAAACTTTATATGTCCTAACTTCTGGTCAAATATGTATAAGTCCACACAATCTGTCAGTTCTTCAAAGTCAGTTAATAGAGGGAAAAACAGTTTATTGTTGGGTGATTTGCTACAAATGATTGATGATAATATATTTGACAATCCTTTCACTTATCAGCATAGATTTGACTATTTTGAAGCTAGTGACAATGAAGATAATGAGATGTTAGACTCGAATATGATAGTAAATATTGATAATGATGTTGATAATTATATTGATATTGATGATGATGTTAGTGATGAAATAATACTTTATGCTCCTAAATTTGGAGCTGCTTTTAGGTCTACATTTGTTGTTTCTCATGATTGGACACTTAGTCATAGACATTTGCTAGAAAGCTTTGATTTAGAGGCTGAACAAACATTCAACAGTAAAAATAAATTTATTAATATAATTAAATGGTGACACATTAAACATTCGATTGAATACCTAGTCTAACAGTTGAACTCGACCTTTGTTCGATTATAATGTGTGCAAGCACCTGAATGTAAATGGTATTTATGTGGGGGATATCATAAAAATATTAAAATTTTAATATCAAACTAGAAAATGACATACTTAAAATTAACGTAGAGATGATCACTATCATGCCCTATTAATGGGTCATGACTTAATTTTCTTGAGCAAAATATAACAAATAAACTAAAAAAAAAAGGGGTTCAAATAGTGATATTCATTGTAGTTCAATATTCATAAATTCAACAATGAAGTTATGATTTTACCCTTTCAGTCCACAAAATTTGATTTGGTGATGGGGTAGTAAGGTCGTTTTATTTTGTTATAAATAATAAAAAGACTAAAATTCCCAAGGAGAAAAACAAATCCCTAGCATGTAGGAGCAATTTTGGATTTTTACTTTTCAATTAACTGTTAAATTACTTAAATGCCTTTAAAGTAAAAAAGAAAAAAACTTACCTTTGGTCCAGGTTCATCTTTGTCTTTTCAATTTGTTTTTTTTTTGTAATTTCTTGGTTTATCGAGGGTAATTTAGTCTTTTAATCAATATTAATTAATATTGAAATAGAAAAGGTTGTTAGGGCGTGTGGTCCATATATCAGCGAGTGGGAGGCATCCGTACACTTTAATCGACACATGTGGCGCTATTCGATGGCCAAAATTGCCCTCATCCATGTTGTTTAAAGAGCGATCGTGTCCTCTTCCTCTTAGTGCGGTGTGCGTTGGCTGCGGTGAAGCGGTTTATACCTGGTGAACCCTTTTTTTCTTGCCTCCCTAAAAATTACAGGTTAGTCTTCTTTATTTTTGGTATTTCAACTTCAGTTCTTATTCTTTTTATTTTTAATTTTTATTCTTGGCTCTTTTGTGAAATTTTTATTTGTTTTCAATTTAGCCTTTCAATTTCAATTTGTCCTATATTATTTTTTTTTATTATTTTTTTCCTTGATCTTTTTGTAAAAATTTTATTGGTTTTGAATTTCATCATTCAATCCAAGTTTATGGTGTATTATTGTTTTCAATTTAGTCCTCATTCTTTTGATTTTTTTTGTTAAAGTTATTTTTCTTTTCAATTTAACCCTTCAATCAAAAAAATTTAGTTGGCCTCCAATTTATTTTTTTTTATTTTCACCCTCATTCTTTTAATTATCATTTTTTTATTTTAGATCATTTTATGTAATTGATTTTCCCTCAATTTTATCCTTCAATGTTTGATTTGTTAGGGATTGGGCTTCTCGGTTTTTCTATGTATGGTGCTTCCGGTATAAAGATCCAGGTCACGGGTTTGAGAAGTTAATGCAAGTCAACATTTTTTTTGGTTTATTTTTTTTATTTCATCGTTCAATGTAATTTTTTTTAAAATGACTTTGTGGTTTTCTTCAATTCCTTTTCAATCAAGTTTTCCTGATCTAATGACCTCGACCATGGGTTTTATAAGTTAATCCAGGTTACATGTCTATCACAATACTTCAGGTTTACTTGAGCTAGGATTTTTTGTTTATTTATTTTCCAATTCATGCTTTCAAATGTTTTTTTCAAGTTATCATGATTTTTCTTTTTTTATATAAATACTTTTTTTTATTTACTATCATTGTCTTTTTTTTAATATCTCATCAAAATAAAACCAACTTATTAAACTCATTCATGACTATAACCTAAATTATTAGTTTTTTTATGTTTTTAAATCACAATTGTTATGTGTAGCCACCGTTTCTTACAAACAAACAAAAAAGACATGTTCATAGTGTAGTGTGAGTGTACACACTTTTTTACTTTTTTCAAGTGGAATGTTTTTTAAGTAGTTGTTCTAATATAAAAAATAAAAATAAAATAAAAAAATATTTTAATATGTTTTTATTTTTTAAACAGCCCCAACACACCTCCGAACACAGTTAATTTTAGGCCCTGGACATGATGCAGGCATATGAAAAGGTTAGCCTCCTTACATGACATAAATAAAAGTAGCTTAAAAAAGTCAAGAAACAAACATCCTTGACAGATTGCATTGTACGATGACTCAAACTGACAGAAGACCGATGACTCTGTAAGTGTACAAGTGGTTGAGCTTGAGAGAAAATGTTTTAAGACAGCGCTCTCTCTCTCTCTCTCATTCTTCTATTTTTCTAATAAAGCTTCTCCCTGTTATGTCCTCTCCCTTTCATCTCTCTGGACTGAATCCATTATTGGATTTGTATTTTCTTCACAAAAACCTCACCCACATTCCCTCAACACTCCTTTTCCAAATGGGTTCGTATCATCAGACCAGCCCCTAGTTGAGAATAATTTGCAAGGTTGGAACTTGGAACAGCATGCTCCTCTTCCTCTATATCACAAAGACATGGCTAGCGAGAGACGTTAAACTATGACAGCATTATTTTCTTCTTTTTTATTTCTTTTTTCGCAATTGGATATATATATATATATATATATATATAAACACCACGGCATCTGCCAAACAGAACCCAAAGCAATAAAGTCAGCATAACTATATGGATGGAAAACTTGTCTCCCAATATAGTACATGAAAAAGATTATAAGCCCAAAAACTACAGCTAATCGTTTACAGTCCAGCTTCAACATACAGCTTGGGAGCCTCTAGTACCCTAAGCTCTAATTTCTGGCAGATGCATCAGCGTCGCAGGAGGGGGGGCAATACAATAGAATGCTTCAACAGTTTAGACATGATGCACCTTCTGCGCAATCAATTTTATCTCTTTGACCCTTTCATCTACCAATTGCTGGAGTTGCTCTTCTTGATTTGTCTGGTTTTCATCCATCCAAACGCGAGCAGCTTCACTGTCCTGTGACCTGAACATTACAAATGACATCTCCGGATTATAATCACTTGGAACTTCAACCACTTGTTTCCCACTGCTCCCAGAATCTTTCCCTAAGACATCAGCCTTCACACGACTTGAGATGATCGCCACAAAATCCTCCATGTACTTGTCAACAGGATCAAGACCTAGATAAATTAGAACTTCCCAACACTGAAGAAACTGTTTCCTATTGATTTTCAAGGTTTTCCTAACATCTTCAACTGCACTTACAGGTGGGTTAAAACAAGGCACATGGGTTTTCTTTGACAGTTTTCCTTGTTTTAGATACGAAACAGTTGAATTGACTGCATCTTGGATTGGGGCAAAGAGAAGGAGACGTTTTATGTCAACAGAGGTGCGCACGTGTTGGAAGTAATCTAATGGTTCTTCAACTGTCAAGTCATAAACATCTTCCAATATGGCAACATTGCTGAGTACTTCAACAAGGTGACCACCATAACCCTTGTGTTGGTATGGAGGCAACACCAATATCTGCCATCAATAGAAAATCTCATCAATTTACTATAGAAAGTCACATGAAGTGTATTTACCTGCTCCCCCACTGATGTATTAAAATAAAAGAAAATGAACCTGACTGAGCCGCAAACGTGTGCTGTCGGGGTAATGATAAAAACGATACACTGCAGTAAAACCCAACAGTTTATGTTGAGTATCCCCATGTTCATCACTTTTCTTCTGAATTAGGACATACAATTCCCATCCTGGATCATCAACATCAATGGGATTGCTACCTGAGTCAGAAAATACAACTTTTCAGAATCAAACACCTGGACAGCAAGGAAGGAAACAATAAAAATAGCATATTCCTCGACAGACCAACGCCAGTAAAGAATTACCATCGATAAGAAGAAGAACAAGAGGAACCAGGCGACTGTATAGGTGTCCAGCAGCTGTATTTCCTATAACCATGCGAACAACCTGACAAAGCAGGAAAGAACAGTAACCACAGCCATCTCTTTCAAGCAAACCTCTACAAAATACACTAGGAAAAAAGATGCAAATAGAACTAGAAACTGTTTATTCCAGTGTCAGCATCCAGCCCCATAACACCCTCTTTCCCCGCCAAATAAATAGAACTGAGACAAAGGTAATGAAAACAAAGGACCTTTTCTTTTTGGACTGATAATAAATCTTTTATATATCTCTTGTCTGCTAGTCATAAAAGCACTGTGCTTTTAATATAGATTTCAAAGACAGGAACAATCTGGGAACTGCAACAATTTCAGGAATTATGATTGTATACGGGGACTCTGCCTTGAGAGTTCTCTCCTTTGTTTAATCTCCCCTGATCTACATCCTTCCCATTCTTTCTGAATTGTGCACACAATCTACTTCAAATCAGATCTAAAACCAAACGAGCATTGTAATGTTCCAGCCACTTTTCATTTCATAATTCTCTAAAATCAAATTGCAATCATTCGCAGATATTATCCAAATCAAACTCTATTAAATACCTAGTTCCCCAATAAATTACCCAAGAATGAAGTTTAGGGTTTTTCTGCATTCCCCCACTCAACATAAGAGGTTCCAGACAAGCCACTCTAACCATAAACAAAACTTTAATAGCTGAATATGAAATCAAGTACCTCGACATCTGAAATAGCTGTCCCTAAATGACTATTAGAATCAACATGTCCATTGGAGGTTTTGTGTTGCAATATCTCTCCATCTGAGATAATGGATCTGCAAACATTTAAAATATAGAAATCATAAATCAAACAGCAGTGCAAGGACTAAATAAAAGCTTGAGTTAGATGTGCACAATATAACCATAACAAAGCACCTAACAAAATGACTCTCTGTTGAAAATGTCTGAAGGAAGTCATCTTTGTTGTCAACAAGAGTATCGGCAAAAATTCTCTGTGGGTAACAACAAACCAATCAGCAGGCCCCAATGACATAAGAAATGAAGAAAAGCAGTAGCATTGCAGTCATTGTATACCTGAAGAGATGATTTGAGATCCGTGATACCTTTCCCCCCCTAACAACATACAATCACAGCACTCAGTAAAATTCCATTTAAGAACATAAAGCTAGAACCACCCTCAAAACTAAACTGATCGATAACACAAGTTACTCAATATATTGAATAACAAGAATGTCATTACTCACATCAGATGTGCTCTGAAACTTAATATCAGCAAATGCATGGAATGATACGCTGCTAACCCAGATGGTTATCTGTATACAAAGATATTGAACAAAATTGGAAAACAAAACATGGTAGCATAGAGAAATAATCTTGTATTGAAACTTGAGTGTGTGCAGATGGTAAATAGTTAACACAAATAACATGCTCAACATGCAAAACCCTGGTAAGCAGCAATCTAGTGAAAATGTGCATTACCTTCAACTCATTGTAACCGTAGATTTTCCCATCCTCATCAAAAAAGCTATTCAAGTCAACTGGACTAATACGAAAACTGTGTGAAGCACCCACTTCTTCCTTGCTAGAAACTAAGATACCGATCATCAAGTACACATGAAAATCAAAACAAGAATAAAAAAATAATAAATTACTAAATCCAAAATTTCAGAGGGTGCCATAAATGCAACTACACAGAAAACCAATCATCACGAGCATAACTCTTCAAGTATGCAGCCATCTCAAAGTCATGAATCTTTTATTTATCAAACAAGCAAAAACCTGTCCAATTCTCTGCTTGATACTATTTCTAATAATGACTTAATAATGCTCGAGCAAGAACAAAGCTTATTCCCGAAGTTTCCATAAAGAGAAAGGACAAAGGAACGAAAAAACTCTTAATAGTTGTATTCTTTTCCTAAAATTAATATAACAAAAAGAAAATTGCATCTCTGCTCGTACATTTTCCCAGTAAACAAAAACGAGTCAATGACACCAGCCAAACAGGTTATAAGTAGAATAAAATTCCCAAAAAAAAAACCTTAAAAGTTGATTATAATGTACCCAGGTAAATTAGGATGCACTGATTGGCCTCGATTCCAGCATCTGCATCAAAGATCAACACAAATATCACTAAATTAAGCAAAAATCACTGGAAAGAGTTGGTAACCAGTGAGCAAAGTTAATGAGAAATTGACTAACCGATATTGGAGAAGCCAACACGACGGCGTTTCTTAGGCTCGGAGATTGGATCGGCGGTGGGTTGTTGTTTCTGCCCCATTTCTTCTGATAGCGGGTGGGTTAGGGTTTTGAGAGCGGGAAATGGGAGAGACTAGGCGGGAAATTATACCGTACAAATGACACATAGTCTGGATTAGGGCTTTATCTATCCCCTGTAGCTAGCGAATTTGTGCGCGTGTGAGTGTCACGCGAGCTGACAAGACAGGGATTCTATGTTTTTGGAATGCTACGATTGGATTTTGTTATTATTAAGAATTAAGAAGAAATCCAAATGGAGTCTTGGTTTCATTGTTCATGCCCTGAGAAGCATAGTTATCCGATCAAAAAATTAGATTTTAGATTATAAAAATTAATTTAGGTGAACTTGAATTAATTTTAAAAAATTAAAAAATTATTTAAAATTTTAATATTTCAAGGAAAAAAATTAAGAAACAATTCATGTGAATATGAGTTATATATATTATAAATAATGAAGTTTAAAAGATTTTATATTTGGTATTTAAAAAATATTATTTTAATATGTTATTTTTTTAAATTGAAGTATTTTAATTAAAAAGATTTTTTTACCTCATATTAAAATAACATAATTTTTTTCTTGTAAACATAGAGTTTTAGTATACTAAAAGACTTCAAATTTCATATTAAAAAAAATAAAATATTCTTCTAGTATTTATATAATGAACTTTGAAAATGATTGATAACCAACTAAAAAAATATATAAAAAGATGAGTTTTTAGCTAGGAGAAAAAATATATTTGAAAAAAAAATTGATCTTAGCTGGGTTTTGCCAAGTCACGGGTTAATCCAGCGAGTCAAAGAAATCTAGTCTCAACCGGGTTTTTCCAAGTTTTGCTTATCCTGCCAGGTCAACCCGAGTTTAATAACCATGTTAACAAGTTGAATAACATAACTTGGGGTTTTTTATGTTCTTTCAATTATTTTTTGTGTTTAGTTTTTAAATATTGGCTTATTAAAAATCAGTTTTTTATAATTTATTTTTTACCATATGATTACAGCCTTATAGATTAAAGAAAAATCTAAAAGGGATCGCAATTTCACAAATAATGCACTGATAAGTTGGTGTGGTTTTGCACAATGACTTTGTTTTTTTAAGGTCTTTTAATATATTTTTAGTATATAGTTTTTTGTTTTATTTAGTCCATTTAGGCTTGAAAGAAAGTCTTAATGTTGGAGTGATACTAGATTTTTTTAATATATATATATATATATATATTAATTTTTCACAACAAATTAAAAATTAGAGTGCCAGAATTGAAAAAAAAAGAAAGAAATGTCAGCCATTTTTTAAAGCACTTTGCTGTCGGTGCTTTCAGGGAGTTCTCTTTGCTTGGGATTGTGGCAAATTTTGTTTACGGTCTCTTTACTTTTACAATTAAATATTTTAATCCAAAATTTTATTTTGTTTAATTTTTAGTGTATCCTTGATAGGAGAGAAGAATGAGAAAAAAGTTGCTAACAAATCATGGAGATGAAAAAAAGTGGTTAATCTATCAATTTTTGTTGATAAAATGGTTAAATTTAATGTCAAACTATTTTTCTTGTCAAGAGAAGGGTCATTGAGATGTTTTTAAAATTATATATTATGGGGAAAAGTAGATTAGTGTTGCGGTGGGGTTTTTTAGGTTTAATTTTGTATTTTTAATAGTTTTTTGGGTTATTTGATTGATTTATTAGTTATGGTGTTCTAAAGGTGTTTATTAATTTTTTTTAAATAAAAACAAGTTTAAAATAAGTTTTTAGATCATAAAACACTCCCTCATTTTTACAAGCACCTTTTTGGTGGTTGAAATTCAAGTAAGGGGTGAAGCATCGTCTACTACAAAAGATCTATTTTTTTAAAATATCATTTGATTTTTATTGTATTGTCCAATAATATTATAGAATGTTTTTTAAAAAATTAAAAAACATTTTTTTTATTCAATCTATCATAATTTTTTTTTTGTTTTCTTCAGTATGAGCAATTTTATCTATAATATTTGATTTTTACTGTGTTTTCCAAATAAGATTATAAAAATGTTTTAAAAAAAAATTAAAAAGCATTCTTTTTATAAAACTTTTTTTTTTGTTTTTTTTGTTTTTTTCCATACGAGTGTCAATTTTAGCTATCACATGATTAAAAAAAAATATAGTTTTAAAAAAGTTGTTAAACTCAATCAGAATTCATGATTTAAATCACAAATTTAACAAATTAACCTGAGTTGATCAAAGTTATTATGAGATTTCATTATCTTAATATTAAAAAAAAATGACATCTTAAAATATTTTTTAATTCAAGTTGAGTTTTGTCTAGTCATTTAACACTCATTTAGATTGATTATTTTTATTTATGTTTGTCTCTCAACTTCCTAACGTAGTCTTTTGTTAACATTAAAGTTTTTTATTTAGCATTTATTTAGGCATAAAACTACTCAGTTTATTTTATTAAATGTATGAATTACATTTTGAGTTCATGATTAATTTTATTTTTCAACTAAAAAACATGTTAGAAATATTTAGACAATTTTTTTTGTTCAAATTTTTTTAATCCGACTCAGTAATTAAAAACAATTACTCAGATTTTTTGTACATTCAATTTTTTTAATCCGAAACAACGTCGTTAAAAGAAATTTAACTAGTGAATTCTAGTTAAGGGCCCTCAAGTTGCTTCATTTTTTATTGAGGAAATTTCCATTTTTTGGATCGTGAATATAACCTAAATTTTATATACGTTATTTAAAATCTTTATATGAAGAAATAAATTAATAGAGAAAAAAGAATGCTCACTAAATTAATTATTATTCATATAATAGGAAAAACGAAAAAAATCATAAATTCTAAATGTTCAATAATTGATATTGCTAATTTACAAATAAAAAATTGCAATTCTAAAACTATCAATTATATATGTAAATATTACCGATTACTAAAGATAATTTAATAAAGATATTAAATTTCATTTCCCAGGAAAATAAAGGTTATCTAAAAAAAGTATTATTTACAAGAAATTACGTATAAAGTTTGACAATTTATAATATATATTTTTTAAAAAATAAAAATCAATGAGTTGTCATTAAGTAATTAACTAACTACTTGGTTCGCGCTTCATTGTGGATTGAATAAAAAAAATTCAACACAAAAAAATAAATACATGGGCTTTTCCAACTGTTTTTTGATACCAAGAAAAAACTATTATAATCATAAATCAAAAGGCAGATACATGTATTTAATTAAATAAAATAAAAATTATATGTGTCGATAAATAAATAAAAATGTTAAAGATAACCAAAGACTAAATTAGAAAACTGAAAGATAAATATAGATGAAAATAATTGATCTTACAACTAAATGTTTAATAACTTAGTTTTTTATAATCAACTTTTTATCTAATCAAATAATAATTAAAATAGACATACACATAAAAACGATTGGATAAAATTAAAGGAAAAAAAATATTATGCAAGATTGCACAAAAAAATACATACTAATATTAGAAAAAAATATTATCTTATGTGAAAACGAAGTAAAAACCAAATGATATTTAATTAAAGACTAAATTGAAAAGTTGAAAGATAATTATGAATCAAAATATATGGTCTCAAAACACAGTCATAAATCTAGTTGTATTTAACAACTTTATTTATTAGAATCAATTTTTTATTTAATAAAATAATAATAAAAAAGACAAATATGGGCAAGAGATTGAATAAAATTGAAGGAAAAAATTAAGGCTGCATAAAAAGAATGCCTATATATATATATATATATATATATATATATATATATATATATATATATATATATATATATATGTTGCAATCTTCTTCATAAACTAAGTAAAAATAAAATGATATTCTATTAAAAAATTCATAAAATTTTGTTTAATCAATTTATTTTAAATAATCTCAATTAAAACTAAATACTCGTTAGGTTGGGTATCCCACACATGTGCTTAATTAATCAATTTTAATTAATTATATTTAAATAAAAAATAAATAAAAATCAAAGCTAAAAAAGGGTCATATGCTTGGCTCATATTAGAGAAGCTAGCACACCAGCATGCAAGGCAAAACCCTATACTTGCCCCTTTTTTTTTCCTTATAGAAGTGGTTAACGACCTATTGTCTACCTACCTAAAATTTGATGGCTACAATGGTAGTTAAAAAATTGAGAGATTGTTTTTTTTTATCTAAAAATTCATTTTTGAACTTATTCTCATCTAAAAACACATAATAGATATCATTGGAACATCAAAAAACAAATTTGTCAACCCAAAGTACTAAAAAAGGTGGAAAATATAAAATCAAACCGGTAAGATTTTTCTTTTTTTATCCTGATATACTATTTTAGACAAGATTAATGTTCAAAAACACATTAATGGGCTCCCCTCATTGAATAGAACTCGTTCACACCACCATCAATTTTTTTATCATCGGAATGTGGCCAATAAACGACTTTTTTTTTCCTCTCTCATATTCAGAGACTGAAAAATAAATAAAATAAACTTTTGAATGAAAACTAAAATTCTAAAAACTATAGGAACTGAAAAGGAATAAAAATAAAAAGAGGTAGACTTTAAACGTATGTTTTCATGAATTTGAGACTGACCATTTGATTTCTCTTTATTTTATACTTTGATCTTTTTTTGTTGGAATTTTTCTTTCCTTAATAAATTTTTAGAAATTGGGCATTAATTTGGACATAGAATAATGCAATTGAAAAAAAATAGTTTTAGAAAGAAATTGAAAAAAAGGTATTGTGAATTGCTATAGTAAAATGTCTATTTTCACCTAAAGATAACTAATAAACGCTTTTAAAATATCAAAAAACCAATTTATCAATTCAAAAACTCAACCAGTCAAAAAACACACAATTAAACTAGTAAACAATTCTCTTTTGACCTTGAAAGACTTCTTTCAGGCAAGATGAATGTTAAAAAATTGTTTGTGTATATGCCTTGTAGTTAATTGGTTAGGTACATATAGCATCAACTTTGTTCATATAAATATATTTAATTTATTTTTTTCTAATATTGATCAAATATTTTATTAATGAACTTAAAGTAAAAATAAAGTTATCAGGACAAAAGTAATTTGCAAAAGAAGTTATCAAGTTGTTATAATTATGAGGTTTCGATTACATTAAAACATTGTTTCTAAAATGTTCATAGTAAATGTTTTATTAAGACTGAATATTAATTAGAATTGTTCAAACTTGTACATATTATCTTCTTTATTTTATGAAAGGAAGTAATTGTTCTCATAAGCTGAGATATGCGGGATGCCTAGAAGTAATATGTAGGTGTTTGTTAGATGACATGTACGCTCAAATGACCCGCATGAGAATTCCATGTGGAGAGATCATATGTGTCTATGGAAAAATTCCAGTGACAGTTGTGTGACCTTTATACTTGAGATTACTATGTTATCTTATATAAGAAATGTTATGCTTTGATCTTTTTACATATTGTTCTAATCAAGGGTAATAAATGGATTAGGTATAACATGAACTATATGCAGGTATTTAAGTAATCAAGAGATGATTTATCTTTCTAGGTGAATTAGAGGAAATGTTTCATTTGTTCTCAAATAGTATTGATTATAAATCCTTTTGCAAAATGAGATGAAATTTGGAAAGAGTTTCAGATCTTATTCAAATAATCAATGACTATAGTATTGAGAACAAACATGGTTTGACAGAGTAAACACATTATATGTTATAATATATAAATCAGAAATTATTGACGAATGAATAATAATTACATCGAGTAACAGGTCATTGAAAGGTCAAGCAAAATCTCTAACGACTTTTCTAATATTTGAAGGATCATGAAAGGTTGTTAAATATTATACTTAATTTTCAAATATAAATCAACCAATTATTAAAATAATAATAAATTAATTTATTTAATCCTATTTTATTTAGAATTGTAATTTATATTTTGGCTAATTTATCAAGAACCCAATGAATCACACACACAAAAACCATTGGTCAGAAATTAAAATGAAATAATTACTCAAGTGTGACTCCATTGTAAATAAGTTTAGTGTGTATGTGTTTCGGGAACCCAACAAAAACATCTTAATGTGACCCTTATCGTCGAATGGAACTTGTTGACACTAAGATCAACCTTTTTTTTTTATCATTAGAATATGATCAATCAATAAATTTATGTCTCATATATCACATACATGGACTGAAGAATGAATAAAATAAATGAATAAAATAAACTTTTACATCAAAACTAAAATTCAAAAAATTATAAGGACTGAAAATGAAAAAATAAAAATAGACAAACTTAAAAGTACTTTTCGCAAAAATTTAAGATTGGCTATGTGATTTCTCCTTGTTTTGCACTTTGATTCTCTATTGTTGGAATTTCTTTCCTTGGCCATTTTTTAGAAATTAGTCACAGAACAATGTGATTGAAAAAAATATTTAAAAATAAAATTAAAAAAAATTGTTTTTAATACTATAGATTATTACAATGAAATCCTAAATTTTTTAATATATTTTGTAACTTAAGAAGTTAATAGATATTAGAGAGAGAGAAATCTCCATCTAATCATTAAGATTAGTTGTATATAATTTTTCATTAAAAAAATATTTATATTAAAAATCATAAAGGAGGTTGCTAACTTATTCCTTATTATATTTAAAAATTGAATTAGAAAACAAATGTTTTTTTTTTGAAATTTTCATAATTTATTTTTTCAATTATTTTTATAATTTTATTAAAAATCATGTTTAGCCTTCAAGTAAATTTCTTATTATATTTTAGAAAGAAATTATTTACTTTTTTTTTTCTACTTATTTACCCGACAGATACATGGGATGATAAACCCTTTCTTTATATTTAAGACTTGTAACATTGGACACCCATATTTAGCTTGATTTGTGTAGCTACTTTCTATCTCTACCCCGAATTAAGTTATTAGTTGTAGTTTCTTTTTACTGGAATGAAAAAACAAATAACATGTAGCGTAATTTATATAAATAAAGAGAGAGAAAAGAAAAATCGTTGTATGCATTTTAGTTCTACCCATCCCATAATTACAAGACCCGCCGCCCTAGGGTCGACCTGACCCAAGGTGGGCTTAGCTTGTGTGATAACTCTTAAAATTTGTTTGACAAAGATTTGCTCATAGACTATATTTAGAAATGCGGTATAAACAACATTGTTAAAAAATTTATTTTTTTTAAAATTTAATATGATTTATACGTTTTGAATCTTTTAATATGCTAATGTCAAAAATAATTTTTTTTTTTAAAAAAAACATCATTAACATGCATTTCAGCAAAAAAAATTATTTGAAAAGCAACCGCTACCACACTATCAAACACTATTTTAGAAGAAAAAAACTAAATCTAAAACCACCACTACTCACAACCCAAGACAAACCAATATTTACCACACAAAACATGATAAATTAAAAATAAATATCTAATTTTCTTACACCATGGATAATAAATATAATAAAAATATAACCTATATGCATAATTTATCTTTCTAAGTATTTTCTTATCTAAAAGCAATGTTCAGGATGGAAAAATATAAATACTTTCAAACAATCATCTCAACCCAAACTACAAACTACAGTACTGATTTTATATTTCTAGTCACATATATTGAGAAAAATCAGAACATGAAACGAAAAGACCTAGCTAAGGAAAACATCAGCAGATATTTCACATCAAAATCTGAGTTTTAATTGTCTAAATAATCAATACCGATAGTTTCATTGTCTTGGGAAAACGAACACTCTAAAGAAAACAATGTACTCGCAGGTGTAGGCCAGTAATTTCTCTCCAGATTTTAGGCCAGTAATCGCCATCTCAGGCAAAACAAGATTCAAGCCACTGCACCAGATCACCAGCTGACCTGCATGCTCAAGAGGAAAAATAACGGATCACTTACAAATAACAAGAAATAAGGGGGCCAGCGAGCTAATTGGTGTGCCTGCATTTGCAGATCCTGGTGCGCAAATGCTAAGCCCAGCTCATAGATGTCAGGCACCCACAAGTATGGACAAGTGTAACATTGCTCGAAAGAATTTTATGCTTTCAGGAAACGAATACTAGAAACAAGGACCGTTATACTAGAAACAAGGACCGTTACTTACATTTGTTGTCACCGTAGACCTTACAAAAAATGCTCAATGTCAATTTCCAAGAAGGAACATGGATCCGTAATGACAAAGTTGTTCAAGACCTGAGTAATTTATTGCTGATCAGAAAGATGTTTAAACCATACAAAAGGAGTCATAGAAAAAGTGAACTGGCAGGAAATTGAATGTAACTTGTGAAAGGAACACTTTTCTATGACAAATTTATTCCGCATAGCCACTGGCCATCTGTTATGTAAAATCAGTTGTGAAATTCATTTTTCATTTATAGTGTTGATGCCGACATAAAATAAAGCTTAAATTCCAAAATAGATTACGGTGCTAAAACAATACTTTTCACCACCACCCAACCCTAATAAACAGCCGCTGCCAGCACCAAAAAGACTACCAATTTATATAAAATATTCTCCACAAATGTATGGACAACAGAAATTACAAGTCACTGTTTTCACTAAAAATCACTTCTGGAGCACTGTGCAACTGTATATAACAATTTGTTAAAGAGTCCAACATAGCAATCAGTAAAAAATTCAAGAATAGAATAATCAATTTCATGGATAAAGAAAGGCACAATCAATAAAGTTTACTGGAAATTTCAGATTTTAACACATTGACACCAACAAGAGACTATATTTTGTTACTGACTATTGTTATGAAATATCATGGTGCTAATAAATAAAACTTCTAGGTATGAGATCACTAGATACCTGGGGGTGCACAATACCAAAATCACCAATATGCTTCCCTTTGTAAATGATGCTAGCTTGTCTACCGGGAAGAAATTCAGGTGCCTTCAGTAAATAACAAATGAGGGTTGTCATAACCAATAATGCCAGAATGACCTCAAAAACAATAGGCAGCACAGGAAATACTTACATCTGACCGCTGTATGTAGTACCCTGTATTGTCACCGATTGGCACAAAAGGGGTTCCCAGCACTTCCATAATTCTGTCCAACAAGGAATGAATAAGCTGCAAACACGGTTTAAAATGTCATCCATTTAACTTATTAGACTCTATAAATTCTGTACGTGGTTAATAAAATTTAGAGACAAAATTGCTGGATGTAGAACAATAGAGGAAAAGTCCTCGGATGAATTTCATGGAGTGTGGTCTTAGGATTTTGGATTTATGAATTTAGACATTGACATCAGATTTGATGTAAAAATTGAATGATAAAGGGGAAAGGATGACTAACTGCAGGCTTGTAGCATTATGAAAGAAATCCATTTATTAAAGCCTCACGCTGTGCAAGAAATTAGAGATATAGGATGCAACTTTATTCATTAAATTGTGCAGCTGGAATTAGAATATTATAAGCATATTTATGGGTTTGAAATCTGCCTGATGTCACCAATAGAGTTTGACTCTCGAGTAAAAACACAACTACCATTTAGAATAATAAAAAAATAAACAAGAAATTTAAAATTTGCTAAGCAGAAGATACTTTATGCTTCCTAATTATAGCTAGAGAAACACTTGTCTCCCAGCAATTATTAGATTTTGGACCCTCTACCTATACACCGAAATCACACTTAATCCTTAGGCTAGATAATTGCTGCACAAAAGCATACAAATTTGAATATTGTTTGGCAAAAGCCATGCCTTCAAATAAGAAAATCAACTAGAGAGATCTTTAATGGGTGGCAAGATATCAAAAAAAAAGAATACCAAGGAAATAAAATCAATGAATTGATGAAGTATCAGATAATAACCATTCAAAAACTTGTAATGAAGCCATTCCATACAAGATTGGAAATGAAGCTCAACAACATAACAAACTATACCTCAAATCCTGAGTTAGTGCCACAATACAGAGCTGCAAGATGGCGACGGTTAGTTGCACCAACATCTTTACTCTCATCCAAAAATGCTACATCACCCACTTCAAAAATCTATTGGCCAATTTCAAACATGAGAAGTTATCCACACACACATATATATACATATATCCTGCCAAAAGCAGGAACAAATTATCACACCTGAAAAAAGATTATTGATTCTCATTGATATAGCAGCTACCAGCGACATAATGGGAGGATGTGCACATGTGCGCATAAAAATAGCAGTATAAACTTCTATTTTGCAATGAACTGGACTCGATGCATTAACCAAACACCCTTGGACATGCATAAAAAAATTGCACCCTAGATAGTTGTTCTGTTAGATGAAGGAACTTCCTCCTACCAATGAGGGTAAAAAGTATTGCCACGGAGTATCAAGAACACTATCATACTTGATAGATATTTGAGCATACTCCAGAGATTAGTAGAATTATCTATGCATTCGAGTTGTCAAAATAGTGTAAGAAATATACAATTCTCTAATAACAAGGACTATCAAGAACCAGAAATAAGTACCTTGATTGGCTTAGGATGGTCTTTGTTATGTCCAATAATTTTCAAAGCACCAGGCATGAGGCTTGTTCGGACAGCCTACAGAAATGTACAGGAAATTAAAATTTGAAAAAGAGGTGAAGATATTATGTATAGATATGCCAAAATAGGTAGCATGCAAAAGCTGCAAAGATTATTTAAACCACAGACATAGGAACCAAAATAGCAATTCAGACAATTACTTTCTGCCCATTTAGGCATGCTTGTTTGGATTACAAACCTCAAAATCTGAGGAACGGGGATTTCCAATAATCACTGCACTTGATCGATCATCTTCTCGATTTAACAAGGCAAAATTCTCTCGATTAGAGCATAAAATCCATGTTAAGACCTCTGTAAACCCATTCATTGCAATCTAGAAATTACAGACAAAATAAATAAATAAATAATAAAATAGCCCATGGAAATCAAAGTAGAATAATAAAAACCACAATAAGAAAATGCTAGCAAAGCAATAACATGAAGAGAGAGAGAGAGAGAGAGAGATCTCCTTTTAGTACCTCTGCTCTGATAAGATCCTCAAGCTGATTCAAGGGCAGTGGCTTCATTGATGGGAGCCTTCTCTTTGGAATGTCATTGTACCCATAAGCAATTGCAACGTCCTTGAAAGACAGTGGATGCCTTGTCATTCGCAAAAAGAAAAGTATGCAAATTGGCTATGTTATAAACACAGAAAAAAATAGTAACCATTGTTGTATACCTCCATAACATCACAAGGGTGAAGAATGTCACTTCTTGTTGGAGGTACCGATACATTGATATTGCATTTGTTGTCATCAAGTACAGAATGGTCAGCACGCAATTGCATCCGGTTTAATAAATTAGTAACCTGAATGAAAAAGGAAAAAAAATACAAAACAATGCTATTGCTATCTCAGACTTTCTTGCATGGACAGACACAAGGGAATAGTGTCAGCAATGCCATAATTGATAAACAGATAGCTGACAGAAAATCCTAGAAGAAAGCATGCTAGAGGGCTAATATACCCATCAGGTGCAGAACTTCCAACGACAGAAATCATGTACAGTACAACATCCAACGACAGAAAACATGTGCTGTACAACATCCCCTGATAAGAGATGGTTTCTTCAAGACAGAAGCAATTTCGATATGATAATCGGGAAAAAAAATGAAAATCGTTCCTTAATATTCTTACCAAAATTACCAGGTAAATGACAACAGTGGATGGTTAATGAATACAAGAATGAATCAACATCAAAATCCATGCCCTGTGATTGAACACAGCTTAACAATTCTTAAATTTCAACTGCTTTCAGATAACTTAAATAAATTTTTAAAACTAATCAGAAATTCAATTATTTTCACCACCTCAACATCTGTTTTCCTTTTCCTTGATGCTGATAACACATAAAATTACACCTCAAACAACAGCAGTTGTTGAGCTCTGTTTTAAATGGCTAAAACAACTTTAGATGACTTCCCTAGAAGTCCACTGACTCTCAAATAAACTAGATGTAATCCACGACTGATTGCTGCCCCAACTATATTCTCCTCTTAATATAACTTGTAAACAAAGTTATGGAGAATCAAGTGAATGGCAAATTAACACAATCCAAGAAAACTAAGTCTCTGAGCACTCAATTTATTTGATCAATCGATCTTTGTCCCTACATCTTGAATGTCTAACCAGGGCACTATTTATTAGCATCAAAGCAACTAGAAAATAGGAATACCAAACCTAATCCAAAAAAAAACCCACTAGGAACAGGACTAACTGATAGACTAAAAAAAATAAAAAAATCCTAAACTTCTTCCTAAAATAAGCAGTCTAGAATTCAGTGGCAGGTGGTTCTGCATCATCAAGTATCACCTAAAGTTAAACATGCTACCATCAGTTATCAACTTACATGCAAGGAACCAACTTGCATTTCCTTGAAAACTATCCAAAGTTAAACTATAGTCCTGCTCATTGAAATCAAACACTGTAAGTACAATAAATCATGTTCAGATCAGTAATTCTTTTTCTCTGGTAAAGCCAGATGCAAGTATACTTCAAGGTATCATTGAGCAAATTTGCAAATTGAAGGAAAATCAAAGTCGTGATCTTTCTTAATGTGCTGTCCATTTCAAAGCTTTGTGCATTTGAACAATCCACACAAGTCCTTTGCTTCAGGAAATTGAGTAAACTCAACACCATCAATTATCTTCAAATTAAAGCCTAATATGATCAAAAGCAGAATTGGTTTACTTATGATACATCACTTAATCAATGAAAATGCTGAAATCAAATGGAGCAGCACTTCATTTAAATTTAAATGAAAGCATGTGCACAAAATTAGTAACAAGTGTAGGAACAACAGGAATTACAATACCTTTTCTGCCTCCAAAGAGACTCCAATTGAGCCGGTAATATATGAAAGAGGAACTTCCATGTTATAGACAGATAAATCAGGGTAAATGAATGACCTCCCATCAGAATATATCACTTCAACTGGCTCCACCTCAAATTTTCTTTGACAATATGCTGAAAAGATTGTTACCTAAGAAAACAAGGAAAATGTGTACATAAATCTAAAAATTACCGTGAAAAAGAAACCTGAACTTCAGTCTCTTACCATCGTGTTCAAAACAATATTGGCCTTTGTCAGATCAGTGGCTGTGCATTCAATGAAAACATTCTTAGTCTTCAGAGTGATAGCCGAATGTGCACCATTAATAATTGGCGGTAGAGATAAAACAGTTCTGCAGAAAGAAACATGAGATGCATATATATACAGGCAGTAACTTGCATTTCTTAAAGCACAAAAGAGAGATGCCGTAGGCTATAAAAGAGCACGACATTCATACTTAATGATCAAATGAAATGTGTCAATAAGTAACCTAAAATATCTCATCGAAACAACCACATGAAAAAAAGAGGACTATTGTCACTGTAATTGCTGATATCTGCCTTGCCCTGCCCCCCTAAGAAAATTGGACCAGGCTGGGTTGCTCATTTTTCAAAAAATCAATTCCATTGAACTCCACATATATACAAATAAAACATAAGGTTTCTGCCCCATCTGTATCTGACTCAAATTTGTGCCCTCTCTTGACAAGATATCATAAAATAAAATGGGGCACAAACTAAAATAGAGATACAAATAATGCACAAGGATGAAGCCAAAGCAAGTAATTGGAAAAGGAAAACTACGGATGCACCCTAATTCCAGAATTTGGTGATGCGCAGGGGAAATCTAAAGAATTGAGTGATGTGCGGGGGAAATCTAACTCTTGTGCATTCACATCCTCCATAGGGTGATGGAATCTCTCTTACCAGGGGTATATAAAGCAACTGAACACTATATCAAATTATAGAAAAGATGTCATTCAATAAAAGGAACTAAAACTAAATAACAAATCAATAGGTTGACAGGCAAGAAACTACAAAATCATAACGATTTGATTTTATCGAGAAACTTACTCATACCTTTTAGAATCATGTATGACAGGAAACACTGGAGAATTCTCAATTATTTGTAAGAACTTCTTCAGCTTCATATCAGACTGCCAAGAAAATATTGTTAGAACCCATAGCAAGACAAAAAGGCATAATTGCATTTTTTGCACCTAGCATACAATTTAATTCGCAAACTCCTGCGTATTACAAGAAAATCATTCACAAAGGATAGGCTTAGAACCATCAACACCACAGTTGTTCAAGGATTAGAAAAACAAACAATATAAAGGCAATATCAAAACTTGAAAACATCACTAATGGACAACAAAATGAAGACACCATAATTTCCAAATCACCTTGTAAAACTCCATCAGTTCATCAGCTCTGAAGCTTTTCTCCTAAATTACGAGAATCAAAGACAAAGAAATCACCATTAGTCAGTCATAAATGTTTATGGCACTGAGAGTGTAAAGCACAAAGCAGATGACAATAAGACAGCAATAAAATTAGCCAACAAAAGAAACACAAGGAAGCTCCCATGAAATGTGAAATAAGGTTAAGAAAGACTGTCTGGATAGATTTCTAACTCCAAAAGCATGCACATTCTCTCCAGGTATTTGTTGTGTGTGAAATAGTGATGTCAAGAGGCACTCGCCTAGGCGGTCTAGGTGAGGCAAAGCCTCAACACCTTTATTAGCCTCATGCGTTGGATTTCAATGAGGAGTCGCCTTGGCGAGTGCCTTGTGAGTGGGTGCAAGGCGCTAAGGCTAGCGCCTGCTTGAAGTTATTCCGTTTCTATTGGATTTTTTTTAATGATTTATGTTTTGACCTATTTGTCTATTTTTTTAATATACCACAAGAAACAAATTAAGGTTGTTTCTGTAAAAAACAAAGATTAGGGTACCAAAAAATTAAAGAAATCATTAAAGTGGGAAACAAACAGACAATGAAGTACACTTAGAAGAGAAACACCAACCACACTTTCTTTTTCAATGGTGGGAGTCGAAGAACAACACATTTGTACAGCTAATACTTTAATTTTTTCTAAACATTTGCAAAATAGTTTGAGAGATAAGGATTTCGATTATAATCATGAAAAAGAGGATATGGAGGATTCAAGTGAAGGAAAGGAAAGCATGGATGGAGATGTTTTTGAAGATTAATGAATAATGATGATGATATTTGATTTTTTTTTTTAATCTATTTGGCTACTTACTATTTTAAATTATCTTATTTTGTTATAAGGGTGAAAAATATAACTTTATATGACTATGTTATGGTATTTTATATTTTCTTTTGATTTTCGAATGATCTAATCTTAATTGGGAAGGTATATATTTTAGATTTATATAATATAATATAATATTTTTTTAATTTATAGCATTTTGCCTTGGTTCATTTGGGGGCGCGCCTAGCACCTTGGGCATTTTATAGGCTTGGCGCCTTCTAGCGCTTTTCGCCTTTGACAATATTGGTGTGAAAGCACACTAAGATGTTTAACAAGAGTATATAAGAAACAAGGCATAACTAACACAATCCTACTAAATGGTGCCAAGTACATTCAGAAAAAGACCTATAAAACTAAGCAAAGGGGCAGAAAAGGACAGGCTTATAGTTCAAGTCCCCCTAGTATAAACTGATTTTCTTGTGACATGGCCAAAACTCACCATTGCAGTGCAAATGGGAATACATTCAAACATACAAATCACAAAATAAATATTATAGCACAAGTTACCTGTTTCAGTGGCACAAAATTAATGCTTTTGGGATGCAAAGCCTGAAAAATGAGCGCATAAAACATGTTATAATTTAGTATGTATTCCTTCAGTTCTCATAAAACAATCCTGATTTTCAAGAAGCAAATGAAAGTCAGAAAACCTATCAAGGAGACATGCAAAACCTACATGAATGAACTTTGCAACAAACAATTGTATCCATAAAGAGAAAAGATACTGCTACAAGACCAATATTTAGTCCGGCAGAGAAAGGAAAAAAGAAAAAACATAAAAAGTTGCAGTAGACAATATCCAAAGGCCACTTATCCATATATAACGGGACACAATAAAAACATCATTGCAAAAGTGTTGAAACATTCCCATCTTACAAAAAGCATCTACTGCGCATACTATAATTATAGCACAGGCCAAATGAGTTGCGTGGTCCTCTTCTTCCAGACTTGCAGTATTACATCACATTATAGACAATACAGAATGCATGTGAAAAGAGATGATTCCAAAGATATTGAGCCCACCTCATAAGTGAAAGGGCCTTGTAGTGTATCCAAGTCATGAGTCCCAATTGCAACTAGGGTTCTTCGCCTAAAACATATGAAAACAATGGATGTGAGTATTATGAGAGGGAGAGGGATAAAAACAATAAAAGAGCATTCAGACAAGAATATTAATACTACCTACAGATGTTTTGATGAAGCTTATCTTGAAGATCAATGAAACTGTTGTAACTAGCTTCATCAAATGTAACATCTCTCAGAACAGCACAAACAACAAAGGGACGAATCGAGGATGTCTGCAGCAGGCCATGTGATGCCAAAATTACTCCAAGCATGCTTGTGGCTATTAGGAAAAAGAAAATAAAAGAGAACATACTTGTGGTTTGACATGCATCTTAAGCATTGAGTCCTTGGGAATGCTGGCAAGTGTATATGTTGGTGTCTGCTGCTCCTCGTTAAAAACGCGGAGGGCTTGGGCAATCCCCTCAAGGCAGAGCAAATCATATCTGAGGATATATAAATCAAACAGAAGGATATTATCACAATCTTTTCTTGTTTATATAATACAAATATAAATATAGATAAACCGAACCTACCTGTTAGCAGGAACTTCAATTTTGTAGATGATTTCTCCATCGTCATCACCAACTCCTCCATCTTCTTCATCCAAGTGCCTCTCTTTTCTAATAATTGATTTCTCAGTTGTCTGATATCATCATCGAGTCAAATTGATTGATTGATTTTGGATTCGAAACATCATCAATCAAAACAAAATTAGAAGAGGGAGGGAGGGCTCACCACATCGTCGAGCTCGATGCCGAACTTGAAGCACAAAAAAAAGTTGATTTTGGTCCTTCTAGTCTCACCATACCCAATTTCCATCCCACTATTTTTTTTTTTGTAAATTTCACTTTTTATCCAAAACATCATCTCTTGTTTTTTTTTTTCTTAGTTTGTGTTAGGAGAAAGAAAGTCATTTCGATGATAGAAAAAAAAAATATTGGTTAACAATTATTTTGGTTATCAAAATAGTTGATCTTAGTGACTACAAGTTCTATTTAATAAAAATAGCTCCAATAAGCTCTTATTTTATTTTTAGATTGTCTGAAAAAATATATTTAATCTCGAGAAGGTTTTTAGTTTCGAGTTGATTTTTTATTTTGACTCTTTTAGGTTTTTTAAAAAGCATAAATGAGTTTATTTAAATCTTTGAGTGTTTAGGTCAAAATAATGTTTTATAATTGATGTTTTTTTAATCATTTGTTGCAATAGATGACTTTTTGCCTGCTACTGTTTTAAAAAAAATCACTAGCAGGAGACAAAAAAAAAAGTTTAGAAGGCTAATATGCGTGGCTTGCCTCATACTTGCGTGACGGGGACTTTTGTTTGGAGGCCCGAGCATGTTATGTTTTCTTAATCTGATAACAAATTTTATGATATTCAAACTAATAACTTCCTGTTAGTTATTCAATTGAATCTATTTCGAATAAAGAGACATACACAAGTGAAAGAGAAAATAAAATTTTCATGACCCATCAAAAGTAACAAAAATATATTCATCTAGTATCTCTTTCTCTCCAATTTATTTATTTTCATAAAGTGGACCTCATTGAATAACTAATTACACTAATTACAATTTAAATATTATAAAATTTATTGGAACCTTTCATATTATCGATAAATTTGATTTAACTCAGCAAATAAATCTCTCTTAAGAACTTTTATCAAAATATTTGCAAATATTAGCTAGTTCAATCTAATTGAATTAAATTGATTAGCTATTCAATTGTTTTAGAAATGCTAAAGAAAAAAAACATAATAATCAAAAAATGTTTGAAGAATTAAAAAATCATACATTTAAAAAAAATCTTTAATTTTAAGAAATAAAAAATTCCAATATCACTCAATCATTAAAATATTTCCAAAGAATCAAGAAAAAAATTATTATCTTTGGAAAAATTAAAATATTTAATAAATAAAAACACTTCTTGAATTATCAGACATTAATTTTTTTTACAATGTTTGGTAAATAAAAATATCAAAGATTTTTAAGAACATTATTTTTTATCTCTTAAAAATTAACATTTTTGTAGAGTGTTTTGAAAATTTTCAATTTTTTTTAAATTGCAATTTATCAATTTTCTTATCTTTTACAAACAATCCAATGGTGCAAAATTTCTATTTTTGTTTGAGGATTTTTTAATTTTTATTATTTATTGAAATAAATTAATGGCAGGTCAATTTCATATTTTTTTATTATATATATATATATTGAATTTCAATATCTTTTGTTATTTAGTTTTTTATTTTCTTGACATTTTCATAAACCGTGATTTTTTTTTTCTGAAAGACCAAATTGTATTAATTTTCTTACACAATTTAATTGAGGGTCTTGAGTTTTTCTAAAAATTCTTAAACACTTTTTAAATTTATTTTTAAAAGTTTCGTTGAATGCATATTGTCGTATTTTTTTAAATAATATTTTTAAAATTTATTTCAGTGAATGCATATAATTTAATGCAATTTAGTCCAATTAGATAGAGTTGACAAAAATTTGAATACATCGAGTTAGATTGACTGCATATTTTTCACAATGATTGATTTGTCAAATGGATAGAAAATTACAGGCAGTTTTAAGGCAAAATGTACAACCACTTGAAAAATAAAAGTTTGGGATGAAAATTTTATTTTTTTGTAGTTTTAAGTTTTGAACTGTATAGTTATTGATATAATAGTTTATAAAAATTTACATGGTTAATAATTTTAGAATTTATAAAATTAATTAAAAAATATATAAATTAATCTAAATGTTTATGTTAATAAATAAATAAAAAATTACAATTTCAACACCACCAACATTACATGTTGCATCACCATTTGTAAATTGGCATTCCCAGCACAAATTCTTTCATATCAAGTCCAATGACAAAATAATAATAATGATAATAATAATAATAATTAATCAAAAAATTAGATGCCAGATTCTTAAAGAAATTTTAAGGCGATGAGAGTATGTTTGACATGGTGATTGTGGGTGCTTTTCAAATAACTTTTCGTGCTACAATACATATCAATAATATTTTTTATTTTTTAAAAATTATTTTTAACATCTGCAATCAAAATGATTCAAAACATATAAATCATATTAAATTTTAACTAAAAAAAATTTAAAATTTTTTGGAAATACGCCGCAGCTGCGTTCCCAAACGTAATCGAAATCAGGTTTGGTTCTGGCAACCAATGCCATGTCATTAACATGTCAAAAATCCTTAAAAATCAATAATTATATTCAACCTTCTCTCTTTTCTTCCAACTTAGAAAAACCAAAGAATAAAAGAGAGAGAGAAATCTAATTTTTCAGAGTTGACATATAAGTCAATGAAAAAAATCTGTAACTTATAGAATATCGTTATTTAAAACTTAAGTACTATATAATTTTTTATTTTTTCATACCCCACTAAAAATGGAACACCTCGATCTTTCAAGTTTCAACATTGTTTACCGATTTTAATTATAGATTGATTTCTTTTTTATATACATGATAAATACTGTGTTGATTCGGTTTTTTGTTTAAAATTATATTTTTATATTTTTTGATTGTTTTGATTTGATGTGATGATATTAAAAATAAAAAATTATTTTAATATATTTTTGAATAAAAAATATTTTGAAAAATAACTATTATTATAATATTAAATACTATTGAAAAAAACCTAAAACTTTTTTTTTTCCAATTTGTTGCGTCTGCGGAGACTGAAATAGAAGAAAAATAAACGTTTCCTTTTTGGAAGAAAAAAGAGATGAAGGTAATTAACTTTTTTTTTTGTCTAACATAATTACGTTTTTATCCTTTCCAGTCATTTTTATTGCTTGTAGTAATTCCTCACACATCGGTGCAAGGTATCTCAGATAGTTGTGTGCGCATGGCAACAAAAGATATTTATAGTATGATTGAAAATGAAATTTTGATTGTTTTTTTAAAGAATATTTTATTTAGAAATGTATTAAAATAATATATTTTTTTATTTTTTAAAAATTATTTTTGATATTAATGCATTAAAATAATTTTAAAATATTAATTTAAAATAAAGAAAAATATAAATTTTTTTAAATTTTTCTAAAAATATTTTTGAAACGCAAAAATACATTCAAAATCCTACTGGATATAATTATTAATGATATTTACAAGAACCACTGCATAATTTATTATATTTTGTTGCCATATTCTCATTTCTTTAATAGCTTTGTGTACCTTTTTAATTTAATAGGAATTTGGAATTTTGGAGATTTTCGAAAAATAAAGCTTTTTTAAATCATTTCTCTCAAATCAAAATAATTTGAAACTTATTTTTCAAAATAAGATATTTTATGCCATTTCAAGCATAAATTTTTTGTATTAAAATTAAAATTATATCTAAAGAAAAAAAAACACAATTTTAAATGATCTTTCTTCCTTTCCCTCTTTTTTAAAATCATTTTATGTTTCTCTTTTTTTTTTATCATTATTAATTTTTTTTATGTTTTTAAAATGATTTTTATTTGAAAATATATTAAAATATATATTTTTTAAATTTATTTTTATATTAACATTTTAAAATAATACAAAAACAATAATAAAAAAAAGAAGGTAAGAATCCATCCAACGGGTCACATAAAATTCAAAGCCATTCGACGATCCCCCCCTCTTTAATTAAACCTTTAACTCTATCCTCTCTTCCAGATAATTCTCCTCTCGCTCTTTCCATTTCTCCACTCTTATCTCTCCCCCACTCTCTCTGCTCCAAAACGAGAATGGCCACTGTAATCAAAACGCCGCCGTTCAGTGCGCCACGGATTATCAACAGCAGCAGCATTTCCTTAAAATATGCAAATCCCTTATGCCTTTCTTTTAGCCACAACAACAACAGAAGTATTCCCAATTTTTCCCTTACCAAAAATTCTCTCCGGTTCCCCACCAAACCTTCCATCCGGTTCGTAAAGTTCGTTCCTTTTTCTTCACAAGGAGAAACCGAAACCACCGAGACCGAGGAGACAATCCAAGAACCAGAAATTGAGGTATTATTATTTGCTTACTGGTTTGGTTTTATTGCTTTGCTTTTATTATTTTGGAGGCAATTGAAATTTGACTAAGAAATAGCAGTGGATTGTTGTTTTGGAAAATTGGGAAGAATTCATATTTTGGGCGAAAGTTGGGATTTTACTTACTGCGTATTTTTCATTTTTGAAGACCTCGAAGAGGGATATCAAGTGTTTTAGGGGTTATCATGAAAGCTGTATTTTGATGATCAGAAAAGTTGACTGAAGGAAGCACACTGGAAGCTGAGATTTTGAGGAGTTTGGCATTGCAAAATAAAGATTGAATATCATGTTTGAGTTGAAATTAGTTGCATTCCCTTGTTGGAGAGTGAAGAGTAGATAGGGTTCTAATGGAATTTGTTTTGGGAGATTAGGATACACACACACACACACATATTTCTGCTTTCTATATTCGAGTCCTTTTACTGAACAAGAAAGAAAGATTTCTACTGTTGATGATGGTCTCAACTTGTAGACTTGCTGTGATTTCTCAAGGTCTATGGTTGCAACCAACCTCGTCATACAATGTCTTGGAAATCTCTCATAATGAAGCAGAAATGTGATATCTGGGTGTACTTAAAGCGTTAAAAAGTGCTAAGCTTCAGTATAACTTTTGTTTATCAGAGAAAATTATAGTATCATTTAAATTAACCTTCAGGGTATGCAAACTAGGTACTTGTTTTCTCAAATCAATATCATTTTTTACTCATAGGAGACTGATTGCTTAAAGAGGGGTTGTAGTTTCAGAATTACCTGTAAAAAGTGAAACTTAATTTAGAGTTAGCTTTCCTTTCCCATGCATTAGGAGCCCCATGTAACCTTTTGGTTTTTGGCGACACTAAGTGAGCATAAATTTCAGTTTTACTGCTTCCCAAACTCGGACATTAGCCAGTAAAGAATCTCAAATAAGAACTTCAGAATGCAAAAGATCCCGCTATATGCCAGAATACGATGCTTAATTTGGATCGCCTTCTTTAAAGAGCGGTTTGAGGTGAGGGTTTGGTCAATATGTTGTTTTTGTGAGTATATCATGCATAATGAAAGTTATTGGAACCCATGCTTGAGTGGACTTAACTTCTTAGTGCGTGGTTTGTTGTGTGAAAAATTCTTCAATAACATTGTAAATACAAACCTTTTTCTTGAAAAATACTAAATTAATTTTTTGTCAAAAATAAAAAAGCTTTTACAGTATCTTTATTACAACTCAAATAAAACTGCCAAAAAATATCATGATTTGGACCATATTCTGTCATCTACTTTGTACTTTTGCTATTGAAAAATGCATTAAGATCTTGCTTTGTATGGTTAACGTGGCTGCATTTGGAATGATGATTCAATCCATCATTTCCATTTTTTATTTAAAGCAATGAAGTTTACTGATCTTACAATAACACAAACAATTTAATATAACTATACCTTCACACAATGAAATCTATTAAACAACCAAGAAGATTCTAGTAGAATTTCTCTAGATATATCATAATGGCATAGAGGATCCAATTCCATGTGGCCATTCACTTTTAAGAATTTAGTTAAGAGTTTGTTTGGACTGATTGAGAAGTTGTATTATATCTTTTCACTTCTGAAAATGTTTTTAGCAAGCATATTTTTATTTCACACTTAACTCATTTACTAGGCATATACATCCCGTATCTAAGGAGACATTTGATGGATTGTATCTTGAGAACTTCCATATGCACCACACTAGAAGGAGATGTTTGATAGACTTTATTTTGAGAGCTTTAAAAACCCTGAAGGATTTATTTTCAGGAATATAAGGCACATGATTTCATGATTTCACAAATCAAAGCAATTTCGACCATCAGTTTGTTGCCAATGGTGTTGTTTAGTTGTTTTCTTCATTTACAATGACCTTTGCCTTTTTCAAAGTTGATTTGGCTTCATTTTCATTATCATTCTTGCTCTTAGAAGACTTTTTTCCATTTAATGCTAAGTGTTTTTGGGATAAGGAAGGAATGATCTGGACTTTTTTCTTTCTCTGTTCTTCAGCAGTCCTTTATTCCTTATTTTTTGTTTGTCACGGAAAGAATTCTAATTCATTTATATGCCTTAAACATAATTGTGATTCTCTAGCTGGCTTGCAAGGATGTTGGCTCTGCCAACATTTTTCGTCTGGAAACATATTTGATCACAAAGAAATTAAATGTACCATACAAAATTAAGATGATTGATTGTTGCTTGACCTATGATGTTGTGTAAGCTCAACTTTATTGATGCAGTGGTTATCTATGTTTTATCTGTTTTCAATAACTTATCTTTGGATTGGTTGGTAATTTGATGTTCTAGATCTGAGTTGACAGTATAAATTATTGTTTTGTGCAATTTCTTTTGCATATATTTTGTTTAAAGAGATGGTTTCTTTGCTTGCATGCGTTAGCTGATAAATTTATGTAGCAGGACTCATCTGATGGTGCTGTGGAGGTGGAAGATGCTGCAAGCAGTGAAGAGGTTGCTGATGCTGAGGACACATCTTCAGTCGTCATGGCTTCCCTCCGGTCTTACAAAGAAGCTTTGGCAAGTAATGATGAATCAATAATTGCTGAAATAGAAGCATTTTTGAAATCCATTGAAGATGAGAAAATCAACAATGAAAGGAAAGTGGCCAGTTTGACTGAAGAATTATCAATAGAAAAGGAGCGGGTTCTTAGGATTAGTGCAGACTTTGATAATTTTCGGAAGCGGACAGATAGAGAACGCCTCTCACTAGTAACAAATGCCCAAGGGGAAGTTGTGGAGAATCTGTTGTCTGTTTTGGATAATTTTGAGAGAGCTAAGACCCAGATTAAGACAGCAACAGAAGGAGAAGAGAAGATCAACAACAGCTACCAGAACATATACAAGCAATTCATGGAAATTCTAGTTTCGCTTGGCGTTGTTCCTGTGGAGACTATTGGGAAGCCCTTTGATCCAATGGTGAGTTGCTTAGCTTAACTCAACTCAACTTCAGTATACATGACAACGTAAAATTGCTAAGGTTTGGGAAAAAATGGTAAAAATGATGCATCTAGATGCAAGAAAGACTGTCATTGTAGTATTCATGAACTATATGCACGCCTTGATAATTAATGATCTTGTTGAAATGGGAACCCTTACCTAAAATTATTACCCTTTTATTGATTGGCATAATGATCAGTCAAATGGATCGTTGGCTTAATGCAGGCGAGGTACCGAGTTGGCTCGAAATTCAGTCAAGTACTGATCAACTTTTTCGAAAATTTGATCAAGTTTGTTCTGGTTTTATGAAGGCTTGGACACGCTTTTAACTCAAACCAAGTCTTTGCTTATTTCGAGCCAACTCGGTGAGTTTGAATGTGTAGCAATGTATATATAAATGATCTTCAGATTGTACTTATAGCATGAATTTGCATATAAAAGAGATAGGCAAGAAGCGAACTTTTACCAAATCTTGTGTTAATTCTCATGTTTTTGATGGTATAATAAGCTTGTGGTTCATGAAAGTTTGTGTATTCCTAGGATGTTAGCTGGCTTTCTTTGCTTTTTTTAGATTATAGAAGATTTTGGGCAATTTTCTGACAAATCAAGATTTTCCTCTCTTGTGATAGTTGCATGAGGCTATTATGCGTGAGGATTCAGATGAATTTGAAGAAGGTACTGTACTTGAAGAATATCGCAAGGGGTTCAAGCTTGGTGACAGGCTCTTGCGTCCATCAATGGTGAAAGTGTCTGCTGGTCCAGGGCCTGTGAAACCTGAACAAGTAGAGGAATCAGAGGAAGAAGCTGAGGCTACTAGTGGAACTAGTGAAGGTGGCAGCACAGAAGAGGAGTCTGCTTAGAAGACAAGATAGCCTAGACTCAGTTTTGTAAGCATAAGCTGCGTTGTTGTGCCTAGTTTTATCTTTAGGACCCCAGTTTTGGTGGGTTGTGGTCGTTAAAAGATGATATACTTCTACTGCCATTTGTTTCTTTTTAGTAGTAGTTGATATTGGTCAAAAGGAAACACCATTTTGTCGTGGCCATTTTCACTCTGCTTGTGCAATGCTCCCTGAAGAAGTACTGTAAAATGACAGCAAGATATCAAGTTTTATGGTTTCTATTGACGAAAATCCCCTTTGATTTAATGAATTACAATTAAGGTTGGTTACAGCCTTTTTAATTATAAGCTTTCTGCATGTTTCTTGTGCTTCGCTGAGCTCGAGGCCTGCTTTGTTCGAGTTTTTGCAGTTTCCCTTTCCTTTTTTTCATCATGCTTCTATGTTTTTCCACCATCACCTTTATGTTTTGCTGATTCTCGAAGCTTGAATTAGGACCCCAATGCACAGTTGTAAGAAGACCAACTCTTATTTTTGCAGTATCTTTGTTGTAGGATTTCAAGTTATTTTTTAATGTGAAAAAATATGCTAGTATTATGAATGTATTTTCTTGCATTATAAAAAATTTTAATTGAAAATTAAAAAGTTGATACGGTCTTGTAATAAATTGTGAAAAATGCCGACAAAAATTAAAGTGGAAACCATAGATTAAACTCTTTCTTTATTTAATTATATGTAAATAAAAAATGGATAATCATCACAAATGCAATAGTTTAAATTTTGTAAAAAAAATGTAACTGTTAGTATAAATTCTCTTTTATAATTAATTAATTTATCTTTCTTAAAAAAAAATATATACATCTTCTTTTAACTATGTTGTTTATTACATAGAAATTGCAAGTAATTAAAACCAAGATAAAAAAATTCTAATGATATGAAATAAGTAAAAAATGTATATCTTTAATCAAAACCTCTTTTATAATGCGTTTTTTTTTTACAATTTTTTAGAAGTATTATTTTTAAAAGAAAATAATAAAATAATGAATTGATAATTCTGACGTGAATATATTAAAAAAAATAGAACAATAATTATGCTAATAAAAATTATATAAAGAATTTACAATTATTTTTTTTATAAATATGTCATGCATTTAAAAAATTATACTTATACACAACTATTTAGAAAGCAATTGATAACATTACCATGAAAGACGCCAACATCATTTAAAAATAATGTTATAATTGGATAGTTAGTTAAACATTATTTAAAAATAATATAAAGAATTATTTATATTATTTTTAATAATTATGCTAATAAAAATTATATAAAGAATTTACAATTATTTTTTTTATAAATATGTCATGCATTTAAAAAATTATACTTATACACAACTATTTAGAAAGCAATTGATAACATTACCATGAAAGACGCCAACATCATTTAAAAATAATGTTATAATTGGATAGTTAGTTAAACATTATTTAAACAATTTTATTTAAAAAGAATTTAATTAAAAAGCATGAAAATAAAAAAAAAAGATAAAAAATGAGTCAGGCAAGCTTAAGTTGGGCTTGCCCTCCTGGCCCACATGAAACCTAGGGTTATATACCTGGTTTCTATTTTTTGTTTAATTTGGCGGACATCCATTTTTTTTTTTTTTATATATATATATATATATATATATTTTAATTTGGTGTACAATACTACGTTGTTTGTATGGATAGACAAGCATCACTTGTTTATCATTTTTTCCAATTGTTGGAGATGGTTTTGGTGTCTGTAAAATCAGGATATAAATTTATTTAAGATGAAAACCATCTTTATTAAGTTATTTTTTTAAAGATAAGCCATTGATATTAAAATTGTAATTATTGATGGCTAAATCTAGTCACTTGAAAGCTTTATCTCTTCCTCAAAAGTTTTTGATGATTTTTTTTTTTAAAAAAATTTAAAAAAATAAAATGTAAAATAAATAAAATAAAATAAAAAAATAAAATAAAATCCAAAACCAGAAGAGATCAAAGTAGGAAAAAGAATTCAATCAATGGACCAAAGTATAGATTTCAACTCCTCTTGAATAAATAAGTGAAAAACACTGTCAATTTTTGTTGAAAGTTAAATTTTAGAAATTATTAGTTAAAAATTAAATTGAAATAATTAATTAAATATAACTTGATTATAAATAAATTTTAGAGATTAGAAATTAAAAAGTAATTAATATACGAGATTATAATTAGAGACTTGAAAAAAAATTAAGTAAAAATTTGATTGAATAAATTTCTAAAATTATCCTGAAAATATACATAATATTATTTAGGAGGAAAATTAATATTTTATTATTTATAAAGTTTTCAAATTTTCTATAATAGAATTTCATGCTTTTTATTTTTTAACACAACAAAGAGAAAAACTATATAAGTTACATAACACCTAAAAAATATAAAAGAAAAGAGTAAGCACTTAAAGACATTGCAATTCTTCTATTCCGAAAAGGTTTAAGAGATTTTTTATTAATAGTTCATGTGAATTACTGTTAGAAGTTAAATATTTAAATAGCTTATGATTTAAGACAAGTCATCCCTGAATCAATTATTTAAAATAAAAAAATTATTTAATTTTTATGATTTTTATATAAATCCTAAACAACTTTAAATTTATTTAATAAAACCATTAAAACTCCTAAAAAATATTAAATTTATCGTTTATATTTTGCATATGTTAGAAGGAAACTTAATAGTGGCACCGAAGTCACTGTTAGATAATTAAAGTTATTAATTATATATTTTAATTATTATTGATATTAATTATGAATTAATTTTATGTGAAATTTTATTTTTTTTATGTTGAAATAAAAAATTCTCATGTTTTTTTAAAAAAACAAAAATCAATTTTCTCTTGTGACTGTTCCGGCTAGATCTAGCCAGAATTCTTTTTTTAAATCTAGTCAGAAATTCAAAGAAAAAAAATCATAAAGGGTGGCTGGAAAAAGCACCAGCTGCGGCGCCAGCCTTGCTGTGGCTAGGTCATCGCAGGTGGAGAGGGCGATAGACTTGGCTGTTGCCTCGCCAGAGCACCGCCAGCTTGCCAGCACTTCTCGTGACACACCGCGAGGCTATTGCTCGCACTGCAAGAGAGGTTGCGTGAGGACTGCGCCTCGCTCTGATATAAGCAGCGACAACCTTGGTTGCCTCTACTGGCATTGCCATTGGCTGTGGACAGTGTGCCCACTGCCGGCGACAACTAGAAAAGAAGAAGATGAGGAGCAAACTTACAATTATGCCCCTGCATATTTTATTATATTATAATAGAATTTTTAGGGGTGGAATAATGATTTTTCGGTGTGGCTAATATACCTTATTACTTATTACAATAGGTATTTTAGGTAGAATTATGATTATATTTCTAAACATATAAAATATTTAATATTAAAATTAAAATTAAAATCTTAAATTAAGTTAGATGTTGAATTAGTTTTTCTAATTGGATTAGAATTTAATTAAAGTATTTAATTTATAATTTTGATTTTTATGTTATCCGGATTAGGATTTAATTGAATTTCTTAATTAAAGTATTTTAGAAAAATATTTTTTTCTCTAAATAAAAAGAGGTTTTAAACCAAAAAAATTTATTTAATTGATTCTAAAATAGTTTAGGATGCTAATATGAATTTTAATATGATTGTTTTTTTATTAAATTTAAAAAAATGATTTTTTAAGAAAAAAATATTAAATAAAATTTACTAAATTTAGGAAATTATTAAATTAGATTTGATTTAATACTTCTAAATATTATTATAAAATCACACATAAAGCTAATAATTAGAATTAAAACATGAAATATATTTATTTATGTATATTAATGTCTTTTAATGATGGATGATTATAAATATTAAAAAACTGTGATTGTGTTTTTGATAGTAAAATGATTGTAATATTAAATAGAGTTTCTATGTATTGCATTTATTCTATTTTTTTTAGATTATAAAATTCTGTCATGTCATTCTTTTGGGTTAATGCTTCTCATAAAATTATGTAAATTTTATATAATTTGGATAGAAAAAATTTATTTTGTAATTCAAAAAAAAAATAATAAAAAAAATTAAAACTGAAATACTCACAAAAAAACTTATAAAGATTTGTAACAGCTATCTAGGTTTTGATCTTTTAATTTTTTTTATTAACTCGAGAGAATTAATTTAGATATGTTCATAATTATTCAATTAAAATAATATATTAAAAGTTTATATTTATATATAATTATTACATATTAAATATCTTATTAATATATTAAATACATATTAAAAATATAACTTATTGCCTTATGAATTTATATGCATAAAACCATAAGCTTCCAAAATAAATAAATTTTCCTAACCGAAATTGACAGGGGTGAATGCCAACTCAATGAAAGTTTGGGGGCAGATGAAATTTTTATTTTAAATTAATATAATTTTAATATTTTTATATAATTTTAATATATTAATAATAAAAATAATTTTTTAAAATAAAAAAAATATTATTTTAATATAATTTTAAATAAAAAATATTTTAAAAAACAACACAATTACTCCAAATAAACTGAAAATTGTAGCTTACCAAAATAGAGAGACGGAGAGACAATCAAGAAATATTGTCTGCAAAAACAAGAATTGCTCTCATGGTTTCACTGTAACTGAAAGCATCGGCCTCAACCCTCAAGAGCGAGCCCTGAAAGCCTGAGGGGGTTTGCTAAGAACCTCATACTGCTGGAGATAGCAAGCACTTCACGTTTTGGAGTGGAACAGAAATCAGAGAGAAGACCGGTTTGCTGTTTAAGTAATTGCAGCCTTTACGACGCTCATGTTTCCACCAGCTTGAAACAGTTCAGAGATGAAGCTAAATATTTTTTTTTGGTAAATGGGTCTTCACTTTTAGTTGATTATATATTGTCCAAATCTCTGGTTTTGAATTTTATTGCATTCTGGGATCTGGGTTTTTGTTGAAGTTGCTATCTTTATAAGAGAATGACATCAGCCTGTTAGATAAAACGAAATTCACACCAAATTCTGTATTTGTTATCAAAAAACCAAAATTTTTAGATATGAAGCGTGTTTCTTTATCTTCGGCGGAAATAATTGCCAGCAACCAAGACCTTCTGACCGAAATTCTCATCCGAATACCTGCAAAACCTCTCCTGAAATTCAAGTGCGTATCAAAACAGTGGCTCTCTTTAATTTCTGACCCCAAATTCTGTATCTGGCATGCTTGCCACCAACGAGTCCCGAACCCCACACCCAATGCTCTCCTGCTCAACAACTTTTACTCATCCACTCCGACTTTCCAGTTCATCCCTCTCATTGGTGATGATTCATCTTCTTATTCTCAAGCTGCAGTCTTTGACTATTTGAATGTGTCTCCGAACTATCGGCTCAAGATAAAGAATTCTTGCAACGGATTGATCCTTTGTATGTCCATCTTCTATGGCTGTGGTTTTGATGATGCATGTTCTGAACTCAAGGGCATTATTTGTAATCCCACTACCAAGCAATTTAAGACTCTTTCTTTTCCCGTTCCTAAATTCGGGAATTCTAAAACATATTCAAGTTTTTATGGTTTGGCCTTTGATCCCTTAAAATCACATCACTACAAGATCATTTGTCTTCATGTTGATTATCGAGTCTCTAAAAATCCCCAAATTTATCTATATTCCTCACGTACCAACTCTTGGAGCTTCTTGCAAAACTCTTTGGAAGCACCAACTTTGTATGGTTTTGTAAATGGGGTTTTCTGCAATGATGCTATTCATTGGTGCAGTTATGAACAAACCACATTGTATTTCGATGTAAATACTGAAAGTTTGAAGATAATGCCAATGCCTCCTATATTTTCGACTGTAAACAGATTTCGGGAAATGATGTACTTTGGGGAATCAAGGGGCCGTTTGCACTTGGCAGGCATAGGACGCTGTTTCATCTTTGGATTTGATGTTTGGGAGATGGCTTCTGATTATTCTGGATGGTCTTTTCTGCACCGTGTGAGTCTTCATAGTATGAAAAGGGCATTTCCTAAACAAAAGTTTGATACATTTTCAATATTGAATGTTCTTCTGGCTGAAAAGGAAGAAGAATTGAAGGTTGTGATATCAGTTGACAGTATATCCGTGTCCTTGAATGTTTTCGATGGTACATTGAAGATGCTTAGTGTTTTAGAGCCAGGACTTGAATTTCCTGCTGAATTGGGTTATGAAGGGCATGATGCCTTTCAATACTTTCAGTCCCTTGTTTGTGTTTGAGCATAACACTTTCACTGATTGGTATTCCAATCATCATGTTGATTGTTATGCAATTCTGCAATGTTGAAATTTCTGGTTTTGAGCGGAGATGCCAAAGCATTCCAAAACCTGGGCTTGGCATATGACCATCCAAGTTGGTGACCTGGCTTTTATCATATGGTGAAAGAGAAGCTAGTTTTATCATGACAACCAGGCTTCCCAAATTTTAGTACCAGCTAGTATCAGATATATTTCCCCTTTTGCAAAGCTCACTTATAGTTTTGGATGTTCTCTAATTCATACATGTATTAAGTTTTATGGATACAAAAATTGTTGAATGATGATAACATTGCAGCTTTAATTTGTATAGTAACATAATCGCTATTGGGTATTTAAGATATATTTCGGTTCAGTAGTGAGTCTGAGTACAAAAGCATACTATGTCATGCAAGCCAGAGGTCTTTGCAGATGAGAAATTAAGATGTTCCCCTAAGCCGTCACAGTATCCAGACAAAGCTCATTTATAGGCACCTCTAAATTGAAACTTCATGGGGCGGGCTTGTCTTGCCATTTTAACTTAGGAGGGTTGTAAGTAACAGAGTTACTATTAATCCTCAGTCCTTTCTCCTCTTTGGTTGTGCTCACATGTTAAAGCAGCTTGGTTGCTTTCTGATATTGGTGATTACGTTTTGTGGATGGCAACATCTGCTGTTGGTCATTTTTATCTCGTGATGGAATCGTCTCATCTAGATCATCATCTTGAGGCTATTTGGATTTTTCTGTTAGGTTGCACTGGGAACAAAAATTGTTTGTCACGGTAAGCCAGTGAAAGAGCCATCAAACTGTTGCCTTCGCGTTTTCTTGTGCTCATTAATGTAGTGAACCTTTTCAGTCAGCTGTCATCTCTGTTTGATTCTGTATCCTATTGGTCTCATATGGGACAGATCGTGAAGATCAATGTTAATGGCTTATGGCATCATGCAAAACTGAAGGCAGTGCAGATGCTGGTATTGTTTTCCACAATTATAAAGGTGATTATGGCTGGTTTAGCATTTCGCAGTCTTCTATCAATCCATTCATGCCAAGCATACGTTGCCCATGGTGGCCTTGTTCTTCACTAAGATGGTCATCTGCAAAGTCATGCCAGCGTCTCTTCATGAGCAGCTCTCTAGCCTGGGAATGGTAATCAGTAAACACTTTCTCTCTAAATCATTTGTCACCCACTATGATGTATGTTATGTTCCTTGCTCATAAGAAATGGCTGGTCATTTGTTCGCTCGTAATTTAGATAATTATGCTTCTAGGCTCAAAGATCCACTGTGTATTTTCTATGTTGTGTAAAATTCTGATTGTGTTGTAGTTCAATGGTAATTCCATCATTTACTTGGAAAACTGAGTGGATTTCAGTAGCAGCTAGAGTTGCCATATCTGCAATGGTGTACTCACCCATCATTTATATTGTTGCGGCTAGAGTTGCCATATCTGCAATGGTGTACTCACCCATCATTTATCTTGTTGCAGCTAGAGTTGCCATATCTGCAATGGTGTACTCCGGTTCTTAATTCAGAATTTTCTCAAGGATCCTTTGCGTAGGTATCAGACCCTAGACAGGTAGTTGTGATGATCGATCTAACACCAAGTTGCTGATCAACCATTGATTTCTTGATAAAATGCTATTTGTTCTTCGTTTTTTCCTTCCAATATGGAGAAATTATAATTAGGAACTAAACAAATCAAATAGAGTCTAGGATTCTACTTCTAAACCAAGCTCAACAATCATTGTGCACCAAAGAAATAAACAATAAGGTAACGACAAATAAAGCAGTAAAAGGTAGAGAAGAACTAAAAAGGAAAGAGATAAATTGCATAAAAGCTTGTGAATAAAATTACATATATAGAGTTGGCCATCATAGTTTCATAAACTTCTAACTCAAAGCTTATACAAATTGTTTATAAAATATAAAAAGTTTATATTATGAATTCTAATACAATTTAAATTTCTATCTGTAGACATCTTATTTCTTATTAATCATATGCACTCCAACTAATTTGTAACACTTGCCACTTTAATTTATTGATGATTTTTGTTTTGAATAGAACTTAATCTTCTTGTTAGTCAAACTATCAACATAATTTTGAGTACTTGAAAATTAAACAAGATTTTATTAAAATATATAACTATAAAACAATCATCCAATTACTTCATTGAATTTGATTTATGGTAATCAAGTCAAGATTTGTGCTTTGTTAGAACATAAATTTAAGTGTGTATTGTAGAGCGAGATCTGTTGATTTGATGTTTTGAAAAGTATCTTTGATTTATCTTCAAAGTGTTTTGAAGAACTCTTATGATTTTGAAAAATTCTTATGAGGTATTTAGGCTTGATCCAACTAAATTTTGTTTATTGTAGACTTCAAGTATAGATGAAGAAGGCTTGAGAGTTCTGTTCTTTATAGACTTCAAATATAAATGAAGGAGGCTTAAGAGTTTTTGGAAGAGCTTTATTACTTGAAGAGTTTGTCTTGAATGAAATTTTATATCTTTAAGAATTCTTTTCCCTTTATCTAGGGTGAGACCTTTTATTTATAGAGACTTGTAGGGGCACTCAAGTGTTTTGTCAATGTCATATGATATTTTTTTTTTATTGGTTGATTCTTATTTATAGGATCTTGTATTTATGATAAAATATTTTAAATATACAAATCATGTATCAACCTTCTATTCACCAAGAAATATATAAAGATCTATTTATTTTTCATCATTTATTCCAATTTTACTTTATTTTTATGTGAAAATAAAATAAAAATAACACGCAGTGAAATTTGATTAGTAGAAAATTTTTGTTTTTACATATGCTATATCAAAACAAATTCACTTTACCTTAAAATAAATTTTAAGTGGACACAACTTGAAAAATAAGGTTAAGAGATTTTTATACTTTGAATATATTATTTCAACTAAAATTTGATTTGATCATATTAATTTTTTATAATAAATTAATATAGATATATTTCATTGTGAAAGTAAATTATAATTGTCAAAATTGAAAATTTAATGACTAATTTATATTAAATTAAATCAAATAATATAATCAAAATTTCTTGTTGGATTTGAAGCAATT
The DNA here is from genome assembly GCF_951802175.1 of Populus nigra. Lineage (NCBI taxonomy): Eukaryota > Viridiplantae > Streptophyta > Magnoliopsida > Malpighiales > Salicaceae > Populus > Populus nigra. Next base: position 5,539,188 of record NC_084863.1, on the reverse strand, counting down.
GCAGATTTTAAGGAGCAAAGCGAAAATCATAAAATTTTCTCTTATGCATTAATAGTAACTAGCAATTTTGATTTGCCTATAAAACTTTTTTTTTCTTAAAAAATGGTTATTGTATAATTCTGTTTTGAAGGTTTCATCGTCTTGAATCCAATGGACAATGTGTCTCCAACTCTAACTAGTAGTTGATAAGTTATGGATAAGGATAAACATCAGTTCCCTTTTCTTTTTTTATCTCAATTTCTGTGCATTCAAAATTTATCAATTTCTTTCATGTTTAATGCATTGCTGGTGAGAGATGAATTTACTAAGAGGAAAGTTTTTTATAAATAGAAAATTTAATCAAATTTCTCTTATATGATTGGAATTGTTTCTTCTAATCAGGCCAAAGTCCAGCGTGGCTATAAAAAAATCACATTACCCCCTTGTTTTCTCTTACAAACAATGTAGGCCATCAGCTAAAATTTATTTCCAATAGGTATGTCGAATCTCATAACTTGTTTTTCTTTTACTTTACTTTTCCTCTTTTCTTGTGTGTTTATATTTTTTTTTCCAGTAACTTCATTTCCAATTCAAAATAACATCTCTTTTACCATAGACGAAGTTATATATTTGTAAAGATTAGAGTATTTTGCCAGCCAACCAAACACCACCATATTCTAAAGCTTTCTTTATCAAATTTTATGTTGATCGATTTGTTAATATATATCATTCTGAAGCATTAATCCAAAACCCTACTGATAAACCAACAAACTTTTTCCTTTGTTTTGATCCAGTAGTAGGGAGTCTGTATAACACTTTCTATCATCTAATGCAAGAATTTATTTCCCGTAATGGTGCAACAAAGTTCTTCAATGACATGCTTGACTTATTTGAAGTTCAAGTATCTATAGACCAAAGTATTTTTGACAATTTTTCTCCAAAATGGGGTTAACAGATGACGATGCTTGTGCTCATAATCTTGCCAGTCATTATAGAAATTAAGGTTGATTTGTGGGAAGAATTTCATCCAGGATTTGGGTTGTGAACCGTTTCTTAACAGATGCTATTTTTTTCATGGGATTTGGTGTGTAAACTATTTCTCAATTATTGTTTCATTTGGAGAGCATTTTCTCAATAGTCACTGCATATGGAGAATCATTACTTAACAGTTGTGGAGCTTAACCAATAATTTCGCAACAATTGCTACATTTGAGAAGTTGTTACTCAATAGTTGTGAAGCTTGACAAACGGTTTCTCAATGGTTATTGTGTTTGATGAACTGTTATTCAACTCCTGTAGTGCTAGATGAATTGTTTCTTTTTATGGATCTTGACGAATCGTTTCTTTACGGTTGTGTGCTCAATAAACCATTTCTCAATGCTTGTTGTGTTTGATGAGAAGTTACTCAACAATTATGGAGCTTGACAAACCATTTCTTTATGGCCGTGGAGTTTGATGAACCATTTCTAAATTGTTCTGCATTTAACAAACCATTACTCAACGATTATGGTGCTCAACGAACCATTTCCCAATGATTATTGTGTTTGACAAGCTGTTACTTAATATTTATGGTGCTTGATGAATTGTTTCTCAATGGTTATGGAGCTTAATGAACCATTTCTTAATGGTTGCTGCATTTAAAAAACCTTGACTCACTGGTTGTGATTCTCAATGAAACGTTTCTCAATAGTTATTATGTTTGATAAGTTGTTACTCAATAGTTATGGAGCTTGACAAACCATTTCACAACAGTTGTTACGTTTGATGAATCATTACTCAATAATTATGAAGCTTTAACAAATCATTTCTCAATAATTATTGTGTTGAATAAATCATTACTCAACGGTTGTGGTGCTTAACAAACCATTTCTTAATGGTTATAGAGCTTGACGCACCGTTTCTTAATGATTGCTACTTTTGATGAATCAACGGTTGCTACTTTTAACAAACCGTCAAGTTCGATGATTCGCAACTTCCTATTAAACACGAGTAGATTTTTCTTTTACATGTTTGATTAAGGTAGTTTTCAAAATTTTTTTCTTCTTCTTCTTATATTTTTTTTAGACTTGTAAACAATATTGGACTTGTGATTTTGTTACTATGCTTTTATGTTATGGTTGTGTTGTTAGGTTATTTTTTTTTTCCACCATGCGAACAATTATATAGATCATGATAGTTTTAAGGGGAGATGCAATTTAACTTATAATAATTTCTAAACTGCCTACGTACCTTTATGGATATAGGATCAAGTCACAATGCAACTTAAAATATTATTTTTAGTTGAAAACATTTATGTGACTATGCTCGAAACAAGTTTCAAGTTGTATACATACCTTTGTTGTTAAAGGATTAAATCATATCATAATTTAATTTATCTTTTTTATCATCCATAATTTTAGCTCATGTGAGCTAGGAGCTACGTTAGGTCTCAAACATAGTATCTTTTTATGAATTTACTATTAATAGGCTCAATCTTCAATTCATTCTCATTGATGATTTAGAGAGGAACTTGTTGAACCACATAAGGTCCATCCTATTTGAAGAAGAACTTGTTGCCCATATGTTTTGACATATTTATTTAATGTTGTACCGCCAAGATGAGATCTTCAACTTGAAATCAGCATAATCACACTTTCTTGTTAAAAGCCCTATAAAGTCAAACTTCATAGCGTTTTAAATGTTGTTTTGTCTTGAAACACTTTTCATCTAATGTTTCAAGTTCTTTGAGATGTAGATGAACATTGTTTAGAGAGTCCTTATTGGATTGTGAATCTTAGATATGGAGTTTGATATTCTAATGGAAGAACAATTTTGACATTATATACCAAAGAATATAAAGCAGTTTTAGTTGACATTCTGAATATAGTATGATAAGCCTATAGTGTTTTTTTTTTAATTCTATCATGATAATCCTTTTTTAAGCGATTAACCATTTTTTTAGAAATTTAGTATAATATCTTATTAAATGTTTCTACCAAACCATTAGTTGGAGCATTGTATATAGATGAATTATGTTATTTAAAACTAAATTGTGCACACAACTTGTTCGTTGTTATATTGTAGAACTTCTTTTCATTGTTAGTTATGATATTCCTTAATATCTCATAATGGTAGATGATGTTTTCCTAAATAAAATTCATAATTATCTTTTTATTAACATATTTTAATGTTGCAGTTTCAACCCATTTTGATAAATAATCGGTCATGACCAATATGTAAAGATGCCCGTAGGATTTTTTATAATGACCTTACAACATCAAGTCCCCAAGCATCAAGGGATACGAAGCAACTATCATATGTAAAGGCTCAGATGGTTGATGGATCAAATTAGGATGAAATTGACAAGTTTGGTATTTTATAGCATAATCAATGCATTTTTTCACCATTATAGGTTAATAGTATCCAATTATCTTGATTTGAAAGAGAAGTTTATGACCCAATTGATGAGCTTCATAAATTCCAAAGTTTGTTTCCTTTATAGCTTTTATAGGTTTTTATTCTCAAAGATGATGTAAAAAAGTCCATCAAAATAACATTGACAAAGAATGCGTTAGAAGTATAAAAAGTGAAAAGCTCTTTACCTAACCACTATCTTGTGGTGTAGATATTTATGTAGTTTACTATATTTTAAATAGTTGATAAGCAGTTGGTAATGGTCTATTTTTTTTTCAATTTCACAGACAAAAACCACACTCAATTATTCTTTCTCATCTACATCACTCATTATTGGTGGAACCATCCATATTTAACATATAGGGACCTTGATTTTTTCACTATATGATGCTAGTATTGATGACATATTTGCTATGACATTGGCTAACATATTCTTCTTTTATAGTACATGCTACAAAGTAATGCAATCAAGTGATGTCTTTAGTTTCAATGTGTACTTGTGATATGAAAGGAGTTATAGATTCTTGATATTATAAAGTGAAATGATTTTCTTAATAACTAATTGAAAGTCTCTAAACACTTTAATATAAAGCATCTTTATATTCACTGTCATCCCTAACTCAATAACCAAAGCTTGATATTCAACCATGTTGTTGGAACAACATTCAATACGCGAGAAAGTGAATTACAAGACTTCTCCTTCGAGTGTGGTAAAATTACCCTGGCGCCAACTCCATTTAGTCATGATGCCACCATTAAAGAATATTTTTCAAGGTTCTGACATTTCAGTGAGAAAAATGTTCTCATAAGACAAGTCTTAAAAAACCTCTCATTCATCAAGAACATGATGATTGATGAGCAAATCAGCTAATGTTTGCTCCTTGATTGTCTTTTATGAGACATAAAAAAAATTCAAATTCTAAAAGTAATAACACTTATTTTACTAATCTTCCTTATAAATATAACTTTAAGATAATGTATTTGATAGGGTTGACTTGAGAGATTAACCACATCGAATATGCTTGAAGATAATGCCTTCAATTTTTTATGACAAACATTAGCCTGACATGTCTTCTTTATTAGAGAAAAATTTAGTTCAGGCCCATTTAAAGTAATACGTATATAGTATATTTAGTTCAACCCCATGTAAAGTCCTATTTATATAGTAGAAAACACTCCTTTTATCTTCATCATTTTATTACACCAATAGCACTCCCAATGAACATGTTTCAACAATAATATAGAGAATAAAATATTATCCTGGTACTAGTGCTTGTAGCACTAATGGATTAAACAAATATTATTTGATCTTTGTTCAAGTCATTAGTGCAAGTTTCATCCAAATGAAATGACACATCCCTCTTCATAAAACAAGTAAATGGTTGACATCTACTAGCTAAGTTAAAAATGAATCTTCGTATATAGGCTAATTTTTCTTGGAGACTTTTCAATTTATTAATGTTTCATGGCTTCGACATCTTTAGGATATCATCAATCTTAGACTAAACAATCTCAATTCCTCGATATCAAACTATGAATCCTTGGGAGTTTGCTTAAGGATACACCAAAAACATTATGTTTAGGTAGAATCAACATAATTGTTCAAACACTAGACAAAGATCTTGTAATTGATTTTCTATTTCCTTTAACTTCATCACAAGGCCATCAACATAGCATTTAACGTGTTGGTGAAACATGTCATACAAAATTCTTTTCATCTCCTTTTGATAAGTGATATCTGTATTCTTTAAGCTAAAAGGCATGACCTTATAACAACATTCCTTTTGGATTCTAAAAAGCTTTCTTCTCTTCATCTTCAGGTGCCATTTAAATTTAATTATAACTCGATGAACCATCCATAAAATTTAACCTCTTATGGCTTATAATAGCGTCAACCATGATCTTAGTGATTGGAAGTGGAAAGTCATCTTTAAGATAAACATTGTTAAGGTCTCTAAAATTCATGTAAACATGGATTTGACATCTTTTTTTTTTTTCACTAGCACGATATTTGAAATCCAAGTAGGATACTTGACCTCATGAATAAAACCTATTTTTATAAGTTTGTTAACTTCGACAACAATTTATGAAATGAGTTTAGGAAGAAAGGCATGTTGAGCCTATTTTACAAGTCTAACCCTATTTTTTACTAGCCACGTTGAGCCTATTTTACAAGTCTAACCCTATTTTTTACTTCTAGTTGATGAATAACCTTTGGGTCTAAACCTGACATTTCATTATTGGACCAAAAAAAGATATCTCAATACATTTTTGACATCGTTTGGGTCTAAAATATAAAAAACTGATAATACACCTGGACTAAAGGCATGTAATTTTTTTTTTTTAATCTCTGGGAGCAACTAGTATTGTCATTGTTCATGTAAAACAAAAGGACCATAATAACCTCTTAGGTAAGGTTAATTGTTATTTAAATGAGAGGCAAATTAATAATTTCATTGTGTCAGTCCAGACTCCAGAGTGAAATGTTTCTAGTGATACAGTAAAAACATGAAACCCCCTTCTCGACTATTCTCGAACTACAATTCATAATTTTTTTTCCATCGTTGATTTGCAAAATGGGATGTATGAATTTCCTTTTTGGACCATGGATAAACATGTTTAACATGTGGATTTAAAGACCGTTTGGGAACACGTGCAAACTGTATTCCATAAAAATTCAATTTTTTTGTTTAAATTTAATTTTTTTATATTTTCAGATCGTTTTGATATGTTGATGTTAAAAATGATTTTTAAAAAATAAAAAAAAACATTATTTTAATATATTTTTAGATGAAAAACACTTTAAAACGCAACCGCTGCCACACTTCCAAATACACATTTAGTACGGAATTGAAAGATCCGATTTGAATTTGATTGTTTTGGATAGGGATGAGCGAAAAAACTGAAAAATCGATTAAACCGAAAAAATCGAACAGTGAAAAAAACCGATTAAACCGATTAGATTTTTTAAAAAACCAACCAGTTTGGTTCGGTTTCTGTTTTATAAGCCTGAAACCAAAAAAACCGAACCAAACCGGTTCAATTAAAAAAAAAATACTATAAAAGCGCTTTATAATTTTACATCCTAGCATCTCCTTACTTCGCATCACAAGCTGCCCCCCCAGCCCTCACAAATCTCACAACTCTCAAATCTCAATCTCTCACACTCTCAGCCTGATAAAAAATGATTTCTCCATCACTATACAAAACTTCATGGCCAGATCTATTCGTCTAACAAGTTTTCAATCTTCATCTTGCAAACTGGTAGATCTGGGGCCTTCCGGCCTTTTTTTTAGAGCGTTGAATTTTTGCGATATTTTGAAATAAGAAGCGGAGAAACCTTGAGATACTTTTCACTTGTCTTCTGTGAGTCTGAGACCGTCACTTCTGCGGCTGGTCTCATATTTTGCTTCTCTTTGCAAACAACAATTTTATTTCTCTGGTGCTCTCCCTCTTACTTTTGATATTTCTTTCATTTTCTCTACTAGATTGTCAACATTATTATTGTTGTTCTTGTTAACAAGTTTACCTTTTTCTAATTCAGTTTGATCCATTTGTCAAAATTTCTCAGGCTTTTTTAAGATTCATTATATATTCTCTTCAGGCCTCTCTTTAACCAGTTCCTCAAGATTAAGTATTCTTTTTCTTTTTCTTCCTTATATGTTTTTAAATTTAAGAGTAATTTTGTTAAAGCTAGAAACTTTGCTTGGTTGCTTGGAAACTGATAAGAATTAATAAGAGAGTCAAAGTATGAATTCTGGGTTTCGTTGTTTTTTTATGTTCTTTTGTTGGTCAGGTGAAGCAAAAAGTAAAAAGGGTGAAAGCATGATATTCAAAGGTTAGAACTTTTTTGCTTTTCCTTTAATGGAAGCAAAAAAGGACCTTAAGAAACTGTTTTGATTATGAGAAAAAAGAGGTATTTTTTTAGTGATTAATTTGCTAGCAATTATAGACAGTATAAAGTTTGTGAATTTGGTATAAAGTCAGTTTCTGACCTTGAAGAAGAATAATTTGTTTTCATTCCCCACCTTTTTCTTTATTATAATCTGGTATAACTGCTGAACTTTGATAGAGATGTAACTCTTTGAAAAAGACATTTGTTGTATTGGAGTCAATTATGTAAAAACACTGTTTGATTTGTATAGTGTAAACAAATTTATAATTTATCATTCTCATATAAATTATGGTTGTTAACACGTTTTTTTTTTTTTTCAGGTTTTGATGTCAATGGTATTAAAGAATAAAGTGCAATGTCCTTGATATGTTTTTCGATTGGGATGATGTATATTTATATTTTTTTGCATGAAATGCTTTATGATAAGGTTTTTTATTTTTTTAAGTCCTTTTGAAGGCAATGCTTTGTAATTTAAATTTTAACTTGGTCTGTGTGTTATTTAAACTTTGATGTAGGAGTTTTACTCCAAAAAAATATTAGAAAGGCTTGCAGCATATTGAACACAATATGATTAGGAAGGCTTGCAACATATTGAACACAATATTAGCACTAATAATGTAATATAAATGAATATTTAGTGTCAAAAAAATTAAATATATTCTAGAATCTTGTAATAAAATTATACAATATTAACATCAATTACAATCCCATCAGAAAGCTAAAAAACAGCCTAAAAAACAATACAGGTTTTTTCGGTTTTTTTTGCAAAATAACCGAATCAAACCAAACCGAAACCGGTCGATTGGAACCGGTTTCGGTTCGGTTTTGGTTTTTTTAAATAAAATTCAATTTAGTTAGTTTTGTAAATAAAAAGCAAACCGAACCGAAAATAATCACCCTTAATTTTGGATATTTACATGGATTTTAATATAAAAGGATTTACACAAGCATCAGAGCCTACACCTCTTAATGATTTAACTGTGTTTTAGTTTAAAATATTTACACGAGCGTTATATCATTTTATATTCTATATTCTTTTTTTCTTTTCATGTTTAATGATTTCATTTAATTATATAATAAAAAAATAATAGTAAATAGACTAAATTTATAAAGAAAATATGATTATGATGACATGCATAAAAAAAATACTTATATAAAAAAATATATTAAAAAATTCAATTTCAAACAATCCAAAACTAAATAATAAAATTAAAAAACTACACAAACCTACACAAGTTATTGGACCTAGTCGTTAATCTCAAGTTACAAAATTTTTTTATTCTTTAAAATATAGTGGCATTACTTGAATATCATATTTTTATATTAATAATTTTTTAGCTCAGAATAAATCATATGGCGGTCCACTTAACTCATCTACTAATCCATGTTGATAAACGGTTACATAATTTCAAGCTATATATATTCACTTCATTATATTATCTTAAAGTTTATTATAAAATAAATTGTGTTGATTTCAACAAGGTGCTCAAATTCAATTTTATTCTAGAAATAACACAAGCCTAACAAATAATTGTTGACGCTTTTAGTATGAATAGATTTAACAATGTAAGAGAAAATTTATATTTGTTTGGTCTATAAATTTTAAGTGATAAATTATATTGGTGTAATAATTTCTCGCAATAACACAATCAACTAATAACACAATCAACTAATAAGGGTTAAAATTTAATTTAGAGTGGTGTAATTAATTAATTAGATTTTTAATCATTAATTTTAGAGTTTATAAAATTAATTGAGGTACATCCAACATGAATCAGACATTTATAATAATAAAAAAATTAAAAATATTACAACATATATATTAATAATAATAAAAAAACCAAAAAGCAAAAGTGGCCAAACACAAGGAAACATTTTACCCATTGCTTAAAAATGTCAAATCTACAGAAGACTAGCTGTGAAGTGAAATACTATCTACATCTTTGACGAATGCAATCCCTCACAAAAAGCCACACCCATAACCTGCTCGGCGAAATCCCAAGACCAAAAAAATGCAGTCGAGCATTTTAGATTCAATCGGTGTCGAAATTATTGGCGTCATGTCCCCAGTCTCAATCTGCATGCTCCTTGTTGTTCTCATCGTCTACTCTCTCTCCTCTTCGAACCCCTTCTCTGCGGCCTCCGCTCCGCCGATCCGCACCGCTGCTAACCTCGTCTACCTCGAGAGCTCCTCCGACTCAACCTCCCAGAAATTCGAGGGCGCTCTTTTAAACGCGCTCGTGTTTGTTATTCTCATTGCCGTGGTTACTTTTTTTCTTGTTCTCTTGTATTATTACAATTGTACTGGATTCTTGAAGAATTACATGCGGTTCTCGGCTTTTTTCGTGCTAGGTACATTTCATACTTCGACTGTTCGTGTATATTTTTTTTACGGGGCTGTGAAGTTAATTATGTTACATTTTTTGAATTATCTTGTGAGTTTATTGTATTGAATCTTCATTTCTGTATTCTTGCTGATTGTTGATTTCAGTGACGTGGGTTTATTTTGGGTTTTTAGTTGGGCAACTGGGCTGAAAATTTTGTCTATGATGTAGCTCCTAAAGTGTGTTTTGTTAGTTTGATGTGGTGGTTTTTGAAATGTTTGTAGATTTCATTTTGTAGTTTGATATTTGTTATCCATGATTGAAGGTTTGATTCAATGGTTTATGTATTTTCGCTTTGATTCAATGATTTATGTATTTTCTTGTTGCTTTTTCAAGTTCATGATTGCATGTTAGTACAGTTACCAGTTCGGTCATGTCATAGATGTGACTTGATTTTGTGTTTGTGATGGTGTTTTGTTGTTGGTTTTTGTGTTATTTCATGGATGGATAGATCCTCTTTCTCAACAATTTAGCATATTCCAATGCCTTTAGACTCAATTATGATTTGTGTGAGTTATTATTGGGACTTTTGATTGTTAATGACATGCCATTTTAGGTGTTCTTCTTAGCTTTGTGTTCTTGCTGCTTCTCAGGTACAATGGGCGGCTCAATTTTTCTATCAATGATTCAGCATTTCTCAATTCCTGTTGATTCAATTACCTGTTTTATTCTGTTGTTTAATTTTACAATTGTGGGCGTAATGTCATTGTTTTCAAGTGGGGTACCGATTTTTGTGAGGCAAGGATATATGGTGGCATTGGGGATATTTGTGGCAGCTTGGTTTACTAAGTTACCAGAGTGGACTACGTGGGCTTTGCTGGTAGCTTTGGCACTATATGATTTGGTGGCAGTTCTGGCACCTGGTGGGCCACTTAAGATGTTGGTGGAGTTGGCTCAGACTCGAGATGAGGAACTTCCAGCATTGGTTTATGAGGCTCGTCCAACAGTTTCACAAAATGGGATTGTGCAGGGTCGGAGTTTGGACCTTCTGGTTGGTGGTGTTTCGGACTCTCGGTCAGTGGAGATGCAAGCTATGTCAAGTAACAACGTGGATCAAAATGAGAATCAAAATCGTGCAAATTCTGGCTATACTGTTATTCAGGATACGAATTTTGGAAACATGGAAGGTGTACAAAGGAGAGATGAAGGGGGGAGGTCCTTGTCAGTGGATATTTTGCATGAGAGGCACTCATCTAGCAGTAGCTCATCAGAGTATTCAACTGTGGTTGGAATTCGTGACTCTGAGATAGTTGTTGATGAGGAAAGGTCTCCGCTTGTTGGTGCACCAGAAATGAGGAATGGGGAGGAACAGATGAGGGATGGCTTGGAGAATTCTGACGTTTCTAGTAGAGGTATTAAACTTGGTCTTGGAGATTTTGTGTTTTACAGCGTTCTTGTGGGCAGGGCTGCAATGTATGATCTGATGACAGTATATGCATGTTACCTTGCAATTATTTCTGGACTTGGCTGTACCCTTATTTTGTTGTCAGTGTGGCGCCAGGCTCTGCCAGCTCTCCCTATTTCAATAGCTTTGGGTGTCATCTTTTACTTCTTGACCCGGTTATTGATGGAACCTTATATTGTTGGGACAGCAACACACCTGATGATGTTCTAATCCTCTATTTTATAAGAAGAAGATTTTTACTGTTCAAAGAAAATTTTCAAATAGACATGAATTTTGGATACATAGCTGTAAGTATTAACCCCTGAAATTTCTACTCCTTTAGGTCATGCAAGGTCCTCATGATTCTAGTCCATGATTAGATAATGCAGCGAAGTCAAGTAACTGGTAAATTCAACGAGTGTTATCTGACTCAGGTTTAAGGTTGTTAGCTTTGTCAAATTCGGAACATATTTTCTGATGCTGAACTTCTGAACTGTGTTGACATTATTGTCTTCTTTTAGCTTGTATTTTAAATGCTATGTGGAAAATTTAATTAATTTTAATTACAATGTCACATTTAATTCTGAACAGACCCACACACATATATGCTTGTGCTTTTGCTTATATGGGACCTTGACAACCAAGTTCTCTGTCTTTGAAGCTATTGCTATCTTCTTAATATCCTCTTTTTAAACTTTAAACTGGGTAAGCTCATAGCATAGAATTAGAATCAACATATTTGTTCTGAAATGTTAGATTATGAGTTGAGGATTTTGAATGAGAAAACTCTAGTATTTGAGTTACTGCTGGCATGTTAATTTTTTTTAGCATGATTTGAATACCAAAAAAGCTATGAGCTATCACCCATTTAATGGCTTGCAATTTTCTTGGTTTTTTGCTCTTTTCTTGCGAGGAGTTCTCACGCTTTTGGCATACAGCAATTACAAGTGGATGAAAGAGAATTTGCATCACTGTTACATGTTTATGAACCTTTACTACTTCTGAAATTGTAATTTCAGTAACAGATGCATAGGACTCGAAAAATTCTTGGTGATTTAGAAAATTCATTCAAGGTTTACATGTGATATTCATCTGTTTGTAGATGGCAACATTGGCTAAGCTAGACCAAGGATACTATTCCCTTGGAGTATCATGCAAACCCATTTGCCAGTAAATGAAAAAAAACAAGTCATACTCTGCAGTGCAGCTGAAAATACCCATATTTGTGCAAATCAAATATGAAACTTCTCCCTGTTTGAGAGAATGTCTTTTGGAGCGAAGGAATGTTTGAGATGATAGATTTATGCAGTCATTAATGAGTGGCCTTGGTTGGGATGGGAGGATGATTTACAGGGAGTTGTTATGGAAACAAACTGAGGTGTATCCATTTGCTTTATGAACCTATAATTTGTGGTCCGGTTAGACCATGATGAATGAACGAGATTTAACCAAATCAGTTCATCAATGCCGAATCATGATGACCTATTTTTTGAGCTTCTAATTGGATTTGGAATGTGTATCGATCCACTGTTTGATATTGTGCAGTGTAGAGCAAGTATCTTCAAACTATCAATGAAATGCATTTCTTTCCGAATTCACAACCTTAGGAGTAGAACAAAGTCCACCATTTTAGCTCTTGTAACCCTCTTCTTTTTTTTTCTTTAAAAAAAGGGCCTTTCAATGCCAATCTCAATTTTATTTAAAGTTTTGATGCAGCTCCTATTTGGTAGCTCCACCTTTCCAATTGCATTTAAGCTCAAAAGAGTTGACTGGGAGAGAGGGAGGGGGGGTTTTGCGAGAGTGAATTATACATGGGATATTTTTTTTTATTTTTTTTTAGCTCAGATCATAAAAACTTCAAATTGAATTTAGTCTTGTCATGGTTGTGCCCTGTGATAAAGTATCCGGGCTTGAATATGAACTTCTATATGGGAAATAAAGTGAAGAGATGAGTTAATAAATTGTAAGAGGGAAATAATGCGAAGGGAAGAGAAAGATAATGAAGAGTGTAGGGAAATAGTATATGTTTATTCTTATATGGGAAACATCATGTAAAAGTTGGAAAAGAAAAAAAAATAAATATTGAAGAAAAAAAATGAAAAGGATAAATTTTATTAGCTTTTAATAATGGAACCTCTTGGAAAAAAACATTAAAAAAGATTAAGGGGGTAAGATAAAGTTTACCCAATCAGAGAAGCAGGAGGAGGACTGGAGGAGTATCAACCCGTTAAAACTACAAATTTTTTTAAAAATTAAATAAAAATAATGGGAGGTGTACCAGACGAGCTATGGAGACAAATTCTGGAAATGGGAATCCAAAATTCCAAATTGAACTACAAAGATCTGTGTTGCATCTCAATTTCCTGTAGACGCCTCCACCGTTTATCCGCTGAGAACTCTCTTTGGCTCCTCCTCCTCTCCTCCGATTTCCCTTCTCCAAATCAACAAAACCCCAACCCCAACAATTCAACTTCTGCATCAGCTAAATCAACTTATAAAATCAAGTATCCTTATTTCAAAATCGAAATCTTATGTTTTTTTTCTTGATGAATTTGCTTTTAATACTGTTCGAAATTAATGAATGTTTTTTTTTCGGGATTAGGTTTGAGAGGGAGAAATCGAGGAAGGTTGCGGCGCATAGAAGGGCGGTGCTTAGAAAGGAGAGTGAGGTTTTGGAGTTCGAAAGGAAAATAAGAGAAATTGAGAATGGATTGCGTCAAGAGACGGAGAAAATGAGAGCCACGGCTGCTGAATTGTCCAATTTACACAAGGTCAGGTAAATCATTCTTTTTCCTTCTTCGTTTTGTATTCGAACAATTAAATGTCATGTTGCAAATGATTTTAGAGTATTAATGGCAAAAACAAATAAAATAAAAGAAAAATGGAATAGCAGAGCAATTTGTTTCAAATAACAGAAGCCTGTAATTTGTTTGAATCTCAAACTCATTTCAGTCCTTTAGCATTTGATTTCAGTTTATTACTTTCCCAATTTCATTGATTTGGATATTCCTCTTTGAAGTTTTTGCATTCATGGATGTGAGTTCTTTTTTCTTTTTTTTTTTTCCTTCTTCAGGCAAGCTTCTGTGGCTCTGAATGTGTGGCAGCCGGAAGTTATTAGGGGTAGGCAAAAGCAAATAGTGGAGCAGAGTGCTGTTCCAGTTGAATCTCGAGTTCATTCACTTGAGATGGAACTTAAGCTTTGCAGGCAACGGATATCAGGCTTTGATAAGGCTTATGTAAACTTTGATCTCTCTCTATGTAGTAGTCAGTTTATCAGTTTAGTAGAAATTGGAAGCTTTCTTTCCTAATTCCTGATCATTTTCATGTCAGAGAGATGAGAAGCGGAGACTTGAGTTGGCAATGGAACAGTTGGCGTCCATGAAATATCATCCATTACGAGATCATAAGTTGATAAGTAGTGGTGACAAGGAATATAAAAAAAAGAGGAAGAAGTTGAAAACATCTGTTATCTGTAAGAGCCTCAAACTTTGTCATTTTGATTTTGAACAAAATGTTGCTTGTAATTTGAATAACAAGTTGAAAGCATTTTGCTTCACCCCTTTGTTGTCTTGTTAGCTGTTATTGGTAGCCCTTATAGATTGCTTTGACTCTCTGAACTTGATCTTTGCCCTGTCCTTCATCCTCTTTCATTGGACATTTCAGTTACTGTTAGATTATTTTATATCTTTTTTTATGGGGGAGTTGGGAATTGGGAATTTGCTATTTGTAGTTTCTTTGTTTGTGCTCTTGACCTGCGATCAATCCTTTTTCCACTGTATTCCATTTGTTTACTTTAGATGCATATTGGATTCTTTTGCTTTTCAACTTCCTTCTTTTAATTGCCACTAGAATGAATGTTGTTATTGATGCGCGCTAATAATTCTTTTTGTTTTGAGCAAAAATAAAAATTGCTAAAGTGTTTTAATGGTGAAAAACAAAGGATGTTGCAGGGATTGCTGCAATGACACCAGGAATTAAAAATTCTTTAAGGAAATCGTAACTGACCACAAATATCCATTTCTAACACTTATTGCAGTTAGGTTCACAGCTTTGATACCACGCCCAGTGATATTTATACCCTCCTATTATAATTCAGTTTTCTTTCTTTCTTATTTTTTTTTTTAGCTGAAAAACAGAACATGTGCTTTGTCACACGTTCAAAATATTAGTCTCTGCTCCAACCTGCTACTTATTTACTTATTTAGCGAAATGAGTTTTCAATTTAAGTGTCTGCCCAAATGAACAAATTGATGACCCCTTTGTTTTCTTTCTTCTTATATTTAAATGCTTTCAGGCTTATGGGACTGGAATGTAAATTATGTTGATTGAGTTAGGTTTCAGAGTTTTTTTTATCTGATTTATGACCATGAACTGAGTTCTATTGTTAAACAAACGAGAATTAGTTTAACTTGCTTAGAAGTCAAGCTTGATCTACTGACAAGTAGGTACACTCCCTTTTAGACCTCTTTGGCTGGCCTAATCAAGACCTTCTGAAATTTTCTACTGCTCTCCACCCTGCCCCTGGTTCTTTGCTCTTTTTAAGCACTAACATTTAATCTTGACAAGAAACTTGAAAAATAGTCTATACTTGAAATCATCCTGTCATTATTGCTGAACCTAGAGATAGACTACTGTTATGAGTTATCTCCATGTTAATGAAATTAACCCTTCTATGGCAGCCTACTGCCACTGCATAGATTATCGATAAAGTTTGTGATTGGCATTTAGCAGAACAACAAATTTCATACTTTCCTCTTCACTGCTTTACCTCAAAGACCACTAAATTTTGTAATAAAACAATATTGGTTGGATTGTGTCTCATAAAAATTGCTTTGTTATGAGGATATTGACATTCTAAAAAAAAATGATGATATTGAGCAGTTGAGAAAATTAGCGATGAACTATAGTAGTCTGTAGATAGTGTATTTTTTTTACTCACTAAACCTACTAATATGAATTTGCCTATTCCATATTTTGACATTTCTTTTTGGCAGGACTTGCTTGTAAAACAATCTCTAAGTGCCTTGTTAACTGTTTCTCCAGTTCCTGAAAAGCAAGGGTAAAACGTCAAAGCAGTGGAGGCTTTCACAAACAACCAACAGCCTGGCTGGTACTGCCATGGAAAAATCTCTATTTGGTACAGTCCTCTGTCTTCTCCTTGATAGAGTTACAGAACTGGATTCTCTACTGGGCTCTTGACAAGCTTTGCTACAGGAGATGTTGAGTGGGGGACTTGATCCTTAGTCCATGAGAATGGGAAATCGTTGTAGAAACCGATTAGGGTTTCATATATTAAGTTAACATTACATGGTGTTATCATCTGTATGTACATGACTCAACCTGTTGTCTGGGCCATGCTAGATTTTATTTTTGGTCACAAGGTTGGGTCGTTTATTGATACTCCATGAAAGGAACAATGTTAGAGGATGTGGATTTCTTGAATTTCGTAAGCCAGTGTTGTGACATTGATTCTTGTCAACATGAACAAGTACTTCATTTCTACCGAGGCAGTAGCCCAGGTCTCGTGGATGAGGCTCGCTGTCCCCTGCCTGATGGGCATACAGCTATCTGACGGAGAATTTAGCTACCGGAGAATTTAATTGTTGGCTGCGGTTGCCAAGAAAGCTGTGAAGTAGGGGAAAGATGAGCTACGTTGTCACTATGTCTCAATTC
The DNA here is from genome assembly GCF_951802175.1 of Populus nigra. NCBI lineage: Eukaryota > Viridiplantae > Streptophyta > Magnoliopsida > Malpighiales > Salicaceae > Populus > Populus nigra. The sequence continues at coordinate 5,522,480 of NC_084863.1, read as the reverse complement.
TTTACTCAACTTTTAGTAAGTTGTCTGGTTTTCATTCCCTTTAAAACCTTTTAGACGATGCTGTTGTTACCTTGTAATCCAAGAAACACCACTGAAGTTCTAGGGATTCCTACTGGTGGAGTTACAGTATTTCGTTTGGTTAACTTGTCCTTGGGGCATCTTATGTTAAAAGATGAAAATAAAAATAAAAATAAAAATCTTGATGGCCGACCCCGTGAGGATGTTACCTCGTAAAATCCAGCCAAGAAAGAGAGAGGGGATGGGACTACCAATTTAGTACATTTAATTTTTATAATCCATAAGTATAATGCATTTAATTCAAACCCAGTAGCAAGTAAAAAGAATTGCATTAGCATAAAAAAAAATAATTTTTTTGTTGTTGCAAATGTTGGGTGGTGGTTTAATTAGTTCTTTAAGTAAAATCTTTAATTGTGAATTAAAAGTCTTGTTATGAATGCTAACTCCACTCCGCGTGAACTTGAATGCAAAAGCCTCCCCCACTGCGTAAACTCTCGCATAAATACCTGCAGGCGAATTTGGTGGTACCACTCTAATGCATATAATTTTTGGTCATTTCTTCGTGCCAGATTATTTCGGTGGTGGGATGACAGTTTTTTTTATTTATTTAGCGTTTGATATATATGTACTGTGGTTGCAATTATATTTTAAAATATATTTTACTTGAAAATATATTAAAATAATTTTTTTATTTTTAAAAAATTATTTTTAATATTAGCACATCAAAATAATTTAAAAACATCAAAAAATATTAATTTAAAATAAAAAAAATGAAAATATTTTTAAATTTTTTTTAAAATACTTTTAAAACATAAAAACAAACAGAGACTTTGCCTGTAAGTAATATTTTCAAACTAGTTTATACATCAATTAAGATTATGTTTTTTTTTTAAAAAAATAATTTTAAAAATATACCCTTCATATTGCTTTAATACATTCATAGGATTTTAATAATGTTTTTCTAGATGCTAGCTCTAAAGTTTAAACTAAAAAAAAAAGATACATTCTTCTTCATCACCGAACCAATTCTTCTAGTGTCATGAGATGATCACAATTATAACATAAGTATTATACAATGATATATACTCAAATTCTATACATACATGAAGACACGTGTGTGTGTGTGTATTATATGACAAAATGTAAATAAAATATTTTTAGAGGGTACTATTGTGCATTAAAAAGTAGTATAATATATATAATTCTCAAATCTTCCAGGAAAAAATCTTTATTTTTTTTTTAAAAAATATAAAATTAAATCAACTGATCCTTTTGGAAACTTATTTCTCAAATGGCAATAGGAATCTAAAGACTAAAGGGGTGCTTGCTACTGAATGAATTTTGGTGACAGGGATGATACCATGCATTGAAGAAACGAAGGAGGCTTGTTTAGACCGAAATAGTTGTTGAGTCGGTACCCTTCAAATTACTCCTTTTTGTTTGTGTCTTTATAAAGTGGTGTAAATGTGTTAAATGCTGTTCTTTTAATTTCTTTTTATTTAAAAATAATATTTTTAATTTATTTTAAATATTTTATAAAATATAAAAATTAATTTAAAACTAAAAATCATTTTAAAAGATCTCAAAAATACAATTAAATTATAATTCTAAACAACATGAAATTTTAATTATAACACCATCAATATCATAAATTATTTTTAATATTAGCACGTTAAAATGATTATAAAATATAAAAAATAATTTTAAAAAATCTCAAAAATATAATTAAATTATAATTATAAACAATGTTAAATTCTAACTATAACACCATCAATATCATAAATTATTTTTAATATTAGCACGTTAAAATGATTATAAAATATAAAAAATAATTTTAAAAAATCTTAAAAATATAATTCTAAACAACGCTAAATTCTAATTATAACATTATCAATATCATAAAATAATATTAACAAAATAAATTTAATAACATAAAATAAAATCATCCACAATCAATAGAGTGATCACACTTGTTTTCAAATGTATATGTTTTCCACCTACAATCTTAATTACAAGCGAGTTATTGGATCATTGAGAATTTTTTACGGTATCTTCAAAATAATTAAGAATTATATTATAATTAGAGTTTTGGAATGCTTTTTTTTTTTCTGCACAAGCTTATTTATTTATTTATGATGTTTTTGAACAGCTACAAAATTGAATTTTGCATTTCCCAACCTGAAGAAAAAGCTGTAACAGGAGGAAGATGTCAGGTCGTTTAAAATTGTAATGTAAGGTTGATGTGCTTCTTTTTTCTCATATACTTCGACTAATGTAACGGATTTTAAAATTTATTAAATTTAAATTAAAAATATCTAATAAATAAATTTAAAATTTAAATAATTAAGCTGTGAGATTAAATTGATGGGCTTAATTAGCCGTACTCTTAGGCGGGTAGCCTTCGGAAGTTTCCACAGTTCCTGACAGCTTAGGTTAAGGCTACAAGAGGGAGTACTGTTGTAATCTTTCAGCACCTATTACGAGACAGATTGTACTTTTTAACAATACAGTGTGAAGACACGGAAGGGGTCCTTGGGGCTAAAGTCCTGTCAATTAATGAATGAAACTTTGTCAAAATGATTGCCAACTTTGCTTTCACGGCAGATACAATTAATTAATACTTTGATGGGTAATGTCATGTGTTTTTATAAAATATTTATTTTAATTAAAAATGTATTAAAATAATATTTTTTAAATATTGATATATTAAAATTATTAAAAAACATAAAAAAACATTGATTTAATGTTTTTTTTTAAATTATATCAATTTGAAAAACATTTTAAGAAAATAAAATGAATAGTAAAAACAATTGAAATTGTGGTAATTGTTGTTTTTCACTAAAAAATACATCAAGATAATATATTAATTTATTTTTTAAAAAAATACATCAAGATAATATATTGATTTTAATGTTTTTAGATCGTTTTATTTTGGCTCATTGTGTTTGATTTTCAATCTAGTAAGCATAAGTTTCCTAGTTTTGGTGCAACCCGTAATTGTTGAGGCTGCCCGAACAATAACATTGATGGCTAAATCGTCAATGGAAGTGCCACTATTTTAATGGAGTCAGGTTTCCAAAAATCCTGAATAAAAACTATGATTGATGCATGGTTCGGAAAGTTCAGGATTAGTATTAACTTAAATAATTAATAGTGATGAACTAATTCTTTTGCAAATTTGAACTTCAACAACGTTTTTTATTGGGATAGAGCTGACAACACTATTGTTGGGAGAGTTTGATAGAATCACGTTGTAACTAGGTAAGATTGAAATCAAAATAAATATTTTTTTTATCAAAATGTTAAAATTTTATTTTTCATTTATTAACTGATAATTCATTTCTACCGTATAGGTTGCATGATTTTTTGTACGAGGCTCGAAAAAAAAAGCCAAAAAATATGCTAAATAAAAAGAGCTTGTAGGCTAGAAAGACATGGTGTTTTGAAAGGATTTCAGACCTCTATCTATCTTGGAGGTTGTATGGGTAGAATATATTTAACAAGTAATGTCCGAGCATTTCATGCGACAGTAACAATTCGATGCGGGGAACCCAAACATGCAGATTCACGATTCATTACCATGCTTACCAGTGAATTCATTCTGTTTGTTTCACATGCAAAACAAATAATAAGATTCTTTTTTCATTACATCTATTTTTTAAAATTGTTGTTTTATATAAATATGTTTAACTAAAAACAATTTTTTCTTTCAGGTTATAGTTCATAGACATGAATTAAGGAGCTTTTATCAGAAACATACATGTAAAATAATGATCGTTAAAAAGAAATGCAACAACTCATGCATAGCAGATCACAGTACTTCATTGTGTGTTTTATTTCAACAAATTATTTTCTTAAGTTATTATTTTTATGAATTTACTGATTTTTTCTCTTCAAGAAACGGACAACACCGGGTTTCAAGAGAGATACGAGATCCAAAACTTGATTTGAAACCATGGTTGGCAATGGACCTAATAGAAACTGTTGTAATCTTTCAACACCTACTATGAGACAGATTGTACTTTTTAACAATACTCTGTGAAGACATGGAAGGGGTCCTTAGGCTAAAGTCCTGTCAATTAATGAATAAAACTTTTTCAAAATGATTGCCAACTTTTCTTTCACGGCAGATACAATTAATTAATACTTTGATGGGTAATGTCATGTGTTTTTATAAAATATTTATTTTAATTAAAAATATATTAAAATAATATTTTTTAAATATTGATATATTAAAATTATTAAAAAACATATAAAAACATTGATTTAATGTTTTTTTTAAATTATATCAATATGAAAAGCATTTTAAGAAAATAAATTGAATAGCAAAAACAAAAACATTTTTAAAAAAGAATTGAGATTATGTTATTTGTTGTTTTTCAAAATGTTTTTTTTATTTAAAAAATACATCAAAATAATATATTATTTTATTTTAAAAAAAATTCATCTACTTTGCCTTCACCAAAATACAATTCTTTTGTATTCTTGTGTCACTAAACATTTCATATTGATAGTGCAATGGAATTTCGAGATTTTAATTTTTTTTCATCTTATTTCTAAATTTGGAACAATTACTCAACATTCTTGCTCTTATTTTTCAACAAAATAACGTATACATACACCTATTTTTAATAGTTGATACTATATGTCATATCAACTCTAACTTCTTGTCCTGAATGCTTCTTGAGTGATGCTGCTTTTCCTATTGTTTAAACTATTAATCATGTATTTTATTTTAGTACTAGCAATCTGTCCCCTTATGAGTGCAATAAATTATAACCTCAAGCTCGTTTGTGTTGCTGCTAAGAATATTATATTGAATAATATATGAGAAAAGTATTGTAATTTTTCTTGTAAATTATTGTGGATTGTTATAATGTTTTTTTTTTCAGTTTTGTTATATTTTTTCCTAAAATTATCTTTGTCAATTTTATTTTTTAAATATTAAGCTGGTTAAGAATTGCAATTACAAGTAAATACAAGTTTTTTCTTACAAAACACTGTGGATTGATACAGTTTTTCCTCACATCGTTTTTTTTCCAGTTTCTTTCGTGTTCTTTTTTTGTAAGATTTTTTTTCAAAATTATCTTCGTCAATTTTTTTTAAAATATTGAGTTGGTTAGAATTTAACTTCGTAATAAAGCTTAATCATGTGGGGAAAGCACTGTAGCTTTCCTTATAAACCATTGTTGAGAATTACAATTACAAGTTATTATAAATAAAGCTAAATTATGTGGGGAAGCACTGTAGCTTTCATCACAAAATACTATGAATTGCTACAGTGTTTCCAACATGATTTTTTTCCTTTTTTGGTTTTTTTTGTTATTTTTTCTAAAATTGTCCCTGTCGATTTGATTTTTTTAATATTGAGCTGATTAAGAATTTAGCTTTGTAATTTTGTTTTCTTTAAAACACTATGAATTGTTGCAGTGTTTTTCCATATGATTTTTTTATGATTTTTTCCAAAATTATCTTTGTCCATTTTTTTTTAATATTGAGTTGGTTAAGAATTATAATTACAATAAAGCTATATCATATGGGGAAAGCGTTGCATTTTTTCTCTAAATGGTTTTTTATTTTATTTTATTTTATTGGGGAAATCACTATAGTTTTCCTTACAAAACATTGTCAATTGCTACAACATTTTTTCTCATGGGTTTTTTTCCTTCCAAAATTATCTTTGTTGGTTTTTTTAATATTAAGCTGGTAGAGAATTTAGGTTTGTATTTTTTTTTGCTTTTTATTAACAAAAAAGCTAAATTATATGGCGAAAATACTGTATCTTTCCTCCCAAAACACTGTGGATTGCTACAAATCATTTTGTTCAGTCTCCAAGTTTTGGTCACCAACACAACTTTTTTTTTCCGTCATGAAATATTGGCTCCATCATACCTTTAGTTTCTATTACTTATTTAGCGCTGGCTCACAATTATAACACTATTAAATATATTTGTTTTATAAGCCCACGACAGCGCACGGGCATGCCATCTTGTAAAGGTTATTTGTGTTAGGATCTTATCTCTAATCATTTACATGTTTCATATATTACATTTGGAAAGTAAATAATGATTTCCTCTTCTACAAATTTATTTGTTGATGATGCTAATACAGTTTCTCTTTCCACTTATTCTATAAGTGTATTTGGGAATACAGTTGAAACCATGTTTTGCAAAATTTTAAATAATTTTTGCTTAAAATTAATTTTTTAAATGTTTTCAGATTGATTTTTGATGTTAAAAATAATTTTTTTAAAATAAATAAAAAAAACATTATTTCGATGTATTTTTGAGCGAAAAACACTTTAAACTGCAACCACCACTACATTCCCAAACACACCCATGAATCAATGACTAACTCTTGCTACAGTCCTATTTTCCTTCATGAATCATGTTTATGGATTCTAATTTGGGTCATTCTACTAACCATTGACCTTTGCATTGGTCATATAAAGTCAACCTTCAATACCATTTCATGAATATTATGTTTATTATAATTTCTTTCTATAAGTCATGTAGCTATTAAGAAGCTTGTATTGATCCTTTTTAGCAACGAGCTTTGGTTAAAACTCATACTTGAGATTTTATTAATTTGCTACTTAATAAGATTATTATTAGTTGCAATTGGATATATAAAATTAAGATTCTATCTAATAAATATATGGAATGTTATAAAACGCGTCTTATTTCTAAGGGTTATATTGATGACCTATATGGTATTGACTTACTATTATGCATAGTTTGTTAGTTATTGTTGCCATTCCTCATTAGCCTCTTTTTCGGCTGAATGTAAATAATCTTTTCTCAATAATGATTTATCTTAGGAGATATATATGAAACCTCATGATGTGAACTTTATGATCATATGATCACATAATCCACAACAAAATTGAAAACCAACTCAAAAAAGCCAAATATCAAATTTGAAATCCTAACTTAGAGGTAACTTTATACCTAAGAATCAAAAGTATTGAGAAAAAAACTTAGACATAAAGACAACCTAGCACCTAAGAACCCAAGCAAATGAATGATGCCACGAAGTTAGTTAATTTTTAATAAGTCGATATATGATTTTTTTTTTCTGCAAAAAAAGGTTGTTTGCAGCATGCAAAACAAAGAAAAAAATCATGTTTATTCAAATCATTATAGTTGCCAAAACTTGCAGCTATAAAAGAAATATATAATCCCCTATAAATAACCATAGTGAACATATTTTAGATTGCAAGCTAATAGGCTCTATTTAGTATCAACTAACACACATCTAATATTGAAACTAACCTTAAAACAATGTCCAATGAGCAAAAACAAATCCAATTTAGAATAAAGTCCAAAAGTAATAATATTCAAAACTAAAATAGATAAATAAAAAACATCATAAAAAATTCCTCTTGCTTGAAATCCCCAAGCATGCCCGAAACCCCCTTGCTTTATTTGAAATCTTTGCCGGAACTTCGTGCTCCAAATTAGCTAGGAAACTTAGTTTTTAACTGCTGGAATTTTCTCCCTTAAATTATTTTCCTTTAGTATCCTTAATGTGCTAGGAAATCCTATAAAAGAAGGAAAAGATCAACAAAAGAATCCCAAACCTCTTGCCACCACATACATTCCATAATGAATATGGAATTTTTGCATACTATGGATAATATTTGCTGGCATAAATGTCTCATTGTTTGACATAGATAATATTTATTGGATAATATTTGCCACCACATACATTCCATAATAGATATGAAATACTTGCAAACTATGGATAATATTTGCTGCCATAAATGTCTCATTGTTTGACATGGAATCCTTATAGAATAGATAAGCCAAGTTTTCATATATGTTTCCAAGAGCATTAAAGAATCCCTGTGTTAACTAGAATATATAATACATAAGGAAACAACATTTCTCTAATTTTCACACGTTCCTGTTAGATTTCAGTCCTGGTTTTAAACATGTTGTTCTCTCTCGTCTGGATGAATTAGTAGACCTACCACATATCTCTGGAAAGGTAAGGATGTCTACTTTCCAATAAAATTAGAATCTCAGAAGAAATACTGATGTAGCTTCAGATATAGTCCAAACAGTTGACAAAGGTATAAATAAACATATTTGATAAGATTCATCTAGTAACTTTGACCCTTTAAAATAATCCCTTTTCGAACTCTGATTGACCTGAAATTTCAACCTAATGTAAAAAAGCATGTCTAAAAACGCATGTAAAAATTGTAACCTGATCCAACAGTCAAGTTGAAAGTTATTCTTAATAGCATGTAACTAGATAGTAGAAAGTTTTACACCAAAATCCTAATATGACCTTGCCTAAATCGTATCACCTCCACTTGAGTATGATCATCCTTCTAGAAACAACTGTCAATGTTTTCATGCTTTGTATGGTCTTAAATAAGCTAATTGAGTTTGGTTTGTCAAACTTAGCTTACAATTGATGATTTTGGGTTTACTTCCATTTTATATGACAAAAAAAATATTTTTTTCATTAGATTTTTAGAGGTCTATGTTTATGATATAATAATAATTATTATTAGTGATGAGGTTAAAGAAATTAATGACTCAAATGCTTTCATAATTTATAGTTTGAAATGAAGGATTTTAGACCTCTTAATTATTTATTAGGAATTGAAATATCTAGTGATGAATCATGAATTTTTCTTTCACGAGCTAAATATGCTACAAGCCTATATTTTAGAGTAGCTTAACAAATAGCAAGATAATTGTAGTGCATCCAAATTATCCTATATTTATCAATTCAAGATCTTCTTTGATGGACTTTTAGTCACGCTCAAACTATTCAACTAGCCTTGTCAACTTTTTTATATCTTCTCTTTCCCACTCTCCATCATCCGTGTAATTATATATTCATCAAGTTTTGGCCATCCATTCTTGATGCAATATGTTTATGCAAGTTTTGTTTTCTTGATCTTGATTGCCTTCCTGTAAACTTTCCTCCTAGGCTTAAATCTCAATCCAAATCATTGATTAACACATTTTATTTTTTATCACATGAAATCTCTTGGTCTTACCCATGGTTGGATGATATTAGAATGGTAGCTCGTGCTTCAAAAAAACATTTTGTGGCCATTTTGGAAGCTTTTAAAACCCGAGGTTTTCTTATTACTGTATTTTAAGGCACCCATTTAACATTCACTACCTTAAAAGCATACAAGTTACCGTTAATGTTGTCTTCAGTTTCAATGTAAGAAATTGTCATATTATTTATCATTGAAAATGCCTCTCTAGCCTTTGCAGTGACCAGGCCTCCAGTTGTATAAATCCATGGCCTTTCTAACAACATGCCATAGGAAGGGTGAATATCCATCATTTGGAACCTCACTTGAAATGGTTATGGACTGATGCAACCATATTATTCAATAGTTTCACTCACATTTAACTAGTGTTTTGCCTATGTTTTATATATAAAATGCCTTGATATTCTTTATTTTATGTTTTGAAGGCACTTTTGGATGAAAGATGCAAAAAGGAGTAAATTGGAGATAATTGACATATTTGACCTTCAGTCGATGTTTTGTGCAGAGCGTGAGCTATAGAGGTTGAAATGAAGTGATTCTAGTGGAATTAAAAAGCTAACATCCATACCTTTCTAGAAATCTAAGGCAAGAAAATAAAATAAAGAAGAGCATGGAAATCGCAGCCTTCAAAGTCAAATCTCGCAATCTGCCAGTGTTGACCGTCGGCCATTCCAACTTGAATATCTGGAGCTACAGAAGTCCAATTGATACAAACTCAATTTTTTTGGATTCAAGACTCAAAGTTCTATAAATGCTCCAAAGTTCAGCCAAAAAAGATGTCATATGAGGGAGATATGAGTTTTCAAAGATGACATCTGAATTTTTACCAGCAAACAGGTTTCGTGAAGAAACGAGTCCAAATTACGTTCCGAAGTATCTAAACCGATATCCAAGTTTTCATTTCAGAAATTTAGCTTTTCTAAGTCAAAGCTTGAAGATTTCATGCAAGGCTATTTCTCCTTTTTTAGGAAAATAGTTATTGAAGTACTTAAATGTAAACAGTCTACTTAATGGAGGACTATTTTGTAAAATAGAGACCTAGGGTTTCCTAAGATATAAAAAGAATGAGAGAAGAGAAGGGAGGCAGCCAGCCAAGAAGAGAAAAACGCCCCTTTCCTCTAAGAAACCCAAATTTATGCATTCTTCCTTCTTTTTGATTAGTGGTTCAAAAAACATGCAAGGCTAAACACTTTTTCTTGACTGCAAGGACACGAAAACCTTCTGATTTCAAGAATTGTGAGATTTATTTTACCTTTTCTTTTTAGTTTATATGATGAATATGTTTGTTCTCCTATGCTTATTTTTCTAAGATTGTTTATTTTAATTGTTAGAGCGGACTCTAAGTTATTATTGTAGACAATCTATTGCTAAGTTTGATATCAAAACCAGAGTTGTGGTATATGAACTTGTGAAGCAACTGAGTTTAATAATTATGGCGGATCTATATTATTAATCTTAGGGAGAACATTCAATCAAATCAAACATAGACTGTGGACAGTTATGTTTTCTTGATTAATCAACTTATCTAGTTCTTAAGGCTGCCATTGAATTAAATTACTAGTACGAACACTGTGGTTGTTTGATGGTTAGGGTTAGTTATACGGTGGATCCGTTACCTAACCAATGTTAAGAAGATATAAATATTCAGAATATAAATTGATGTTTTGTTTCCATGATCAGTTCTGATTTCTGTAGGTGGATGTGTGCTTGTGACCAAGGTTTGTTCTCTTGATAATTTTCTGATTTTATTAAATTTCGTTTGATAGTTTTCTGTTTTCTTTTGCTTTAACCTAGATAACGTCCAAACCCCCCAAATTGCATATCATCTAGCATAAAAATCTGACTTGAATCTTCCTCGTGGGATCGACCCCTTGCTTGCTCTATACTATCTTGTGTGCTGTGTTTGAAGCTAGGGTAATTAATTTGTGCGACCGCGACATCGCAACATGGACTAATGATAAGCTCAATCTCAATATTCCCAATAACATGCCTAGGCGATTCTTCATAAGCTCTAGTAGTCATGGTACTCGGTCTTATATGAGAAATATCTATTGGTATCTTATCCAGTATATGTCTTGGTAGCATATTCAAAACAGAACCATTATCTATAAGAACCTTAGCAATTATACATTCTTTGCACCTCATAGTGATGTGTAATGACATATTATGACCAATCCCTTCAGAGTCAAACTCATCATCGATGGAAAACAAGTAGTTGGTAGATTGGATTCTACCAACTAAATGTTCCATTGAGTCTTTTATGATGTCTTGTGGGATATAAGCTTCATTGAGGACCTTTTATAATGCATTATGAAGCAGCTCCGAGTTCATGATTAATGACATTAAGGAGATCCAAACAATTATCTTCTTTAATTGTTCTATAATGTATACTTATTATACTTTATAAGGTCAAGGAACTTTATTGCCTCTTCCTCACTTATTGGTTTCTTCATCATTTTTGGCCAATTCCATCACATCCTTCCCTTTAGCTTTTCTTTGCCTCTCTAGCTCCTCAAGAGTAAAAAACTTCTAACTTCGGGTTAAATCATCTATTTCAGCATGGACAATAGGGGTAGAGCTTTCAATATGGAATAAGTACCCACAGTTATAAGGTAAAACATTATAGCTTTCGTTGCTTACAATAACAAACTTAGTGAAGATCATTTTTTGGTCAACCTCCTATCATAGGTGACACGTGCAAACCTTAGCCTTCTTGTTCTGCCCATTTATCATCCTAATTTCAACATTTTTTTTTTATCACATTTGATTATTAGCACACCCAAAACATTCTTTCCACCTCATTATGGAACTCCTCGCAACGATCAATAACATGCCCTAACTGCCGATGATAATTATAAAACTCCCTTATATCCCTTTCAGGCTGCGTTTTGGATGGTGCTCTAAGATACCAGTCTTATACCAATATGTCATGCAAATATTCCATAATAAATTTCAAAACCACTCCTCCTTTCATCTCTTCCTCTAAATAATTGACCGTTCCACTTCTTGGGGCATGATTTGGAAGAGGATTAGAGTTCATATTGGGAGTTTCCACAAAAGTAATCCACCTCGCCTTAATAAGCTGAAGGACTTTCCTTTTAAATGCAATATAACTTCCAATGCTATATCATGTGATACCAACATGGTATTCACAAGTTTGGTTTGGCTTATAACAGTTTAGGAATGGTGGTTGCAATGGGGCTAATGAAATAGGGGCAATTTAAACAATGCTTATCAATTCTTGATACATTTCTTTGATTGGTATGGGTATAGGTGGCAATTGTTCTTGGTCTTTTTAGAAGTTTATGCATGGGTGATTGTCATTTTAGTTATTGATTTCCTAATTGTTTTGATGATTGAGTTGGTTTCTAAGAAAAGGCATGGAAAGATTTATGTTAGCTATGGGCGGGGTAGGTGTTTGATAATTGTATGTGTTTTAATACCCATTTCCTTTATAACCTCCCCTTTCAACATTTTTTACTCTAGTCTTTTTCTTTCTCTTATTGAAGGCTTTTTTTTTTTCTTCTAGATATGTCTATAATTTTGCCAGCTCTTCACATTCCAATCTCATATAGTAAGTTAGTTTAGCGTCACTCAAGCTATCTTGAAAAAAAATAGATCATTGACTTTTACTAGCTCACCACTTCAGCCATATTATTGCAATATACCTTTAGGTGGGTTATTAGGCATTGGATGCCAATGTGTTTTATAAATTCTAAAACCCTAATTTTTTTTGCACTATTATATTAGGGACTAAACACATCTTTATGGCTCTCACTTGGTCGTATAGATCAACCCCTTTAATTGGTGTCATCCTTTCCTTCAAGGCAACAAGCTTATCATAATTATCCTTCTCCACCATTCTTTGTTTGTGGGTTTCCTTGTTAGTCAGGTCCACCATGGATGATGCTATCATAAGAGGTACCAGTTGGGTAAATAGAAAATAGGCAGCAAATTAGGGTTCTGGTGTACCCATACTTTAAGGAGTTATGGATTATGCAGCAACTGCGGGTTGAGCGGAGTGTCCCTCCCCAAAATTGGACCTCAAGGCTTGTTCAAGTACGCTAGTGATCCTTGTTATATCACCTTTCTTGCTTTTTATCTCCCTTTGGTATTGCGCTTCCAACTAGGCCCTTTCTACGTTTTTCATTAATCTCTTTCGGAGACGAGTTTTGTATGTTCAGTGTTACGGGGGACCTATATTTCAACTTGTTTTACTTTGTTTTATTATTACCATGTAAGCAAAAGGCATACAATATGCTCATGAATTTAAAATGTTGGAATGATTATGGTAATGGATTGTTTGTTCATTTTAGTACCATAAAGACAGACTAGGTCAGGATTCTTGTAAAAAGCTCTCACTGAAGACTCCAAACCCATAAGAACTTAGGCCAACTTGATAAATTAAGAAAGGTTACCATAAATAAGGAAAAGGATATCAAAATACTTTATTTCTCAATAATAGTTTAATTTATTACATCATTTTCTAACACTAAACTACATCATTCCATGCTTTCAAACCAAGATATTTAACCACTATAATGATGCAGTCCTAAAGTTGTCCAAAAATTCTTAAAGTTCATCTCTTGTCATTGCTTGATCTTCTGCCAAGTTTTGAATAGTCTCCCTCTTTCTAATTGTATAAAACTAGGCATTTTCAGCTTGAATATGATATTGCATAATTTTTAAAGCTCACCAGCTTACCTTTTTTTTTTTTTTTTGCAACAATCTCATCTCTAGAAGATCTATTTGGTAGAAATGGACTCATTAGCATGTTTAATCAGAACCCTTTATTGATCATCATGCCGAGTAGTTATCATTTTTAATGCTAAAATAACTTTTTAATTTTTTTCTTCGTCTACTTTAATTCTGCAATCTTTTCTTGAGCTTCAAATGTTACTTGAGTCATTTCTAATATGTTTTTTTTTTATCTTGTTCCCTTTTGGCCTCTAACAATAAACTAAATCTATTATGCAACTCCTAAAAAACTTCTTCTTGTTGTTGTTATTGTTGTAATTGAGCCATTAAACAATCTTTATCTCTTCCTATTATGACTAAAGTCTGTTCATGAACCGCTAAGTTGGACTCCAAATTTATCTTCTTGGCCCCAAACTCTTTTAACTCTAGGTTCAAATCCTTATTATAGGTCTCATGTTGAGCTCTAATTTAATCTTGTATATCTTTCATAGTTTGGACCATTGGTCTTTAAGGAACCTCGTGTGCTGGGACCTAATAGCCTTTTTCTCTGGTTTTTTTATCAGATAACCTGGAGTTGTTTTCCCATTAACTCTATTAACAAATGGTACGATACCAAGGTGTCTCTAGCTTGCTTAACTGTTTTTCCAAAAGCCTTCAAGTCTTCATAGAACTCACCCAACCTAATAGTTTGATGTATAAATTGTTCGAATCTCAATTGTTATAAAACCATATTAGGGTAGTAACTAATGCAACACCATGCTCCCATTAATGTAATCCATTGATAATCTTCACAGCAAGCTAAATATATCCAGAAATAAACACATCAAGTCCTCTAATAAAAAGTAGACTTGCTCAAACTGTGAAACATGGATTTCTAGGTATTCTTTCCCAACTCCCTTAACGGTTGTTTTGCAAATTTTTCTAACTTTGAGTATAGGTGTCATAGATACTAGAAATCTTTCCTTTCACTAAATGATTGATGGTCCATACAAAGAGCAATTGTAAACAACATCTCAAGTGCCTTTTTCCCAGCTTTTCGGTAATGGTTCAACGAAGACAAAGTCTCAATTAAAATTGTTCAAACTAGATTGATTTTGAGAGCAACAATACTTTTAAACATGTTCATAGCCTTGAAGTCAATCACCTCTTCTGCCGATAGGAATAAAACTAAACCATATATGCCCAATGCCAATATTTTCAAATGGTCCTTATTTTCTTTGTCATAAAGCTTCTTCTTCAATGTAACTTCTAAAATACTCCAATACCACCCTTGGCTATTTCCTTGTTAATTGCTTGTGCTTTTGCCTGTTTCTTGCTCATCATAGTGATCCATACATAGTTAGATGAGGCTTGCTCTATTGGTGTGTATAAGTACACTTTATTTGACTTTGGACAGCTCAACAAAAAGTCATACTTATCAAGAGTGAGAGTCATATCAACTGTATCAAAAGTAAAGCACCTATATTCTGGATTCCAAAACTTTATCATGGCCTAAAAGCTAGAATGTTGTGTTATGGTCTTGACTAGTTGAGCTATATCCCCATATTATTGTTAAAAATCAATATGGTCATGTAAATATAACTTTTCCCAGTGGTTCAAAAGTTAACCAATGCAAGAGAATATTTTGCCCAATTTCACTTGTTCCGACAATTATGAATCAAACCTTATTTGCAAGTAGTCTCCCTTATTATTTTAGACTTGCTCTTACCTAGTCCTTTTGTCTTCAATGGCAACGTGTTTCCCCATCTTTCACTTTTTATAAGGACCAGTTAAGATAAAATGAGAACATAGTAAAAAGATGAATATGTATGTCATGACATATTATTATTCATGTCTTATGAAGGGTCAATTTTAAAAGAAAAGATCTAGCTTATAAAGGTTTTGGTATTAGATTGTCCAAATTACAACTTGGGTAACCCAACCTCTTAACCTTAGCTTATAGTTTATTTTTATCAAAAACAAAATTTTCTTATGATGATTGGTTTGATTTATATATGGGTTATGTATTATTTATACATATGTATGATTTTTGGATGGAGGAGCTTGATTCATATTGGATGTTTCTGATTTTTTGTATATGGCATGTTCAATTAAATTATTTTATATTTACTGGTATTTTGGTATAGTATATTGGGTTACATGTGATATGTCCATATGGGTTAATTGAATTTATTCTGATGTGATGAATTGGATTTATATGTGATACCTTAATTTTTCTATAGTTTAAGTAACATCGATTAATTAAGATTATTCTGGTGTGAAGAGTTGATTGAGATGGTTTATGAATTTAATTTATATACGATGTGTTAATTTTATGATGGATTGGTTGAGAGAATTGAATCTTTTTATTTATTTATCAATTTCCATGTGTAAATGATGAATGTGTTGTGTCAGATTTGATGGGTTTTTTTTTTAATTTTATATATGAAGGGTGAGATTTTACATGGAATTTGTTTTATTTACATTTTTTAATGGTATGAATATTTTCATATATATAATTTTTTTTTAATTTTGTATTCCTTTGTGTTTGTTTATTTTTTTCTTTAGATTTTTAATAAAAAATGAATAAAAATATCTTTTCTAAAAAATGAATTTGAATTGTTAGTTGATGGGTTTTTTGGCAGTAATTTTTTTACTCATTTTTTCTACAAGATAGTAATTCATTATCCTACTAACGAGGTTATTTATAACATGATAGCTTTTTAAAAAACAAAAAAAAGAATAAAAAATTTATAGCATGTCCTTTTATTCTATATCTAGTTATTATTTATTAATTAATTTATTCTCTTTTTTTTTTGTGAGAATGGATGCTAAGAATTTAGTTTTTTTGTTTCAGGATATATTCTTTTGTACCATATTATGAGTCGTTTTGAACCAGATCAACATAGATCAACATGATCCTATAAGGTTTATTGAGAGTGAGTGATGGCCTAAAAGCCTAATTTGAGACACAATCAAGAAAATGAGTTCAAAAAACTCGATTTAATATTCATCATCTTCTCGAGTTCAACGTCGTGTTTTACAAGTGAGGATGAGGCCTTGTAGCTAAACTCAATACCAAATCAATATCCTAGATCTTTATTTTCAAGAATAAATTAGTTTAAGCAAATACTCATTCCAAGAAAACTAAGATCAAGTTTGGAATTGAACTTGACACAATGATAACCTGTATTAAAATACAAAGACTATAAATAATTGAACCCCCACCTAACATCTATAAAGAGATGCAAATGAGAAGTATAGAAGACGCCATAAAGTTTGATTAATTCTTTGATAAGTTAGAGCAGTTCAATGAAGAACAAAAAAATATGAGCAAAACTTCTCACACACAATATTAATAATTGTCAAAAACAAAGTTTGTTCCCTTAAAAAAAAATTCTAAATACAAGTTAAATAACCTTATCTATACTAGATAAAATGTCATAAACAATGCTAAAAAAATAATAAAAGAGTTCTAAAAAAAAATCCTAAATCAACTATGAAATTAACTAATATAAATTCTGGTAGCTTTTGGATCTTATCACAAGACCAAGAGTTTTTTAATTGACTAATATATTTAATTGACTTGAAATATTAATTTAATATAGAACAAGACCTCTGAAAATTTCTAGTAAAATTTTAGCTCGATCCAACAGTTGGATTAAAAACTATGACTGTTAGAGTAAACTATACATTAAGAAAAATAAACCTCAAACTGCTGAAATTAATTAGCAAATGAAGTAGATGGACTAGGTCCATTTTGTACACGAATTAAATTGACTAAGATTTGATCTTTATTTGCTGATGTTGTTTTCATGAAATTCACCTTAGTTCAAATATTTCAAATAAGCCGATTAAATGTATATTTGAGTTTTTTTACTCTTAATCTTGTAATAGCTAAATTGAAGCTTTTAATGGATTTTTTTTTTGTATAGTCTTGATGGCATCGTGACTTCTTGTTTATTTTTAAGAGTTTTTTAAAAATTTAAAAGCCTGTTTAATATTGTGATAGAGTTTTTTTAAAATTTATTTTTAATATTAACATATTAAAATAATTTAAAATAATAAAAATAAAAATTTAAAAAACATACCATCTTACAAACCTGATTTGCCGCGAGGTCCGTAGCGACATATGGAAGTCACTGATCCATAATAATGAAATACAAAATAAGTATTATACTTTACCCGAAGTGAGAGATGCAGGATAGAAGAGAAATAAAGAGTGTAGGGCTGAGAAGTTTCCTACCTTTGGGTGAAAAGAGCTGCAGTGGCACGTGATCAGCCAGATAGGAAAAGCCACAGGAGACACATTCACTTCCCTTCTGAGTTCTGACATTGGCTTCTCTTTCTAGATTGACTAAGTAGTGAAATTTAATAAAAGGCAAGGTGAGTCAGCATGGTAGATCAAGTGTGGTGTAAAAACTAAAAGAAACCTGGTGCCCCCCTAGAAGTCCATGTATATATATATATACACACACTTTCACATGGTGATAGATTACACTATTTGACAGGTCCCTATAGAGAGAAGCTTTAGCCTAGACAAAAGGGAGAGTGATTAGCTAGAGAAAGAAAAGAGAGAGGAAATTGTGGGTGAAGGTCCTCAGCCATGGGAAGACCTCCTTGCTGTGACAAAGTTGGGATCAAGAAAGGTCCATGGACCCCTGAGGAGGACATCATCCTAGTCTCTTATATTCAAGAACATGGTCCAGGAAATTGGAGATCAGTTCCTACCAACACTGGTAAGTTCCACAACTTAGATCCATCTGATTGCTCCTCATCATTTATGAAATGAATCCCAATGACCAGTTTTGAAATCTTGGCATGGGACTTACATTTCCAATGTTTTTCAAGACATGGGGTTTTGATTTTTGGATGATCAGTACGTAAAAAAACATTGAATTATGGAATACACTAATGGATCAATATATCTTGTTGCTTGCAAAGGGTTGTTAAGGTGCAGCAAAAGTTGCAGGCTTAGATGGACTAATTACCTCAGACCAGGAATTAAGCGAGGCAACTTTACTCCCCATGAAGAAGGGATGATAATTCACTTGCAAGCTTTATTGGGTAACAAGTAATCCTCAAAAACCTCAATTTTCTGTTTAAATTTTTGTGTTTTTCATTTGGTAAATCGAATTATATCGTTAGTATTTTTTATGACATAATTACATGTCATGAATTAATTTGAATCCTTTTTGTTGTTCTTGATTTATTTGGACGACAGATGGGCAGCCATAGCTTCATATCTTCCCCAGAGAACAGATAATGATATAAAGAACTACTGGAACACCCACCTGAAGAAGAAACTAAAGAAGTTCCAATCAGCTTTGGATCCTATGGCACAAGGCTCAGCAAGTAGTCAGTTTATGTCGAAAAGTTTCAATGAGAGAAAGTGCTTGGATGATTTCACCACCGATTCCTCAGTCCTCAACAGGCCTAATCAGGTCTCCACATATGCATCAAGTACCGAAAACATTTCGCGCCTTCTTGAAGGTTGGATGAGATCATCTCCAAAGCCAAACGGCACTGATCTTCTCAAAGAAAATTGGGAGAAAAACAACAACAGCAGCCTGGAAAACAATGATCATAGCTTTGGCAATTCAGTGGCTACAAATTCTCTTCAATCTTATAGGCCAAAACCCGAGGAAGAAAGCGGTGATCTAATCTCTCATGAAGAGTTTGAGTCCATTTTATCACTTGAGAACTTGAATAATGTTGCATGGGACAAATCCTCTTGTGATTCTGCTACTGCTGTTACTACTACAAAGGATTTCAAGAGCTCTACAAGTGATGAGAAGGACAATATTACAATGACTGAGAGGAAGCAGAAATCTGATGAAAGCACTCCCCCCCTATCATTTCTCGAGAAGTGGCTCTTGGATGAAAATGGTACTGTTCAAGTGGAAGAAATCATGGAATTGTCTCCAATATTCTGAGCACGTTATTGTTCCTTCTCTCCCATTCTCGATCCTTTTTTTTTGTTCCTTTTTCTTTTGTTTTATTTTTAGTTTCAGCTAAACCAGTGGAGGAAAAATCAAAGAAAAAAAATAGCAGTGTGATCTCTCAGGGTTTAATCTTTTATCAGCTGGGATTCTGAGAAGTTAGGATCTCTTTGCAAATTGTAATTAATCTTATTATATATTAATGAATTGAATGTCATGAAATAACCTAATTAAGCATTTCACACTCTGTGTAACTTGTGCGAGACCAGCAGCATGTTTGATTGAGAGGTAAAAAAAAAACAAAAAAGTCCTGCTAATTAATAAGTACTCCATTGCAAAAAGTCAAATTACACAGGATATGTATATGTGGATCGAATTTCGTTCAAGGGTTAGAAAGAGATGCGCCTAACGCACGACAGCAAAGAAAGAAAAAATGAAAGGGAAGAGTAGTCTACCCATTTATTACAGATCCTTTCATGGGTCTCCACCAGATATTAATTAACTAGTAGTATGTGCTTCATATTTTCTAGGTTACTGTGTACACATACAAGAGAAAGAGATACACAAGGGGAGACGAATGTTATTGAAGTCAAAATAACGACACGACACTCATGGATAGATAAACAACAAAATAATTTTGTCTTTGGACTAAACCCTAGCTAAGAATACGTACGTAGCCAGAAGCAATAACGTATAATTATGGAGTTCCCATAAGGAAGGTTAAGCGTAGGAGCTATCATGCATTATATATAAGTAGCACTGCTGGGTGTATTTCGGCAGAATATATTGGGTTTAAGACTTTAGAATTATTATATAATACCTTCAAGATTATATATATATAATTAGCTGGCACTCAACCTCCACAATGAATTTGTTCAGATATCAGGGATATGCAAAATTTGGTAATTAATTACTTGAACCAAAAACGGGAACTATTGCAAAGTGAAAGCAAGAGGAAGAAAATCCATACAAGTTATAAAAAATGAGAGAGTGTCACGAAAGTCTTGCATCCAAATGAGGTAAAATGGTTGCTTCAATGGCTTTTTAGCTAGAAATACTTGTAGTATATATAAATGAGAGAGAGAGAGACATGTGATCTTAAATGACCTTTCGGTGATGACTGATGAGAAGCAAAAATGCCAATCTTTCACAAGATACAGCCTAGGTTCTGGCTTCTGATCTCTTCTATACGTACGTGATACAATTTGGTCCCCCACCTCCCTTCTACGCCACTACCTTTTTATCAATAGAAGAACCTCACAGGGTTATAGCTTTAGGGACAAAAATGTTCCAGCCGTGCTCCAGCATTGTTGAGTACAAACAATTATACCTTCTTGTATATATAAATAATGATAATTGGAGTAGATAGCAACAATTATATCACAAAATAAAATGTGTTTATTCTATACTTGTGAAACATAAGATTAATTCCAATTTATCTCTCTTAAGTTTGGAGCAAGTGAGGTTTCGGTAGAATCATACTTTTTTTTTTAAAAAAAAAAAGATACACTGGTGGTAACGGTTTTTTAATCATGAATCAATTTATACCTTATGTCTGTCTTTGTGTTAGGCAATCTAACAAAACAAAAAAATTTGGGTCTGTAAAGTGTTAAAATTTGATCAAGGTTTTTTTTTTCCAGATGAAAGCGTGAAGCGCTATAAGACTCGGTTGGTTGCTACAAATTTTATTCAGCAGAAAAGCATTGATTATTCTAAAACTTTTAGTCATATGGTAAAACATGGATCTATTCATTCGGTTCTTACCATTACGGTTTTAATGATTGGACGATTAATTAACTTAATATACATAATATCTTTTTTAATAGGATACTTCATGAAAAGTTGTATATGCAGCAATCTCTAGATTTTGTTGAAACTCAATTTTCAATCAATCCTTTCGGATCCAATGTTGAAAAATAAAATTTATAAAAAATTTAATTAAAAAATAACACAAAAAATAAGTCAAGTCAACTCGGGTTGATTGAAAAAAATTAAAAAAGAAAAAAAATGCTTTGTTAGAAGAGTTACAGTAAAACCTCTCCTCCTTTTTTTTTTTTATTAATATCTATAGAATCACTTAGGAATAAAAATTAAAGTTTACGTATAATATCCTTACCATTGAAAAAAAATATTTCCTCAATAATGCGTCAACCATGCATCATATTTATTGATTCACCAACAGGAAGGAAATGCACCACTTCATGTGCAAATTTGCTTTGCTATCTATCTATCCATCCATCATCAGGTGCAATGCCTAATTATCAAGGCCCCTGACGGAAGACTATAATGTTTTTTTTTTTTTTTGATTAATGTATATATAATATCATGATGATTTGAGTATCGGTGCAATGCTAATGGCTCCAAGGACCACTAAATTCGAATAAAATAGCAAATTTAGCGGTTAAACATCGATATTAGTTAGTAGCAAAGGAAATTTTTTTAATAAAGTTCTAAAAATGTTATATAAATAAGATTATTTATGAAGCAATCAAAGTTTTTTCAATAAAAAAAATACTCAAAAAATTCATTAAAACCAAATATAAAGAGTAACGATGCAAAATATCCTAAAAAACTATAATTAATGAGAAATATTAAAACACGAAAAAATCTATACTGAATTCTCTCTTTTGTTATTATTCCTCTTGAAAACGCACGAGATTTTGTAATAAACATCAAAGATTTTAGGAATATAAACAGTTGACAAGTTTTACGATTCAGAATGTTTTTTTAACAGCCACTCATAAGAAATATTACTATATGATATATATAAGAAATTATGATTTTATCTACCAGCTTATTATATAATATATACCGTTAGGATTTATCTTTTCAAGAGTGCGGTTATTACTGTATGCTACCATAGAATTTAACCGTTATACCTATTTGTTCAATACTATACATATTTTATATAGAGAATAAATATTGCGTTTTAAATGGAAATTGAATAAATTTTAATTTTTTTTGTTTAAAATAATTTTTTTATGTTTTCGAATTTTTTTATATCAAAAATAATTTTTTAAACATAAAAAATATTATTATAATATATTAGTAAAAAACATTTTAAAAAATAATTATTTTCCCCATTCTAAATATCCCTGCAGATCTATAAATGAGAAACAGGGTGCATCCACCAACTAGGTCAAAATAGGACAGAAAAATTATTAAATTTGTATTGGAGATTTGATTTGATGTTTTAGTTGTAAATACATAGACATGTATTAATACATAAATATTTATTAAAAAATAATTATTATTACATCCTCAAGACCCTATATATCCATACGTGAGATGCAGGGAGTGTGCACCAACTCGGTCAAAAAAGGACAGAAAATTATTAAATTAGTATTGGAGGTTTGATATGATGTTTCAGGTTGTATATACGTAGGTGTGTATTAATAAAGGTATTGTACGGACTGAGGACCATCTATTTTCCATTTTAATGCCTATAACTAATTTCATAAATATTTATTGGCATCGTTTTTATCTTCTTTTTAAAAAAAAAAATAAAAAAAAACCTTGGTATGACATGCATGCCTCTGGTTGTAGCGTACATGAAAACTTTCTTGCCCTAACATTCCTGTATTTCTTTTGGCATATTCACATGCAGCTAGCGATCGAGTCTTGTAAATACTTTATTTCTCATAAACCTCTTATGAGCATCAAGAAGGAATTAACTCAATCTGTTACTAAATTTTAAGTTCAATCTCCAATATCGTTTAAAGTCCTTGTGTTTTTGTTTATTTTATAGCATGTTTATTTATTTATTTATTATTAACGTATATATCCGGATCAATTTACACGTATCTCCATTAATTTTACATGTTTAAAATTTAATATTTTGCAACATGTTGTTACAAATTTAGGTGATGAAGAGCAGCTCTTTCCAAGTGAACAACCCTTAAATAAATTTCTTCTGCTCCAACGTGACGATGATTTGAGATTAACCAGGACCCATCACATCATTTTGTAACATGACTATTTTCTCTACCCAACATATGTAGCAAGGTGCATGTGAGATGAGAGACGGCACCTATTCTTATGATCCCCATGAATAGCCCTGCTCCATTGTTCATGAAAATGATCTTTTCTATGGACCACACAAACCCTAGCATCTAATGATTTTTTTTTAAAAAATTTTTTATTTAAAAATAAACTGAAATAATATTTTTTTATTTTATTTTTAATATCGAAACGGTCTAAAAAACTAAAAAAATAATTTGAAATAAGAAAAAGATTAATTTTTACAAAAACATTTTTCAATCGCAAAAATAAATGGGGCTTTACAATAAATAAATATCAAATAACCATTTCAATCTAAAAATTTAAGTTATTAAGCGAGATTCTAAGATATAGTTTATATTATTTTCTAACACATCACCTCAAAAAAAAACCATTTAAACTTGAAACTTGCACAAGTTCACATTACTTTATGCTTAATTTTTATCAAATAAACAAGAATAATAAGATTTAAACTCATGAATATTTGATCATCAAAACTCTGATGCTATATTAAATAACTATCTCAATTTACAATTAAAATTCTTGGTAATTTGTTATTTAATTTTAAAGTTGTATTGATTAATATTTCAAAACAGAAATGATATACACACAAAGAATATAAAAGTATTTTGTTATATATATATATATAAATAATATGTGTGTGTGTGAACTATTTTAAAATGAAATTTATTTTAAAATAGAAAAGACAAAAAGACGTATTCCATGTATTCTATTTCAATATCTCGAAACATTAACTAAACGGGCAATAAATACTCAGTACAGATTAGCAATGAAGTCAATGCCAGAAGAATGAAAGCCAATAGCATGCAAATAGATGATCCTATCAAAATACTAGCTATGGTCCAACTGCTATCTGAACCCACCACCTTCAATGCAATTTACTTCAGTCCCGTCCTACAAACATGATTATCTCTCTCTCTCTCTCTCACACTCAGATCAAATCAACATGTGATCTCTCTTAATGGCCTTCAAATTAGGCCAAGAACATGGGCCACCCCATGAAGAAAGATCAAAGCCAGTTTTCACACAAGCATGAGACCTCAGACCATGACACTGACCTCAGTCCTTAAACATCTCTCTGTACATACTAAAAACAATTTCCAAGTAATAGGAAAATCACAAGTATGGAGAAGGGAGGTGGGATTTAATCCTGAATTAAATACTCTAGTTAATGTTGTTAATTTCTAACTTTCTTTAGCTTGTTCGGCAAGTTCGCTATATATTTCATGATACATATAAAGTGTTTAGCATGACTTGTGAAACAACTTCTTTAAAAGTTGATTTTCATATATAATTTATAAATTAAAATGATTTAAAACTAGAAGCATGTTAAAATCGATTTTAAACAACTACTTTAAAGAAACAATGCAGTATAAGTTATATATAATCTATAAATTAAAACACAATTTTGACTCATATTTGTACAAAAAAAAAATATTTAAATCAAAAAATTATCTTCGAGCCAGGTGTATTTTTTTTATTATTGTAATTACCAGTTGTTAATCTGGGGCAAAATAATGGATCCAACTGTTGATGTCCAGGGTACTATGGAGCAAAAATAGCCAGCCCATTGTCCTGGTACAGGTCCACCAGTTCATGAGCAGCAGTGAAAATTCATTCACACGGAAGTCAAAGTGCAAACGACAATCCTGAATCCACCAGTGTGAAAGTGGACTCCATCAAAGTTGAAAAAAACAACTCTAACCACCAAACCAGGAGCATAAGAAGAGACTAATTCCTAGAAGGTTGGTAGCATCAAGGGCATAAATGATATGATGTGAAATGTTGAATGTTCAACAGCTCCATTTGACACTGGCTGCTTAACTCAGATACATATCTGAACATGATAAATTGTAAGATGCAGGGACAAGATAATAAGAACTTGACACCGACGCACTCAGCTACTGAACTCCTAAGAACAACTTCCTCGAGAGAAAAATCTTGACACCCAACATTGCTTTAAAAATAAAGCCAGATTCTATGTCGTGTGTGTATGAAGTTTTGGCATAGTCGAGCTTGCAATGACGGGTGATTCTGAGGAGTCGGATCTAAACTAATAGAACAAGTTTAGATCCAAAAGGAGATATGATTGTGCAAGACCAAAATGATTGCTCAAAATAGTCATAATTTTTCATCCTACTGTTGAATCAGACTGGAATTTTTGCAGGAATTTCCGCAAGTCTTTTTTATTATAGTAGTCACCACGTCGCTACGCGAATCATTAGTTGGTACCAAAGCTGAACAATCCTTGATGATTATTTTTCTTTACTGTGTGGTACAAAACAATCATGGCTAGAAGAGGTTACAAAATATAATGTGCATGTATATGAGGAGATGATGAGGTTTCTTCTTGAGAAAAAAAATATCCAAGAACTAATGTGTTGTTTCCATCTACATCAGTTGTTATTAATCGAAATCCTGGTGGTGGGATCCATGTTAGGGTGACCCGCATAAGGTATTGTGTTAGGGATCCATGACGGAGCTACCTTCACAAATATTTTGTGTTAGGATCCATGATGAGGTGGTCGACACAAAGGTGTTAGAGACCCATAATAGGGTGGCTCACGCATAAAAGGATGTTCTTGATAGAGGACAATTTCTAACCGAAAACTGAACTAGAGGATGGGTTCTTTCCAACCCAGAGAGACTTATATTGGAGCTTTTTCAGGAAAATATATATTTTCCTTAGTTAATTTTATTTTTCTCTATTTTATTTCTCTATTCTTTATTATTATGCTTTTCTAGTTTTTTTTCCTATTTAAAAGGGATATTTTCCCTGATTTATTTCTTCTTATTCAATATTATTAGAGTTCTTTAGTTTTCTCTATATAAAGGGTTGTAATAGCCATTTGAAAAAGGGAGACATAGAGGAATAAAATTAAGTATTTTGAGTCTTTTAATATTTATGGTGTTCTTGGTCTTTGAAGGTTCTGACTTGTAACAAACCCTTTATCCTTCACTTTGCATGCTTCAATTGGTATCAAAGCTCGTCATTGAAGGCATGCAAAGGTAGATCACAAAACTGACTCGTAGGCTAGAGGAGAGAGACCTACGACATCAAGAGCAACATTACCAGGACCAAGAGAATGAATCTGGGTTCTTGGCAAGTACTAGCAATCATAGGCATATTCAAATGAGATTACCTCTTGAGTAAGAAGAGAGCAGGCCTGTAGATTTCAACTTTCATATCAAAATTCTTGAGTTTTCAGGAACTTTACAAGCAAAAGAATTCATAAACTTGTTGAATGAGGTTTAGAGGATTTTTTTTAATACAATGATTTATCTAAACAAACATGAGTAAAGTTGATTGCAATCATATTATAGGGCAGTGCATCTGCTTGGTGGGAGCAGTTGAAGAAGATATGAAAGAGATAAGGGAAAGCTAGAATCAATGACTAAGACAAGATGAAGAAGAAGATGAGAAAGAATTTTCTTTCTTTTGGCTACTCCCAAACTCTATATCAAAGGCTCTACATGCTAAAACAAGAAGGTAAATTTA
Organism: Populus nigra; assembly: GCF_951802175.1. Taxonomy (NCBI): domain Eukaryota; kingdom Viridiplantae; phylum Streptophyta; class Magnoliopsida; order Malpighiales; family Salicaceae; genus Populus; species Populus nigra. Next base: position 5,495,296 of record NC_084863.1, on the reverse strand, counting down.
TCAATTATTACACTAATGAGTTTTACTAATTAGTTTCCAGGAATAATCTAGTAGAAACAGTGGAGCAGCTAGTGGTGAGGTATCTTAGTGGTCTACATCAATCTGTTTAGGACATACTATGTTTTCAAGTCTTATAGATAGTTTTCTATGTCAATCTATTCATGGTGTATTGTATCTCCATGCCTTGTAGATAATTTTTTAGGCTTATTAGAGAGCTTTAACAGTGGAGAAGCAACAAGTTGCAAGAAATTTAGTAGAAATTTTAGGGCAAATCAATGGAGGACGCAGTAGTGATCCAAGGCAGGCCACTAGCCAGACTAGGTTTAACCAACAAAATCAATAGGCAATAGGTCAAGGTTTTAGCTTTATACTTTGTTGTTTTAGATCTAGTAAGATGAGAAACCAAGTTAGCGAGTGTAGCAAATTAGAGAGTCGTTCAAGAAAGAATATGCTAGTAGAGAAGGAGCCCATGAATTTTACTAACAATGAAGATGATTTAGACAAAGATGGGGGTGTTTTGCATTGAGATGAGAATACAACCCTTATGATTAGAAAGAGTTTTTTGATACCCAATGGTAATTTAGATGAGGATAAGAGGCATAATAGTATCTTTCACTATACATGCACCATTGAAGATAACATTTGTAGTTTGATTATAAATAATAGGAGCTGCGAGAATGTGGTCTCTATGGAGGCAATACATAAACTTTAGCTGGCAACTGAAAGTCACCCAGAACCCTATAAACTGACATGATTGAATAGAGATATTGAGATAATTGTTAATAGACACTGCGTTGTTTCTTTTTTAATGGGTCAAAAATACATTGATAGTGCTTAGTGCGATGTGGTATCAAAAGATGTTTGTCATATTCTGCTGGGGAGGTCATGGTAGTTTGATAGGAGTGGTTCATGATGGTAGAAAGAATACTTATACCCTTAGCATTAAAGGGAAGCGTATAGTTCTAAAACCTATAAGGGAGAATATGGAGACAAAGACTGAGGATGAGAAGAATTTATTGTCCTTATCACAGTTTGTGGAGGAGTAAGCGAGTGGTGTTTGCCCTAATACCTATGAGTATAATCAATGAAAAGGAAAAAAAGGATGACGATCTTGAAGAGGCATAAGGTGTGTTGGGAGAATTTTTAGATTTGGTACTGGATGAATTGCCCCAAGGTTTACATCTTATGAGAGATAGATATAACACTAGATTAACTTGATGTTAGGTTCTAGCTTGTCAAACAAAACAGGTTATAGATTTTAGGACTTGATTAATTTTTAGTTTTAAAAGTGTTTTTAAAAAAAAATAATTTTTTTAATTCTTTCTTTGCTTCAAATTAATATTTTTAGGGATTTTAATATTATTTTGGTGTGCTGATGTAAAAAATAATTTTTTTAAAATAAAAAAAATATTATTTTGATGCATTTTCAAGCGAAAAACACTTGAAAAACAATCGTTGTCATAGTCTCAAACACTCTCTTAGCCCTAAAGAAGCTGAAAAGTTATAGAGGCAAGTGGTGGAGTTGTTAAAGAAAGGGTATATTCATGAAAGTATGAGCTTTTGTGTCCAGCTAGCCTTTTTAGTAAAAAAAAAAGACAAGTCATAGAGTATATGTGCAGACAATCAGGCCATCAACCAGATCATAATAAAATACAGGTTCTCCATACCATGTCTAGATGACATGTTAGACCAGTTAGCAGGGTCTAAAGTATTATCCAAGATTGATCTCAAGAGTAAGTATCATCATATCAGAATTAAACTAAGAGATGAGAGGAAGACAACCTTCAAAACTCACCATGAGTTATATGAATGAATGGTTATGCCATTTAGAATGTCCAATGCTCTTAACACATTCATAAGATTCATGTATAAGGTATTGAGGTCATTCATAGGCAAATTCATTGTAGTTCATGTCAACGACATTTTAATTTATAGTCTCACTTTGAATTCTCATTAAAGCATCTAAGGGTTGTTTTTAATACTTTAAGAAAGAAACTATTATATGTCAATAGAAAAAAATGTAAGTTCTTCATTACTATCGTTGCTTTTTTGGGTTTTATTGTATTTGTTGATGGTGTTTAAGCTAATTAAAGTAAGATTTTTATGAATATGGAGTGGCCAACATTGAAAAGCATCTATAATGTTCAAAGTCTTCATATCCTTATATCTTTTGAAGACTCATCAGGAATTATAGTTGCCTTATTGCAACCATTATAAAGTGCCTAAAAAGATGTCTTTTTCAGTAGACAAATAGGACTGAAACAAGTCTCAGTTAGTGAAGCGGAAGATGACTAAAGCTTTAGTATTGGTATTCCTAGACTTTAAGAAACCATTTGAATTTAATTATGATGCATCCATAGTTGGCATTAGGGGAGTTCTTAGCCATGATGGGCTTTTAATCACCTTTTTTAATCTGGAGTTTTATGTTATTGTTCAAATATAAAGTATTGGAGACACTACCTTATGCAAAATGAGTTTATTATAATTACAGATCATAAAGCTCTTAAGTACATCAATGGATAACATCAAGTGAAATGAGTGTCATTCCTATAGGAGTTCACGTTTTCATTAAGACACTAATCATGGAGCATAAACAAAGTGGTTGATGCTCTCAATAAAAGAGTTACCTTGCTTAGCATCATACACACACATGTGCCAGGATTTGGTACTTTACATCATACGTGTACGACATCATGACAATCATCCACCTGGATCAAGGATCTTTGTGGTGATATGGGTAAAAAAAACAAGGAATTCTTGTCCTTTATTAGTAAAAAAGAGAAATAGGAGTCACCACCTAATATTTTGGTTACTAGAAAACTTAACTGGTCTTAGATTCTAGATAATAGAACTGATTATATAAAAGAAACGTAATAGAACCCCTAGTAATGTCTTATCTGAGGTAAGCTGCATTGTTTATTTATTTGATATAAATTAAGGTAATGTTTTATTTTCTAATCGTTGATCTTTTTAATAGTTTAATAAAAGTTCTTCTCAGTAGGGAAGTTCTTATCCTATCAAGTTAAAACCTAATCATTTTAATATCAAAACATAAAAACAAAAGGAAATGTTTTTTTTTATTTAATAGTAAATGAAATTGTAGGAAAAACATGCGAGGGACCCATAAATAATTCTAAAATGATCTTTGAATGTTTTAAGAATTTTTAGGGCTTGTTTGGCAAAAGCATAAAAAATGAGAAAATAAAGCTTGCTGGAAATTATTAGGGCGTCTCTTCCATACACGCCGTTAACTAAAAATCACAGGTTAAACAATTGTCTTAAGGCTATATTTGGAATACATACCTTAAGAACACAATAAAATGTTTTTTTTTGTTGGTAAAAACTTTACTAGCCAAAGATGCTCTGATCTTAGGAATGGGCTTAATCCAAGTAGTAGTGAGCAAAAAAATCAAAGAACCAATTAAACCGAGAAAAAATATAACCACAAAACCAAATCGACAAAAAAAAAATTAATCAATTAGAAATTAAAATTTTTTTTCGCTCGATTTTAGTTTTTAAAATCTGAAACTGATTGAATTGAATTAAACCAAACTGGTTCAACTAAGCCAGCACTTAAAAAAATAGGTATAAGTAGGATTTTTTTTTCTAACCTTAAACCTAAATCAATATTTCTTAAGACAAAATTAGTCGCCCCTTCCATTTGCTCTATATGTCTCTTGTTTCTCAAATTTTCATGCTCCACAATTATTAAGCTTCATGCTCCTCAGTTCTCTCAATCAAAAGCACACCTCTCTTTATCTTTTCTTTTAATTTTTTTATCCTATTTCTTTCTATTTCTCACATAAACTTGTAATTGTTATGCAATTTCTCGTGCACATGTAACTAAAGAAGATTATTTTGTTGAACTAGTAGAAGGCCTTTTTGTGCTCTCCTTAATGTTGGTATTGTGAGGACAATAATTGAGAATCAGGTTTAGTTATTTATTGAAGAGACTGAGTATAAAAATGCTAGGCACATGATGGGTGGTAAAGATCTATGTAGAGTATTTGTAATTGGTTTTCTCTTCTTCAAATAATAACGATTTGATGGTTTTACATTTCAATAATAGATATCTTTTGATCTTCTTTTATTTTTTTGCAGTCAAATTACTTCTTTTCTTTTTCATGTACCTTTTCATAAAGTTTAATATTTGGGTAAGGATCTAACAAAAAAAAATGAGGGTGAATTTCTAGATATCACGCATGCCTAACTAGCTTAAAAAAAAAGTCATGTTTGTTGAGAAAGCCAAGATGTCTCAGAAAAAGGGCACTGAGTTGAAAAAATGGAAGCAAGTACAAAAACAGAAACCTTTAAAAATGTGGCCAATGAAAAAGACTAGAAGAAAACTTAATTGAAATAATTTCATTTTGAACCGGTTTGGAAAGGATAAAACCAAATTGAAACTAGTCGATTTGAACTGGTTTTCAATTCGGTTTAGTTTGAAAACTTGAAAAAAAAAATTGGTTTAGTTATTTATTTTAGTCCAAAATCGAACTGAATCGAAAATGATCAGCCCTAACCCTAGCCATGTGAGCTGGGCTTCCTAGCCTAAAGTCCAAGCCCATAAACATAACCCAAAACAGAAATAAAACAAACTAAGAGTTTTTACTTGAATGTGACGAAGAACACCACAAAAGGAACCTAGAAACATATCTTTGATTTTAGACTAGATATAAGAAATCCAAATTTATATGAAGGTTGGAAATCATATAGGGATTAATAATTTAACATCTGTTCACTTTGATTATCAATGAATTATCATGAGTTGGTAAAAAAAGGTTTCAGTTCAAAATTGAAATCCTAAGATTAAAACCCTAAAAGACATGTTATTAATGTAAAAGAAACCTAGATTACTGGCTATAAGGGCCATGCAGAGTGGCTAGTGCAAAGAAATGACCAAAATTGGTCCAAATCACGGAACTAAGGTAGATATGCAGAACTGCTTAAAAACCCGGAATGGCAAATATATAGCCAAACCTAGAAAAAGAACTTTAATCCCAGAAAACAAACTAAACTTAGTGAACAAAGCTTAAGCATGCTCAAAATAACTTGCTTCGACCATTAAAACAGTAAGAATCAAAGGCAACACAGTAAGTAAAGTCTAAGTCTTATAGCAAACCAAAAACACATTTCAACATTGTTCTAATGGCTATTTTTCACATTCTTAACCATAAACAACATGCATTTTGCTTAAGCAAACTCAACTAACCATTAACAATGGCCTAAGAAAATCAGAAACAAACATAAATAAAATTTCAACATATATTGCCACAATGAGTTTATTGACTTTTTTGAACATCAAAACATGCTAAAAATATATCTCACACTAACGTTTATCACCTCAAAAACAATTAAAAGCATCTAACAAAACCTTGAACAACACTTAAACACACACACACACACACACACACACACATATATATATATATATATATATATATTAAAACATGGCATGGTTAAACATCCATTCCATTTAAACTAATAAATGGCTTTAAGAGAATGCATAATGAACACTCAATGCCAAAGATAATAATAAGAATAGAATGGAAAAGGAGAGGTGTGCTCATTGAGCTACACCCCTTCATCAAAGTTAAATATTTACCTTATCTAATGATTGTTACCTCCTTGGTATCTTTCCTTGAGATATGATGGTGAATGGCAGTGTAGAGAACTAGTAACAATGGTGAGGATTGGTGGTTAAAAGGCTAATCTCTCTTTTTTATTTCTTCTTATTTGTTATGGCTTTATGCAATATTTTTTAAAAGGACAATAGGGATCATTCAGGGGCTATGAGATGGACTATTATCACACATTGATGTTGAAGAATCAATCCAAGCCATTCATTAAGGTTAAGGACCACGCTTTGTAGTGTTTCAGAGCTGATAAAAGGAGTATACTGGCAGGCATGACTAGTTGGGATGTGAGTTTTGGCTTCTTGTAGTAGCACCTTCAAGGCTGCAAAAAAGGTTTTGTTTTGTCTGGATAAGAGTACAATATACAGGGTGTGATGGGCTATGTTCCTTGTCTTGTTTGGGGAAAGGATGAAGGAGATTTTAACCTTGGAAGATGGTAACAACCAACCTTCTTTTGAAGCTTTTTAGGAAGAAGATCAATAGTGGCCATACAACAAGTTATATGGCCCTTTTTAATTTTTTTTGTCCAAGACTAATCAAAACTACATTGTTTTGGCCACACAACAAGCCATTCCTTAAGATTGAAAAAGGGAGTACACTAATAGGTATGACTAGTTGGGGTATTGGTTTTGGCCTCTAATAGCATCGCCTTCAAGGCTACAGAAGAGGTTTTGTTTTGTCCGGGTAGGAGTACAATATACAGGGTGTGATGAGCTATGTTTTTGGTCTTTTTTTAGGAAGGAATGAGGGAGATTTTAGGCTTAGAAGATTGCAACAAACCAACCTTCTTTCAGGGCTTTTTGAGGAAGAAGATCAACAGTGGCCACATGACAAGTCGTGTTGCCCTCTTTATTCTTTTTGTTCAAGACTAATTAAAACAACACTTGTTTGAACCCAAACAAACCGTTTTAGTCAAAACACACCTTCATATTTAAATGAAACAGTGTCATTTTGATAACCCTAGGTTACTTAGGGTTTTTCAATTGAAATTTGACTAAAATTCAATTTAGCCCTTGCTCTCTTGATTTCTTTTAATTTAACACATAATTGGTCTCTGACTTTTGATTTTGTGTAATTTCACCCCTACCAAATCAATTACCAACCCCGAAGTTTAACACCTCTTTCACTTTAGTCCTTGGTTTCTGATTTATAAAAATTAACTCTCAATTGATCATTTAAATTTTATTTTTTTTTCAATTTGGCTCTCGATTTTGTTGATTTATGTCCTTGAATTTACACACCTTTCACACTTTGGTCTTTGGTTTTGAATTTCTTCAATTAAGTCTCTAATTATCCATAAAATTTTAATATTTATACAATTAAGCCTCTAATTTGGCCAAATTAACTTTATGAAATTGCAATGTGACCCCCAAATTTCAATTTCTTTCAATTAAAGCCTAAATTCAACTCAAAAATATTTTTTTCTTGCAATTAAGCCCTTATTAAATTCCATTAAACCAAGAAAAATTCTAATTGAGTTTTCAAATGTCCAATTTTGAATTATCCTTCCCTAATTAATTTTTCTCTTATCAATAGAGCATTTATCTGTCAAAATTGAACTGTCAATTCTCCAACTTTGTATATTTTGATCCTCCTCAACAAGGCTTTGGTAATTTTTTTAGCATTATTCATATTTTTCTAAGATATATATATATATATATATATCTGTGTGTGCGTGTGCACACGCGCGCGCGCGTGTTTTCTTTTCCAATTTTAATATTTTTTTTTATATTTTCCTTTTTTCTGATTTTTTATATGCGCACCCTAAAAAATAGGTAACAACACTTTCTGTGAGCTGTATTATGGCTAACAACACTTTCTATGAGCTGTATTCGGGTGTTTTCTCATTCTATTAGATTTATATTGAGTTATTCAAAAAAGATAAACAAGATAACTTTGTGCTTGAGAATAGTTATTTTTTTTTTTTGTGATTTGTAGCTTTGTATTCCAGTTTGTTCTTTGCGTGAACATATCATTCATGAATTACATTGTGAAGGGCATTTTGGACGGGATAAGATACTGGCTCTAGTACCCACAGACTATTATTGGCCTAAGTTACCAACTCAGGTTTCCAACTTCATCAAGACGTGTGTTGTTTGTCAAAGGTCTAAAATGTCTTATCGATTACTGGGTTTTACACCCCATTACCAGTTCCTGATGCTTTATGGCTAAACATGAGCTTGAATTTTATATTAGGCTTATCTTATACACAACTGGCCATATACTCTAATTTATTTTTTGTTGATAAGTTCTCAAAGATAGCCAATTTCATAGCTTGTCGAAAGACAATAGATGTATCTCGAGTAGCTCAACTTTACTTAAATGAGATATTTTGTTTTTATGGCATTTCTAGGTCCATTATTACGGATAGGGATGTCAAATTCATGAGTAGTTTCTAGAAAAGTTTGTGGAGAAGGATGAGAACTCAATTGAACTTTAACAGTGCTTATCATCCTTAGACAAATAGGTAGACAGATGTAGTTAATCACAATCTTGATAACTTACTACGAATCTTAGTTTGGGATAAGCCAAAATAGTGGGATATGGCATTGTCACAGATGGAGTTCTCTTATAATAGGTCTCGAAACCGGACCACCAAAATAAGTCTCTTTGAGACCATCTATGGAAAGAATCTTTTAGGAGTACTAGAGCTAATTCTCATACCTTGTATAAGATGATCGAGCATCCAAGCTATAAATATGGCAAATTACTTGCATAACATTCATGAGTAGGTTAAGTAGACAATCAGTAATAACATTGCCAAGTATGAGCCCTAGCTTATACTCATCGTAAGAGGGTAGTGTTTGAGGTTGGTGATTTGGTATGGATAGTTCTTACACGTGACAAGTTTCTAGTAGGTGAGTATAACAAGTAGAAGAAAAAGAAAATAGGCCTCTATGAGGTGTTGCAGAATATAAATAATAATGCTTACAGGATTTATCAACCTTATCATCTAAAAACTTCTTATTTCTTTAATGTCTAGCACTTGATATCTTATTAAGAGGAGGACAAAACTTGAGGATTAGTTCTCTCCAACCCATAGAGTTTGATGTAGATGGGCTTGCAATAACAAGTGATTCTAAGTAGTCAAGTATGAATCTATCATAAATAGATAAGGATTTGACCTAATTAGATTATATAGATGGCTTAATAGATACATTTATAGACTAGCTGGACAGGTCTAGGTGTAAAAGAAGGTTTGGTAGCTCTAAACTAGAATGATGGCTAGATAAGGCCATAACTTTTGATCCAATTATTGGATTATGTAGAAAGTTTTACAAGAGTATTTGGAGGTTGTTTTCCCTACAGTAGCCACCACGTGCTATGCAAACCTTAAGATATTTAGATATTACAAATCTCATCCAAACCCCTAGTTTTGGAATTTTTGTTATTTTCCATGTACTTTTTAGGTTTCTTGTTTTATTTCAGATTTTATGCTTCTTTCCTTTGTATTTTTGGATATTTTTTTGTTTCCTAGTAAGTAAGGTTTCTTGCCTGGTTAAGCTTTTGTAAACTTTCTAAGGAGGCAGTCTTTATTGTTATTATTTTAAAGAGAATAAACCTGTGAATTTGGAGTTCACATCTGTAACTCCTTTTGCTCATTAAAATTCTGTGTTTTTATTTGTTGATATCTTTAGCTTCTGCCTACATCAAGATTACACCTACAGGGGAAAATATGTGGGGAAATAAAGTGATCCAGGAACATTCTAAGGAAAAAAGTTACTCTGAAAAACTGTTTAAGCTTCTAACTTGTCAATCAACATAACAACTACTCCTCACTTAAAGATTAAAAAAAAAACTCAATTCTTCATAAGACTAATATTCTGGATAGTTCAATTATATTTGTTCCATATTTAAACCTCTTCGTATATAGAAAGAAAAAAACAGTCAAAATGTACCCCTCACCAAAGCATGATAATATAACCTCTAACATTGAAACCTTTAAAGTTTTTCAAGCTGAGAATAATGACGTTGACATATATGCTTACGGATTTTTTTGAAAAATAGCATAGTTTGATAAAAGTTTGGGAAAAATAACTTATGTTAAAAAAGTATTTGGAAAATAGTACAGTTTGAACACAATTATGTTTCATAATATTGATTTTATACATAACTGTTATTTGAAACACAATTGTGAATGTTTCAAAACATCTTTCTTTTGCAAATTAATTAACTTCAACAAAAGTCAACCAAATATTTTATGAAGATTTAGTGACCAAAATATGGGATTGAATATCCAATAGCCAAGAAAGAAAGATAAGATAAGGTGATGTGGCAAGAGAGAAAAATGATGGGGAAGAAAAAGAAAAGAAAAAAAAGAGCCATCGAGGACACACTTAATATTGTTAAAAAGATCTCAACAAAACTATTCTAACTACACATTGAAAGAACACCAAATGAGGTTGTAATTAAACCTAAATTAACCCTTAACAAATTACTACTTTATTTAGTGGGTTTTCAAGGTGTGGTTATAATCTTCTAGTTGAAATCTTTGTAACGGTACTAGATATGTTAAAAACAAAACTCTGGTGTGTCCTAGGTGACCCATTCTTTCTTAGAATAGGATCTTAAATCTCATTTCTTAGCCATTGGATCTTCATAAAATGTTGAATTGATTTTTTTATGCAATTGAATTGAGAGGAACATGGTTTTTGGAAAAATCATTATTCCCAATAGCGGTTGTATTCAACTGCATTCTCAATAGCGAATGTGTTCAAATTGTGTTGTTTTGCTAATATTTTTAAACATGTGTTATTTTTCTAAAACTTATATAAAAATGTGTTAAAATTTTAAAATATCCTAATTCTTACACGATCAAATAAAAATACACGAAATGATTATTAAAATCTTAGTTGTCGATGAAAGAGTGTATGTAGGTTCCACCTAATTTTTTTTGTAACAAAATAACAAATCATGAAATATATGTCTCATAGCTATTAGGCAAACCTTACAAAGTTGATATATAGAAGTTAAAATTGTTTCAGAACATACACTAAAGACATCATAAAATCATCATCACTATAAAGATGAAGTTGCATCACTTCAAGTCAAGAGAAACAAATTTGATACCTTCGGACAGTTTAGTTAGGCCTCTCGCGACCTTTAATTTGGTTTTTCTGGCAAGTTTTAAGAATGGATTTAATCTCTTTCACTTTCATATTAGATCATTAGGGTGTCACATCCATGGAACCCTCTTCTGTTGGTTCTAGTTTAAACCAGATTGAACTAGATCCTTAATTATAAACACAAAAATGTTTCTCATGTACAGTTGAAGCCTATCTCACTTTAAAGGGAAAGAAAAAAAAAAGAAAAAGAGAAGGGTATCACCCTCAAATCAAAGATCCCTAGCAAATGCTTCTTAAGAAAAAAGATTACGGTATTATGTAATAAGGAAACCGCAATAAAAAGGATCTTTAAGCTTAATGTGGCATGAAAATTTTACCTATTAATTAACGGGTGGCTTGGAATATAAAATTTATAGACAGTGATGAAATTATAATCTCTCCACTTCATTTTGTTCATTACGAGTGATGACATAATGGCATTTAGCCATGAATAATCTCTATAATTTCAAATACATGTGCTACATATGAACAATTAAAGTATGGAATGAAACAAAAGGGTATACCAGCTACACAATCACGACCTCCTACAGCCCGTAAGATAGCAGTTCCATTATGATTGAGGGATGAACGAAGCTATGCAGATGTTCTGATTTTAGATGAAACAATTAAGCCCAAAGACAACCATCAGACTCTTCTTTCGGATAATTTTCTAAACCTAGATATCATAATTTAAATGATGAACTGATTATTCATGATTCTTGTGATTTTGATATCAAATGGCTTCGTAATAGTTTAGTTGGGTGGATATTTGAAGGTAGGGACCATAGATAGATTCAACAATAATTAGTCCAGACTAGATTACTTTTTAGTGGCCATTCAAGTTCTTATTCTGTTTGATGACCATGATGTTATGATGAATGCTTTTATTTAAAAGAAAGAAAGAAAAAAAAGAAAGAAATTTGGCCAAGTTTCTTCCTCAAAACACAACAATGGCTCCCATTAGATTATGCTGCAGACAGATTAACATGGATCTCCATTACAAATCTACCAATATCTGGATGGAATATGGCTTATCTCACAAAACGGTTACAAGATATGGGTAGACGCAGACTAATAGGGTATGATAAAATCAGCCTAAGGTTCTCTTCATTGTATGCCATACAACTTCTTATTAGCACCTAGAATTTTGATAGTCTACATTCTGAAGTGACATTAAGGTTGAATGGTGATGATTATCGTATTACAATCTCTGAGAATAATTCTCTACCTTACCCTAACAGTGATTCAATACCATACAGTATAGATACTTTTTTTGGAAACATTGCAGCAGGTTGAAGATGACAAGTCAGATGATTAGTTTGAAAATTTAGACAGATGAGGGAATGTGGAAAAGAAAGTGGATGTTGTACCTATTCTCCCAATCAGTATACCTCAAGTGGTCGACTTCAAGATTCAACATACATTCTTGATGTATAACACATATTGGAGTGGTGATAAATCCTCAGTGAGAATCATGGAACAAGAGAATTTATTCCTAGAAATTTTAGGATGGTATGTGTTAAAAGTAAACTAATTTGTAGAAATTAGTTTATCCAGTCAACCAGTTGAGACTAAGTAACTGGTTGGATTAAATAAATCGGTTTATTGGTTGAGCAACGATCGACCAGTTCAGTAGGCGGAATACAATTCTTGTTCAAATTAGAATTTTCTTGTCTTAGTTTAATTCCTTAATTATTTAGGACTTTTATGCCTATAAAATGAGCTTGTAATTCAAAATTATTTAGCACAAAAAGAGAGAATAGTTAAGAAAGCTTAGAAAGAAACATCTAATAAAAGTATGCATGTCTCATAACCTTCTTCTTGTTCTTAAGTGTTTGACTTTGTATTACTGTTTTTGATCTTATACAACACTCATCCCTCTTTCACAAGTGGTATTAGAGTTTAGGTTTTATTATTTAACATGGTCAATCCAAACTTCCCACTTCATTATCCTAGGCTGACAAAGAACAACTATGAAATTTGGTGTATTCAACTAAAAGTTTGGTTAGGTTCCTAAGATGTATGAGAGACAGTTGAAAAAGACTCTAAGGAGCCTATAGATCAAGCAACATTGACTTCATTCTAGAGGGAGGTCATATAAAAGGCACGAAGAAAGGATCCATATGCATTAATAATCATCCACTATTGTCTAAATGATACCATTTTTTAGATAGTGGCAAATACAACCACCACAAAACAAGCATAAGAAGTTTTGAAAGAATCAAACCAAGATGCTGACAATGTGAGGAAGGTATGTTTACAAAAGTTATGTGGTGACTTTGAAAAGTTACATATGCTTGAATCGAAGAATATTGAAGAATACTTTACAAGAGTATTGGCCATATACAATCAAATGAAGAGATATATAGAGAAGATGGAAGAGACACGTGTGGTAGAGAAGATCATATACTCACTGTAAAATAAGTTCTATTATATGGTGGTCATGATAGAGGAATCGAAAAATATAAATATCCTTTCAATCCAAGGTCTCATGGGAAAATTACAGGCCCATGAGGAAAGAGTCAATAAGATTCAAGAAGATGTGGGTAAACAAACATTTTTTCAAAGTAAGATGGTTCTGGATATTCACAAGGGGGTAGAGGGTGTGGACAAAACAAAGAAAGAGGGAGATTTGGAAAAGGAGTTCAAGGCAGCCTCAACAGGTCAATCAATCGACCGTATAACCGGTTACACTGATAATGACAATCTAAAATCTAGGTTTGACAAATCAAAAATTAAATTCTATAATTGTTAAAAGGTAAATCATTATGCTAAGGATTGCCGAAGTCCAACCAAGAGGATTGAGGAGAATGCAAATATAGTGATAGAAGACGTGAAGGAAACCACCCTATTAATAGTGTGTGATGAAAGAATACAAGACAAAGAGAACATGTGATATCTAGATATTGGAGCCAGCAACCATATATATAGAGACAAAGACGAGTTCATTGAGCTTGATGAAGCGATTATAGGTAAAATCACCTTTATGGATGATTTAAAGGTTTTCATGAAAGGAAAATGTTTGATTTTGATTAAATTAAAAGATGAAAGTCATCAATTTATTAGTGATGTCTATTATATACCAACGGTGAAAAGCAACATATTGAGCTTAGGACAATTACTAAGAAGGGGTATGATATTAAGATGAAAGATCATACTTTGACATTACTTGACACTAAAGGAGCTATGATTGCAAAGGTAGCCATGAAAAAAAATAGAATGTTCTTGCTAAACATAGAGACAGGTATGCCTAAATGCATATGTGAAGGATTAGACTTGGCTTTGGCATACGAGACTTGGATATGTAAACATTGATAGCTTGAAGATAATGGCACAAAAGGAGATGTTGAAAGGTCTACCATCTATTATACATCCAAATCAGTTGTGTGAAGGATGTTTAGTGGTAAGCAATTTTACAAGAGCTTTTTGAATGAGTCTACATCAAAAGAAAGTCAACCCCTATAATAAATATATATTGATTTTTAAGGGTCCTATCAAACCATGTTTATTTGGTAAAAATCTGTATTTTTTACTTTTTATTGATAATTATAGTGGAAAAAATTAGGTATACTTCTTAAAAGAAAAGTCTAATATGTTTAATTGTTTTAAGAAGTTTAAGGCATTAGTTGAAAAAAAAATGGTTAATCTATAAAATCACTTAGGACAAATAAGGGGTGAATTTTATTCTAATGATTTTAATATATTTATAAAGATCATGGTATAAAGAGACTCCTAACGATACCTAGATCCCCACAATAAAATGGCATAGTGGAGAGAGAATAAAAGCATCCTTAATACGGCAAAAAGCATGCTCAAAACCAAGAAGATGCTTAAAGAGTTTTGGGCCGAAGCTGTAGATTGTGCTATTTACTTGTCAAATAGATGTCTTGCTAAAGGTTTAAATGGCATGACTCCACAAGAATCATGGAGTGGAAGAGAGCCAAATATTTTTCATATGAAAGTTTTTTAGAGGATTGATTATGTGCATATACATAATTAAGTAAGGACCAAGCTAGATGACAAGAGCAAAAGGATGATCTATGCAGGCTATGAACAAAAGTCCAAAGGAAACAAGTTGTACAACCTTAATGAAGGAAAAATTGTGATTAATAAAGATGTTGAGTTCAATGAAAAAGGAGTTTGGGATTGGAAGGTAGATTATGGTGAGAAATATGACTTCCTACCGATTATTGATGAAGAGTAGGAAAGATATAAAGATGATCAAGAACCTATAGTTATACCTCCACAAACACCAATGAGCTCCACTTTTCTCCTTTTCTTCTTTAGCATCTTCTTCAAGTGGAAAATCAAGTAGTGGCACGCCAACAAGTGCATCAAGAAAGATGATGAGCCCTGATGACTTATATAAGGTAATTATAATGTTTGAAGAATCAATTAAATATGCAAAATGAAAAATTGTTATGGATAAAGAGACCGCATTAATTAAAAAGAATGACATATGAAAATTGATTCCTAGACCAAGAGGAAAAAAGTTAATAGGTGTCAAGTGGATCTTCAAAGAAAGAATAATATCAAAGGAGAAATAGAGATGTATAAGGCAAGGTTAGTGGCAAAAAGCTGTAGTCAAAATCATGGGATTGACTATGATGAAATATTTGCTCCAATTACTAGATTAAAGATCATTCAATTAATTATTGTCATTATTGCCCAGCATAGATGGAGAATCTATCAAATGGATGTCAAATCAGCTTTTCTTAATAATTTTCTTGAAGAGGAAGTTTACATTGAGCAACATATAGGATATAATGTGAAGGGACATGAAGATAAACTCTACAGAGGTTCTCAAAAAGTTTACGATGGAAGATTGTGCAAAAGTTCAAGGGAGTAAAGATATCAAAGAATGATGAAAGAGAGAAGATAAACTCTACAACATTCAAAAGCTTAGTTTGGAGTTTGAAATATTTTACATACATTTGTCTGAATATTGTTTTTGGAGCAGGAATTATGAGTAGATTTATAAAGACACCAACAATGACACACTTCAAAGCATTCAATTGAATTCTTCGGTATATCAAAGGTATTGTTGATTTTGGCTTGTTCTATGTTATTCTAATAGCTTTAAACTTGTAGATTATAGTGATAGTGATTGAGCTGGAGATATGGATAATAGAAAGAGCACTATGAGTTTTGTTTTCTACATAGGAGACATAGTATTTACATGGAGTTCAAAGAAGCAATTTATAGTCACTTTGTCAACATGTAAAGCTACATATGTAGCTACTTCATCATGTATTTGTCATTTTATATGGCTAAGGAGATTATCGAAGGAATTGTGAATGCGACAAGAGAAACCTACTGAAATTTATGTTGACAACTTATTAGTCACTGCATTAGCAAAGAATCTAGTATTTCATGATAGAAGTAAGCATATTGACACAAAATTTCATTACCTACAAGATTGCATTACAAACAAATAAGTTGAAGTCAAGTATGTAAAAACACAAAATCAAATCGCGGATATCGTCATAAAGCCACTAAAAAATGATGTTTTATCAAGATGAGAAATATGTTAGGATTTGTGAAGAAAACAAGTTTAAAGAGGGATGCTGAAAGTAAGTTGATTTTTTGAAAATTAGTTGAACTAGTCAATTAGTTGGGAACAAGTCAAATTGTTGAAACTAGATAACCGCTTGGATTAAATAAATTGGTCGATCAATTTAGTTGACGAAATACAATTCATGTTCATAGTAGAATTTTTTTTATTAGTTTAATTCCTTAATTATTTAGGATTTTATGCCCATAAAAAAAACTTTTAATTCAGCATTATTAAGTAGCATAAAAAAATAAAAGAAATTAAAGAGAAATATTTAATAAATATATATCTTTCTCACAACCTTCTTTTTATTTTTAAGTTCGTGACTTTACATTACTATTTTTTTATGTTATATTATACTCATCTTCTCCAAATAATATCCTATTATCAAGTACCATGGCCAACATGGACCTGGATATTGAGGTTTCACAGCTATTCGGCTCTCAGCAAATGGGCTCCCTACTCATATATCTGAAACAAGATTTACTATAGTTAGCACTGAACACGAACTCATCGCAGAGGCCCATGGCAGTAGCTTGACCTCACAGCATGTCTCCGAGGAGTAAAGCCCAAAATTTAAAGTTTCTCTCCAATACAGGGTGCTTTCAAAACACAGCAAAAGACAACTGTACAGAGGGGGTTGATGAATCTTCAATGAACAATGGCATCCGAATGGGGAATCTCAGATGGGAACAGGAGATGGGTAGACAGATTATTGATTCTCCATTCAGGAATAATACTGATGCTGGGATAAGCAAGACGATTGTGGATGGAGTGACACTTGATATTGCTGGAGGTAATAATTTAGAGGACTTCTCTTCTGAGATAAGGAATCGATTGGAACGAGAGGCTGGGGACTGGGAGTCCATACAGTGATAGAATCTTGGTCTAATAGGTATTTACATTAAACTTCTATGAAGATATTTTCTTGAAATATATGTGGTATGGGTTCGAAGTTAAACGAAGGTCTGTTTCCAAGGTAATCTCTCCACATGATGTAACATTGTGTTTTTTTTAGAAACTATGTTGAATACTTGTATGGATAATAATATTTATCAGCTATGGAATGGAAAGGATCTCAAATGGTGGGCTCTAGATTCAGATGGTCGTTCAGGAGGATTGCTGGCTCTATGGGATGATGCAAAATTTCAGGTTCACTCTATAGAATACGGTGATGGTTTGATTGGCCTATTAGGGCAGCATGTTGAATCCAGTTTTCGTTGTGCAGTAGTGGGAATTTATGCCCCCTGCACAGTGCATCAGCGACAGTCTTCATGGAGGAATTTGATCATTCTGAAGTCTGCATTTGACATTCTTTGGGTAATGATTAGTGACTTTAATGAGACTTTGGCCAAGGGTGAGGGAAACAGTAGATTCATCAATGCTGCAGGTTCTAATGACTAGAAAAGATTTTTAGATTCTTGTAACTTGATTGAACATGCCTTAACGGGGCATAGCTTCACATGTTTTAGAGGAGGCTCTATGAGCCGTATCGATCGAGCATTTTCTTCGCCTGAATGTCACTCACATTTCAGAGATTCCATTCTACGAATGCTACCAAGAGGTATTTCTGATCACGGGCAATTGATTGTAGGAAACCATGAGCAAGATAAAGGATGGAGGCCTTTTCGATTTATTGACTGCTGGTTATATAATCCTCTGTTTCAGGAAACTCTTCAATCATCATGGCAGACAGCTTTTATTGAACTTCCAGGGAGATCCAGACTTTTGAAAAAGCTCAGTTGTATTGCAAAGGGCCTGAGACAATGGAATAATGCTCAATATGGAAATCAAGAAAACCGTCTGGCTTGGTTTTATAATCGCATAGCTGAGATTGAAAAGCTTCAGGTGGATAGAACTCCCACGTAGATGGAACATCAAGAACTGGGGGATTTGATAAAAGAGCAATGACAATATTATATGAGGATAATGCCAAATGCACTGCCTGGATGAAGGGGGGTTTATATTAAAGGTTATAGAACCCAATCACATATTATGGAAATTGTTTTTCACACATGAACTAAAGAAGAAAGGAGAAATCAATGTTCATTAAATATGCTCAAATGAGAATCCAGCATGTTTGTTCATAAAAGCATGAGCAATGTTGTTATCCTTCTTTATTTACCCCACAAAAAATTAAAAAAATAGAAAAAAAAAAGAAAATTTTAAAAAATATATGTGAGAATACACATGAAAAAAACCTAAAAGACCGTCCAAGTTGGTGGTAAAGGTCTAAAACGACAGGTAAAAAATTGAGAGATCAAAATGTAAAAGATTGGCAAAATTAACAACTCAATTTTGATTGACAAAAGGTCTCATTGGTAAAAATATTTTTATTATGGTGTTTAAGGACTCAATTGAATTTTTTTAAAGCTTAATTAAAATCATTCTCTCAAAATTAACACTTCATATTGGCCTCTAAGTTTGTTGCAAAACTACCTAAAGCAAAAATCATTGATGCAGAGGTGAAACCAGCCTAGTTTTGGTTTGTTAGAACCCTAATAAACTCATTTAGAAGCTCTGAATCCGCCTATAAAAGGAGAGGTAATCAGAGGAAGAAAGGAGGAAGAAAAAAAGAGAAAAAGAGAAACTTTGATTAAGGTTTAAGAAATCCAATCTAGTTCAAAATTTCAAGGGTTAAATTCGTTTTTGCTGGGTTTGGAGATAAAAAGAAAGGGAATGCAGCATTAGAAATCCATTTTTATTTGAAGATTTCAAGCTTGGAAGGTATATATATCTATAAACCTTGAAAGTGGAGTCCATGAGACCTGTTGGATTGATTTCTATTGTTTAAATGCAATGTATTAATATGTTAATAATTGTTTTAATATGTTATGTTTACATGTTTGTTTGATTTCGAATATGTCAAATGTGATAGTAAGGAGTTAATGTTTTCTGTTTAGTTAATGCATTGATTTTAGATTTTTGAGTTGTGGTTGTTTTTTTTTTTAAATGTGGTCTTGTAAAAATACAATATATATATATATATATATATATATATATAATTTTGATATAAATGTTGGACCTACAAATAGGCTGGTATTTAAATATCAAGAGTTGACCATAAAATTCTCATAATTATTTTAAATATTTATAAATTTTAATTGAGAATATTTTTTATCTCAATATACAAATTGCAGAAAACCTTCCTATTATAAGAATTCATTTGGGCACATGAACCCATAATAAATTCAAATCGCCAGATTTATTTGCACGAATAAATCCTTATTCTAAGCTATATACAAGTTACTAATTAGAAACTTATCAAAATTTTCAAATCACATACAATTTTTATTTTAAGCTATAGATAGTTATCAAAATTTTCAAATCACATTCAAATTTGCACGAATAAATCCTTATTCTTGAAATCTTTTAACTTTTTATTGTGTTTTGTTGATCCTCTATTTGCTCTCTAGTTATTATTTTATTTTAATTTTATATCAATTTTTTTTTATTTCCAAAAAAATTGAATGTGATCTTTCACAAAGAAAAATTCCAAATTTCTTCTATCAAAACTACTAGGATGATCATTTTTTATTCAGTTTGGTTTTTATTATAAAAAAACAAAGTAATTAAACTAGTTTTTTTTAAAAAAAAACCGAACTGAAACTAGTTCAAACCAACTGGTTTCAGTTCGGTTTGGTTGTTTTAGAACAAAAACCGGTTCTGGTTTGGTTTAATTTGGCTCAATTTTTTCGGTTTGACTCGGTTTTTTTTGTTCGTTTCGATTTTTTTAGTTTCAGACTTATAAAGCAAGAACCGAACTGGTCAGTTTTTTAAAACTTCTAATTGATTTAATTGATTTTTTTTCACGGTTCGGTTTTTTCGATTATTTTTTTTCAGTATTCTCGATTTAATTGGTTTTTTAATTTTTTTCTCACCCCTACTGGTACAACAAGGTCAATGCAATACCACTGAGCAGGACTTCCTGGCTATGGTGACTCACTATACTCTTCTTCAATGAAGGGAAGAGTTTATCAACAACCAGAGAAAATAATCTGTGCATTATATACTGAGTCAAATCTGAAGATATATATAGACAGCAAAGACGGTAATATTGAGAAAAAAAACATAGGCGATGCTGGAACACGCACGAAAACCAAATGCTTGAAACTCTATCATCTAATTTCCTAAATCTTTATTTTTACAAAAGAGTTGTCAAAATCTGCAGCGAGAATAAATTGAATTTCTCACCTTTATATATAAACAGAACCTCGAAGTATAAAGAAACACTGGATGTTTCACCAAAAATTACTAGGTGATGGTATTTTTCTTAACACTCCATCTTCATGGGTCCCAAAACGAGAAAATCGCCTAAACTTATTTACCTTCAACCTAATTGCAGGGACTTTTCTTGCTACAGCCTGCCATATCATTTGAACTGCATCGCCTTCCTTTGATGGATATTGGAACTCAAAGAAGTTTTCTACCTCTTTCAACCTCTGCCACATTCTAGTCCATTCATCCTTCTTAAAACTCCTGACAAGGTTTATGAGGAACTTTTCTCTGACAGCATCTGAAGTGCGGACAAATATGCAGAATTGAGAGTAGTCAAGGACATCCTCATAAGGGAGCTCGATATCGTCACTGATGATGACCGGAACACAGTGGCTGGCAATGGCATCAAAGAGGCGGTTTGATGAGGGCGTATCACCTGCTATGTTAAGGCAGAATTTGGAGGAGTGCATTCCTTGAGAAGCTTTGCTCACTCCATCCTTTTGTACACTACCGAACTGAAAATGCACGTCTTTTTCATCTTTTAGAGCATAAAATAATTCTTGCCGAGCAAAGCCACCCTGAGTGCGTGAAATCCAAAATTGAAGAATCAAGGAATATGTAATGTAAAGCCAACCTACAGTGACGCATATAATAATAGTTCGTTGAAATGAAAAATACTAGATCATCTTAAATAGTTGGTTTTTCAGAATCTAATGAACATGAAATGGGTTTCCCTGGCGGAAAACATTCAGCAAGTCAAATATGTCTTTTGACATTGTGAAGATCAAGCAAGGATTATAATGGCAAAGTTTCATGAGATGCATTGGTGTTTTTGGAGTTTATAACCACAACCAATCCTCAACAGCAGGCCGGAATAATTATCACAAATGAACTCCATTCATGTTCATATGGCTAGTTCATTACATCTGTGAGAAGTAAACTATATAGATATCAAGTCCACGCTAGTTTCAGAGCCAAAAATTCAATTTTGCCAATTATTTTACCGCGACAGCTACATGATAAGATTGCATATAAAAAACTCAGTATGTTGATAAGTTGAAATCGATGCCTCAAAATAGAATAAATTATTCTTTTATTGGCATGTACTTTGACACTTGATCCATGAAATTATCCTAATCTAAACAATCTCTGTTTCACAGAAAAAGAAATAACAAGGTGCGAACTGGGAAGTGCATGCCAGTTTATGTTCTTAATACATAAAATTGTATTTATACCTTATTTTTACGTTATGGAAAATGTCAAAAAGAAAATTTTGTGGCAGATAAGTATTTATTGCAGTAGAAATTTTAAAGAAACAATTAGCAGCAGACATAGTAAAGAGGAAGAGAACATACATCTTTCCTGTATATGGCTCCTTGAAAATACAGCAAAGTCTGGCGGCTGTCAAAGTTAGAGGAGTCGTTGGCATAGCTTTTAATTACATGTTTGTATGGTGCAATCACATCTTTGCCAACATTTGCTATATTTGGAGAATACCTCCCAAAGTCTGCAAGTATGAACATTGCCGTCCATAGCTTCATCCTTGCATATAACATGCTATTTGGATGGTGAGCCAAAATGATATGGTCTCGCCCCCCAGACCTCTTCCATTCCTTTTGCGAAGTCACAAACTTAACCAACTTTTCTTCCAATGATTTGTTCTTGCTCTTCTTTTGGTGTGGATTCACCTTGGAATATCGGTTATAGCTTATAGAAGAAAAGAATGGCACAAATATAACATCAGCTTCACTAGAATTTTGAACTCTTACTGCACTACCAGCTCTAGGAATGCCAGGAATCTCTGAAGCAAGAAGATCCATTGTAAGCCAATATTCAATACTATGTTGCAAGTTCAGCCCACCAGGATATGCAGGCACTTTAGCTCTAAGATCAGGCCAAACACTACCCCCCTGAGGTTTCCAATCCAAGAGTCCAAAATGAAACTCAGAAGGCAAATCATACATGAAAACCTTAAGAACTTGATTGCAATTATTATCAAAACTGTTACATTTCACATCTCCTAAATCATCTTTCTCTTGAGGTTTTTCTTCTCCTCCATCTCCTTCATTGTCTACAGGAATTGCTCGTGCTCGATTTCCAATCGAGGGTTCAACATAATTCCGATTCCAGGATGCAGAATTGCCATTATCAATCACAGAATTGAGTTTAGGATGAGGTAACAAACTAAGGTCAATAAATCCGGCACTGACCGTGGAACGCAACATAAAAAACCATGACAGTATAAACAAGGCAGACACGAAAGAAAACAAGCAAAACATAGATTTCCTAGAAACAACCCCAAGGGATGATGAGGAGTGCTTCTCAGCCATTGCAATACAAATAATAATCCAACAAAAAAAAAGAACAGAATCAGCTATAATATCTTGTATCAAACATCACATTTCTGCCAACATGATTCTCTATAAGAAATTGGTGTCAGTCACATCGGCTAAAAGATCTCTCTCCCTCTACAATCTCTCCAATAGTCTTCAAAAAACTTTAATACCCAACAAACCAAATCGCCTCTAGACTGCAGAAAATAGATCAAAATTGATTTCCTCAACCTACATTGGCTAGAAAGTGAAAAACCAGCTCAATGTCATTCAGAACACAACCCACCAACAGAAAAAAGTACCACAAACCACTCAAAAAGAGAAAAGATTAAAAACCCACCAAAGAATCATATAGGAAAAACCAAGAAAAAACAAAAGGGGTGTTCTTTGTACGCGGTGTATAGAATCGTACCGTAGAAAATAAACGAGCACACACCAAAATTGGCCGTTGTTCTCCTCTCTCTCTCTCTCTCTGCCAGTTTTCTTTTCTTTTCTTTTTCTTTTGAGTGCAAAAACAAAACACAAAAGGAAGGACTCTGAAGTTGGCGTGGGGATAGGGTCAATCAGTAGAAGCGGGCTTTGCGCCTCTCTCTCTCTCGTCCTCTTCTTTCTTTGTGTCTTTTCCCTCTGCGTGTTTCTTTTGTAGAGTAAGTTTTGGGCTATTAATGGCTTTCTGTTTTGAGGTTTTATTTACCCTTATTTATATCAATATGTTATACATTGTAGTGTTAATTAATAATAATTAAGGGAAATAGTGATAGTTGTTGTTGTTGTTGTTGTTGTTATTACACGCAAAACTCAGATTCTACAAGGAAACCGATAGCTTCTTTGGCTTCTTATCTTTAGCATGTTTTGTTACTACCAAGATTCTTTTGAGAAACGGATAGCTTGAGCTTTCCTCTTTGAATTTGTATTTATTTATGATTTTACTATTTAATAAAATTCATATTTTGGGTATGAAAATCCAAATAAAACAACAAATAGAATTTCCTTGTTTTTTCCTCTAAAATTGTTCTTAATTTAACTATTTCAAAGCTTACAAAGGTAGTATCTGAAATTATAGTAGCGGTTGTTTTTTAAAGTTTTTTTACTCGAAAATATATGAAAATAATATTTTTTTTTTCAAAAATTATTTTTAATATCAGAATATTAAAACAAAAATAAATTTTAAAAAATCACGAAACGCGGTTTCAACCGCAAAAAACAAACAGCCCTATGCAAAAATATTTTTAATTTTTTTTTGTTTTTGTTTTTATTTTTAATTAATTTTTTTTGTTTTTAGATTTTTTAATATATTGATATCAAAAATAAATTTTTAAAATAAAAAAAAATATTATTTTTATGTGTTTCTAAATAAAAAAAACACATCAAAAAACAATCGCTACAACAATACAAAATTAGATCAAAAACAAATTGCAAACTATTTCTCTAAAGACTAAATAAACAATCGACACAAGTTTTTCTTTTATTTTAACATTTAATATATCCACGAGTCCATATCTATTTATAGATTATATCAAGTTTAAATTCTATTACAAATTCTCTTCTTTTTTTTCTCATGAATATTCAAAATATACCAACTCGAAATAATAATTTAAGAGTTCCTAATTACTATCCAATCCAAGTCTTAATTGCAAAGTAACTCCAGGATGAAAAAGAAGAATAAAAATTGAAGTCTAAAACTGGAGGAAGACTTGGAAATTCCAAGCATTTTCTCTATATAATCATGATCACAAGTTTTCTATTACATTCAAACCATGTACTCAAGGGCTTTGAGATTTGAATGCCAAATACTGTAAATATTTTAGGTAGACGTTGGATTGTATATTCGGGAAAATCCATGTTCTAAGTAGTCAAATTGTTAGCTAAGCAGTTGCATTTTGACGAATTTCATTTCTTTTCTTTTTTTCATTTATAATTTAGATGTGATATGAAAATATTAATGTATTTATACTTTATTTATTAAAATAAAATCACTACTTTCTTTTTTTTAAAAAAAAAATACCTTTTAATGTTGTTACTACAACAAAAAAATTGTTGAAATATTTATGTGGTGACCCAATATTAATTTGTCAATATAAAACAAGACGCGGCTTTTCAATTCATCAAATGAGACATGTGGTTGTGATTGTTTTTTAAAGTATTTTTTACTCATAAATATATTAAAATAATATTTTTTTTAAAAAATTATTTTTAATATCAGCGCATTAAAATGATCTAAAAATACAAAAAAAATATTAATTTGAAGTAAAATAAAATAAAATAAAAATTTAAATTTAAATTTTTTAAAAAATATTTTTAAAATGTAAAATAAATATCGTTATCTGAAATCATTTCAAAGAATTTATTTATAAATTATTCAAATAAGGTCTGATTTTTGTTTTACTTTTCTCCTTGATGATTCTTTCAATCCTCTTGTATTTCCAAATCGACCTTGTTCGTCGTCAATACATAGTCGACGTGGTTGGTGCCATGACTTGTTGGGTTTAGGTGGGAGCTTCTTTTCAAAATTTTGACTAAAAATCTAAAATAAACCATTTTCTTTGCAAAATAATAATTAGTTAACATGTCATTCAAGTTTCAATCCATTGATTGAAGTGATGGAAGTTGTTTGTATTTTTGCGGAAGAAATATTGTTTTTAAAATAATTGATTTTTGTTTAAAATCAGATTATTTTAGTGTTTTTTTTTATTATTTTGATGTGCTAATTAAAAATAAATTTTAAAAAATAAAAAAATTAATTTATTTCCAATCAAAATACATTTTAAAAAATAATTATTACCACAATACTAAACATCTTTGTAATCTACCACAATACTAAACATCTTTATAATCTAAAAAGGATGCCCGATCATTTATCTTTTCTATCATTTTTTTTTAGATTACTATGTCTCAAGAGGTAAAATTTTCAAAATGTATCAATATATATATATGGCTTTTTATTATTATTATTAAATTGGAGGGATGTATTTAATTTTATAATTTTATCTATAAAAAATACACGAAAGCACCATCTAATTGAAAAAAAAAAAGAAATTATTGGTTAGCTTGTGATTCTATTTCGAGAAAGATTGTTAAACCGATGGATGTATCTTTCCTATCTTTCAAGATTAATCTGCTTATGATACGTGTTGCTGTTGAAGATGAAATGTTTCAATTAAGAACAAAAGTATCCCTCAAAAAATAATATTTTCGAACAAAATTTTGCCCAAGTTTTGAGATAAAATTAGTATATTTACCCGCGTTTTGCAGTGGGTTAATAACAATTTTTTAAAAAATATATTAAAAATATAAAGAATATTTTAAATATCTTGGATCTGGCAACCATGACAGATCCAATAACCTTGGATTAGGTAATCATGCCTTAATCCAAAACATGCCAGCAACTTTTAGAATAAAAAATAGAAAAAACAACGTCTTTATAATCCTTTGAACATGTTCACAGTACAAATATTTTATATACACAATACTGTTAAAGAATGATATAAATCATATCTTGAGATTTCATCTAAAAGTTTAAACTATTAGGTCGAGATGGTTCTTTGATATGGTATCAAAGCCTTAATGAACAAGTGGTTATAAGTTCAAATCTCATCATCTCTATTTATTTAATAAAAAATAAATCACATGATAATATGAGTCAATATAAATTTTAAGCTTAAAATATTTTCATATAAAGAGGTATATCAAAAAATAATATAAATTATATCTTAAAATCTTATCTAACACGTTATTAAGTTAAGTTAGTTAGTTGATAAATCCTAGAACAGTAATTTTCTCACATATTTTACTATATATATATATATATATATATATATATATATATATGCTCAGAAAGATCCCACTTATGATACGGGTGCAACCGGGTAAGGTGGAACTAGAGCAAGATCCAGTGGCTTGATTCTATTATATTTTTCAATTTCTGAACCGAAAGAATCAATCTGTTTCTTGCAGTTGCAAAAAGAGACATGGTCTCAAATAAAATGCTAGTGATTTGTGAGAAAAGAGTGGGTGACCACGTGGTCCCATTTTTAAAGCACATTCATATTCCACGTATAACCGACCTGCCACATGTCTATGTATTTATCACTTATATATTCACATTAAAAAAAAAAAAAAAGAACGAGGTCGGATCCTGGACTATTTGATGGAGTGGTTGAATCATTGTTTTGTTAATTTTAATTTTTTTTATTTGTTTTTAAATTGATTTGATGTGTTAATATTAAAAAAAATTATAAAATTTATTTTAGTATATTTTTAAACAAAAAAATTTTAAAATTTTTTATTACTATTATCTCAAATACTCTCTAATTAATGTGACCATTTACGAGTCCAGCTGCTTGATGATAGAGATGGAAAATAAGATTTTAATTGGGTATTTAAAATAGTGATAGTGATTATTTGTTAAAATAATTTTTATTTGAAATACATTAAAATAAAAAAAATTATTTTTTAAAAATTATTTTTGATATCATCAAATCAAAATGATCCAAAAATATAAAAAAATTTAATTTAAAGTAAAAAAATAAAAAATTATAAAAAATCAAGTTGAAACGTCTCAACAGATTTACATAAAAGTTGATATTGTGATAACGATTGTTTTTCAATATACCTTTTATTTTAAAATATATCAAAATAATATTTTATTTTTATTTTTTAAAATTTATTTTTAACATAAACACATTAAAAAACGATATAAAATATAAAAAAATTAATTTTAAATAATAATAAAAAAGATTTCTGTGTAATGACTCTTTTGAGCGGCGTTCCCAAACCACGAGTAATCAGTTGTCATCCCACTATTTAAATTGCTAATTAGTCGCAGTTGTAGACTTCCACAACAATGTGACTACCATAATCTTGACTATCATAATCTATGCAAGTCAACGATTTTTTTTATTTTTCGATGAACGGGCAAGGAAGGCACTTCTTTCTTAAAAACCCCCCCAAGTGCATTGTAATTTAGACGTGTCGGTTATAGTTGAAGTCATTCTTACATCAATCTTTGATATCACCAAAAGATCCGGTTGTTTGGTAGCAGCACGTGCAAACAAATCTCCACACCTTGATCTTGTTTTTCTCCTGGAGGTGGCGAGGCTCTGTGGTTTTGTAGGGGCATGTGTGTTCATATCCCACCAACACCTTAATCTTGTTTCTGTTAAGGATATCACTCCCTAGCTCCCAACAAACTGGATACTTGATTTCAAATGCTTACTCTGTTATGATTATCCTAAAGTTATGGTTGCTGTTATTGTAATGCTTGTCACTACAACTGTAATGTCTATTTAATTATAATGATACTCACGGTTTGGCTATTGGCTATTGAGTCAAAACTGTCTTTTCTGTATATTGTCTTTCATGGTATCAGAGCAAATCTAGCTTACGCTTTAAAGATCCTACTTCCGCTTTTCCAAAACATGTTTGAGTTTGGTTTCTCCTCATCCTATTTTGCTTTCCCCAATCCAACACAACTTGTCTTTATCAAACTTGATGAGACAAACTATCTTGCGTGGACTGCCCAGTTTAAACCTATTCTCAAAAGTCACAATTTGATTGGCTTTATTGATGGTTCTAACCTCTGCCCTGCTGCCAAAATGAGTTCATAAATCCTGCTTACACCAGTTGGCAGAGTCGTGACCAACTTCTGCTAAGTTGGATCTTCTCCTCTCTTTCTCTAGCACTGGTGGCTTCATTCTATGGTTTGGACTCCTCATTTTTGACATGGCAATCTCTTGCTGCTCGTTTTGCATCTCAATCAAAATCCCGTATCTCCCCGCTTGAAACATCAACTACAAAATCTCTAACAAGGTTCCTTGACTTGTGCTTCGTATCTGACTAAAGCCAAGTTCTTAGCAGATCAACTATCTACTGTTGGAAAACCAGTTGATGATGACGATCTCATATCCTTTATTATTGGGGGTCTTAATCCTACTTTTACACTATTTATTACCTCTTACTCCTTCCACACTCGGGAGGTTTCTATGTCATTTTTTGATTTCAGGTCTTAACTACTGAATCATGAAATAATTTTGAACCGTCATGCTCCACTAAATCCTGCACCAGAAACATCCTCATTTGCTTCATTTACCAATCGACCAAAGTTTTAGCCTATGAAACGTAAACTCCAATTTTCAAGGTCTTCAAACACCAACGCTACAAAGCCATATTTTTCTGCCCCTTCCATATCTACCAAAGACGTTCATTCTGTTTTCAACTCCGGTGGTCGTTCCCCTTGCCAGATTTGCAAAGGTAATAATCATCAGGCACTGGATTGTTTTCGTCGAATGGATTTTTCTTTCTAAGGATGTCATCCCCCAACAGACTTGGCAACCATGGTTGCTTATATTAATGCAGAATTCCTGAATTGTCAATGGCTTGCAGACAATGGTGCTAATACACACGTAACTAATAATGTTGAGAATCTTGACTCCAAATGCTCGTTTGATGGTAATGAGATTGTCAGTTTAGGTAATGGTAGAGGTTTGTCTATTAAACATACTGGTTCATCCATTGTCCACTCTGATAATAATTGTTTTATTCTTAAGAATATTATTCACTATTCTCAAGCTGCTACCAATCTCCTTTCTGTTAACAAATTTTATGTCGATAATGATGTTACTTTCCATCTCACACATAATGCCTATTCAGTTTAGGACAATCAGACAGGAATCATGCTCCTTTAGGGTCCGAGTGAAAATGGGCTTTATCCTATCAATCTCACCAACTTATATGGAAATCAAGACACATAGCTCCCTTTGGCATCAACGTTTAGGTCATCCATCTAAGTCTGTCTTGCATCATGTCTTATCTAATTCTAATTTACCTCTTGTCAGTTCGGTGGAAAAGAATTTTGTATATGAATCTTGTCAACTTGGCAAGTCCATTCAATAACCATTTTCCAGCTCTAATTGTGAGACATTAGGTCCTTTAGATCTAGTTCACTCGGATGTTTGGGTTGCAACTCTTGTTTCACCTAGTGGTTTTAAATTTTATGTAACGTTTATTAATGATTTCAGTCGATTTACTTGGTTGTATCTTATTGCAAACAAATCTGATGTCTTCAATTCTTTTGTTCAATTTCGGCTACTTATGAAAAAATAATTTTCATCCCCTTTTAAATGTTTTCAAACCGATAATGGTGGAGAATATATTTCCTCACCTTTTACTCGGTATCTCTTGTAGTGTTGTGTTTGATGAAAACTAATTTCCGCCAAAATAAGGATCCTAAATCACTCTCTTGTTGGTGTCGAGCTCCCTCCTGGTACGTCTTCCTCACCCTTTCAAATTCTAGTTTCCACTAATTATTTGGGTTCACCACCAACCAGATCTACTGGTATGTCTTCCTCTCCCCTTCAAGTTCTAGTTTCTCCTCCTTCTTTGGGTTCCCCACCTACCCATTAGACTTCACCCCAGCCACATGAGCCTCTAGATTCATATGTGTCACCCATCTCAACCTCTATTTAAACTTCAACTGTGTCCCCCAATCCTTCGCACCATCCACCTCTCATTGAATCACCTGATCATTTGGCATTTGTCGAGGACTCCCATGTCCATCATATTGTCACTCGCTCACAAACAGGGCATTCTTGACCTCGCCAATTCCTTAACTATGTAACCTATTATTCCTCACGACATCCACTTCACCTCTTTTATACGATAGCCATCCCTCCTGAGCCTAACACTTTTACACAGGCAGCCTCCAAACTAGAATGGCGTGCAAATATGGAATCTGAGTTCAAAGCATTATTGAAAAACGATACATGGTCACTCTGTCCATGGCCTTCATCTCACCATATTGTCCGTAACAAATGGGTTTACAAGATCAAACAGAAACCTGATGGCTCTATTGATTGTTGCAAGGCGAGATTAGTCGCCAAAGGATTTGATCAGAGGTCTGGCGTCGACTACTTTGAGACCTTTAGCCTAGTTATTAAACCGATAATTGTTCATCTTATTTTAGCCTTGGCTGTACAGTTTCGATGGACTACACGACAACTAGATGTCTCCAATGCTTTTCTTCAAGGATACCTTAATGAGGAAGTTTATATAGAGCAATTGAAGGGGTTTCTCAATGCTAAACATCCTAACTTTGTATGTTGATTGCATCGCTCTTTTTATGGCCTTAAATAGGCACCATGAGCCTAGTTCACTCGTCTCTCACAAACACTTTACGATCTTGGCTTATCTGGTTCTCACGTTAACTATTCTCTCTTCACTCTTCATCGAGATAAATTGCATATTTATAAATTAGTGTATGTCGATGATATCATCATCACTGGTAACGATGATTCTACAATTTTCTCTATTATCTCAAAATTAAAATATGAGTTTGTGATGAAGGATTTAGGTGACTTGAGCCATTTTTTAAGGATAGAGGTTTCACGTGATCATACAGGGTTACATTTACATCAATCTAAATATATCATTGATTTACTTGATCGTGCAAATATGGTCGGTGCTCGACCTTACAAGGCCCCCTGCATTTCTTGTTTCAAGATGTCAAAATTTGATGGTGATCTCTTAGTTGATCTCTCTGAATACCATTATATTGTTGGTGCCCTACAATATGTTACCATTACATGTTTTGATATTGTGTATTCTGTCAATCAGTTATGTCAACATGTGCAAGCACCTATCAGTACCCATTAGACTTCGACAAATCGAGTTCTTCGTTACTTAAAACATATTGTTGATTTTGGTCTTCATTGTAAACCCAGTACTGTTGCCTTACATGCCTTCTATGATGCAGATTGGGCGGGTAATCCTGATGATAGACGTTCTTCCAATGGCTATGACATCTATTTCGGTCAGTGTTTAGTTTCTTGGTCCTTTATGAAACAACATGTTGTCTCCAGATCCAATACTGAAGCAGAGTATTGGGGCTTGGCCTTAACGACAACTAAAGTATATTGGATCCGTATGCTTTCGTGAGAACTGCATATTTATTTGCCTTCACCACCTATAGTCTAGTGTGATAATCTCATTGCTATGTCTTTAGCCTCTAATTCTATTTTTCACCCTACAGTCTAGTGTGATAATCTCATTGCTACGTCTTTAGCCTCTAATTCTATTTTTCATGCGCGAACCAAGCATATCAAAATTGATTACCATTTTATTCGAGGGAAGGTTGTTAACAAAAATGTGGTTGTTCGTTACATTAACACCCGCAATTAAGTTGCAGATATCTTCAGATATCTTCACCAAGAGCCACACTGCCTCACTGCTGATCGGTTTTGCATCTTGGGTGACAAATTATTGGTCTGTTCCTCACCCACTAATTTAAGGGAAGGTGTTAAGGATATCAAAGATATCACTCCCTAGCTCCCTACAAACCAGGATACTTGAATTCAAATGCTTGCTCTGATATGCTTAAACTTGTACTCTGTTGTTATTATCCTGGAAGTTATGGTTGCTGTTATTGTAATCCTTATCACTACAACTGTAATGTCTATATAATTTGGCCATTGAGTCAAAACCATCTTTTCTGTATATTGTCTTTCAGTTTCTACCTTGGTCTCACGGGAGGGATTGATGCCTGCTAATTGCTACCATATCTTCTAATTATGAGTGAACACAAGTACAAGGATGCTCTTTTAACATGTTCAGTTATTACAACATAAAATCAAATTTATACCCTTTCAGGGTTGTGGTTCTTCCATCATGACAGTTATGTCTCATTATGCTATCGATCATATTAAGGTCGCATTTATGCGGAGACACTAGACATCTCTATGTATTTGTATTGTAAATATAGAAATTCAATCTAAATTGATCCCAAAAGTAAATGTATTTTATTCGTCTCTTTAACCAGACATGTGTCAATTTTTTCTATCTGTCCCAAAACAGTAACCAAATGCAATCTAAGTGAAGTAAAATTTGTTCAACATCCAACAAAAATCTCAAATCTAGGATCAAGTGAAGTAAAATTTGTTCCACATCCAACCTTAAAAATCTCAAATCTAGGATCAATTGGAGAGTGAGCAACATTGCGTATTAAAGCAACTCGAAGAAGTTTTTTCTCATTTCGAAAGCAAAAGTAAGTTTTTTCTCAATCTAGTCTTTTTATTGAAACCAGGAGAGTGATGAATACCAATCCAAATAGAGAGTCAACAAGTTTTCAAGGATCAGAACTGGAACAGCATCTCAGGTGCATATCCAAGAGCTTCGAGGTGTGCTGCCATGGCCTTGTTCATAGGTGGCGGTCCACACCTTAGAATCTGTGGATTGCATGATGGAAAATTAGTAGCAATTGTTGTAATTTTCTTTCGAGTATATTTTATCTTTCCCTGATGTCTCATGATGAATGTAAGCAAATCAGAAACCTACCTTGATATCAGGTGCTGGTGCAGGGCAGTAGGTTTGAATCATTTCCTTTGATACAAAGCCAACACCACCATCCCATGTTTCGGGAGGCTAAGGAGAAAATAACATCCAACAACACAGTTTGGTTAATCAAACAGTCATCAATGACTATACCACATAAAACAGACATCTATAACCCATTATGCGTGATAAACATGCTTCAGCATGAAGGACCTACCAGCAGAACAGTAGCCATCATGCATGCACGAGCTTGTGCAAACATGATCATGCCATCAGACAGAATATGTAATTCATCCAATACAAAATTCAATAGATTTAATCAGTTTCTCATGGCTGTATCACAGGAATTTGCTTGAAGCAGCTAAGCTGGACAAGGAACTCATTTCGATATTCCATTTAGGTTTTCAAGACCATTTTTATCTTAAATTATAACCAGCACAATCTTTGTGCCCCAACAAATTGTGAGCAGATTTCATCGAGGTTGGGTTGAGTGGGGTGGGGTGGCTGTTGAAGTATAATTTTCGATGTACAGCCAGGCTAAGCAAGGACTCTCTCCACTATCTATTGTATTTGGAAAGGTAGCTGAGCAGGGAAAAAGGTCATAAAAGAAACTAATAAGCAAGTTGCAATCTTCAAGGACTTCTCTACACCAAGATATAAAGAATACGAGTCTCAATTATGAAAAAAGGAAGACAGTAAAGCGAACATATTAAGCAAATGAAAAGGAGAAACAAGTAACAATAGAATTGTCTGGCATAAGAAAGACAACTAACCTGATTCAAAACATAGTAGACGTTAAAGTGACTAGAGTACCTCTCAGCAAGGGTGTCCAATTCCTCCTGTAAATAACAATTCAAATTATTTTGAATTGCAAAACAAAATAACACATATAGCATATTGTCACTGCTAACAATACAGAGAGGGGTGGCATACATGTTATTGTATTAACAATAATATTCAAAAGAAGGATGCAGACTAACAGATCCTCTTGAGCCAAAAAAGAAAAAAATATCCCCAAGAAGCTTTGACAAAATTTCTACAAGAGGAACCTATAAGAGTTTTAGTTTCAGACTACTATCCATGTCTTAGCTTAGATGGTGAAATTTGATTTAGTTCCTCTTTTTTTATTGTTAATCTTTCTAGAATTATTTTTAAAAGGATTTTTCTTTCTCCGAAGACCAACATTATCAACCAAGTTCTTCAGTTTCCGAGAAAGTTTTAGTTCCACTGAACTACACTACAATGAAGTCTTGGCAAGTGGTAAATGAATGATGGTTTGTCAATCCCACGAGTTTCATTTAGTATAAACTAAAGTAGCCATCATTAGTTCCCAAAATGCCTACTCTCGTGAATTTATTTTTCTAACAAAACACTTTCAAGACAATAAATGATTTCTCTTTGAACATTTTTTTTCTATTTTCTTCCCCTAGAGTGGTATAAATGAGCAAATGAGCAGGTATGAAATCCTGTGAAAAAAGTTGAGAAAGTCAGCTAAGCGCACTAAAACTTTAGAACTTCCATTTGGGGAGCATGCTTTTCTGCTATTGTAAATTCTCTTAATTCCAACAAATTTCAAGAGTTTGTAAAGTCGGTTTGTATGCTGCTAGAACGTGCTCAGAACCCAAATGATATTTCAGCTAGTTTCCATTTTGGGGATTGATAACAATGAAGTTTGCCAGCAGAGACATAATTGCCAAGGTATTTTCACCTCATGGTTTAATATTTCACCAAATAGATGGCACTGCATGATATTCACTCGCTTAGGGCACCATTTAGCCCGGCATAGGGCACATTGGCTTGATAGTTCAACTGATTGTGAGCTACAATGGAGCATCAGAAGAAAATAGAGCTGCAACTTACCTTCAAAAGAATGTCCTCATATGTAACATTAGCATAAATGAGGTGCACCTTTGTCTTGTCATTTGGGTTCTCTAGTATGGCTCTAGCAACCTGAAGCGGACACATCAAGGTACAATGAACATGTGATCACCAAAACCTTCCAAGAGGCAACAGCCAAAGACCATTGCAAGCTAAAGATAGAACGAAATCAAAACTGGAATAAAAAATATAATCTTGATATCATACTTGGAACATAGGAGTAATGCCAGAGCCTCCAGCAAGCATCCCAAATGCTCTAACCTGGCCAGGTTGATACCTAAATCGGCCCTGTTACAATGGTATTTCAAACACCAGCAGTCCAAGCCAGATCATTGTTTTTTCATCTCAGTAATACTGGATAGTTAAAACTTAAAACCAACACATTCACAAGATAGTTAAATCATAGCCTGGAAGTTATAGATGAAACAGCATATGATAAACTTGCATCCACAGTTTTAATCATTCAACTAATTATGAGAAGCATATGAGGCATCGCATCTGGTGGATATGATAGGACATCATGCACACTATGCACCTCGTTTAACACATAATGGAAATAACAATGCAATCGCAATACAAGTATTTACTATCAGGTGGAAATAGTGAAAGTCAAGAATTAGTGTAATAAAAGAAAGAAAGAATCTCTTAGAAGCAAACACACCACCCTCCTTGTTTCCAGATCGTGACATTGTTGTCGAAGAACAACACAGAATTTGGTAAGAATTATGAAAAAAAAAAAAAAAAAACCTGTTCATTTGGAAAAGAGCATTTACCTTGGGTCCCTTGACGGCAAGATAATGACCGACTTGCATCTCTCTGAAATGATGGGACATCCTTCCTTGCGGATACATCTAGTTACAAAATAACAAAAAGAAATACAACAGTTACAAAGAGACAAAACAAGTATCAATATTTAAGTACTATCCACTAAAATCAAGCCCAGCGAGGTAAAGTTTTCTGGTATGTACCTTAATGACTAATTCGAATTGTCCAACATCAGAATCCAATGTAGTTGGGGTGTAAGGTTTGATAACCTCTTCACCTTGACCATCCTTACCCCTGTTCAGGAAAGAAGCTGATAAAAGAACTAAACAATGACAGGGACAGGTAACAACTAAGGCAACTTTCCATCATATCAATTAATATAATTGAATCCATTTGAATGGTTAATACTTACAAACACTGGATTAAGAAACGATTGACACAGATAAACATAAAGAATTCACAAAAAGAGAAGGAAAGAACTGAACTTGCAACTTATATGCTGTCCAATAGGAAGGCCTAAAACAGAAGTAGGTGTAGGAAGTGCAAATGTGAACTTTGCCACATTATGGCTCAACTGAACACGCTTGACAAGTTTAAACTGCTTGAAATTTTCTGGATCTAAGCAGCCTATAATCAAACAGAAAAATTAGTTAGTTTCATAAAACACAACAAATACATTGATAGAAAAAATAAAGGCAAAATAAACTTCACATAAAGCTAGCTCAAATGTAAAATCTAAGGGATTGAGCGTACAAGCAAACAAAAGTACAAAAAGGCTAAAAGCCAATCCACTTAGTTACTCATGCTTTAGTTAATAATGAACTTCAATCTAGGCGCTTGAGGGAATCTCAATTTGCTCATTAAAACCTCATTCATGGGGAGTTCACCAAGTTCTAGCTGTGGTACAACAATACGAGCTCTCCATAATCCATGATGAAGTATTAAGGTTCTTTTACAGAACCATAAATCATTCAATGAGAAACCGTAGAACAAA
The DNA here is from genome assembly GCF_951802175.1 of Populus nigra. Taxonomy (NCBI): domain Eukaryota; kingdom Viridiplantae; phylum Streptophyta; class Magnoliopsida; order Malpighiales; family Salicaceae; genus Populus; species Populus nigra. Next base: position 5,458,493 of record NC_084863.1, on the reverse strand, counting down.
ACAGCAAAGCCTATATCACCTTAAAATTAGTAACTCAGAGATACAGTTATAGAAGTATGCAATTAGAGCAACCATTGCTAATAACAATCGCATCAAAGCCTCGTACAGCAAGCAAACTTAAAACGACAACCCATTTATTACTATGTTAGAGTATAACATCTGCGCAGCTTGAACTGCATTCAACATCAAGAACCATCTTTCTCAATATGGATACTGAAGATTTGGAAAACCCAGAACCCAGATTTCATAGAACAATCACAAAGTTGGTAAAAAAATCTAATCTTCCTAACAGAAACTCAATCAACATGCACAAAAACAAAGGATAAAAAAGCACAGAATTAAGAAGAAAAGAAAAGAAAAGCTCAGACCTTTGGGCTTTTTGGAGGAGAAGAGAAAGACAGCACCGATAACAATGGCCACAACAGCCACAGCTACAGCCCCAAGAATCTGAACATCAAGTGTGTGCAAGAATTCTAAATCCATTGGGTCAGTGATACTGATTACCTTACCCTAAAAGAATTCAGCTTTATAAATGAGTTTTCAGACAGGTGAACAAAACAAGAAAACGAATATCAGAGATGGGTGTACTATGTAGCCTCTCTTGTCTTTGTTTTGGATTTTTTCTTGCTGCTGTTAATTGTTTTTTTTTTTTGGGTGAAATGCTGCTGTTATTGTTGTTAGTTGCTGCTACAAGTGACCATAAAAGAGTAGAGCAGAGAGCCAGAGTCTGAAAACGTGGTAGGTAAGACTATTTGACGTTTGGTATGGCCTAGCCTAACTCGAGACCTCTATTGGGAACTGGTTCACCAACCCGCATCTTGGCAGGTGTGGTGGCTTGTCACATTTTATTATTATTTCTTGCTCTTGATTTTTTTTTTTTGTGCTTAAGATTAATTATTATTATTTATGTAAGAAATATTTTCCAACCAATTTGACTTTTTAATAGAGTAAAAAATATGTTATCCATGCTAAGCTCATAGGATTCAATGAAATTTGACCTTTTTTTATAATATAATATAATATATATATGAGATATGAAATTAGATCCACCCCTACAAGATTTTATTTCAATTAATAAAATTAATTTAGCACAATATAGGCACACCAAAGAAAAGCAATGTTAATTCATTTTAATTTAATAGGCTGCTTTTTAATTTAAAAAAACACATAATCACAAAAGTTTTATTATAATATGGCATATTATTTTAGGAATAGCATGAAGTGAATCGTAATTTTTCAATTATATGTATGTGATCGACTATATTATAGATGTATATAATTTTTATTTTTATTTCTTAGGTGCAAGACATTATATTATTTTCTTCCCTCACGTTAGGTTTCTAATCTTAAGTGAGGTTGTAAGAAAATAAAATTTATTGTGAACGTACCGCTACGAAGATTTATTTAGAATATGATAATTAAAAAAATAAATAAATAAAAACCTCATCCAAGCTATCATCTAGCTATATTGGGCCAATTTGTAAAGCCCATCATTATTTTTTATTTCTTATTACCATGTTTGTGAAGCTATAATTTCAGCTAGAGCTATTATAAATTACCATATAAATTTTATTCCAAGATATGTTATATAGCTATGCGTCATCCTATATGATAAGCAACAAATAATGGAAGCTACATGTGACATGAGCAAACTACCTTATAATATAAATGAGTTACGAAATAAAACTGTCATATTTTATTATGAGCTCCTCTATATTTTTTTCAAGATATACTATACATTTTTAGGTTTAGCGAGGGAGAAAAAATTATTTTTTTATATGAACAACACTAAAAATTCAGCTATCTTTCTACCTACTATTATAATACAATATTTTTCCTTCAAAAAAAATTCTAAACTAATTTAAGTATTGAGAAGTTATTTTGCATGTAAAATTTAGATACAGTAAAGTTTTATCAATTTAATCAAAATCTAACAAAAAATGATTTCCATTCCGTGCAAAAAACTAATTTAGAAATGCATTTATATTATATATATATATATATATATATATATATATATATATATATATCATAATTTTTTTATTAACGTGAGTGTCCGGGTCAACTTATACATACCTCGACTAATTTCACAGACCCTAAAGTTAACGACCATGTAAGCTTTCAGTGGTCCTGAAGTTTGTGAGACTCTAACTGGTAATTTTTAGAAAGCAAATCTAGAACATAACCAGTTGAGTTACATCCTCAGAATTCATATTATAATTTTTTTAAAAAAAAAGAAGCATCCTTCTATAAATTCAATTTGCAAAAAGAAAAAGAAAAGACTTCACTTCACTCAAAAAATATTCATTATTTTATTCCATATGATCTCGAGTTTGTGTATATATATATATAATAACATATTAATTTTTTTTAAATAAAAATTTAGTAACTGTTTTTAAGGTTGATGAAAGAGAATAATACTATTAAATGGTTTTGGATCTTCCATCAATAAATTTCGGTAGTGAGATTCAATTAGTTGCTATATAAACAACCTAGATTTAGAAAACTCAAGGAATTATCTTCGGGTATAATATAAAAATATTGATGTATTTATACTTTATTTAGTATACGTGAAACCAAATAATAATTATTTTACTATTATAAGGAAAAAACCTTGTTAATAAAATTGATATTAAATATAAAAAAAAACATTGGGAGCCAACAGATTTGTTTGTGCCAGCCAGCACATGGTTTCCTGTTTCCACTCTCAACTCAACGACAAAGAGGCTTATCTTCCTTGTCTTGACCATGTCAAAACCTTGTCTCTACCGATGGATGAGGAGATGTTTGAGTCAATTACAACTTAAACCTCTTCCTTTGCTATGGACCTTTTGGCTATAGGATTTAAAATTGGAAATCCATGGTTAGGCCTGACCGGATTGTGTGTAGGATATGGGAATAGGAAAGTCAATATGTCAAGTTAATTTCTTGAAGATTGGCAGATTATATGGAGGGATTTTGTCTGTACGAGAAAGAGACAACTCTCTATCTTTATTTGAGAAGAAAAGTGTCTTCTCTCGGTTTAAATTAAAAATTAAAAATTAAAAATTAAAAATTAAAAGAATATTTCTCTATTTAATAAATACAAATGCGAAAAACAAAAGTCCAAGTAGAGTTTTTGGTAAGTCATTTAACTACCAACACTCACAAAAAGTTGCTCAATGTGGTTTTTTCAAGAGTGGAATGATGTTTTGAATCATGTAGTCAAAATAAATAATTGGTTTGATGACACATAGAATAATCTAGAGATTATCTTGCGCTCAACTTTTCAATAAGAGCTTGAAAGATATATTTAATTAACTATATGATTTTATTATTAAGGTTCATTTGAAACTATTTAAATTTATTTTTTATATTATTGGATAGTATTAATGTGCTAATATGAAAAATAATTTTTAAAAAATTAAAAAAATTATTTTGATATATTTTTGAGTAAAAAATATTTAAAAAGCAATAATCACTATGATATCTAACACCCTCAAATTGTGTTACTATACATTGAAATCAGAGCCTTTTTTTAATGTTCATACAAATATTTTAGAATATTTATGATTTGTTCCTGTTTTTTGTGGGAAAAATTGATTTAAAAAATACTTTTATATTAATCCTGAAATTTCTTGCTCATATAAATTATTTGAAGAATATTTTTTATAATATAAAATGTACATGGTTAGAAAGCATATCTCATTAGCTTTTCAACAGTATAAAATTTGACTCAGTCAGAGTTTTGAACATAAAATTATAATTTTTTGAATATTTAATTTAGGTTGAAATTAAGTTTCTTCATTAATCCAAGTAATTCTATTTTACTAGAACTAATCACAATATTAATACGTGTTCTTTATATATTAAGTTAGATATTTTGAAATTCATCTTCTCACCAAGACAATTAAAATCAAGTTAGCCACACAAAAATTTAACATCAACAAAGCGACATATTTCTTACACGCGCCTTACTCATGATTGTGGATTCACGCACTAGTGGCCCAAGATCTAGTATGGACACAAGCACTATACACATGTTTTGCATGCCAATTATTAAGTGGAGGCAAGTTAATATCTGCATCACAACATAATGACACTATCATTAAACACAACCCATTTGCATATAGTGGCGTGTGTAAATATAGATGGTGGTCTAAGATGTTGTATTTTTAATTGATTTTTTTATATAAATTATTTTAAATATTAAAAATTATTTGCAATTTGTATTAAATTTATAGAGATTTGAGAATTATGGATTCGAACTTCATAACCTTAAATCATAATAATGATACTCTTGCGAGTATGAAAAAAATAGTATTTTTATTGAACTTCAACTTCAACTTCATACACATTTTTAGTGGTGAGTTGTAAACCATGAGTATTACCGGTCAACAAGAATATGGTGCAACAAATGACCCGAATAGATTGAATTCGTCTAAATATAACCTAAAATGTATGTTCCATGGTTCCATTAAAAAATTAAGGATACACCCTATTAAAATGTTTCCAGGTTTCACCATCAGAAGAGTACACTATGACTCTGTCCACTGTAGCATCATGTGAATGATATCATGTCATATGCTTAGCAATCTTTGAGGAAAGGAATAAAATTTATAGTTTAGGAGTAATTGAGAAGTATCTAAGTTTTATATGTGCAAGAAGAGTCATTCCCCTACTAGCTCCAGGTTTATACCGAGCATACGTACAGATTCTACACTCAATCAAATTTGCATTTTCAAGGGAGTACAACATGGAGAAGTTTGGGCACATGTAAACTTTCTAGCATCCTAGGTCAAGAGGTTTCATTATGGATTTGACAGTATAAAAGTTCTTTTTCAGCCTATACCTTTCAGGTAAAATGTTTCTCGCCCATTCGATGATTCTACCATATCGGCCTTACTCAACCTATAACTTGACTTGGTGATAAACACTTGTGCAACGACCAATAATTTATTATGATTTGTGCACCCATCCCATAATAGTTTATCAAATTTTTCAAAAGATCAAAACACCTGAACGTGTCTACATTTGGTTCTTCATCTACAATTGAACAATCATCCAAATAATTATGATTCATTCTCATCACATCCATAACTATACTTATATAAGAATTACTGTTATCATCTACAACTTTATACATATTGCTAGAACTAGATGTTGACCCAGTCATCCATTCTACCATGGTCTCATAAGGAAAATATGGTTTTTTGTGTGTAAACCAACACAAGTATTTCTCAATGAACCCTTTTTGTAGAAGATGTATCATAACAACATCTAAATCGAGAAACTTTTTATTTATACACCTCTTACATGGACATCTAATACCGCCTCCAATAGTATTTTTTGGATTATATAATACGTAATTAATAAAACCCTCAACCCCATTATAATAACCCATCATGCGTAATCTTTCGGGTGAAACTCGATACATTTAAGAACAATCATTCATTAATTATATGAAATTTATATAGAATATCAATGACAATATGTATTAATTAATTATGTGAACTAAATAAATTATCGACACCCAACTAATTAACTATCATTGATTTAACTCAAATTATTCAATCTATTTAAAAACAATACCCTTAAATCATTATTAATTTTATACAAATATTCAAATTCCTCCACATTTACATAAATTTTTAACTTGACAATAAAATTGACAAAATATGAAACATACCCATTAAATAAGCCATTATTTATTTCATTACAAAATACTTAAGTCACAAAATTGAACTCAATTTAATCATATTACAAACAAATATAATTTTCAACTCTTTGGTGGTTTATATTGTTGGTTAATGGTAAAGACTTTTCTCGTAATTGGATTATAAGTTTAATCTACACTAGAAGGAAAATATGTCAAAAGAAGCTGACTTTCTTTTCCTTGAAATTCTTATCACACCGAAAAAGAAAAAAACATACAGAAAACAAAAACATACAGAGAGCATCACAACAAAATTAGGTAACAATAAAAAAGAAAAGACAATTATGATGCAAGAAAGAATAAATACCTTGATGAAAGCAAGAATAGAAGATAGAGTAAATAACAACACAACCTGAAAAGTTACGATGCAATGTCAAACAAAAAAGAAGAACAATTAAAAAAAATTACATATCATGATATGAAGAATAAGACTTAGCAATTCAATTGAAAATTGCTGCAAAGTCACAGATCATCACAACAAAGCAATGAGTAAAAAAACACATGTAAAAGGAATAAAGGTTGAAAAACATAAGAAATAAAAGTTATAGAAAGACAAATAAAATGAAGAACAAAAAAGAGAATTGATCTTATCAGGATTGACCTAATAACCAACAATTTATTCAACAAAAATAATCTATAAGTTGTAAGAAACCGACCGAAAAAATCATTTAGTCAATCTTCAACTAAAAACATAATGTAACCAAACCAAACATCATATCAATACTAAGCATGATAACTCTCACTTTAATGATTTTTTTATTCTTTTTTTAACATAATGTTTTTTTTTTACAAAAATACTCCTAAATTTTTTCTTGTGGTAGATTAAAAAAATGGACAAATAGATCAAAACATAAATCAATTACAAAAATCCAAAAAAAAAATATGTATTTCAAGCAAGTGTTGGCTTTAATGTCTGGCATCCACTCACCAGGCACACACCTAGGCAACACTACATTGAAATTCATTGCTCGATGAAAATAAAGATGTTGTGGCATCGCTTTGCCTATAATGCTTAAGCGAGCCTTTGAGTGTCTTTTGACAACATTAACATACAGTAAAACAAACAAAAGCATAAAAGGAAATTAACCTCCAAGCCATAAATCTAATTGCATAAATAGATTTTGTTTTTTAAAAAGTAAAAAATAATAATTTCATTACCTTTAGGCATCTCTTTCTCTAAATCTCAATAAACTGATCACTTTTATATTTTGAATCAGATCATTAATAAAATTCATTCATAGTAAAACTATACAAAGTTAGTGAAGTAAATATAACACAAAAGGAAAAGAAAGAAAGAAATCATGATAGCGTTGATCATAAAGTTAGGAAGAGGAAGCGAATGCTACTATCGATCTACTTCTTCTTCATTGAAAGTCGTGTTAACTAAATCTATAGCAAGGTTGCATAACACATGAGTTTGTGTTTGAAGGTGGGTTTGTTGCAATTAAATGATAGCCAATGATGATATTGTTATGAGTTTGTCTTTGATTATGAATCTATATATTTAATACCTAAAATCAAGATTTATTTTGAAAGATGTATCATATTGTTAGTTTAGAGAGAGAACCATAAGCACATGAAATTGGATAAAAAAAAATCTAGTCTATTTTGAAATAATAATAGAGGAATGGTAGCTATTAAGAGAAGAGAAAATAGAAAAGAAGGAAAAAACATGTCACAACACCCAATAATTCTCCTAAAATTAACATGGAAGAAACCTAAATGAAAGAAAGATAGGTGTCCGAAAACAAATATGTTATGCAACAATAATAACAAAAAGAATAGAAAAGACTAGGTTTCTTTCATTACTTATATAAAACCTATGTAGAATATTGAGGACAATATATATTTCATATTAATATTGACAATCATGTTATTAAGTATTATATATGAATCTAATATGTAATTCTTTTTCTTAAATTATGATCATGAATATTCAGCGAAAATAAAACTTATTTTTTAGTTATTTTTTATTATAATTTTCCTATATAATTTTCTCAAATTAATTATTCATTTTTTCTTTAATTGCGTATAAAATATCGAGATATGATTTTTTTTATTGAAACTTATTTTTCATATCATGATAATTTTTTTATTTAAGAAAAAATGTTTTCTATAAAGAAAATTATATTCTTGTTAAAAATATATATTAATAAGGAAATGAAATTTGGATTGAAGAGACATAATTTTCTATTTATTTAAGTTATCAATTTTTTTTCAAAAACTTATGTTAATTTCCTTTGATTTTTATTCAAAAAAAAATATGATTCTATTAAGAAAATGTTGTCTAAAAAATTTCATGTATAATAGAAACTAATTCATCTAATAAAATATATTTTTCCAAAGATTTTATATCATCTCTTTGACTGATGTTATGCTTGGTTGAGAATAAACTTTAAACAAGTTTTATACCAAGAACATATCAACAAGCATGATGAATTTCGTGAAAAAATCAATCAAAAAGTTCAAGAAAAAAGCAAAATGAAGACTTAGATTAAATGTTCATTTTAGTGCTCATGTAAATCTTTATATCCTACTTGATAACACAATTAAAATGAACTCGCACACTTCATTTTGCATGCATTAAAGGATTCATAAATAATCTGATATAATCTAAGATAGATTGTTCTAAGAATTCATTAAGGCTAATATGTTAAAATTGAATGCTACATGAACCGATCGGTTATTTGGTATTACCATATGAACTGATCGACTGCTTATTTATCCATGATGAACACTTGAGAATTATGCAAGAATCGGTCGACTGATTAGCCTGACCAATCGGAACCAATTAATTGTTTTAATTATTAATAGGCTGTAACAATTATAAACGACTAGTTTTTCTTAAAAACATATATATTGCTTGTCTAATTCAAAATTAGAAATAGATTCCAAATATATATGATATGCAAGCTATTCTAAGAATAAAAACACTGCAAAATTATCATCCTTGATTATACTCTAATTTGTTCTATTCAATATTCATATTCTAGCACAAGAGCATTCAATCTCATTCTCACTACACTTAAACACATTTAAATCCTATATGTGCAATCTAGTGAGTTATAAAGATATTAGAACTTTCAATTGTATTATTCACTTTGTTGAGAGAGTTAATTGTGATAACAAAATCACTACTATAAACCTTTGAGAGTTAGGTAAAAACTTTTGGTATTTGTGAGGTAATTTCACTAAGTGAAAAATATTGAAGAGGATATATCTTCAAATGATGTAAAAATCTTGGTGTGAATTCATCAAGTAACCGTTGTACTCTTGAACTTGGATTAGTGAAGGAATATAATACTCAAGAACGGTTAGATACTTGAGGTGTGAACGTAAACTTGTCGAACCACTTTAAAAAGAGTTTACAAATTATCTCCTTTATCTCTTTACTTTAAGTACTTTATTACATAGTTGGTTATTGTGTTTACTTAAAGTAATTTGCATTATTTGTAGAATTTAGTGATACACCTAATTCATCCCCCTCTTAAGTGTTAAATTGGCTTAATCTTTGAACAAAACTCCTTTCATACATGTATTTTTTTTAATTATAAAAAACTAAATAAAAATAGATTTCGAAAACTACATCTAGCATAACATAAGTAAATAAAAAGTAATTAATTTATTAGCATTTTCAAATAAAAGAAATGCTAAATACCTGTTTTTTTAAATCATATTTCTAGATTGTGTACTAAGCTTTTCTAGAGATTGACTCAGCTAGCTAATAATGATATGCAAAAGAACATCATTATAAAGGATGTTCTACCTGAACTATATGATGTATCTTGTCATGCAATATCTTTTTGAGATGTGACAACCACCCTCGTTATCAAAGTAATAATGCCTAATAATGCGAAGATATTCAAAACATATCAAAATTTTGAATACATTTTATTCATTGAATATTTCAATATAGTTATTGATGAAGTCCCAAAAAAATCCAACTAGTCTAGGAATAATGTTCACAAGTTGAATAATTGGTTAATCAATTGGTTGTAGCAATTTCATCCACTCTCTTTAGCCAAGGTGTTTGATATCATATACATGGTGTTTGGTAGGCCAAGGCATATACTTGGTGCTTAGTAGGTCAATGTGACTTGTAACTAATACCTGCAAAATGTCTTCTTTGGTAGAGGTAGGGAATCTCCGATGGCCACTCCCTTAGACATGCTCAAGAGAGGATACAATCATTTCCTTGAGCGTGCCAAAGGAAAATGTAGTCATTTCTTTAGACGTGCTAAGGGAGGATGATCATTCCCGTAGACTTGACTAACTGCCAAGTTGAAGTACTGTGAACTTGGCGAATGGATCTTAAAATCATATATTGTCTTCCAAATCAAAAATATAGTCACTTATATCCATGAGCTCGATCGAATATATATAGTTCATGTACCAAATTTATGTCATAAATATTTTTATTCGAATTCATACTCTTATTTAGATTCATATATACAAACATTAACAACCTGTCACCAACCATATATTAGTAAACAAAACCATCCAAACATATCAATGATATGCACGTGTATACCTAAACCATTTTCTATGTTTTTCATTTATCATACCTAGTACTTTTTAATCATTTCTTCATAAAATTACCTACACTTATAATAAATAATATATTTTTATAACTCAATGTTGACACTTTAATTTTATAATTTTTTTATAAAAAAAACATATAAAAAAATTGGTTTCTTCTCATTTTTTCGTATTTTAAACCATTTTTATTTATTTTCATGATTTTAATTTCAAGACTGGGAAGCAGTTAACAGAAATTATGTCACATAAAATTACAACCCTATTTAACAATACATTGAAAAAAAGAGAGAAAAAACTCTCTCCCTTCACCTCCACATCACATCAATATTTGCTTTCACAAATGGCTTCACTAAGATATAATTTGTTAGAAATCATAAAATTGTCATGAACCAAGAAAGTCAAACCAAAGAGCCCTAACAAAAGACAGAGGAAGAACAGTAATTGTCAAAATAGATATCACAATTCCATCAGCTTTATTGCAATTTAGACCAAATTCAATTTTGAAAAGCCATTTCTCATCAATGTGTTGGAACATCCTTCAGGTTCCTTCAACAATGATAATGGGACTGTTTAAATTGGTCAGAATAATTATTGACAAAATTGAAAAATTAATTTAATGAAATATGGTAGATAAAATAAATCCAAAAAATCCCTACAGAAAGATATTTCCCAAATCTCCAAGCCCCTTCGCAGTCCTAGGTTTTACAATGCTTTGTAAAAACTGTCTTGGTAAAGCTTCTTCAGTGCTTGAAGACCTTCTACCTTTTAGATGATAGACTTGTGATGTCTTGTATATTTCTATTTTAAAAATATAAAATTCTACTCTAAAATTGTTTTAAAAACAAATTGATTTTATATTTTTTTAATCTTTTCAATCAAATATGTAGCACAATTCACAGAAACAAATGACTTTCACATTCATAAATTGTGGCAGAAATCTTTGTATTCTATCAGCTACTGTCATTTTCCTTCACAGGATCAGAGCTGACAATTGGAAGATTTTTTCTATACTGGGTAGATGTCAACCTTCTCTCTAACGGTGTTTTTCTTTTGCTCACAACAAATCTATTCACCCCTTTCCGCATTGGCATTATTGATGGGAAATCCTCATCTGGGATCTGACTGAGCTCTGAGATGTCCTTGATCTGCGCAACCCGTCGGAACCACCTTTCTGACTTGGCCTCTTCAGACATGTCCAAAGGATCTGGTTCCTTCACAGCCGACCCTTCCAAACTCTTTCCAGTCCAGCTATCCCCAACACTCTGATTCTTAGATGATTGAGGTGCAGTTCCCGTGAAAATCTTCTTCTCACTGATATTCTCTTTCCAGGAAGATCCATTACTCTCGCTGTCATTGGTATTTGCGGGGGAATTATTTAAGTTTTGCATTGAGTTCCCCATTTGATTTGATGTCCCAGTGGCATTCGCACTCCTAGAATTTCCAGTGTTCCAACTATCCCTGCCAGCTGGCAGGGGATCGATAAAATTTTGGGTAAAATTTCCACCTGCCGATTCCCCATAAGTGGCACCTTTCTTTAAATCACTCTTCTTCTCCCCAGACCAGCTCCCTGTACTGTCCTCCTGAGCTGCATGGGTAACCCCAAGTCTGGCATCATCCAACTTCTGTGGATGCTTCTCCAGAGTTGCAGAACTTGAGGTTTCGCTAACACCTTTATCATGGGAATCTGTCTCATCTGGTTGCTGATTATCCTTTTTAGCAAAGTAGTTGGGTGGGAAGGGGACAAAGGGTACGGAATTTGTGGTATTAGCTTGCTCCATGGCTGCATGTCTCTTGTACATTGGAGAAGTCAGCGACCTATCTTTCTTCTTGCTAACAACAAATTTATTCTCTCCTTTACGCAATGGCATGATCTCAGGGAAGTCATCATCTGAAATTGCACTAGTCAGATCAGTGACGTTATGCAACTCTGCTACCCTCTTAAACCATCTCTCTGATTTTTCAGCTAGGTCTTTCTCATTATCATCACTCAGATTCTGGTCCATGGACATCTCAGAGGGTTGGCAACTATCTCTTGACTTACCATGCTCACTGCGCTCAGAAATAACACCTTTCTGCTCACCGTTGCTTGAAGTAAGAGATTCATAGTTGACTGTCTCCAACTTCTCCCTCTCCTCCATCTTTGAGTTCTCAGGTTTCTTGGCAAACATGTCAGCAGGTAACGGCACAAACGGAACATAATTGGAATTGCTTCCTCTAGGGGCACTAAATAGTGGTGAAGCAGGGCTCCGATTGATAGTTTGGTTGAGGGGATTGGTTGTACCTATGCTTTGATTATCATTCCTTTCCCGAGTGTCATCAGTACCCATGTTTTCTTGGAATTGAGAATTTGCCAACCTCCTTTCCAGTGGAGTCTTCCTTGTGCTGACAACAAATCTGTTCACCCCTTTCCTCAATGGCATTATTTCAGGAAAATCTTCATCTGCTTTGGCACCATTCCTGTCCAAAGAACTGTCCATCTGAGAAACATTGCCATGCCTCTGCTGTGCCTTCTTTTCATTGGCAGCCAGCCTGCTAACCAGATCACTTTTATTCACATAGCTCCCACTGCCATATCCTATGTCTGATCCAGAGCTGGTGCTAACAGGTGAAACACCTCCTGGTCGCTTGCAATCACACCTTAAGCATACCATGTTCCTTGCATAATTATAGAAATCACATCTGCAAAAGAGAAAGTTGATAGGAATTACTCAAAATCATAACTCAAACAAGGACAAACCAAGCTTGTAGAAATGCCAAGTACAGAAGAAATGCTCACTGAGGACACTCCCACTCTCCACCAGTAAGTTGTCTCTTGGGCCGTTGTTCATCACATTCAAGGCATTTCATGTTTCTTGCAAAGTTCATGAAACTACACCTGCTCGATAAAGATGGCAGTAAAAAAGTAAACCATCACATGATCACAACAATGAGAAACATATCTGAGTTTAATATCGTTTTCTTCATTCATGAAGTTTTGATCCTCCAAGACAAACAAGTTGTGTTAAGAAAACAAGTTGAACATAACATGAGAAGATCAAATAGGACTCTACCCTGGGCATATCCAGTCACCTCTTTTCATTTCAATATTTTGCCCACGAGGCCTTGGTGTTTGTCCATATCTATCAGGGAACTGATTTCCAAATGAACCATTTAGGTTTTCCTCCACAGCATTGTAGCCCAGCTGAGCCAACTCACTAAAGAGACTTCGAACAGATGGCTCCACAAGTTCTAAATTATGAAGATTGGTCTTCACAGAAGAAACAAAACTGCTGGCATAACTCAATAGAAACTTCATCAGGTCCACTGTCCGTGCTTTATCAGTATTTGGCACCTAGCATTTAATAATAATGAGAACACAGGCTACGGATTAAATATTAGCACCTAACATTTAATGATAATGAGAACACAGAATACAGATTAAATATTGGCACCTAGAAATGGTTAGAAAATTACTGCTTGATTTGGTGCAAAAAATGTTAAAAACAACTGCAGAGCATGGCCATTAGCCAGACTTTTATAAAGCCTTCTTTCAGTCAAGGTAGGATTCAATTCAGTTACAACAACATCATCATCATCAACAACAACAAGAAGCATTAATCCCAAACTAGTTAAATGCTACTATAGTTAAGGAAAAAAAAGAAGAAGAAAATAACATAATAACATGCAAGTTCAAAGGCTCGAACAGAAGTTGAGATAAACAGTATTTTGGCCCCAGGCTTTCCATCAGCACAATTTTTTTACGGATTGAAAGCTCTTCACTATCCACTTTAGCTGCACTAAGACTTGGCAGTAAATAAAAAAATTTTGTTGTCCCCTCAGATATAATATAGGATAAAGTTCCCTCATCTGCAAATATCACCACCAAGGACTCTTCTTCCTTTTCAGTCTAAATAATACTCAACATCGAGAATAGATCATACAGTAATATGCAGTTCCAATTTAGTTCAGGAAATGCTATTCTAACAAAATGAAAATTCAAAGGGTGCTTTAAAGACACCCAGAATAATCACTTGCAATTTGATAACATCTAATTTTAAAAAGGAACTGTCACTTTTTAGTACCACATTAAAATGTCCCTGAGACTCCTCAAAGTAAATCTTATTCCAATCAATGTTTAACCATTGAGAACATGGAAGGAATTAGCCTTTGAGGCCTCACTATCAACATCAAATTTCGCCTAGCACCTTATACATGCCTGAAGCACACTTTTTTTACAGCACTGAATAAAAGAACTCTAAACTTAGGTAATTACTGTACTAGGGCCTTCTTTCTGAATTTGCCTGAAATTCATACGTGCAATTCATGAAGCAATGCAAAATGATTTCTATCCCAACATAATGTTAACAGAAACTACTCGTGCATGATTTGTGACCTCAACAACCCACATTTAAGGAAAATATCAACCTTTTGAAATGTCCAAATGCTGGGGAATGTACACAAGATTGGAAGACCTTATCCTATAAGCATACCTATATAAAAATCTTGAAAACAGATAGTTTCCTAAGAAGTAGAAAACTTGATGGCATCACTGTTATCCACTGATACAAACTGTCAAAGCTTCTGCTTCCTAGTTATTAAGTACTTAAATCAACCATTTCCAATAAACTCAGATGTATCAAATTGAAATAGGAACTCCTGATAACAGGTAAAAAAGGTTTTGAAGCAAGTAAAAACAAATTTAAGGTTGTTTTACTAACAACTACTGCCTATATCAACCATCCCCGTTCCTGCAGGACAAAGGCAATATTTCACACTATTTTGAACTCCACTTCCCTGATGTTATACCCTTTCATTGCAGTCAGCAATTAATGGATTCAAAATACAAATGGGCTCTGTGCACTCCAAATATCAACTTTCAATAGTCCTCCCTACATCCCTCTGTTTTAGGATCACTTTTTTTCCTCTTTCCTTGAGCTCTCCTTATGGTTTAATATGGTTTTTCTAAATTACTAAAAGCCAAATGGTTGACACATATAGCCTCAAGTCAAGTGGTAAACCTACATATTTAGCTTTCGAGATAAAAAAACATCACTTTTTTTTAATCACCAAACTGCCACCACTACTACATTGACGCAAGTTTTATTCCTAAACTTTCAACAAACTGCACTAATCTATCTATTTTTGTTCGCATTTCAATTCAAACATGCATCGAAACAAATCATCTATTCACCCATCTCAAATTTCACACACACACACACACACCCCATAAATTCCCATGCTTATCAGCTTCTACTTTCAACATCCATTTAAATGAAAATGCAATGAATAGAAAGACAAACACAAGAAACTACCGAATGTAAATTCCAATAACAAAACAAAGAACAGAAACATGAACTTCTAGCATAAACAATTTTCACAAAGACTCACATTACAATCACTTCCATGCAAAAACAACCTCATCCTCCTCACTGAATCGTCACTATTCTTGAACAAAAATGGCAACCCACTTTGAACCACGACCTCAATATCTCTTCTCGAAAGCATCCTACAATACCCATCAACAAAAACAATCACATAGTAACGAAAGCTCTAACTTAAAAAAAAAATCAATCCAAATGAACACTACACATATATTAACAGAAAACCGACCCTAAAGCCTGAGGTTTATCACGCGCGAAAGCTAAGGAAGCAGTGCAAGAACGCAAAAACCCCTCTGATAAATCATCAACTGAGGTGAGATCATCACTTGGAGTGTTAGAACCATGCTTGATATTAAAATAACCGGCCGCAGAGAGGTTGTTAACAAATTTAGACCACTCTGGCCAGGGGTCGGAGAACCCGGAGGTTGAAGGAAAGGAAGTGGAGGTGGAAGGGGAATCGGAGAAATGGGCAGTGGTATGGAGTTGTTGGTGGTGCTGGGATGGGGAGGAATTGGATTTTAAAGGGCGAGGAAGGGAGAGAGTGAAGAGGTTGTGGTGGTGGTGGGAAAGGGAGGAGAGAGATGAGGGAATATGGTGGCGGGTGAGGCGGAGGATCGATGGGTAACGGAGTGGGGAAGGAATGGTGGTTGTGGTGGTGAGGAGCATGAGGAACCTGGTGGCGTTGCTGCTCATTTTGGGAGGAGGGGGTGTTTAAGGGTAGAAATGCATGGGAATGAGTGGTGGTGAGGTTTAGGGTTTGTGGTGCTACAACCCTTCTGGTGATGGTGGGGATTTTTGGAGTGGAGTAAAATGTCTAGGCCTAGCCTACTGGCTAGAAATTAAGGATGCAGATTTCCTACCTGGAAATATCAAAGCGAAGCAAACGACGTGTCTTCAATGCTTCACTGCACTCCAAAGAATTTCAAGTTCGTTTTTAAGAGAGAGACGTGTTTAAAAACATTAAAAACAAATTGTAAAAGCGTTGCATACTTTTTTTTTTAATATAACAAAATCAATCATGAATTTAAAATTTGATGTATAATAGACAATATTCCTTTTAAATGCTAAAATAGTGATATATTAGATGATAGTTTTTTAAAAAAATATTAAGATAGTAAAATATTGAATTAACTGGGATTGATCCAAACAAACTCTATACATTTCACCTCTTCATTGGAAATTTCCTCTCTACCATTCTCTAGCTTGACAATTTCCACCGCTGATCTAGGGTTGAGCCCTAGGATTTTATACAAAACTTAAAAAAACCATCTATAAACACTTTATGCTCAATCATTTCAGATGCCATTTGCATCTTTTATATTTTTGTAGTTACTAGCACAAAGTTAGTCGATGCTTATTAACCAAATACCATCATTACTTCTTCTACAAGAAAAGAAGTTCACGACTTATAGGTGATGCGAACCTCGTGATCATATGATCACACAATCCATAACAAAATTAAAAACCAACCCAAATAAACTAAATTCCAGATTTAAAACCCTGGCCTAGAGGTAATCTTGTACCTAAGAACCACATGTATTGGAAACATAATCTAGATCCAGAGATAACCTTATACTTAAGAACCCAAAGTATTCAAATGATACTACAAAACCAATTAATCTTTGATAAGTTGGTGTAAAATCTTTGTCCTTGCAAAAAAAAGTTGTTTGCAACATGCAAAAAAAAAAAACCATGTTTATTCAAATCATCATAGCTGCCAAAACTTGCATCTATAAATGTAATATACAGTTCTCTTTAAATAACCATTTTGGATGCTTTTCGGGTTGCAAGCCAATTGACCCTATATAGTAATCAATTAACCCAAGTCTAATATTGAAATAAACCCTAAAACAATGTATAATGGACTAAAACAAACCTAATTAACATAATAAAAAAAGTCATTTTACTTGAAATCCCCGTGTCTGCCCGAGACTTCATGCTCCAAATTAGCTAGGAAATTTTGTTTTTGATTACTAGAATTTTCTTCCTTAAATTGCCTCCTCTCAGTCTCATTGATGTGTAAGAAAATCTTATAAAATAAGAAAAAGAACAACAAAAGAATCCCTAGCCTCCTTTCCACTACATACATTCCATAATGCATATGCAATCCTTTCAAACCATGGACAACAGTTGTTGTCATACATGTCTCATTATTTGATATGAAATCTTTGTAAAATAGAAAATCCAATAGCTTCCACACATGTTTCCAGTAACTTTGGCCCTCTGAAATAATCCATTCCTAACTCCAAATGTCCTAAAATATTAACTCAATATAGAACAACATATCTAAAAACTCTTGTAATAATTTTAGCTTAATCCAATGGTCGAGTTAAAAGTTATGTTTGATACCATAAAACTAAACAGTAGATAATTTTATGCCAAAATCTAAATTTGACCTTACTTGGATCGTATCAATAAGCTTTCAACCTCCATGTGACATTGCCCCATTAAGCTTTCCCTCATTGTGGAAAATTCCCCATTGCTGCCTCCTGTTGGAGTTTAAGCCATGTCTCAGTCCTAGTGTACTAAATGTCAATTACTGAAAGAGAAATTCTAGAGCGAAAATCCCTTTCTTAAAAGTGAGTTCTCACTTCTTCATGTCATTTTATAAATGCTAGATAACCTACAAAACATGTGACCAAAATCATGATACTATAATAACCTCATAGAAAGTAAAGCAAAACAAATTAAGAAGCTCAATTCTTAATAAGAAAATTTTTTAAAGGAATAAAAAAATCAATTTAAAAAATAGGACAAAAAATAGATGGTGTCAACCCGGGTAAACTCGCTAAACCTATGACATGATTCATGAGAATGGGATTTTCCCATAAAAAAGCAAATTGAAAAAAATTATAAAGCTCACATTTCAACCAACCCATTGTTAAAAGAAATAATTGAAAAAGAAATATTTTTTTTTTTTAAATCTGAATCAACCTGGCAAACACATGACCTAGTTCATGAGACCAGGATAATTTAATAGAAAAAAATAAAAAAAAATCTCAAAGTACAATTCCTAACCACTTAAACTCTTGACCAGAGTTATGAGAATAAAATTACCCAACACAAAGCAAATAAAAAAAATACAAAGCCCATCTTTTTACCAACCCATTATTAAAGGATGAAATTAAAAAAAAAACAAAAAATAAATCTGAGTCAACTCAAGTTAACTCATTAAACTCTCAATCATGTCATGAGATCATGATAACTTAATAGTAAATAAGCTAGAAAAAAAACATGAAGCTCAATTCCAGACGAACTAAACCTGTAGCCTGAGTCATGAGAACTAAATTATTTTATAAAAAAAAATATGAAGCCCATTTATCAATTAACTCATTATTGAAGGATATAGTTAAAAAAGAAACAGCCCAGAAAAAAAGAAGCTAACTTGGATTAATCTTGCAAACCTGTGATCCATGTCATGAGACCAAGATAATTTAATAAAAAACAAATAAGAAAAAATCACAAAGTTAAATTCTCAACTAGCTGAATGTTAAAAGCTAAAACTAAAAGAACAATAATTAAAAAGAAAAAGGGGAAAAATTAACCCGATTTAACCCTGGCTAACTCTTGAAACTTATATCTCGAATAATAAGATCGGGATTTAGAAAGAAAATAAAAAGAACTACAAAGCTCAATTCCTAAACCAACCATATATTGAAGGGAAAACTGGAAAAAAACCAATTTGAGAAAAAAGAATGAAAAAAAAAACACGAGTAAACTTACCAAATTTTCGGGCCTTGTCATGTGATTAGGATAATCCTATCATAAATAAAGCAAAAACATTATAAATCTCAATCCTTAACTAAGTCAATGCTAGGATGAAATTGAAAAAAAAAACAATTTTAAAAAAGGACCTAAAAAGACCAAAGTCAACCTAAGCTAACCTTCCGAACCCGTGACCCGGACCATGAGGATAAGATAATCTTATAGAAGGTAAATTAGAAAACAAATCATGAAACTCAATTCCCAATAAACTCAATGATAAGAGATAAAATTGAAATGAAAATAAATTAAAAAAAAGATTCCTAAACAAAATAAATGACAATAAAAAGAAATATGATGAAATTTGACATAAGAATAAAATGACATGTCCCCTTGCTATTTTGAAAATAACAAGCACAAAAACCAAGAAGATGAGATAGAATAGAGAGGAGAAGAAAAACAAAAAAAGAGACGTCATCCTCCTCCACCATCTCTAGGCACCATATCACTAGGATGGTTGAGCCGAGATGTTTCCATCACCACAAAGGATAGAGATGTTCAATCTTTAAAGGAAGTTACATACACCGCGCAGAGCATGATGACTTCTTTCACACACTATCCTCTTTGCAACTGCCCGTTAACCTCGATACCTATAGTTTTTATCAGTTTTAAATGTGGTCCCTTAAGCCTTAATTATTTTAGATCACTGAAATTAAACTTTATTTTGCAAAACCGAGCATCAACAACATGTTGAAATTTTTTCAACATCTTGTATCCCCATTTCTAGGCAATCAAAAAACATTATTAAGTTTAATTAAAAAAAATATAATTTCAAAGGTTTAAGTTGAAAAACAAATTGAGGTTTTTAAAAAATAGGACTAGTATTTCCCCTACCTGAGCATGCAATCTCTGATTGTATAAAGAAAAAAAAGGTCAAATAATTGTTTATCATTCAAATTCAACCTCTATTGCTTCAATTGTTTCAAATCAAAAATTTAATTTAATTTTGCTAAACTAAACATCAACCAAGCGATAATTTTTTTTCCAAACACCCTAAGATCCTATACATTAGATAGCCAAACCAAACCACCCAATCCAATTTCAAATAAATGCAACTTTAAAGGAACAAATCAAGAAAAAAAAGTTTAGGGATTAAAATGAAAAATAAAAAATAAATGACCAAAATAAATAAAAAAAACTCTATGAATTATTATTGTAATCCATAGTTTTTTTTTACTTTTTTTTTCAAGTTTTGATGGACCTTTTAAAACGCACTAGGTTCTTGCATATTGCTAGAGGAAATTTAGAAGATTAGGTAGTTATTGTCATTTGTGTCACAACCATTTTTTACCCTTATTTTCCAATTAAAAAATAGAAAACTTTCCAAAAACATATGTTTTGAATAAAATTTTGTCAATTTATGATTGTTTTTACTCATTTTTGGACTCCACGTGCCGAAGATGGTGTGTACCCCATTTGAACTAAGTGTAGGAGTGTAGCTCATGTTTGATGGAAAATTGACAAAAGCGGAGGAGAGAGAAATATTTTTTTCTAACCCTGTTTTAGCTGTTTTATACTCTTTTTATCCCCCCTTTTATTGCCAAAAGCGTCAGGTTTTTTTAGGCTAATAAGGAGTCTTCATATAAATCCCTCGGAATTTGCATTTTAAAAAAACTGATTCTGCTACTGTTGCAATTTTTTGTTTTAACTTAGGCTCTGATTTTGACTTGGTTTCGTACGATATCTGACCATCCTTACTATATTCTCTATCACTCATGACATGTTAAAAAATTAACCTACACCTTTATTGGGTCTTAAGGATCACTATTCTTAGGGCAGACTTTCAGATAGATTTGGATGTTTGACATTGTCAGATCAAGAACCTTTTTGACCAACCAGATTCTTGTTAAATTCTATCATCTAAAAAGCTTTTTATCTCACTTTGAATCCTTCATCAAAGTTGTAGTTCGGGACACGTAGATGAATTTAGGCTTTTAAATTGCTTGATTTCAATATCAGAAGCTCAAGATATTCCTGTTTGAAATCTAGCGTGAAAACATAGAATCCTGCCGCGAGAAGGTTTCCAATCGATTTTGGTTGCAATTCTGTTATTCAAAACGAATTTATCTCATTTTTTATCCTACATGAAAGTTGTAGCTCTACAAGTGTAGATGAATTTGGAACTTTTGAATTGCTTGATTTCGATATCAAAAGCTCATAATATTCTTGTTTGAATATCTAACGTGAAAGGAGAGAATTCTGCCGCAAGAAGGATCCTGACCTGAGTTTTGCACTAAAGACTCTATTTCCATCACAAATTTTATTGATTTGATCTTAGGTCATACTCCTAGTCATATTGGGATGCTCAGCATTATCAGTTTCTGAATTAGATCAGGAGACCCTTTTTTACTAACCAGATTATTGCCAGATTCTGTCTTTAAAACGATTTTATCTCACTTCGAATCCTTCATCAAAGTTGTAGTCCTGGATGTGTAGATAAATTTGGGCTTTTAAATAGCTTGATTTTGATATCAGAAGCTCAAGATATTCCCGTTTCAATATCTAGTGTGAAAGCATTGATTCCTGCCGCGAGAAGGATTTTTGCCCGAGTTTGTAGGGACACAATTGCAAGATGCTTAAAGTTTGAAGACCAATTACAGGCCAATTTGAAGCTCTTTTTTGGACCAAGGACCAAATGAAAAAGGCGTTAAAATAAAGAAGTTGATTGAAGATAAAATTAGAATGAAGAAATTGAAGAACCATTTTTTTTTTGCTGCATAACTATCCCGACTTGTCTTTCCTTTTATCTGCAATTTCTTGTTTGGTTTCCATGTTTCTCTTGTTGGATTGGAGAGATGCAGACAACGTTTTTATGGCCTAATTTCAAATGAAATAGTCGGTGCTTTATGGTCCCAGCTATGGAAGGAAAGAAAGGAGTTGTACCACCTTTTGATCAATGAAAACTAAGTGCTGAAAATCAGAATAGGAATAAGAATATTTCAGTTTCCTTTTTGTGTTTTTTTTTACTGTAAATCAATAGGGATTTGCATCCTAGAATTAATGCATTGAATCTTTCCTAAATAGAGATATATTAGACTATTTATAAGCCCCTTTAATGACCTAGCGAAGAGGGGAGAAAAAGAAAGAAAGAGTAGAGAAAAAAACAGAAAAAGAAAGACAAGAAAAAACTTAAGAAAGGCAGGCAGTTAGGAGAGAAAAAAACATAGAGAACAAAGGGAGTTTATTTCCTTCATCCTTGCGTTGCTGTGAGATCATGAAGGCAAGTAGTAGAAGAGAAAGAAGAAGAAAAAAAGAGCAAAAAAAAGGAGAGAGCAGAGAAACGAAAAAGGAAGAGACAGTGAGAGGAGAGGATAGTGCAAATAACAGGGGAACAAAGGGTTTCTTTCTTTGATCCTTTCGTCATTGTGAAAGAAAGGAAAATGGAAAACAAAAAGGAAGGAGGCAGATAGTAGAAAGTAGAGAAAACAAATGGAAAAGATTAAGTTTTCTTAAGATTATCAAAAGCCAAAACAAAACAGGGATTGCCTTTCGGTCTCTACTCTATTCCCTGCAACAAGATCTGCAGAAAAGAAGAGAACCAAAGCTAAAACTAGTAGAGAGAAAGGGACGAAGACACAGAGCTAAATGCATGAGACAGACGCAAGCAGAGAACGAAGGGAAAAGAGCTGGAACAGATGAACATGGACAGACCAGCTAGCACGCCTTCAACATCGCTATAGCTCCTTCGTTTTTCTCCAGGTCTGTTATTTAGTTTCTGCATGCATTTCTTGGTTGCATGTGTTACTATTCAAATGAAATTTCATTCACTTGAACAGTGATCAGCCAAGGCATGCATGAGGAAACTCACGCATGCCTTTGTGCCCAGTCAGGTCACTAGTTTGGGCCAGTGACCCGGCTAGGCCTGCTGGGTTCAGCCTAGCCACATGGGCCGAGTTGGACGCATGCCTTTTTCGTGTTTATTTTGTGGTTTATTTTGTATTTTTATATTGTAAAAATACAACTCTCGTATTTAGAATACCTAGTTTTTGACGCAATGTGACAAATATACGTGTGTGTGTCTATATATATATATATATATATATATATATATATATATATATATGTTTTCATGCATACAGCCATACCCTAACATGTTTTGAACATTTTTTTATATATAAAAAAATATTTAAAGTTTTGAAAAATATGTTTTTCGCATGGATTTATTAAATATATAAAAAAAATTTCTTGTATTTCTGGATTTTACAACATGTTTGTAAAACTCCAAAGGGTATTGACCAGTATTTCAAAAAATACAAAAATCTTATTTTGGGGGGAATTCATCTATTATTCACCGTTAATGTTTGGATAAAGAAATCCCAAAGAAATGAATATTCAAAATATTATTGGAAATAACTTGTTATTATTCACTGTTAATATTTGGATAAAGAAACCCTAAGTAGTAAATATCCAAAATAATTTTCTAAGAATAATAAATCATCACACATCCTTGAAAGAAGCCTTGATTATAATTGAGGACATTTCAATTTTTGACTCTACGGTTTACGAGTCATGGGAATATGAAACACTAAGGCAAAAATAGGCTTTTAAAGCGCCTTGAATTTCCTTAGATTTCAAAATTTTTATCACTCTTCCTTGCGATTTACGAGTAACAAACTCTTGAAATACTAAGGGAAAAATGAGCTTTTTAAAGCACATGGAATCTCCTTGGATTTCTATCTTAATAAATTTAGTCTGAATCAAACAAAGATATTAAGAGATTTGCATTGGTTCTCCTTAGCACTTTATAGACATATCTAAGGGGGTGATCCATATTAACCAAGGGCTCTTTCTTTTTAGATTTTCAATCCAAGTTTGTTCATCATAACAAGACTTATCCTAGGAAAACTAAGGGGATTAGAAAACACCAACACCATAGCAATTATAAGGCAAACCAAACACCAAGTAGCTTACCTTAGGTAGGGCGTACTAGGGTACTAATACCTTCCTTTACGCAACCAGTCTGTTGCCTTAGAATCTCTGAAAGACTAGTTAGGGTTCCTAGTGACCAAAATACTAGGTGGCGATCCTCCTTTTACACAAAACAAAAACCCTGAAATAAATCGAGGGTCCCCGCGACACCGTGCTTCCCCGCGAGGGTGCGACATGATGGTGACTCCATTGGGGACCCTTGGACTAGGCATGGATTTGTTTTTTTATGCTATGAATTTGTTATTTTTTGATTGCTATGAATTGATACTTTGTTTAAAAGCTTTAGCATGCATCTTTACATTTTGTCATACATGATATAGTTACTCCTCACTTTATTATTATTATTATCTTTTTGAGGGCACACAACATTAAATTTTAAGTTAAGTGGAGGACTAGCAGCTTGCTTTATGACTTGAGTCAAGGTTTAAGTTTGTATAAACCCCAACTCTTTGCTGAGTGTTTAGACTGATAATGATTGGTACACGTGCCATCCCACTATCTGTTGAACCCCTATATTGCCTTTACGAGGGTGATCACTAGGAAAATAAGAGATCGTTTTTTAGAGACCAAGTAGTAAACCTACCCTATGTCTCATGTAAAGGAACTAGAACCTATCCTTAGGGTGTATGCTCCATAATATATTTTGCATCTAAACAAGTCTAACCCTAAGGCATCTTGAATTGCAAGACTTGTGAATGAAATGGCCACCATTGCTAAATTTTTCATCACAGAATATGGTAAAAATTCTGAACTGTCATAATTGACTGAAGAAGACTGCCTTAAAAGCGATGCTAAGAAGCTGTCACCAATGAAGAACTTGAATTGCATTATGAATGAGGTGAACAAGTTAAAGACTCACTTTCAGAATGTGGATAAGGATGCATTTTTTAGGAAATACGGATGTTTGGTGGAAATTGAAAGGGTAGAAGTTTTAAGCCTAGCTGTGTGAGCCTTAGTTCATTTTTGGGATCTAGACTACCGATGTTTTTCTTTTGGAAGTATAAACCTATATCTCACCATGAAGGAATATGGAATGTTGACTGAGTTTCCAAATAATATGTATAAGATTTATTTTCCTTTAAGATCTAACAAGATCATTCCTGAACTGTCAAAACTGCTTAGAATCTCCAACTTGGAAAAGTTTTTGGAAAAGAATGCTACCGGTCTAAAATGAAAGATGCTAGAAATTGAACAGGAAAAGAGGTCAGGATTAGAAAAGGAGAGATTGATTGCCTTAGGCATATTTGACCTTGTGTTGTTCCCAAGCCAGACGAGTGTAATGAGTTTAGAGGCCGCTGTTGCTTATGTAGAGTATGAGAATACATAAATCAATCCAGTGGCTGCTATTTTAGCTGAAACCATCTTAACACTTAACCATTGTAGAAGGATCGATAAAGGAGCAATGAGATGCTGCACGCAGTTGTTGTATAG
Source organism: Populus nigra (assembly GCF_951802175.1). Taxonomy (NCBI): domain Eukaryota; kingdom Viridiplantae; phylum Streptophyta; class Magnoliopsida; order Malpighiales; family Salicaceae; genus Populus; species Populus nigra. Next base: position 5,432,777 of record NC_084863.1, on the reverse strand, counting down.
CTGGATGGTTAGCCATATTAAAACAAAAAAAGCCTGTCTTCAATAATTTTTGGTGGTTTACCTAAAGACCCTAAAATTAGTAGAAGAAGAAGAATAAGGAGATCTAGACAACCAAGGTTGGGTTGACAAATTAGAAGGTCTACCTAATAGTATTTTCAAGTGAAGAGCCCCATGGGTAACGATAGTGAATGTCCTGATGAGTTATGGACAAAGACGTTGGGTGCCATTGGTAGGGATTACATGTTATGTGAGTTATGCTCTTACCCTTGTGGTAAAGAAACTTGGGGGCATGCAGTTTGTTCCAAGGACTATGGGAATTACTCAATTCTTTGGTTTGTTCAAAGATCCTATTGCACAAAAAGTTCTGGAGATCATCAAACAAGATTAAAAGCATCTGGTTTTGGTTGAGATAAAAGGTTTAAAGGATCCAAGTGCAAGTGAAGGATATACAAGATGAAGAGACTTAGCAGCTTCAGCCATGCCTTGTGTAGGAGTCAAATCTTCCTAAATTGTAGAAGAGCATATTAAGAGGAAAAGGGTTAATAATGAAGAGGAGTTGAGAAGACAAGTGGAAAAACTTCGAATAGAGTTAAACAAAAGTAGAAAAGACAAGGCAATGTTGGAAGAAATGATGCTGGAAGGGGATAAAAAGAGAGCATTTCTAAATGAGCAAATACAATCTAGAGATGAGAGAATAACAAAGCTTGAGTTAAAGTTGGGTGAGGAGAAGATTACTAGGGAAGAAAGTGAGAAGGAATTAGGAGGGATGAGTTTGGATTGGATGCAAAGTTGCTCTAAACTTGAAGCAATGGAGATTGACTTTAACGATTGTCAAATAAGCGCAAAATATTACCAAGAAAAATTTGCACAAGTTCAGTTTGAATTGATGGATAGGATTGGGAAGTATGAGGATTTGAACAAGAAATATATGGAGTTGGAAAGCCGTTCAACGAGGATTGCAAAAAAAGAAAGTAAAATGAAAGGTTTTAAGGCTGTTTAAGCAGAATTAGTGGTTAAGAAGAATGAGATAAAAGTTATGAGGATAAAACTTGACAAGGAATGTGAAAAGGTGAAGTATTTGGACGAGAAGCTATTAGCAATGGAAAAACACAAGATCAAATTGACGCCAACAACGCTGTTTTAAACAGAACTAATATGTTGCTTATAGAAAAGATGACCAAGGCAGATAAGCAAATGGACGAAGCTGCTGCACATGCTCGAATTATTAGAATCAATGCGCGAAATGTGGGAGGGGACATCATTCGCTATCGCCGAAGCCTAGCTGAAATCGATGCCTTTCTAGGGAAGATTGAGAACCGCGACTTTGCTTTTTTACTTTTGGCTAGATAGTTTGTGAAGGAAAGGGATTAATATATTTTATATTTCATTTTTTATTTATAAATGTAATAAACTTATCAAGCATTAATGAAAAGGGCGTTGACCCATCTTCTTATGCAAAATCTATCTCTTGGTGAATATGATTCAAGCAAACGACTTGAAAGGCAGTATTCTTAGCAAAGCAATGTGACAAGAGAACCTATGTTTATAAGGTGGTGGCTATTATTCGTTCACAAGAAGGCTACATCCATACCCAATATACAAAGCATTCTTATCGCAATCATGCATTTTCTCATACATCTATACACGCATCTGCAGATTAAGAAACATAGGTCCCCCTACTAGAATCCACAACACTTAACTAAGGAAAAGGATGAAAAATGAAGAAAGGTTACAACCAGAAGCTCAGTACCAAAAAGAGCTTGAAGGAGTTTGGAATAATGTTGCGCACCTAATCGATTTGCTAGAGCAAATGTTTTGAGACAACTTTTTCCCTTTAATGAGATCATGCATTTTCAAAAGTTCATCTTGGTGTTTTTGCACATCACTTTCCATTTTCAAAGTGGATCTTCCATAACAACACCTACACTTTACATTGAGAATGAATGGCCGAGCTTTAAAGAATACATATTAGTTGTAGAAGAGGAAGAATGAGAGGAAAATAACATTAAGGGATTTAAAAAAATTAATAAGAACAACATGAACAAGCTTGGAAACCCGTTAAAGAGGAACTTGAAACCATAGATATGGGCAATGAAGAAATCAAGAGAGAGTTGAAGATAGGGATTTTGATCACCCCTAAAGAAAGAGAAGAGTTGATTAAACTACTCCGAGATTATGTAGATGTTTTTTGCCTAGTCCTACAAGGATATGTCTGTTTGTATATGGTACCCCTAGTAGAAGGATGCAAATCGGTTAAGCAAAGGTTGAGAAGGACCAATTTGAATGTCTTAATCAAAGCAAAGACAGAAATTGAAAAGCAGTGGAACGTCGATTTTTTAAAAGTAGTCAAGTATCCACAATGGGTGTCCAACATAGTTGTCGTGCCAAAAAAGAAAGATAAAATCAGGGTTTGGAATTTAGGGACTAAAACCGGGCTAGCTGTAAAGATAATTTTCCTCTACCACACATAGATGTATTGATTGATCCACATATTCCTTTATGGATGGATTTTCAGGCTACAATCAGATGAAAATGGCACAATAGGATAGGGAGAAGACAACCTTTGTAAACACCATGGGGAACCTTTTGCTACAAAGTCATGATATTTGGATTAAAGAATGTCAGGGCGCCACTTATCAAAGGGCCATGGTGACTCTATTTCATGACATGATGCACAAAGAGATTGAAGTATACGGGATGACATGACTGCTAAATCTAGAGAGGGAGAGAATCATGTCTAAATATTGAAGGAATTATTTGAAAGACTAAGAAAGTATAAGTTGAGGCTTAACCATGCAACGTGTTCATTCAGGGTAAAATCTGGGAAGTTGTTGGGATTTTGTGGTAAGTGACAAAGGGATAGAAGTGGACCCTAATGAAGTAAAGGCTATTTAATCTATGCCAACTCCCAAGACTGAGAAGTATGTAAGAAGGTTCTTGGGAATGTTGAATTACATTGCTCATTTTATATCCCAATTAACCACGACTTGTGACCCAATCTTTCATTTGTTAAGGAAATGTGCTTGGACAAAACGATGATATAGGAAGGAAGGAAAGGGTCATTTATTACCTAAGCAAGAAGTTTACAAAATGTGAGTCTAGGTATACAGCGATTGATAAGCTATGTTGCGCGTTAGCATAGGTTACAAAGAGATTGCATCAATATATGTTGTATTATACTACATGTTGGATTTTAAAATTAGACCCCTTAAGGTACATCTATAAAAAACCTTATCTGTCAAGCCAAATTGTAAGATGGCAAGTTCTACAGGCTAAGTATGACATAGTATATATGATAAGAAAAGTTGTGAAAGGGAGTGTTATTGCCGATCACTTGGCTGATCATGCTATGAAAGATTATGAGCCATTAAACTTTGACTTTTGTAATGAAAATGTGCTCAGATTGATGGATTATATACTTTGATGGTGCTGTAAATGTATGTGGTAATGGAGTGGGTGTAGTGATAATCTCTCCTAATAAGAAATAGTATCTGGTTTTAGTTAAGTTACAGTTCGGGTTCACCAACAACACGGTTGAGTATGAAGTTTGCATTCTCGGTTTAGAGGCTGCATTGGAGCTGAACATCAGAAAGATAGATATGTATGGAAACTCAATGTTGATCATCTGCTAAACAAAAGGAGAATGACAAACCAAGGAAGAGAAGTTAAAGCCATACCAAGAATACATGTCTAAACTAGTTAGGGAATTTGAGGAAATAAAGTTCACCCATCTAGGAAGGGAAGGAAACCAGTTTGCGGATGCTTTAGCCACCCTAACTTCCATAGCCAAGATAGACTTTTGGCACAAGGTACAGTCGGTACACATCAATGTCAGAAATAACCCAGCTCATTGTTGCTTAGTCGAAAGAGAAGTGGATGGAAAAATTTGGTGCTATGATATCAAGAATTTCATCCAAAACCAGGCATATCCTGTAGGGGCATCCAAAATTAACAAGAAGACCTTGAGGAGGTTAGCAATGGATTTTTATCTTGATGAAGAGATTTTGTATAAGAAATAATCTGATGGGACTTTGTTGAGATGTTTGGATGAATTTGAGGCAAAAAAAGGGTTACGGGAAGTCCATGAAGGGATTTGATCAACCCATGCTAATGGACACGTGATGGCTAGGAAGATATAAAGAGTCGGTTACTTCTGGATGACATTATAGAAGGATTGCATCGACTATGTCCGAAAATATCATAAGTGCAAGGTATACGGTAACAAATCAATGCCCCTTCAGCTCATCTGTTTAACTTGACATCTCCATGGCCCTTCACGATGTGGGGAATTGATGTGATTGGACCTGTCAACCTAAAAGCCAGCAATGGTCATAGGTTTATTCTTTTGGCTATCGACTACTTAATAAAATGGGTAGAAGCTAGTTCATTTGCTCATGTGACGCAAAAAGTGGTGAAGAAATTTATTGAGAGAGATTTGATTTGTCAGTATGGTCCACCAGAAAATATTATAACTGATAATGCCCAGAATTTTATTGGTAAGGTGATAATAGAACTCTACGCTAAATAAAAAATCAAGCATTCCAACTCTTCGCCGTATAGACCAAAGATGAATGGTGCAGTAGAAGTTGCTAACACGAATGTCAAAAAAATTATTCAGAAGATGGTAGTCACCTATAAGGATTGACATGAGATGTTGCCATTTGCCCTTCATGCGTATCGCACCGCAATCCAAACCTCAACAAGAGCCACCCTGTACACGTTGGTATATGGGATGGAGGCGATAATGCCTTTAGAAGTGGAAATCCTCTCATTGAGAATACTGGTAGACTTTGAGCTGGAAGAGGTAGAATGGGCAAAAGTTAGATATGAACAGCTAAATCTGATCAGTGAAAAGAGAATAGTCGTAATCTGTCATCATCAACTCTACAAAAGAAGGATGACCAAATCATACGACAAGGAGGTTCAACCTCGAGAATTCCATGAAGAAGATCTTGTACTGAAGAAAATATTGCCTTTATCAGGAGAAGATTAAAGTAAATGGGTGCCAAACTATGATGGCCCCTACATGGTGAAGAAAGCATTCTCGGGAGGAGCTTTGCTGTTATGTAGAATGGAAGGAGAAGATCTAGTTAGGCCTGTGAATTTTAACTCTATAAAGAAATATTACGCTTGATGTATTCTGTAATTTCCCAATCAATAAAATAAAGTCCGGCCATGAATTCTCTCTATAAAGAACCTTTTCTTCATAAAACACATGATCTCATAGCATTTGAAATCTTTTACTTAAACAAACTTTTTTCTTACGCATGATTAAGGAAATGATTCCATCTATTGGAGGGAACCAAACCAATTTTAAAACTGACAGGTGTTGCACACCACACTAGGGGCAAAAAGTGCATATAGGTGTCCATAGTGAACCAAGACCTAAAGGGGTATCACAAAAAAAAAACTTCTAAAAACATCTTTTATGAGAATTGCTAATTGCATTGAAAGTTTCAATTTTCATGAACAAAACCAAATCTTTTTGAGTTTTCCTTTTAAAAATAATACGCAATGGAGCAAGATAGGGCCCTATAAGGAACCAGAAATCTTTTCACCAAGAGGATAGGAAGTATAGAGTGTGGAGCATATTTCGGTTTAAGAGGACGAGTCAGACAAACAAATGGAAATAAGAGCTTAAGAAGTCTACAATAGAAAAGGGGACCTATGTTTCCAAAATAGGTAACAAAAAACATGCATGCTATATTGTCATAACACTAAGCTGGCAGGAAAAGGTGTGATGAAAGCTAAAATAGTTCCAAGTTTTTGGGAAACCGCTGAGGTACAAAATCTCAGGTCAATGGAACTACGGAAAATGATAGGAATTGTAAACAAACACTTCTTCATTTCCTTGAGGTAAGATGTTTTTTTTTTTTGAAGTTTGAGATGGGCAGGTCACCCAATTTTGAAGCCATTTCTTAGAAAAGTGTGGAGTTTTCTAAGAATTTTAAGATGGGCGGGTCACCTGATTTTGAAACCATTCCTTAGAAAAGCGTGAAGTTTTCTAGGAATTTTAAAATGGGCAGGTCACCCAATATTTGAGACCATTTTTTTAGAAAAAACGTGGACTTTTTCTAAAAAATCTTAAGATGGGCCAGTCACCCAATATTGAGACCATTTCTTAGAAAAAGCATGGAGTTTTCTAAGAATTTTAAGATGGGTCAGTCACATGATATTGAGACCATTTCTTGGAAAAGTACGGAGTTTTCTAAAAATTTTAAGATGGGCAGGTCACTCGATATTGAGACAATTTTTTTTGAAAAAACATGCAGTTTTTTTTAAAAATCTTAAGATAGGCCGGTCACCTGATATTGAGACAATTTCTTAGAAAAGCATAGAGTTTTCTAAGAATTTTAAGATAGGCAGGTCACCCGATATTGAGACCATTCCTTAAAAAAGCGTAGAGTTTTCTAAGAATTTTAAGATGAACCGGTTACCTGATATTGAGACCATTTCTTAGAAAAGTGTGGAGTTTTCTAGGGCCAGTCACCCGATATTGAGACCATTTCTTAGAAAAGCATGGAGTTTTCTAAAAGATTTAAGATGGGCAGGTCACCCGATATTGAGACCATTTTTTATAGAAAAAGCATGAAGTTTTTCTAAAAAATCTTAAGATGGGTAGGTCACTCGATATTGAGATCGTTTATTAGAAAAGCATGGAGTTTTCTAAGAATTTTAAGATGGGTAGGTCACCTGATATTGAGATCATTTTTTTAGAAAAAGCATGGAGTTTTTCTAAAAAATCTTAAGATGGACCGGTCACCTAATATTAAGACCATTTCTTAGAAAAGGGTGGAGTTTTTGAAGAATTTTAAGATGGGCAGGTCACCCGATATTGAGACCATTTCTTAGAAAAGTGTGGAGTTTTTGAAGAATTTTAAAATGGGCAAATCACCCGATATTGAGATCATTTCTTAGAAAAGCGTGGAATTTTCTAAGAATTTTAAGATGAGCCGGTCACCTGATATTGAGACCATTTCTTAGAAAAGAGTGGGGTTTTCTAGGGCCAGTCACCCGATATTGAGACCATTTCTTAGAAAAGTATGGAGTTTTCTAAGAATTTTAAGATGGGCTGGTCACCTGATATTGAGACCATTCCTTAGAAAAGCGTGGAGTTTTCTAAGAATTTTAAGATGGGCAGGTCACCCGATATTAAGATTTTAAGATGGGTAGGTCACCCGATATTGAGACCATTTCTAGAAAAAAAACGAGTTTTTCTAGAAATCTTAAGATAAGTAGGTCACCTGATAGAGAGACCATTGTTTAAGAAAAGCTCGGAGTTTTAACATGATCAGGTAATTTATCTTTACAACACTTACTACGCTAAGCACTTCACAAGTCTTAGCTCTGTAAGCATTGTAAAGAGGGGGCAGCTGTTGTTACTCATTTTTGGACCCCACGTGCTGAAGATTGTGTGTACCTCATTTGAACCAAGTACAGGGGTGTAGCTCATGTTTGATGGAAAATTGACAAAAACGAAAGAGAAAGAAATATTTTTTCGAACCTTGTTTGAGCTATTTTCTACTCTTTTATCCCCCCTCTTTGCTGCTAAAAGCGTCAGGATTTTTTAGGCTGATAAGGAGTCTTTATATAAATCCCTCAGAATTTGCATTTTTAAAAAAATCTGATTCTGCTGCTGTCGCAATTTTTTGTTCTAACTTAGACTCTGATTCTGACTTGGTTTCGTATAATATCTGACCATCCTACCTTTATTCTGTCACTCATGACATGTTGAAAAATTGACCTACACCTGTATTGGATCCTAGGGATCACTATTCTTAGGGCAGACTTTCAGTTATATTTGGATGCTCGACATTGTCAGATCAAGAACTTTTTTGACTAACCAGATTCCTGCTAGATTTTGTTATCTAAAAAGATTTTATCTCACTTTGAATCCTTCATCAAAGTTGTAGTCCGGGACATCTTGATGAATTTGGGCTTTTGAATTGCTTGATTTCAATATCAGAAGCTCAACATATTCCTGTTTGAAATCTAGCATGAAAACATAGAATCCTGCCGTGAAAAGGTTTCCAGCCGAGTTTGGTTGCAATTTTGTTATTCAAAATGAATTTATTTCATTTTTTATCCTTCATAAAAGTTGTAACTCTACAAGTGTAGATGAGTTTGGGACTTTTGAATCGCATGATTTCGATATCAAAAGCTTATAATATTCCTGTTTGAATACTAACGTGAAAGGAGAGAATTCTACCGCGAAAAGGATCCGGACTCGAGTTTTGCACTAAAGACTCTATTTGCATCATAAATTTTGTTGATTTTTTCTTAGATGATACTCTCAGTCATATCGGGATGCTTGACATTGTTAGTTTCTGAATTAGATCAGTAGACCCTTTTTTACCAACCAGATTACTGCCAGATTCTATTCTCTAAAACGATTTTATCTCACTTCGAATCCCACATCAAAGTTTTAGCCCTAGACGTGTAGATAAATTTAGGCTTTTGAATCATTTGATATTGATATCAGAAACTCAAGATATTCCCGTTTCAATATTTAGTGTGCAAGTAGGGATTCCTGATAAAGAATCATTTTGTATATAATTATCCATTTCTATATGTATCAAAATTTTAGAATCTTCTTCTTAAAATGTATGGCTTAATGCATTAAGTTGTTTCCATAATTTTTGAATAAAGGGAAGTTTTAAAATGCTTTGCTAAATGTATTGACAATGTGTTAAATCATTTCATACTTTTTTGAATGGATAAAATTTCAATGGATTTCAATTTATTTCCAAAATAAATGGATTAATATATTTCAAGGTATCACATGACAAGGTTAAGTAATTTATCATACAATAAACATTTCTTAAAGAAAACCATTTTGCAAATAACCAATAATAATTAAAACCATGTTGAAATAACTCGGCTAACTAGCTTATTGAAGCAAACTATTCACTTTAAACATTTTGATGAAAGATCTATGATAACCACTACTATAAAGCTCACTATGGTGATGCCTTCCTCTTGTTCGCTTATATTGATCAAAGTAACTTCTCTAATAATTCTTCCATTTCATCCTTCCACGCAACCTCTTTTGTGCATAATTTTCTTTTCATATCCAATTGATCAAGGCTTATCCCTTACTAATCCAAGTACTCATGCGCCATCAAATATTCCTTTTTTCATGTCATAAAATCAAACCCTAGCTATTGTTGCCCATCAATCTAGCATCACCTTGAAAAGAAAGAGAGTTAAAAGGATGAACCATACAAGTCCTACTTAATTGAGTAATGTTTTAGCACCATTAAAGTAAAAGACTTGGATAACCCTATTAAAGCAATTTAACTGCGCCTAGGATTAAAAAAAAGGTCATCTCTGATGTATTTGAGATTCTTTAATTTAAGTAAAGCCTTAATCGAGAAGTAGTATAAATCCATCAATGAGGCTTATCACTATATCAAAAGACATATCCAAAGGTAGACACCGAGTGGGAAGCCTAAGCCATCTGGCCACCGTAAGTATCATCGAGTTTTAAGGTGTCATTAAATTCTCAAGTGTCATTACCCAAGATTGGCATATCTTTTCTAAAGAAATGTCATCTTTGATACATCATCTATAAACAAAATATATCTTTTGCAATTTTTTTGTAGCCTAAAATAAATTTCCTAGATAATACTAACCCAAACTAAGATCACCCCTCACACTAATTAAAGACATATTTTCAAAGTTTTAAGATAATCGATGAAATTTTTCAAATAGAAAAAGTTTTTTTTAAGGGATGAAAAGTGTTATAAAAAAAGCAAGAAAATAATAATAAAAAAAAAGCTCTCTAAAGTGCCCCTGATGATGATGAAAATCTAAAGTTGAAGATAAGATATTAATGACTAATATGGGATAGAATTTTTAGAATTGAGATTTTAATGAGATCAATCATTAAGATGTCAAAACTAAGATGGCCGACCTAAAAGATCTCCACATATGAATAAGTGATCATGTCTTTTAACCCTTAAACACCCTTTTGAACCTTATATATATCTCATTCTTTCATAAACATGAACCTTAACTTACATTACATGCTTTTATGAAGTATTTTTAATAAAAAAATAATTTATTTATGTTAATAAGTTTTAACCTCTAAAAAAAAAAGAATAATGCTTTTCGAGTAGTATTATGACCTATTTATGTGCTACAAAATATCATTGTTTATGACATTAAATCATGATTTTTCACTAATAAATGGGCAAGATCATCATAAAATGAATCAAGATGCTCTCCTTTTAAAACCTAAAACTCTATTCCAGAATCCAACTTTTCTTTTCAAAATAGCCCTTTATTTATTAAAGAATTCATCTCAACCATTTATTTTCTAAAAAATAGCCAAAATTTATGATCATATTAAAAATGACTCCAAGAAAACTTTTCACCCTCGATCATGTATTTCATATTTCTGACAATAGAATAAAATTAGTGTTTAACTTATTGTTGAGCAAAAATAGTTTTAAGATGGTCTTTGAGTGTGATAGATTTGTATTTTCTAAGAGTAAAATGGTTATAGGTAAGGGGTATCTTAGTGATGATTTTTTTCAAAATAAATATAATCACCATTGTAACTAAAGATAAGAATAATAATAATAAGAATAATGAATCTTTTTTTTTTATTTCCTTAAGTGTTATGATATGTGGTATGAAAGATTAAGATATGTGAATAATAATTATATACAAAGGTTAACTAACCTTAAATTATTATCAAGTATGATTTAAAATAATAATAATAATAAGTGTGAGGTTTGTGTAGAATCAAAATTCACAAAATTTTCCTTTCAAACAATTGAAAGAATTAGTGAATCTCTAGGTTTCATTCACTCAAACATTAGTGATTTAAAAGTGATGCAAACTAGAGGTTGAAAGAAGTACTATATTACCTTATAGATGGTTTTCTCTCTTAAGAGCAAAGATAAGGCTCTTAAAATATTTAAATATTACAATAATAAAATTAAAAATAAACATAATTAAAAAATAAAGCTAATAAGAAGTGATAGAAATGGAGAATACAAAACATTATTTGGTGAAATTTATTCCTAAAATGGTATTATCCATAAAATCACTACCCTTAATTCACAAAAAAAAATAGCATTGCAGAACATTTATAGAAATAATGAGTGTCATGTTGATAAGTTTGGGAGCACCTCAAAACTTGTAGGGGAGGTATTTTTAACTACCCATTATATACTTAACAAAGGAACCTATAAAAAGTTAAAAAAAAAACACTTCATGAATTGTGGAAAGGTAAAAGAAATTTTTATAAATACCTTAAAGTATGAGTGTGTCACGCAAAGGTAGTAGTACCTGATTTTAAAAAGATCAACATAGGACCTAAAACTATAGATTATGTTTTTATTGATTATGATTACAATAGTAGTGTATATTGATTTTTTATATATAATTAAATTATTAAGAACATTCACCCTAATACTATACTAGAATCAAGGAATACTATATTCTTTTAAGATGTGTTTTCATTTAAGAAAGCACAAGAAAATCATTTACTTAATAGAATGGTTTAAGCTAGTTAAAGTGATCATCTGCAACAAAAGGATGATGAAGTTGTGTTTAGAAAGAGTAAAATTAAAACAAAAACAAAATTTATAGTTTGATTTTTTAATGTTCTTATTGGAAATTGAATTTTGAACCTACTCTAAGACAATGTCTTGCCTACACTTTCTATTGGAAAGAGGCAGTCAATAGCAAAATATAATCCTGAAGTAAACTAGTGGTTCTTTTACCTACAAGTAAACTATGTGACCAGAAATTAATCTTTTTTAAAAAATAAAAGCTAATGAAACTATTGAAATATACAAAACAAAACTTGTTAAAGGATTCAAGCAATAAAAAGTTACGGACTATTTTGACACATATTCAGTTGTGTCAATAATAATTTTTATTTGAATATTAATAGTCATTACATTTATTTAAAAGCTTGAAATACATTAAATGAAAGTAAAAACAACTTTTTTAAATAGTGACCTTGAAGAAGAGGTTTATATAGAACAACCTAAAGGGTTTGTTATGAATAGACAAGAAAAGAAAGTCTGTAAGTTTGTTAAATTATTATTTGGTTTGAAACAAGCTTCTAAAAAATGACATAAAAAACTTAACGATGTTATGTTGTCAAATGAGTTCAAAATCAACGAAGTTGATAAATATATTTATGTGATAATACAAATAAAAATCATGTCATTGTATATCTCTATATAGACAATATGCTTATTTAGGTTAGCAATGATTTTATGATCAAGTCTACTAAAATATTATTAGCTAATAAGTTTGACATGAGAAACTTGGGTGTTGCAGATGTCATACTAGGAATAAGAATTACTAGGACATCAAATCGATTGGTATTGTCTCAATCTTATTATGTTGAAAATATTCTTTATAAATTTTTACAAACATGACAATAAAATTGTAAAACACAAATGGATAAAGTGTGCACATCTAAAAATAAAGTTAAGGGAATAAACCAGTTCGAATATTCTTAAATAATTAAAAGCTTCATGTTCATTATGAACTGCATAAAACCTGAAATAGTGTACTCAGTTAGCAAACTGAGTAAATTTACCATTAATTTGAGTATGGATCATTTGAGAGAAATGAAAATGACACTTAAATATTTAAGGTACATCATGGACTATGAGCTACACTATACTGATTACTTAATAGTACTAGAAGGGTATAATAATGCCAATTAAATACCCGACACTAAGGATTTGTAATCCACTAGTGGATATATCTTCACACTCAGTTGAGCAATAGCGTCTTGGAAATCCTTTAAGAAAATTTGTATCATAAGATCCACGATATAATTAAAGTTTATTGCTCTCGCTAAAGTTGGAGAGGAAGTCAAGTGACTTCAAAATTTCTTTAAGGATATTTTATATTGGCAAAATTAGTGCCAATAATTTATGTCCATTGTGATAGTTAGTCTGTAATTGAAAATGTATAAAATAATATGTATAATGATAAGTATAACCATATACATCTTAGACATAATATTATTAAATACTTACTCTTAAATGAAATTATTTCTATTAACTATATAAAGTTAAAAGAGAATATTATAAATCTACTAACCAATGTTTTGTCAAAAGAGATGTGTATAATTTAACAAGGAGAACAAACTTAAAACCTTAAAAGATAAAATAGTGTAATGATGATAATCATACCTAGTTGATTAGAGATTCCAAGATCTAGGTTCAATTAGAAAATTAAGTCATATAACATTCTTGGTAGCATTAATAAATTATTATTTTTTCCATATTCCTATGATGAAATAGGTGCTAATTGCAACGTAAAAAAGAGTGAGTTATGTTCTTAATTATTTTCATATCTTGGTATATCAAATGAAATATAGCATAATATTTTTAATGATAGATCACCTATATAAATGAGAAAGATGGTAATTACTAGAATTATTTTTTTTAATCAGTTTTGGTTCCAAATCTATTATAAAAAGAGAATGAAGGAAGAGTTTTCTACACTATTTTTTAGTTTTTACACACACTTCCTCACCTTTGTTTTTAAAGTTCTTCTCCTCACTTTTGAACGTTATTATTCCTCCCAATCTAAAGCTTATGATCGGTTTTTTTGAGGTAGTGTTATTAGAATATTGAGAGATTTATTGTAAATATTCTAATTGCACTAAGAAAAGAGCAATAAAATTTTAAAAACAAAAAATTCATTTTTCACAACAACAATTTTCTTATTTTTAAAATACTTTAACAAGAAAATATCCTTATTTTTTTTAACCTAAACATAGATATATTATATGATTACCATGCATGTTAGGAAGATTGTATTTCAATATTTTATGCAACTTTAAATATATGCTTAATATGCATAATAGTTTTTTAGTTTTGATTGCAAGTTTCTTATAATATATAATACTGCATGTTAAATTAATTAAGATCAAATAGAGAAAGGAGGCTAGAATTCTGAATAATCAGTGTATTATGAATGCTTAGCATTAACCTAAATACAAATAAAGTATATATAGGTCAAACTGGAAGTACTATTCTACCCTTAATAAATAAGATTACATAAATATTATTTAACACTGCATACTTATAGTTTTAAATATTATGAATAGTTTTAAATATTATGAAGTGTAGTCTTTTCTTCAACAACTTTTTTATTTATTTTATGATGCTCCTTTTTACAACTATCACCTGACTTTTGGACAATAGCAAATAAAGGATTAAAACTCACATCCTTTGTTTCCCTAGTCCAAACCATTGAAATACATAGAATAGAAAGCTGACATTTCTACGCAGTTTCCCTGGTCCAAACCAATGAACCGCAAAGTTGAGGACGACCGTTTTTCCTTTTTATTTGCTGAGTTTTGTTTCTTATGTAAGATTCAGTTTTTTGTTTAGTTAAAGTAGCTTCAATCATGATTTACTGTGATAACAATCCTTAATTTGTAACTTAAGAGTCAACTATGAGCGCCTAGCTGCTGGCTAAATGCATACATGCATGACATAAACTCACTTGTAAAGTTCAAATACTTTTTGAGAAATTGTGTTACCTACATTGATCATAGCATGTCTGTCGCTGCATTTTGTCAAGATCCATTCCCTTAGCTACTAATTGACAAAGCAAATTGAGGATGTAATCATAATCCTGCTTAGAGAAAATTGAAAGACAATGACTGGTGTAAATCGTGTTCATCATATAGGGAAACAGACACAATTGACTGGAGAGGGAGTCAATGTTTGAAAGGGTAATGCAGTGAACATATGGGCAGATTAAGTTCAAAGAAACAAGTCCAGGTTCACAGATCTGATAATAATTGAGTTTCCAATTTTCATGGTAGGAAATTTGAGACAGTACGAGATCATTTTTGAAGCATTTTTTATGCTGTACAGAAAGCTACAAGCACTCTCAATGCCTTGTTGTACTTGGACAAGATTATTCAATAGCATATACATGCAGTTGATTGCGGAGACTGAATTGTTCATCATAATTATACTTTTTTTTTTGTTTTATTAAAGAACTTATATATGAAGTGATGGTGAAGAACATGCAAAATAGACTAGAACAAGGGACTAAAACTCAAGAAAAGTACTAAATTCGAAGACTTAAAAACAAATTCTTTTTAATATGAAGAGATCATCTTCACATTCAAAATTTTGTATTCCTCAACGAAAATTGAGCATTAAATTCAGTTAAATTAAAACTAAACTATTTCTTGTTACAAAATAATCAAATAAAGGGGCATCTTTAAATAATGTGAATTTCTTAAGGCTTAATCCTTTCTTTTTTTTTAAAAAAAAAGGGCAGCACTTGATGTTCCTTTTATAATCCTTCTTAAGGCTGAAGTCCAGATAAAACTGGATAATCAGCAAACCTTTTCCATTTCATTCCTATTTAGATTGAGTACTTGTAACATGTTAGAAAATAATATAAATTATATCTTAAAATTTTATTTAAAAATTTAAGTTTTAAGTATGTGTAAGTTTCAAATTCAAAAATATTTTGCTGAAGATAATATATTAAAAAATAATATAAATTATATCTTGAAATTTTATTTAAAAATTTAAACTCGAATTAATTTATTTAACACAACCTAATGTTATTACATGAAACACACATTGGACCAATCCTCGCATTCCACAACCATAAAGAGCTATCGCCATAATATCCTCCCTAGTCTTTGGAAATCTACTAAACCCAACTTTAAACATACAAACCTTAACACTGTCGGGTCCTTCTCTGTTTCTTTCGGCCCAAATCATAGAAGTTCTCGTCAATTGATAAACTTAGTCAAATATGAAGGCCCTCGATTTTCCTTGAGAGATAAAACAAAGGTCCAATGATAAAGTATATTTTCAATTTAGGATATGCATGGTTATTATTCTATGCTCACTCGATATATCGCTGTATATTCTCAAGAAACTATCACTGAAAGTGACTGCGCTTTAATGTAACTACTGTATGTGTAGAATATGATACCTAACTATAAAATATAGTTGAAGGGCCAACAGAATAACCATGCAACTCTAGATTTTGTAAGAACAAAAACAAAAAAAGGATGATTATTTATGTAGAATGTTGTCATAAAAACAATTTAGTATAGAGCCGTTGCTGCATCTGTTCTAGGAGTCCTTCCGTTTGGCTTATGGGAAAGGTTCATTCCCTCGTCAAGATCGATTGCTGAAATAAACTTGAATTCTTGTGCCTGTAATCTCTTTGAAGTACTACTCCTTTATTATTTTCTTAATAAAGAAAGAACATGTGTTCGATTCTTTGAATGCAAGGAAGGGTTTGATGAGAAGAACAAGAATCAAGAAACCGACATCTTGGTTGTCAGCTATTTAACAACCATCTTGAATTCACAGGTCTTAACGCTTGATTCTCTATGTTCCTTAATTCAACTAATTAAAATTTTAAATTGATTTCTTGTAATTATCTGATGAAATTATGATGGTATATAAACGCCAAAGCAAAATCGGTGCAATATGACAGGAATTAAAATAATGTATATGTTCCTTCAACCGAGACAAATTAAAAATTTTAAATTTTATTAAGAAAAAAATTTAAAAATAACTAGAAAAATAAAAAAAATCCTGAATAATATTTAATTATATATGTGTGTGTGTGTGTGTGTTCAGTAAGAAATGCATAGGATTCTTTTCTACATCCGTGATTGTAGAAGAATGCATTAATCTGACTGCATGAGTTAAGACTGTGCTCATCAGTTATTTAATATATTTTTCAGTAATAGTGATTTTTCTTTAGGTTCAATTTTTTTTTTCTTAACAAGCGTTGTTGGTATATACATCACTAAAACTGTTTGGTTTGAAATATTTTACTTTTATTTAAATTTATAATTAAGTGACATATGTTGGAGGTTAAAATATTGCTTTAAGTGTAAGAAAAAATATTTAATAAAAAAATAATAACAAATTTCTTTCTTAAGAAAACGTGACTTAAAATGTTTTTTTTTTAATTATTATCGAATATAGTGTCCAATTTCTTTCTATTACATTCAAACGACCTTTTCAATATGGTTGACAGCAAACTTTTTTATGATAATTCAAATCAAGCATAAAAAAAAGCTAGCGTTGTGGGTTTATATGTGACAGAGATTGATGAACACCTTCATCTTTTATAGAAAGACACTCTGTTGCTTTACGTTCAACTTTTATACGTGGGTACTTCGTGGGTTTCCTGAGAAAAATAAAATGAAAACCAATTAACCATAGATTGTTTAAACTAAATTTTATATATGAAAACCTTTTTAATTATATGTTTGACTCATTATTTTTCCTTAAATTTACGTGTTTATATATATATATATATATATATATATATATATTGAGATTATTTTCTTTTGATAGAATAACAAGAACACTATGAGAAGTTACGCTTAGACAGTCAGACTTCATGTGTAGCTACACCTTGTGTTTTCCCGGTCCCTCCATGGCCAAACGGATAACAATGTTTCATGCATGAACCGAATAAAAGGTAAGGTGTCTGGGCATACAAGGCAAATAAAACAAAAAATAATAATTAAAAGTAAAGTGAAACAAAAGGGAGACAAGAATATTGGTGGGAATCCAACGAAGATAGTGCCTCCATGATGCTTTTTTCTTTTTTGAATAACTTATAGAAGGTTATAAGTTGTTTATGTGAAAAGAGAAACGAACCTTTTATTCCATCATAAAATAAGATTTAACTTACTTTTGTTGGAGTTTAAACTGTTAAAAAATCATCTCAACCCAATAGTTTAAATTACTAGGTGAGGTTTCAAGATATAATTTATATTATTCTCTAATATACTTTCTCAAATGAAACTTGAAACTTGCACAATTTCATTTTACCTTATATATAATTTTTATCAAATAAATAAGATGATGAGATTCGAACCCATGACCACTTGTTTATCAAGATTCTGATATCATGTCAAAGAATCATCTCAACTTATATACTTTTTTATATATAATTATCTTAATTTTTTTCATATATAATTAAATATATTGTAAGATTCTTCACTCCAATGCGTGAAACTCAGTACATCTTCCCCTCCTATCAATCTCGTGAGCTCCATTACTCGTTATTTGTGGATAAATAACCAACAGAATAATATATAGTGCTTAAATGTATATGGATATTCATAAATTAAATTATTCTACGAGGACGAAATTTGCCACTAACCAACAAACTTGTATTACCGAGGGCTCTGCTATTGGATTAGCTGAGGGACCAGCCGCACGTGTAACATATATTTCAAAATTAACGTCAGTGTGCTAAGACCAAACTCCAAGAAAGTAAGAAACGGTTTGGTCTTCAAACAAACAAAAACGTATTCACTCACGAGCTAGCAAAGGCACACCCCCAAAAGCAAAGCACATAAAAAGAAAAGGAAGATGATTCTGAGCTTTATGGATGCTACTAAGAAAGTTCCGTTGAAAGTAGAAACCGGAGCCTGGGAGGACTGTTCTCTAGCCCTATGCATGGTTCTTCACGCCTATTCTTTTCATCTCTTGGTCTCTCCAGCTATGATCTGCGTGGCTTTAATGATTAGAATTGCAAAACAAGGAGGGCCTCAGAAAATTTCCCAGAAAATTTCCCTTTTTCCGTGAATAAATTAATTAATCCCAATGAATAATACGAGTGGGCGAATTTGTAGCCACACATCTACTATAAAATGTAATGTCTTGCGTTGATACGAAATCTGAGAAATTATCAGGTATGACAGTATTTTGTATTTCATTTTAAGCCGTTAAAATTTATATATATTCATGTTATTTTATAGTTATTTTTTATTAAATAAATAATAATAAAAATTTAAATATGTGACTACTTGATTATTAAAACTCTGAAACCATATCAAAAAAACATCTTAATTTATTAGTTTAAACTGTCACATAAAATTTAAAATATTATTTATATTATTTTTTAATACATCTTTTCATAAAAATATAAAATTCATAATAATTCATGAATCCTAAATTTTCCCGAGAAAGGGAAGCTCAGTTATGATTTTATTAAATAATTCATCCACACATACATATTATATAAAAAATAAAATCTTCATAGGATTTCATGTTCCAAAAAGTTAGTTGTGGAACTAAAAAAAGGGCATGGATACCTTGCGAAAATCTAAAAAAATAATAATTTAATCTAGATACATTTAATTTGATCCAAAATCAATGCCTTTACTTTTAATTCATGCAAAGAAACAGGAATGAAATTATTAGCACCTAAAATAAACATTTTAAATTGTGGACACACTTGTGCAGGAAATGTCCAATGAAGGATTGAAAGTTGGGTTGACCGATATTGAAAGAAACTTTTCCATGGAGTGTCATCAATTTGCATTTCGGAGATTTCATGATTGAGGTTGTTTTAGAGGACTTTACGAATTTTCTGGTTTAAAGTTTTTCTGTTTAGTTTTGTAAATAATTCAAAAATCCTATTCTATTTAGGATTCTTGTTTCGTTCTCTGATTCATATATTAATGTTTCTCCTGAATTGTATTTTTCTAGTTACATTTCCAAGTCGATTGTTTTCTTTTTCTCCTTATACTACATGAGTAGGTCTTAGGTCTTATTAAGTAATAAGCTAAAAGGTGTGAAGAATATACTATTCACTCACATTCAATTCACTATTTTTTCTTCATTTTTTTGTCATTATTTTTATTTTTTTATTTTTTTTGTTTTTTTTTATTTTTTTGTTTTTTTTTCTAAAATTATCTTTGTCAATTTTACTTTTTTAATATTAAGCTGGTTAAAAATTTTACTTTGTAATTTTTTTCTTTTAAAATATTGTGAATTGCTACGGTGTTTTTCCATATGATTTTTATATTTTATTTTTTATTTTTCAAAATTATATCTGTCGATTTTATTTTTTTAATATTAAACTGATTGAGAATTTAGTTTTGTATTTTTTTTCTTTACAACATTGTTGATTGCTACAGTGTTTCTCCATATGTTTTTTTTTTTTTATGATTTTCTCCAAACTTATCTTTTTTTATTTTATTTTTTAATATTGAGCTGGTTAAGAATTACAATTATAATATGTGAGAGAAGCATTGTACCTTTCCTCATAAATTATTGTGGATTGCTACAGTGTTTTTTCCCACATAATTTTTTTTATGTTTTTTTTCTAAAATTATCTTTGTTAATTTTATTGTTTTAATATTAAACTAGTTAAGAATTACAATTACAAGTAAATACAAGTAAGGCTAAAATCATATGGAGAAAACACTCTAACTTTCCTTACAAAACACTATAAATTGATACAGTTTTTCCTCACATAGTTTTTTTCCTGTTTTTTTTGTGTTTTTTTTATAATTTTTTTTAAAAAATTATCTTTGTCAATGTTATTTTTTTAATACTGAGCTAGTTAAAATTTAACTTTATAATAAAGCTTAATCATGTAGGAAAAGCATTGTAACTTATCTCACAAAACATTGTGAATTGCTACAGTGTTTCTTTACATGGTTTTTGTTTCTTATAATTTTTTTAAAATTATCTTTGTTAATTTTATTTTTTTAATATTGAGTTAGTTGAGAATTATAATTATAAGTCATTACAAATAAGACTAAATCATGTGGCGAAGCACAATAGCTTTCATTACAAAACTAAAGTGTTTCCAGCATTGTATTTTTATCCCTGTCTTTTTGTATTTTTATTTTATTTTATTTTAAAATTATATCTGTTGTTTTTTTTTTAATGTTGAGTTAATTGAAACTTTAGCTTTGTAAATTTTTTTGTAATATCCACCAAAAGCTACCAAAGCTATTACAATTGTAATAATTCCAAGCATATTTAAAAAACAATTACAATGGTGGATAAAAAAAGTTAAAAAAAAACAAGAAAAATTTTAATTGAACAATAAATGAATTTATAAAATTAAAAAAATATATCTAAAAAAACTAATGAATAGACTTTCACTTTATTGTATACAATTTAACATGTTTACATTAATAGTTAGAATTACAAAATTTAAAATTTATGAGATACATTAGTACATGACTGGTGTTCGCGCTATGCTACGGATGCACATTATTTTTCTAGTAAAATATTTAGGTGTCGCAAGCATTTTTTTTTTTTTAGAAAAATCTAATTACTCAGGTTATAGTTTTGATCAACTAAATAAGCTGGTTTTAATTGAATCATATTGAAAAAAAGAAGAGCAATGATAGCAAACAAGAACACACACACACACACACACACACAGAGTCATCATGATAACATCAGGAAAAAAAAACTTTATCGAATAGCAAAAAGATGATGTTTTTTAATTTTTAGCTAATTAAACATGAAAGGATAAAATAGGATAAAAAAAATTGATATAGGCTAATCCGAGCCAACATGATAGACATGTAATCTGGACATTAACTAGTGAGCATGTCTAGACTTGTATCCTAAATTATGAGGTCAGGATAATTCATGACTTTGATCGTTAGACTAGAAACACTATATATATATATAAAAAAAGTATGAAGCCTAATCCATAAGAAATGAAACATTGAAGGATGATTTGAAGAAAAAAATAACAAAAAATCTAAAAACAATTGCAATTAAAAGAATGAAAGTTAAAATATAAAGAAAAAATAAATTACAGGGCAACATCAAATTTTCATTTTGATAATGAGGAACAAAATAAAAAAAACATAATTAACTTGGATTGAACGGTGAAATTAATAACAATCAAACTTTTATAAAAGGTTCAATAAAACAAAAGGTAATTAAAAGAATAAGGATCAAATTAAAAAAAATTAATACATCATAAAAAAAATAAACATGCAAAACAAAATCTTAAAAGTAAATTGAGAAACTTATTCACACATCTAATTAAATCAATCACAAACTATTTTGTAAATAAAAAAATCATCAATGATAAATAAAACTATAATTGGAAAAATTTTGAGACAAATGTAACTTAAGATATTTAATATCGCAACACAGGTCATTTATCTGGTTATATTTAATAAATTTACTTATTAAAATTAATTTATAATAGGAATTGACACACATAAATTTTATACAAGGTTGCACATATTAAAAATATTATAAGAAAATAATTAAATTTTTATTTTTAAGATAAATTTAATCTATATAAAATAAAATAAAAATATAGATGAAGCACACTAACCTTATGAAAAAATTAAACATGCCTAATATATATAAAAAACAATCGCTATGTAAAAAAGACTAAATAAGACAAAAAAAATCACAGAGAAAGGGTACTAATCAAAACATAATTGCAAAATATTATTTTAAAAAATACATATAAAATATTGTTATTTTTAAAAAAGAAAATAATTTGGTCAGGCGCTGTGGGCTTGGCCCTCCAAGTTTAGGCTCGCATACAGGTCTTTATATTTTTTAAAAGTTAATGAGGCAAACGACATATTATTTGACAAAATATAGAGATAACCCTTGAAGTCATTTTGACCATTTTTAGGTGCTTGAAATTATTTTCAATCCAAAATCTCATTTTCAAATCATTTTTTACCTAAAACACTTAGGAAACATCATCAAAACCTTGTTAAACCAATCTATGGCCTCTGAAAATGTCAAAAACCACCCCAAAACCCTTAATCAACTTGAAACAAAAAATTTTCTCGAGTTCATATCTATTTTTAGGTTCTTCCAAGATAATAAAACACTTAATTTTAACTCTTCTAATTATAAGGAACCATTTGACATAAAAGTATATGGTTTTGGTGGTCGGAATCGTTACCAACAAAAATTCTCTATCTACGCCAGAATTCTGTGACCCCCTTTCTCTCTTGCATCCAAAAATGAACTGAAAACAGAGAAAAATAAAGTTATGTACCAAAAATAAATTTCTAAAAATTAGAATGACTAATTACTTATTAGCTAAAAAAGATTGGGAATTAAAATGAACTTTTCAAGCAAATCTCAAAGTCACCACCTATGTTACCTATTTTTTTCCACTTTAATCCTTTGTCTTTTAATTCAATCATCCCCCGAAAAAAATATATGCAATTGAGTGTAAATTTGGGTTAATTGAAATCTTGTTAAAAAATAAGTATTCTAATCTATAATGATTTATGAGAGAATATACGGTAAAATTGCTATAATATAACACAAATTAGTTTTTTTGTTAAATTTTTATATGTCAATAGACATTTACATTATCTTATCAAGCTCTAGATACTAGGATTAATAATATATAAGTTTTATAAATAGGCATTTAGAAATGTTAAGAGGTGCTTTCAATGCTTAATAAATATACTATTAAAAAATTAATACTTAATAGATACTTGAAGTATCCCTTTAAAACAAAAAACAAAACGTATAATGTCTTTCAATACTTAACAATTATATATAAAAAAATTAATAAGATAACAAGTGATAAGAAAATTAAATTGAGGTAAATTATAATATTTTTAATTAGATTTCAAACATCTAAGGAATACTAAATTGAGAGTTAAATGGAGTAAAAATAAAGTAATTATTTTAAATTAACTACTTGGTCTTTCCAAGAAATAAAAATCAACTATTCATTATACTACAAGTGTGAACCAACTATTATTATTATAGTAATTTAAGTTACTTATAGTTAATTAGGTAACAATTGATAGTCTTTTCTTCTTCTTCTTCTTCTTTTTTTGACATAGAAGTTATTCATTATACTACAAGTGTGAACCAACTATTATTACTTATAGTTAATTATAACAATTGTTAAATTTATAAATGATTAATCGAAACTAAGTTCCTTCCCAAAATAATTCTAAAAGTGTATTAATATATACTTTGATGTATTCGGAGGAATAAATTTCTCTAGATATTAATTTCAAGATTCAAATTCAAAAAATAATGGAAGGAAAGAACCTCTTTGACCTTCTAACTAACTCCAAGGATGTTTTGATTTGTTACCTTTTTCTATTATAAAGTTACTAGGACTATTATAACTATAATGTTAAAACTGTTGTATTTATGATTGAAAAAAAAGACATTTAAAGCTAACGAGATAGTTTTATCAATTGGAATATTATTGAAATCAAAATAAATTATTTATTATTACTATATTAATTATTAAAAATAAACTATAAAAACATATATAGAAGACACTTAACTATGCATTTATTTGATTAAACTTATAAGCTAGATTTCAGATATAGCTAGCTTATGAAAATATAAGTATTTTACCGGTAAATAAGTTGTTTATCTTTTTCAATATAAATATGGTTCTAGCCAATCCCACTCGCCGTAAGTTTTAAGGATGATTTTGAATTAATTTAGAATAAAATAGAAGAAGGTAGCTATATTATGAATGTGTTTTTTCATAACACAAATTTGTCAAATTACTAATGAAAAGATTATGTTTGTGTTTAATATAAATAATAATAAAAAATATTTAATAAATTGAAAAGAATATTGTGGATGTTAATTAAAGTTTGAAGTGGGAAGTTAGGTTTTTTCAATAAAAAGTAGAAGGTAAATACATATCAAAGTATTTTATCTTAGTTGCCTTTTTCATTTTACAAATTTTTATTTATTTATCTTGGATACTTACTATGGTTGCTAAGTATATATGTTTTCATTCTTATAAATGCATGCAAAAATATCTGATTTATTTTAAATCTAATTGTAAACAAAATTAAGGATAAATTACAATAATCTTTTGAAGACATTATGAAATTATAAAAACAATTCTAAAGATTTATTACCATTTAAAAAATAATTAAACTAAATAATTTTAAAATTTAAAAAAAATCACTAATTCAAAATTCAATTAAAAACATAAAAAAATATATAAAATATAAAATAAACCAAACTAGCGCACTTTACTTAAAAAGCAAAAGCCCAAGTACAACATGCCCAAAAGCCCAAGTTCAACATCATCCATTTAGATATATGGTTTGTCTCATCTATTATTGTCCTTTTTTATGTTTAGAAAATCAAAGTCCAAGTTTGGATCTAAAAACCACCTTTTGTACTTGTTTTAACTAGAAATCAATTTAAAAACACCATAAAAATCATAATAAATTTATTTTTAATTTCATAACACTCTTTAATAACTTTAAGAACAAAAAATAAATGACCTATATTTTTATATTTAAAACACAACATCATCCTCAGTGAACTTCCCCTCTCTAAGATAAATCTTGTGACATCAAGATTATTTTTTTTATGATCATAACGTGGATGACAAGATGCTCTCTTTTTTTTTCTGAAATTTCTCTCTCTTCTTTGCACCTTTAGGGACTCTAACATAATAAAAATAAAGTTTAGGATTAGAATATAAAATCTTAAAATAACAGGGATTAAATATGCAAAAAAAAAAGGGTAAGGAACCAAAGTTAAGTTTTCCATGTTTCCTTTATTCGTGTAACTTGAAAGAAAGCTTTATTTTTTATGTTAATTTTGATTTGTATTGTGTTAATTGTTTTTTATAATAATCTTAAATTTTATTTTGTAAAATGGAGCATTTATTTGATGTAGGAGCAGTTTATGACATTTCATACACACAAGAGCATGTAAATAAAAAAAAAAT
The DNA here is from genome assembly GCF_951802175.1 of Populus nigra. NCBI lineage: Eukaryota > Viridiplantae > Streptophyta > Magnoliopsida > Malpighiales > Salicaceae > Populus > Populus nigra. The sequence continues at coordinate 5,407,286 of NC_084863.1, read as the reverse complement.
CCAAGAAATATATAAAGCATGACAACATAATTTTTGAGAGCCAAATTAAAGAAAAAAAGAAGTTCAAGGCTAAAAAAAAATGAGAAACCTAGAAAGAAAAACTAGAAGAAAAGGGAGCTCAATAAATAAATAATGGCGAGAGAATGAAAAGAACAAAATTTTATTGATGATCTCCTTTAGTTTCTCTTAATAAACATAGAAATTAATTACATGCACTCTAGCTGCTTGTGATAATTATATCACGCAAGATTGCCCACTTAAACGGTGAATGAATCAGTTGCCAGTCATGGAAGCTTCAAATCTTATGCCATTAGGTTCAATCACAATGTTTGGTACTGGAGTTTCGTCTTTCGACATTCTTTTTCCTCTATACTTTTCTGCTTGATATGTGGGATTCAATTGGTGGTTATTAATTAGAAACGGCTCTAATCATGATGTTCTTGAATAATAGCTGCTCGTGAAAAGCTAAAGGCCACATTAAAGAAGAGTAAATAAGAATTTCCTGGTTAAATGTATACATGCCATGGATTGAACCCCTTGACAATTTACGTTTCAACTGCCCTTTAGAAATTCTGTCCCGAAACCCTAAAGAATACTTATTGATCAGAAAAGTCCACCGCTTCAATTCATATATAATGGATATTCATTCCCTTTGCTGCTAACTGACAAGCTAGTACGTTGTGGAATTTAACAATCATCATCACGTGTTATAATCACGTTCAAGAATTAATCGTTGGTGATCATCTACTGAGAAGTAGGTAGGGTGCAAATGATCGGCCAATTTGTCAAGAACATGTTTGGATTAGGTTCAAGTGACGATACCAAGTTGAATATTTATCTGCCGTGTAATTTACAGTGATGAACTGAGTTTGTTTCATCCTGATCACGAGCACAGAAACATATATATATATATATATATATATAGAAGAAATGAAACTACAGTCTTCTATGCCTGGAGTATGGAACTTATGGTGTAACGTCCCAAGTCCGAATGAGAAAACAAAATATTTACACTGCCTTCTTTGATGGGGTAGAAACACTTTTACTCCCATTTTTGTACAGGAATGCAGACAACAGTCAGAAGAGCTAACCAACGAGGATTTGAAGCAGGCGAAACTCAATATTCTCAGTACTTTATATCTTCAACAATTAGTTGAAAAAAAAAAAAAACTACGGAGGTTGGGGCGAGTCCTCCCACGAAGGTGAACACGGTTCATGCCTCTCGCATGGTAGTGGTGCCCGCTATACGTCGCCCTCGAGAACGCCAAGGATTAGTCTCTGACCCGGAATGGGCCGGAGAAAACCTTGTTCATCAAAATAATTAAGTTTTAAAAAAACCCCTTTTATTATCAATCTAGTCAAATAAACCTTTGTATTTTTTATTTCAGTCAACTGAGTGTAATTTGTCAAAATTAAAAATTTACCTCAGTTAATTGGATTCATCATGTCCTTGTGTTTTTTTGTCTATCTCTACAAGTTTAATTGCTTATGTTCTATCTCTATCCTTCTAATGGACATATTTATGCAAATTAATGAAAATATCCTCAATTGAGAAATTCAAAACCCCGTCTAATTTATTTAAAAAATAGATTAAAAAAAAAGAATTGCCATATGATGTTAAGATTCATTTCTTTTCATAGTTGCTTTTTTTAATAAATTATGTTAGATTTAAATATCTCATATGAGAATGTTTTTGTCGATTTGCATGAAAGTATCTACTTTGGAGAAAGAACTAAAATATGAACGTAATTAAACTTGAAGAATATATTAGAGACTAGATTTAAAAAATAAAGACACATTGAACTAACTCACTATACAAGTTCATTACTTCCCTCATTATTATCAATTTTTTTTTAAATAATTATTATTAATATCATCATTCCTCTCTATTATTTCCTCTCCGTAGTATCTTTTTATATAGTAAAAAATAATTTCACCCTTTTCTGTAGTTTTTTCAACTCTTTGTAGTAAGAACAGTTTTGTCATTACATTACTTTAATTTATAGCACTTTGTGTTTATGTAAATTATAACAGAATTATATATATATATTTTTTAATATATTGTATAATATTCAATTGGGTAAAAAGAAAAAAGAAGAGGGGGTTTGCGAAGTGAAGTGCCTCACTCTGTTCAACTTGAGACATTGGTTAAAATAATAGAAGCCATGGAAGAGCCACGCTCGCTCACTCTTTGCGACAATTAATTAATAATCACACACGTGAATACAATACGAGCGTATGCCCACAAAGTTCCTGTCTGGTGACCAATAAGAGAGATTTTCTGGTGGTTTGGCAAAGAGATTGTAGCTTCATTTTCCCGGGATTTGCCTTGCGAAAAAAAGATCGTTTAGTCAAAAAAAGGAGTAAAAGGTTGCTCCATAAGGGCCCTTTATTTTCAACAAAGGCTGCGTTTGATGTTCCCTTTTGGACATAACCGGGACAACCCCAACTAACCTCAAAAAAAGGTGTCACTAACCCTTACAAATGCCTCTGTGTTGTGTTGGAGTGGTGGCCGCCCATACCTTTTGGTCCTCTCATTTTTTTACACTTTTTTTGGTTGTTAAATTTTGGGTCTGCCAAATTTTTGTTAGGACAATTCAGCACTCATGACATTCAAGAACAGGTTTCGTTCTTTGCTTCTAGAAATGGAGATAAAACGCTGTCATGTGGTGTATTGGGGTAATTGATTAGCTAAAGCATTCTTGGAATGGCTGGACTCAGCAATTCATTTGTCATGTGAAGCATGCTGTTTGTAATTTTTTGAATTTAATTTAATTCTAAGAGTTAAATCAATTACTGTGTTTAGAATTGTTTTTTTAGAATTAAATGAAATTTACAAATCAATTTCTCTTAAAATTAACACTGACAATATTATTCTAAAAATACCCACTTTCTTTTCTTCAACAGAAACTTTTATTTACTTTAAATTGTTCATCTTCAGGAGATTCGGTTTCGTGGAGTTGAGGGATGTCTCTGCTAATGCCGTCAATGCTTTAGCTAAGCATTGTCCAATGCCTTGTTTGTTTCCAGGAAAATGAATTCCTGGAAACTATTTTCCCCACTTTCCCATGTTTGGTGCACCCAAAGAAAAATGGTCAAAGGAAACTTAATTCTGGTCAAAGGAAAACAAAAGCCTTTATGCCAGGAAAGTGTTTTCCTTTCCTTATTCTAAGGAAAACACTTTCCTTTCTCTTTAACAAAACGTGCACTCTCCTAAAATATAACAAATCCCTAAACTCTCATTCTCTCCCAAATAATTTACCCAGATCGATTGGAAGCATCTCTCACAGATTTCTTCCAGGTAAATTTTTTTCGTTCAAATGTCTATTTATTATCTTATGTCTTTCATCTTTTTTATTTTTCTGTTGTTATAATGGCATGTCTTGTGATATATTTGCTGTGTTTTTTTCCTTGTTTATCTTGTTAATTTTACTGCAACCCATGCTCTGTGTAAATTCAAACCCGTGGGAAGCAACCCATACAACAAACAGAGAATTGTTGCCAGAAACCAAACAGAGGACCATACACAGAAAACCAAACCATTCCTTCGTTTCGCCCAAAACATTCCTTCGTTTCGCCCAAGCCATTCCTGCGTTTTCGCCACTGTTTCTAGCACAACAAACGCAAAAAAACCCAGCCACAGCAAACCCAGAATTGTTGCCAGAAACCAAACAGAGGACCCATACACAGAAAACCAAACCATTCCTTCGTTTCGCCCAAAACATTCCTTCGTTTCGCCCAAGCCATTCCTGCGTTTTCGCCACTGTTTCTAGCACAGCAAACGCAAAAAAACCCAGCCACAGCAAACCCAGAATTGTTGCCAGAAACCAAACAGAGGACCCATACACAGAAAACCAAACCATTCCTTCGTTTCGCCCAAACCATTCCTTCGTTTCGCCCAAACCATTCCTGCGTTTTCGCCACTGTTGCTAGCACAGCAAACGCAAAAAAACCCATTATTTTGTTAAGCCAAAGGCGCCCTTCAGCCCCGTTTCCTTCCCTGCCGATCCACCTCTTCGCCGGGCAACCCATACACAGAAAATCAAAACCCCTGCATTTTTAACAGAAACCAAACATAGCAAACCCATACACAGCAACCCATACCCAGCAAACCCAAACCCATTTTTCCCATTCTATGCTATTTTCACAGAATCGGGTTTGCTGTGTTTTTTTCACAGAAACCAAACAAAACATTGTGTTTGGTTTCTGTGAAAAAAACACAGCAAACCCATGCTCTGTTTCTCCTTTTGTGTAATCGAACACATATGCTTTTAATTCCCCTCCATCTCTTCATCTCCTTTTCTTCAATTGCTTCTCTTCCAGTAGAACCCGACCCACCCGATGTGATTTTCCTTCTCTGTTGATGAATTGATGATATGTGTTTCCTCTGCGTTGTGCATTTCCTGTGCTTTCTAGGCGTGATGTGTGTGTGTGATGATGCTGATGATGAAATGGGAATTGGTTTGGCTAAATCTTGACTGTGAAATATTATACCCGTTGTTAGGAGGTTGAAATATTTGACAGTGGTTAAGCCGGGTGGAGATATGGGTTATAAGCTTGATAAGTGAAGAGTATATGGTTTGACTATATTTATTAACGGTTGATGATGCTGCACAGTAGTGAAATGGGAATTGTTTTGGGTAGAAATATTTTAGACAGTGAAATATTACATGCGTTGATGTTGGGTAGGAATATTACACAGTTATAAAAAACTGATTTGGCTTGGATAGAAAACTTGAGGCTATTAAATATTTATATACAGTATTTATTAATAAATTATTATATTGTTTGTTTTAGGATACAGAATTCATTATATAATTATTTCTTTTAAGGTATTGTTTGTGTTGGGAATCAGCTTTTTTGAGCATAATTTATTATATTGATTATGTAAGTATTTTATATGCTTTTTTAATGTTTATTTCCCCAAATTTTTAGGTTTTGTTAGCAGAAAACTTCACTTTTTTGTTATGGATAGTAAGATTATTCATGCAGCATGTATGGGAGCAGCTGTAACTGTGATAGCGACAGGGGTAGCTATTATTGAACAAGAAAGAAATAGAAATTATATACCAAGAGAACCACGTATAAATGCCATTGCTCAACGAGAATTCTATATGGATAGCATTTTGAATCGAGGTGATAGACATTGCGTTGAACAAATTCGTATGAAACCAGTTGTCTTATATAAATTGTGTGATGTTCTCACAAGTCATGACTTATTAAGATCGACTCAAAATGTGTCTATTAGGGAGCAAGTAATTGTGTTCTTACAAATTGTAGGCCAAAACCAAAGATTTCGTTTTATTAGTGGTATATACTATAGGTCTGTTGAAACTATCCATCGTTACTTTAGAATTGTTTTAAAAGCAGTTCTTAAGTTATACAAACACCTAATTAAAGACCCAGGCGATACAGTTCCCGCAGAGATATTGAATAATCGAAGATTTTATCCTTATTTTAAGGTATGAGAACAATACCAATATTTTTATACATTAATTAATTACATCTAGAAGAAAAGGTTATAAATTATTTTTTCATATTTATATAGGATTGCGTGGGAGCAATTGATGGTACCCATGTTCCTGCAAATGTTCCTGTTGAGATTCAAGGAAAGTTTCGAGGTCGAAAAGAAGGAACAACACAAAATGTTTTAGCAGCTATAACTTTTGATTTGAAGTTTATATATGTTTTAGCTGGCTGGGAAGGAAGTGCACATGATTCACGGGTTTTAGGCGATGCATTATCAAGACCTAGTGGTCTAAAAATTCCAGAAGGTATATAATAAAGTATTTATTATATGCAATAAACATATAAAATATTTAATTAGCTAAAGATAGTAATAGGTTTTTTTTTCTAATTTGTAGGGAAATATTATCTTGGTGATGCTGGTTACGGTATTCGAAAAGGAATCATTTCTCCTTTTCGTGGAGTTCGATATCACTTGAACGAGTTTACTGAACATTCACCAGAAAATGAAAAGGAGCTATTTAATCTTCGACACTCTTCTTTGAGAACTGCTATTGAGCGAGGGTTTGGTATTTTGAAGAGTCGTTTTAGATCAATTGATGGAAAGTCTTTTTGGTCTTATGAAACACAAGTAGATGTTGTGCTTGCATGTTGTATTATTCATAATCACATTATGGGAGTTGATCCAAATGACTTTCTTATGGAAGAAATATGTTCGGAAAGTGAACCAATTAGACGAACAATCAACTTAAGTCAACGGGAGGAGAGGGAAGAGAATAGGGAGTGGATAACAAAAAGAGAAATGATTGCATCAACCATGTGGAATGATTATAACACTCAAAGAAACTAGTAATTGAGTGTTAATTATATATGTTTGTTTTTATTATGTCTTGCTTGAGTTTGTATTATCTTTGTTATGTATTTGGATTGTTTGTTGACTTTATTATAATTTCTTATGTATTTTATGTATTCTCTTTTAAATATTAATTGTAGTTTTTATATTTAATTTATTAAATCTAAATATTGAATGATTATATTTTGTATAAATTTGTAACCTTTTTTTTTGTAGAAATGAGTACCACACAGAATGAAAAATGCAAGGGCAAACACTTTACATGGTCTAAGCCTATGTCTCACATGCTACTTGAGATATTAGCTGAGGAGGCACTTAAAGGAAACAAACCTTCTTCCACCTTTAGAGCAGAATCTTTTGTTAAGGTGGCTACCGAAATTAGTCAAAAGTTCAACGTTCAATGCGAGCCTAAACATGTTGACAATCATCTCAAAACTGTGAAAAAAGAATGGGGAATAATAACCAAGCTTAAAAATAAAAGTGGCTTTGGTTGGGATGATTGTTTGAAGATGATTACAGTTTCGAAAGATGTTTATGATGAAGAAGTGAAGGTATGATAAATATTATACTCTTTGTAATTTTTATATTTACTTTTGTTTCCAAAATGTTATACAAGGAACTAAAAAATTTCGTATTCTAAACTTTATGAACAGGCACATCCCAATCATGACAAGTATCTCAACAAAAAACTTGACATGTACGAGGCAATGACAATTGTTGTTGGAAAAGATATGGCAACCGGAAATTATGCCAAATCATATGCTGATGTCAACTTGGAAGAGAACACTGAAGAGCAATCAATTTCAATTGAAAATGAAGGGGAATATGAAGAAACTTCTAAGGGAAAAGAGACATCTTCCTCTAGTACGCAAAAGAGGCAACATAGGAAGAGAAATCGCATGTATGAAGATGATGGTGTTGAAAAGTTGTCTAAACAGATTGGAGATGTAGCACTTGCAATTCAAAGCCTCAGCAAAAATCAACTTGATGTTAATGCGTTATATGCGGAAGTCATGAAAATTGAAGGCTTTGATGAGATCACTCTTGGGGAGGCATTTGATCATTTGGTCCAAAATGAAATGTTGGCAAAAGCATTTATGGCAAAAAATGCTAATTTGAGGAAAATTTGGGTTCAGAATTTTGTGAACCAACACTACTACAGGCCTGCTTGCTAAGATGGTTTGACTATGTTTAAAATTTGGGTTCAGACTATGTTTGTTATTTGACAAGTATGTTTACTTGTTTAATTCGGTCTAGCATATTTATGTTTGTAATTTGAACTAATATGTATGTATATGACATCGAAACTTAATATTTATGCATGATTTTGTTTGATGTTAGATATTTATATTTATTTCTTGATGCTTATTCGATATATATTAAAGGGATATTAAAGGGATAATTGCCTTTACTCGTAAAAAAAAATATTTATCCAAAAAACCCATCAAAATATTTTTTGAATCTATTTATCTTTTTAAAAAAACTTCATACCAAAAAAAAAAATACCCCAAATATATAACTCTTACCATAAACTAATTTGGCTTTCTTCATATGAAAAAAAAAAAACCTATTTTAAGCTTTTAAAATTGAAAAAAATATAGTAATAGGTTTTACTTAAAAATTATTTCACAAGCTTATTTCTATATAATATGATATGATATATTTAGTTATATTTTATAAAATAAGCTATGTATGAATATATATTATAATAAAAAAAATTCATCATTGTACTTTTTAGATTTCATTCTTTTATTGTAAGTGATTAAATATTTATATTAAATATTTTATATATATTAGATAAACTTGAAAAAAAAATTAATTTATTAATAAATTATTTTCCAGTTTCTTTTCCATAACATAACCAAACACTGGAAAGTGTTTTCCAGTTCATTTTCCATAACACTACCAAACATCGGAATTCACTTTCCCGGAATTCACTTTCCAGGAATTCACTTTCCCCGGAATTCACTTTCCAAAAGGAAACAACTTTCCTGCAAACAAACGGAGCCCAAATCTGATTGGCATTGGGTTCTTGGACTGTCTAAAGGTAGATGAGGTAGCATGGGGGAATGTAGCATCTGTTCTTTTCCCCTTAGCTACTGGGACATCAAAAATGGAGTGGCGCGTGGTCTCACATCTTTTGCATAAGAACTGATATTGGTCCAAGTGCAGTTTCTATCTAGACTATTATTATTCACCTGGCTTGAAGGTTCTGTGTGCAATGAATAGTTCTCGAAGAAGACAACACGTTCAGAGTGATTGAATACAAAGGAAAATTGTGACTTGTTCTTTTCACTCATTTTTCTTTGAAGGACTATAAAGAGAGAAAAAGATGTTCTTCTAGAGTGGAAAGAAGAAAGGTAAACACATCTTTTGCAATATAAAGTATAAATAAATAACTTTTTAGTTTGTTTGTTGAATATAAGCAAAGGAAAAAATAGTTAAAATTATTGATTCAATTTAATTTTATAGATATTTTAAATAATATAATATAATTGAATATAATTAAATAATTTAGTATTTTATTTCAAATATAAACATTATAATAAGCTATTAATTGAATTTAAATTACATTTAGAATTTAATTCAATTACATGTATAATTTAATTATAAACAAGCTATAAAAGTTTGCACGGCAACTAATTTAGCTAGTTCGACAATAAAACATGTGTTATTAAAGTGTTGGAGTGTATGTGTTTGTTCTACCTTATAAAGAATATTTTTAATTCAAAAGGCTATCTTCTTATGAATAATTTATAATAAGAATGATTTAGGAGTATGTTTGATAAATAGTAAGTTAAATCAATTTTGTCTACCTTATAAACAGTAATTTTTAGTCATATATATTTATGAGTTTTCTTTAAATAAAATATTGAAAAACAACTAATTAATTCAATTTATGCAAATTATACCAAATAAATTTTTAATACATTAGGTAAGTCTTTGGAGCTCAATTTTGCAAGTGCAGCTCGAATTGATTCACCAATAATTAAGATTACTTTAAATTTTGGTAGATCTTAATTTTTCTTTTTAATATATACCTTTCCAAACATATAGCCACTCGAGTTCAAATCTAACTTAAAACTTCTTCAATTTGAATATCTATATCCATATATTCTATAATTTATTTAATAAAATTACGAAAGAATTCATCCAACCTTCATTTAACACTTCCCAAGTAGCAATGTTTTATATAGTTAACTTATAAAATCTGTGACTTAAGTCATGAGATCGCAATAACTCATAGAAAGAAAATTGAAACAAATTATGAAACACAATCTCCAATCAACTCAATGTTGAAAGGAAAGAAAAAAAGAATATTCATTTTTAAAAAGGATAAAAATATAGCTCGAGTCAACCCGAGGTAAAGCTTTCAAACTCGTGATCCGCGTAATGAGAACGGGAAGGCCTTATAGAAAGCAAACTGAAAAATATTATAAAGCTCAATTTCAAATTAATTTAGTATTGAATGACAAAATTAAAAATAAATCTAATTTAAAAAAAAATAACTCAAGTCAATTCAGATTAACCTATCAAACCCCAACCCTAGTTATAAGATTAAGATAATTCTATAAAAAAAAAACTAAAAACAATATAAATTTTTGAGTTTAAAATTGAAACCAAAAAGATAAATTTTAAAAAGGACAAAAAATAGTGGCCCAAATCCACAATGGGTATCCATGGGTCAGGTATTGCAATATCCATACCCGAACTTGATCCTAAATTTTTTACCCGCCCCCGACCTAAACTCAATCAGGCATAAACAAAACCTAACCTGATTGGGTTTCGAGTATCCGTCAGGTATTCATTATCCATATGTTAGGTATCCATTAGATATCCATACCCAAACTCGAACTTAAAACCAAAACCATAACATGTTGTGCACTTGATAAATCTTACATAACAGTAAATGGACCCATACTTTCATAAAATGATTCAAACATAGCAATTTAAAAATCATTCAATTTGCATCGATCATATATATTAACAACAGAAATATACAATAGACATTCAGACATTAATATTCTAACTAAGAGGGTACATTTCAGATACCAGATAGAAAAACAAAATCAAGTACACCTGTTAAACAAATAAAAAGGTAAAATTTAGCAACAAATTCTTAAATAAAAACAGGTTTAATTCCAAGATAACATTTCCTCATTACCACAAGTGTTTTGCAAGGGTAATTATTTTTTCTGCAAAATCAACAACCTGTATAATTTTCCAACAAATAACCTTAAATCTATAGAGATTGCATTTTTCATTAATATCATGCATTATATCTAATTTGTTATACCAAACATTAAACATTAAACTAAAGCTCCAACGCACATTCATCCACTTGATCCAACATTACTAGCATGGTCTACATGGATAAAAATACATACGAGAAGCAAAACATTATATCGAACATAGCAAATTGAGATTTCATTCTCTTCACAACAAGAATTATTTTTATAGTATAAATTCTATACCTCCTTCACTACAATCAATATCATTAAACATGGTGGTATAACCATTCCAATCTAGTGTTGCTCCATTTAAAATCAATGCATACAATACAATTTAGAAATATGCTTCAATAAATTGTTAAAATGCATATAACCATAATAAAACATAAATATTTATTAATGTACCTTGAGTTTCAATAGACTATAACCAATTTTGAGCACAAATTAATGCTTCTATAGTCTTTGGATTAAGTCCATTACGAAGTGTACTCACCAATCCATCATTTGTAATGAAAGCATACTCTAAAGCTATAAAAGATACATGGATAGCTAATAAATCTCTAGTAATGGATTATAGGATTGGTTATCTGCCACCTTAAACTTTCCACGATGTTAGAATATCAAAATAATTATTTCTTTGCAAAATATCATCATCTAAATAATAATCAAATTTAGTCCTAGCATGTGAACGTTTTGTTTTGCATCACACAACTATCAAATTCAGCCTAATCATAACTTGAATCCACAAAATTAACACTCAAATATGGAGTCATATATAATTGAATTTTACCTCTCTTTTGTCTTTAAGCATAAAAATACACCAAATCATAACATAGATGATGAATCTTATCCTTGTGCTTCACATGCTCACTCACATATACTCCCAAACATGGATAGACTTCAACAACAACTGGATCTAGATAATCTAGACTCAAATAGTTAGACAAGAGTTATAGACTAATCTAAAGAATCAAAATTTCTATGTGTGCAAATTGTTTTGGATTCCAAGACATCAAGCACTGATGTAGTGGACTCTATGGAATGTAGTGCGAAGAATTATAAAAATTTGAATCATGGTCACATAGACTCCTATAATTAGCCTGTTATAGAGGACATTCAACATGCTTTGAAATCTCATGTGATATTGAACAAAGGTTGCAAATATCCACACCAAATAAAGTTGAGAAGTGACAAATATATCATTAAATTTTTCAATAACACATGTACCATCCAAAACACAATAGATGAGACAAAGAACAAGTTTAGAGGAATTTAAGGCTTTTGGAAAAAATAAATGATAGACAATAGAGGTAGTGGATATAAAAGATGAGGTTGGAAACATGTTATCTGATTGGGCAATTTTAGCAAATGAAAATGGTACAAACCTAGAGGAATTTAAAAAGCCATCAAGAGTTAGGTGCAACGAAAGGAAAAGGAATAAAGAGCAAATCCATAACAACCCTACTCACTAGTTGTTGGATTATTTCCATTACTTAATGAAGGTGCTATCATGAAATGTATATGGACTTGGCTTGATTTATAAGTGCAAGTCTATGCCAAAAGTTATCTATGACAATAATGTTGACTATTGTGTTCTTCTTGAAACAAAATTGTGTACATCTTTAGACAATTTGGTTTCACAACTAGTAGTGGAACCCTAAAATATGAATAGTTAAACAAAAAAAAAGTAGAGAACATAGGAAAAAATATCATGTCGTTTTAAGATTTTAGCATAAAAATATAACTAAGCAGAATTGAACACAAAATAAACCAACCTTAGGTGCAGACTTGTTAATGGTGTTGTTGACTTGCTACCGACAGGTCTGTTACTAGCTGGATATTGGAAGAGACTAAAAAGTGCAAGAGGGATAGAGAAAGAGAATGGAAGAGCAAACTATGTGATGACTGATGAGAGGGAAATGTGAACTTGACTTTGAGTCTATGTGATAGCGAAGATTCAGCTGGAAAGGTAATTGAGAAACCCTAGTTTTTCTTCAAATATATAGGTGGGTACAACTGTAATGTTTTTAAACTTTAAGGTCACATATCTATACTTCGAATCGGATTCAGGCAAGGTTTCGAGTCGGGTAAAGCAATATCGATACCCTACTCAAACCCAAATTTTTCACTTCAGGTATTACCCGAACCTGAACAAGAAATTAATTCATATCCATTTGGGTAAATTCAAGTCGGTATTCATCGAGTTTGAGTGAAATTGTCATCTTTGTCGGTTAATATTTTAAACTCGCAATCTAGATCATAAGACTGAAATAACACCATAAAAAACAAATAATACAAGAAATTACAAATCTCAATCTACAATCAATCAAATTGTGAAAGATGAAATTGAAAAAAAAAATCAATTTATATTAAAAAAAACAAGAAAAAAAAATAAGGACCAAATTTAACATATAAACAATTAACAAGCCACTTTTCTATTTTAGATAGGGCCTGGATTGGAAACTGGGAGCAGGAAGAGAAAAAATAAAAGGAAAGAAACGGTCGTTGGAGGCAACTCCAACAGTATAATGCGTCACCCCATAAGAAAACCTTACCGAGATGATCCCAACGATACCAAGAAAGGTCACTTTCAAAGTAGAAATGAAGCCACACACATCACAATATTATAGCCACCTCTCTTACATGTTGACGTGTACATTACACGTCTCAACCACTTTTCCCTTTTCTTTCATTTTATTCCTTGGTTTGGCCCAAAAAAAGTTGGATTTTTGTACCATTTTAAAATTTAGTCCCTAAATCTTCAATTGTTTTAAATCATTAATAAAATTAAATTTTAGTTAGCTAAATCAAATATAAACCCAATGCAAAAAACAATTCTCGATATCGGGATAAACAAATAAAAAACAAATCAAAACAAATGATAAAGTCTAGTTTTAAGAAAACACAAATTAAAAAGAGTAATTTAAAAAGGAAAAAATATTCAATGATTTCACTCACCAGCCACTTTTCCCTCATCTTTCACTCTAGTCCTTCATTTGACCTTAAAAAAGGTTGAATTTTTGTACCATTTTCAATTACAGTTTCTAAATCTTTAATTATTTTATTTCAATAAAATTAGATTTTATCCTGCTAAATTTAGCATCAACTCAATACAAAACAATTCTCCTGATACCGCAATAAACACATAAAAACTAAACCGAAACAAACTAAAAAATTTAAAGTTTAATTTTAGAAAAATGTGAGTTAGAAAGATGAATTTGAAAGGAAAAGAATTCAATGATTAAAAAAAAGTAAAAAACAATCACTATCAAAATTCATAGTGAATTTATTTACAATGCACAATAAATTCAATCACGAAACAACTATCTCTTCTAGTTGTTTCTATAGTAATAATAATTAAATAAAAATCATACATCTCTAACTGATGTTTTCAGCAATTAATGAAGCCAAAATTAACTATTAAACCAATACCAAGATCTCCACGGACTTATAACCCATTGATCCGGAAGTACCAAGTAATATATATACGTCCAAATTTGTGTAACATTACGAGGACAACTTAGATAAAAGTGATGGATTTAGGATATTAAGGAAGGAGATTTTTCAAAAATATTCCCCAGTTTTAATTTTGCATCAAATAATTTTCTGTATCAATTTAAAACTTAAACTTTTAGAAATTCTTATTCAATAACTTACATATATTTTTAAGACTTTCTATCTATATTTCTATCCAAATTGTATTTTTTTAAGAAATAATGTCATTTTGTGGGCAACTTAATTAATGCTCTATATAAAATAATTCCAATAAAAATATTTAATTGAAAAATTATAATAATATAAGGGTAAACATGATATAAAAAATAGTTTAGGTGTAAAATCAATACTACTCCATCAGTTTGGTGATAAACCTGACGTATGCCCTAATTAAAATGAGCTAAGCTGTCTGTGTAGAGCTTATCGATCATATAAGTCGACAAGGAATCCCGTTCCTATCTGTTAAAGCAGGGCTTCCAAGTTGATCTCAATTAGCAGGGCTGAGTCACATGGTATACCTAGGTTAGACCTAATCCAACCAAAATCTCACCTAATAAACAAAACAAAAAGTATTATACTTTCATTCCTTAAAAAGAATCAAGTCGTTTAATTTTGAAGACTTCAAGGTCACTAATCGTCAAGATTAGTAAATTAAATTACATTATAAAAGAATATATATGTTAATTGTCTATAGAATCAAACTAATTAGCCAACGATGAAGATGTCGGTTTCTTGACTCTCTGTTCTTCTGATCAAATCCCCAATAACGTCTCCGAGAATCCAATGACTACTCTTGACTCTTGTTGTGCAATAAACTGGCGATTCAGACAAGAAAACTTTGTATGCTGGATATGATACTGATCAGAAAATCTACATTTCCCATGGACCAAAAAAGAACTCTTGGCACGAGGTAGTTCAAGCGTGATTTTCCATGATCAAGCAGTGTCATGATTATTTTTTTAGAAAATCTTAACATAAACACTGTCCCAATCTCAATAATGCTGGCTAGATATTCCATATAGATTAGTAATATAGGAGCTACACGCTGCTGGTGTATATATTTTTAACTATGTTACATCATATTGTAGTCACTGTCATGGTAGTTACTAGAAATTTGGTATCAAAATGAGGATTCGATGTCCCCATAGCTAGGAAAATATATATTTGATTGACAAGTATAGACACCCATCATATCTTAAAAATTGAGGTAAATAAATTGTATCAATTGATTAATGGACCCCATGATTGTGTTTGTACATCAAAGTAAGAGAACCTAATTTCATCAGTGTGGGGTTCGAATTTAAAAGGCTTTGTCGACATTGTAAGTTTTTTTCCTTCCTATCAGTCTCGAATTCCTTTGATTTTGACACGTTCATGAACCTTCTCTTACCAGTTTATTGTGTTATGTGCACTAGCTTTGTTTTTTTCTTTTCCTTTTTGAATAGGATCGGATTTGATGTAAATGAATTAGAAAGATTTACAAAACCCTAAAACATGTGGCATGGGGACACGAAGAAACACCCTTTTTTTTAAACAGAATTACAAAAACCAGTTAAAAAGATTGCAATAAATCTACATAATCAAGGGAGCACATTCCATGTAAATTATGAGAGAAAACGACAATAGATTTAGCTTTTTCCATAAGCTGGTAGTATAAGAGAGAGAGAGAGAGAGAGAGAGAGAGAGAGAGAGAGAGAGAGAGAGAGTGCGTATTTTATGAATAAGAGAAAAAAAGAAGGATAATTAATTAATTAGTAATGTTTTGTGGTAACCTTATACGCATTAATCAATAATTTGCAGATCAAGGATTAAAAAATAGTGGTTTTTTTTAATTAGACATATTTACAGCTTAATTTTCAAAGGATCCATGCCATCTAGGGAGTACCAAACCCAATACGCTACACCGCTCTTGATCTGTTCACAGACTTTGTTTTTCACTCCAAAATTATTTTATCTCTTCTGGCAATTTTCCACTCCTAAAACGGTGGTTGGAAGTGAAATTTTTGCTAATCGTATATTAATTTGGTCGGCAAATAGTTCCCCTGTTTCTAAAAGGAAAATGCGCATGGCTGTATGGCTGTGTGGCTGATTGATTGATTGATTGAGAGAGAGAGAGAGAGAGAGAGCAACAACCCACCTCCATGATTGAGACCCGGAAGCTTACTCAAGATTTGTCCAGTCAATGAGCCACTCTGAGGCATACTTATAGTAGTGGCCTAGCTAGCTAGTGGGTTGGTTAATTTAACTGTACAAAGTGACAGAAAAAAACTTTAGAACAATTTGTGGTTTAATTCAAGTCACTCAAGTGTCGATAACGCAGGCAATTGTTCATATACACATGCAACAAAATAAAAGGCCCACTATCAGCCGAAAAATTGAAAATAAAAGGTTAGACAAGAGAACATAATTGGACGGAACACCTAAGATTGTGACTTGTAAGAACATAGCTACTGTCAATGCATGGATGATTATAGGATACAAGAATCCAAATGAATATCTAAGGAAGACTGCTAGTTGCTTTCTTGTAATGATCCCATTTTCTTTGTTTCTTTTTTTTTGACGATCTGTTCGCCCCCCTCTCTTTCTCTTTTTTTCTTTGCGCAAATTATGTGAGGGAATCACTGTTTCCCCACGTACACTGTAGATTAACAGTAACCTATAGTGTTTTTTTATTTTTTGTTAACTTTTTTCTTTTTTCTTTTTTTTGTTTTCTGTTTTATTTCTTTTTTTTTCAAATTTTTTTCAAATTACTTTTTTTTTCAACTTTCCTATTTTTTTTCTTTTTTTTCATTTATTTTTTATTTTTGTTTCCAAACTTATTTTTGTTAATTTTATTTTTTAAATATTGACCTGGTTAAAATTTTTACTTTGTAATTTTTTTCTTTAAAATACTGTGGATTGCTGCGATGTTTTTCCATATAGTTTTTCTATTTTATTTCTTTATTTTTCAAAATTATATTTGTCGATTTTTTTTAATATGAAGCTGATTGAGAATTTAGTTTTGTAATTTTTTTTATTTAAAACATTGTTGATTGCTACAGTGTTCTCCGCATGGTTTTTTTATGATCTTCTTCGAAATTATCTTTTTTTTTATTTTTTAATATTGAGCTGGTTAAAAATTACAGTTACAATATATGAGGAAAGTACTGTAACTTTCCTCGAAAATTACTGTTGATTGCTACAATGTTTTTTCTCACATGGTTTTTTTTCTGTTTTTGTTATGTTTTTCCCTAAAATTATCTTTGTCAATTTTATTTTTTAAATATTAAGCTGGTTAAGAATTGCAATTACAAGTAAATACAAGTTTTTCCTCACAAAACACTATAGATTGATACAATTTTTCCTCACATGGTTTTTTTTTCCAGTTTCTTTTGTGTTTTTTTTGTGATATTTTTTTCTAAAATTATCTTCGTCGATTTTTTTTTTAATATTGAGTTGGTTAGAATTTAACTTTGTAATAAAGTTTAATCATGTGGGGAAAGCATTGTAGCTTTGCTCATAAAACATTGTGGATTGCTACAGTGTCTCTCCGCATGGTTTTTTTTGTTATAATTTTTTTCAAATTATCTTTTTTAATTTTATTTTTTTAATATTGAGTTGTTTGTGAATTACAATTACAAGTCATTACAAATAAAGCTAAATCATGTGGGGAAGCACTGTAGCTTTCATCACGAAACACTGTGAATTGCTATAGTGTTTCCAACATGATTTTTTCCCTTTTTTTGCTGTTTGTTTTGTTATTTTTTTTTTCTAAAATTGTCTCAGACGATTTTTTTTTTAATATTGAGCTGATTAAGAATTTAGCTTTGTAATTTTTTTTCTTTAAAACACTGTGAATTGTTGCAGTGTTTTCCCATGTGATTTTTTTATAATTTTTTCCAAAATTATCTTTATCGATTTTTTTTTAATATTGAGTTGGTTAAGAATTATAATTACAATAAAGCTAAATCATATGAGGAAAATGTTGTAGTTTTTCTCACAAAACACTGTGGATTGCTACAATATTTCTCTAAATGAAAAATCAATAACTAATTATGGTAATTTTTAGAATATTAACAATGCTAATAATCACTATATATATATATATATATATATAATTTGGGTCTTAAGAATATTACCAATCACAGTAAATTGTATCCAAATTATAATATAGAAAACGTGGTTTCTATAGATATATCCAACTGGTTAACAATTCCTTGAGACATAGAGCATCAACTATATATGAAGGATATTGAAACAATGTTTCTTGTCTCAATTAGTGGTGATGTTGTTTTCATATTTAGAGGATAGTAAATTTGAATATTGTAGTTTTCTGTGGAAAATTGTCTTGGCAGACAACTTTTCTTTTAAAAAGGGAATAGTCAATTAATGCCGTAAACTGTACAGTACTTGTATTCAATTTTTTTTTGTTTTTTTTTTTTGCTAATTTTTCAATAAAAACTGTTTTTTTTCATGTTTTTTTTTCATGTTTTAAAAGTGTTTTTAAAAAAATTAAAAAATTTTATTTTTTTATTTCAAATTAATATTTTTTATATTTTAAAATTATTTTAATATGTTAATATTAAAAATAATTTTTAAAAAATATAAAAAATATTATTTTAATTCATTCTTTTTATAAAAATACTTTAAAAATTAATCACAATCTATTTATAAACCGACATGACTCCTCGACAGCCTAGCCAGCTAATCCTCAACAGTCGACATCCTTTGAGAAATTCTGCGTTGTGATTTTGTACAAATTCATGTTTTTTCGTCATAAATCTGGTACATACTCTATATTTCAAATATATACAGTACCTCAATTAGTTATTTCAAAGAGTACATACTATATATTTTATTCATCGTGCAATTTATTAGACATTCATGTAAAGAAAATGAACCGTTATTTAATTAAAAGTAACCATGCAAGGATAAAATCTTGAAAATATAAATACTAAAGGGACTAAACTGTTAATGAGGATCTATTTACAAAAATAGAAATATAGAGACTAAAATAAAATTTTAAGACCTATAGGACTAAAATGAAAATTAGTGAAAAAGATACATTACATTATTAGAAAATCTTCAACCAAACAAAAGAATACAATGGATCATTCATAATTTATCTTAAGTTACATTCTCTTTGTGTTAGTTATATTACATTAAATCTTAAGGAGCCAGGTGGCTAAGAATGTTTGTCCATTTTCTTGACTTCTTAAGTCAAAATTCTGGGGACAGCACCTAGAAAAAATTATTAAATTTCTATAAATGCATTAAGAAGTCCAAACGTTAGGACCAACATTTAGAAAAATATATTAAATTCTTCTTAATGCATTAAGTTAATGTGGGGGTGCATTCTTAAAATTGTTTGGAAAGAAATTAATTTCAATTAATGTACAAATTTATTTGAGAACATCCTTACCTTCAACTAAAAGAAAATTACTAATGAAGTGTTGGTCTAGCGGTTAAGATACTATTACATCCCTGCAAAGATGAAAATACAGTTTGATCTCCAGGAAGCGCTCTAATTGGGAAGGGCAGTCACGAACCCCTAACAGAACTAGTCTTACCCTTTAAAAGGATGTGAGGATACCCGGATAAAAAAAAAACTAAAACAAAATCATATTACATTACAAAGGTTATTTTGTACCATGCAATGTCCATGGTAGTTTACAAAGGCATTCCCATTTTTTTTAATTCATTTTGGCTAGAGTTCAAGATTTCAAGTTCTTTAGATTTTGTGCTATTAATTATTAATGATTCATTTTTTTAAATGAAATGAGAAACTTACCTTTCATCGCAAAGGCAGACTAATCTCGTAAATTGTTTAGCCTTATGCTTCCAAAACTACTATTTTTCTCATCAACAAGATGCCTGCACCAATTCTTCAATACTATTCTTCTTTTACAAACAACAACCCAACTATGCATTTTTAAAGGTTTGCAGGTGCTTATACTTTTTGTTTATGCATACATATAACAAACATAAGCTTTATCTTAGTGTTACAATGTCTGTCTTTCTTGGTTATAACCAGGGTCATCAAGAATATCGTTGAATAGTTTTCTACTCATTGTGTCTATGACATTTATTTTTGGATATTCTATAAGTCTTCCTTTTCTTATGCTAAGTTCACTTTATCAGTTTTCTTTTTATCATTACAACCCTTGCTTTATTGTCATCTTACTTCCAATTCTTCATGGATTAGCATTCCTCTATATACCCTATTACCTCATCTTTCAATTTTATTCTCTCGATTATCTCCTTCCACATAATCTTTCAATTATGAAACTCCTCAAGTTGCTCAATCTTTGATCTCCTTTCTAACCTCTCTATTTGGTTTCCATTCTCGAACTCTAATGCAGTCTCGTATTGTTTTTCATCATCCATCACACCTTTAGGACTTATCTTATTATATACTTATAGTCTTAATGTTAACATAAACAATAACTCTGCTAGTTCATCTTGTCTTTTATATGTCATATTATATACTACTATACATATTCATCGTATGACCCTTCATCCATGTCATCCCAAATACTATCCTATCTTATATCTTTCATTAGCCAATGTTGCTCTACATTTTTTTATCTGAACCTGCTTGTTATACTAAGGCTAAATGGCATCCCGAGTAAAATTTAGGAATGGTTGTGGAAAATTGATTGGTCTGCAATCACACCTAGTCTTTGGTTGTTTTTTAATCCCTCTATAAATGTTATTGGCTAAGGCTAAAAGAAATCCCCTAATACTCTATTTACAAATTACTAAGATTCAAATTGCTAATATTTACCATTCAATTTGACCTTTTTTTTATAAGTTTTATAAAAAATAAATACAAAAGTAAAAAAAAAAAAATTTAAAGTCAACTAACTATTACTAAAAATAAAAATATTAAAAAAAAGGAGCAATGCCAACTATAGGCCAAGATACCAAAAGTAGAAAATTTAGAATGAGAGGCATAGTGCTAATATCAAAAGTAATGAACCATATACCTACTATAGACCAAGAACCTAAGAAGAAATGTAAAGAATGAGAGTTGTTAAAACTAACATATTAGAAGATCGGTTGGCCAAAAGAACCATGAGCAGCTACGATGTTATAAGTTTCTTCCTCTTGACCAAATCTGTAACCTTCATTAGTGGATTCATTTTATGTGGTTTCCTTGATCAAATTAGAGGTTACCACAGAACCATGCATAACATTGAATAAGAAGTCGTTGCATAAACCTATTACGCCTAACATGTGAAATGGGTCTATAAGGATATAATGCTCAACTTGAAATACAATCATAAAGTTAAAAGTACCAAATAATCCTAGAGGCACCCCATCTAAAAAACTTTCTTAACCTATTAGGTAAATAAAAAAAAACAACAGTAGTTGTCACAATAGGAGCTGGATATGCAACAACAATCCAAGGAATATAAGATTAAATAGAAAGTCAATGGGTCTCCTAAATGCTACAAGGCCAATTAATAGCCATAAGAATATCTAACACAGGAGTGTCCTCTATTGGTCCAAATAAAGTTGGGTTACTTGAATTTAGGTTAGCATGATAAATGAAGAATGTTTTTTAGGTTGCTTGTTGTTAGGTCGTGGTCAACTTTGAACCCAATTTCTCATCTCTTTATTACATAGGAAAATGATCTTATCCTATATGGTTTTCAAGTTTATAATGTCATATTTTCAGATTGTCTAGCCATGAATGCATTGGAGTTTTCTACAAAGATTTATGTCAGTTTTAATTTTATCTTTTCCTAGGTGTTTATTTACACTTCCTAGAGTAAAAAATGAGTTATTGTTATTTATTGATTAGAATTCTACCAAATTCATTTATTAGGTCTTATTTATGTTATTTTGGTGTTTCCTAAACTTGAAGGGATGTTCCAAGAATATAATTATGAATTAGACCATAAATTAGAATCTATTGGCAAATTTTAAATTAAAGTCTTTTAACTTGGCAGATTCACATCTATTAAGTTATGCATCTCATTTCTGAGTGGTGGACTTATTTCCTTGATTTTGTATCTCTAAAGTGATTATTTAAAATGTATCTTTAGAGAAGTGAGTTGTTTGCATTTGTATCTTTTCGGTTCAAAACATTAGAGTGGTGAGCGAAAAACACTTTCTTTTATATGAGTGATCTTTGAGAGCATCTTGAACTATATGAGAATTGAGATGATAATGACAACGATACTGAAATTGGTTATTCTAGTAACAATAAGGATGATGTTTATCATTTGCATCATGAACCTCACCATGAATTAGTTAGTGATAATTCTTCATCTCAGCACCAAAGAATAATAAATAGAAGACTTTATAAAAAAAATCTGATATGAGAGTTAATATTCCTAAATTTAAAGAGAAAATACAACCTAATGAGTTCATTTATTAGCTTCAAACCATAAAGAGGATTTTCGATTTCAAAGAGTTTCTTGGAGATAGAAAAGTGAAGTTGGTAGCTCTAAAACGTAGAAAGTATGTTTTCTTGTGGTGGGGAAATTTTAAGAAGTAAAGAGCTCGTGAGGCCAGAAGTAAGACCAAGTCTTAGGAGAAGATAAAAATGGAGCTTAAAAGGAGATACTTACCCTAACATTATATACAAGAGACTTTTCTCAAGTTTAATAACTTGTCTCAAGTTTAATAACCTAAGACAATTTGGTTTGACCATGAAGGAGTATATAATGAAGTTTGAATTGCTCATGCTAAAGTGTGATATTGTTAAACCTGAAGAGTAAACAATAACCTGATACTTAGGTGGGTTAAAGGAAAAAATTTCTAATATAGTTTGGTTGCATCCTTATTAGAAAGACTAAATAGAAATCAACATCTAAAGAGGTTTTTTTCCAATCAGGGTAGTACTTTATTATCTAAAGGAGTTTCAGTAGCAAAACCTTTCATTGTTAATGCTCTTAAGAAAGGTAGTGTAAGAGCTAGTTCTAAAACAACAAGTTCTTCAAACATTTATTCAAAGAAGTGTTTCAAGTGTCAAGTGTATGGGCATATTGCTTCTAATTTTCCAAGCTAGAAAATTGTTGTTATTATAGAGGAAAAGATAGTTAGTAAAGAGGACTTGCCGAATGAATCATACCAAGAAGGTGAAGTGACTTATGTTGATCAAGGTGAATTACTCATCGTTTAGAAAAGTTTCGGTGTTGTTCATGATAAGAGTGAAGATTGGGTTTATTGCAACATCTTTTTCACCTATTGTAGTGCAAATAGGAAAGTTTATGATAAACAAGTTACTGCTTAAAATTGAAGCACACATTTAACCTTACAAATTGAGGTGGCTAGAGAAGAAGCATATAAGGAAGGTGATAAATAGATGGGTTTTTTTTTTCATTGGAAAAAGGTATTCGAATCAAATATGGTGTGATGTAATACCTATGGATGCATGTTTTTGTTGCCTCGTAATCTATGGCAATATGATAGGAAAGTTCAGCTTAATGGTTTTAAGAATACTTATCGCATTGTAAAAAATGGTGAAAAGGTTATTTTAAGTAGCACATTTAATGTGGTTCATCAGGTTGTTCAAAGGCTCAGGCTTTGAATTAAATCATAAATGCACCTTAACCAAAGGTACTCCAAAAAAGGAGTCTAGTTTCATCTTCGAGATTCCCTGATTGTAAGGCATCCCAAGAAGCGTGAAGGATTTGAAGCTGAGTAGCCCGATAGCACATGCAAATTGATTTGTTCGATTCGGCCTATCGTTTTGTGATTTAATAAGTAAAATAAAAGGTTATAACCTCTTCCTGCTCTTCCTAAACAGCAAGAACAAGAGGGGATCTTGCCGATTCTGATTAACTTGCGAAAAACAGGGAAAACTAAATCATATCTTCCTCTTAATTCTCGAAAATCATAAGCCTTTTCTATTAGTCCCATAACTCCATACAGAACACTTGCTACTGTGGCCCTTCCAAACTAGGACTTATTTCCAAACCTTTGTTTTATTACTTATAACAAAATGGAAAAGCATTTTAATGATGTGAATTTGGTTTATGCTCTTGTTGGTTTTTAGGAAAATGCTGAAACAAATTATTTTCCTTTAGAAGTTTTGCTTTTTCTTGATGAATTTTTTGATGTAGCTCTTAAAGATATACCACATGGCCTCCCTCTAATGTGAGATATTCAACATTGTATTAACTTTATTCTAGGTGCTATAATTCCAAACAAGGTAGCCTATTGAATGAGTCCAATCGAGCATGCAGAGTTACAAAAGCAAGTTGATGAGTTGATTTTGAAAGGTTTGGTAAATGAAAGTAAAAGTTCATGTTTTGTACTTGCTCTTCTTGTTTCGAAGAAGGATGTATCATAGAGAATGTGTATTGATAGTCGGGCGATGAACAAAATCATTATTGGCTACCAATTTTCTATTCCTCAACTAGATAACGTGTTAAATCATCTTCATAGTGTTACTATCTTTTTAAAGATTGATCTTAGAAGTGAGTACCATCAGATCTGAACGAGAGTTGGTGATGAATAAAAGACAACTTTCAAAACTAAGAATAGCCTTTATGAATGAATGGTTATGCTATTTGGCCTCTCAAATGCTCTTAATACTTTCATGAAAATTATGAATGATATGTTTAAACCTTTTATTGACATATTCATTATTGTTTACTTTAATGATATTCTTGTTTATATCAAGGATAAAAAGGAGCATCGTAATCACTTGCAAGAAGTATCTCAAGCTTTAAAGAGTTAGAAGTTCTATGCGAGAGTGAGAAACTTAATGATTCGATAAAGAATTATATGTTATTGTTCATGCTTTGGACCATTGGTGTTAATATTTGTTTCCACGACCTTTTGTGCTATATTATAATTATTTAGCTTTGGGTATCTTAATAACAAGCATAAGCTTAGCCGAAGACATGCTTTTTAGGTTGAATTTATATAAACTTTTAGTTTTTCAATGAAATACAAATTTAAAACTTATAATGTTGTTTCTAATGTTTTGAGTTAAACATACTTCTTATTGACTAAATTAAAAGTGAAAGTGACGGGTTTTAAAGTGTTGAAAGATCTTACAAGTATGATGGTGACTTCAGCAAGAAATAGGCTGATTATGAAAATGGTGTTTCCAAACATTTTGTTGTGCTAGAGAGTTATCTTTTTAAATGAAATCGATTATGTATTCCTCAAGAATTTTTGATGGAATCCATTATCTTTGAAGCTTATAGTGGTGTGCTTGGTGGGTATTTTAGGAGAGACGAAACACTTGGTGTTATTTAAGATCATTTTTTTTACTGAAAATGGAGAGAGATGTCATAAGGTTTATATAATATTTTAGGACATGCCACATTACCTAATCACGTAATTAAAATTCAAGTTTATACACTTCACTTCCAATATCAAAAGCCCTTTAGGAAGAAGTCAACATGAATTTTATGTTTGGTTCGCCAATAAGATATAGATTCAATTATGATTGTGGTTGATTGTGTTCTCTAAAATGATGAATTTTATTCCATGTAGAAAACACTTGATGCTACTTATATTATTAATACATGTTTTAAAAAGATTGTAAAACTCCATGGCATTCCAAAGACAATCACTTCATATCAGGATTCAAAGTTCATAAGTCATTTTTAGCGTACGCTTTAAAGAAAGCTTGAAACTCAATCTTCAATTCAATACAACATATCATCCATAAACTATTAGGTAAATTGAAGTTGTCAATCGTAGTATGAGAAGTCTTTTGAGAAGTTTGGTGACGAAGAATATTCGAGAGTAAGATTTGGTATTTCCACAAGCTAAATTTTCTTACAACCATTCTACTTGTCAAATTACAAGTCGTAATCCTTTTCAAGTTATGTATGGTCAATTGGACTTAATTCTATTTCCAACAAGTTTATATTTCAGTAGTGATGTTGAAGAAAGAGTCAAACAACTTAAAAAGTTACATGAACAAGTATATATAGTTTAAAGAAAGTGATTTGGTTTGGGTCATCTTGGTAAGAGAAGGTTCCCCATAAGGTAGATTTTCTAAGCTCAAACCAAGGGCTGATGGTTTATTTAAGGTTCTGAAGTGAATTGGTGAAAATGCTTGCAAAATTAAGTTACCCACCCACTTAGATATCTTAGACACTTTTAACATGGCTGATTTATCTTCTTTCTATGGTGATAATTCAATATTTGACTCAAGGTTTTTAGGCTAGGTTACTTGAATTTAGGTTAGCATTATAAATAGAGTATGGTTATTAGGTTGTTTGTTGTCAACATGTGGTCAACTTTTAGCCCAAGTTTTCATCTCTTTATTGTATGAGAAAATGTGTCTATCCTATGTGGTTTTCAAGTTCATAATATCATCTTTCTAGATTGTCTGTCCATGCATGTATTAGAGCTTTTTACAAAGAGTTATATCAGTTTTAATTTTAGTGTTTCCTATATGTATGTTTGCACTTTTTAGTTTAAAAAACGAGTTATTGAAATTTATTGTCTAGGATTCTACCAAATTCATTTATTAGGTCTTATTTAAGTTATTTTGGTGTTCTATAAAGTTGGAGGAATATTTCTAGTATATAATTATGATTCAGATCATGTATTAGCGTCTTTTGAAAAATTTTGAATAAAAGTCTTTTAACTTAGTTGATTGACATCTACCAAGTTTTATATCTCATTTGTGAGTGATAGACTTATTCCCTTAACTTTGTATCTCTAGAATAGTAATTTGATATCTATCTTTAGAGTGGTGAGTTATTTACATCTGTATCTTTTCTATTCGAAACCTTAAAGTGGTGAGCGAAAAAAAAATGTATGTACATGACCTTTGATTTAGGATTCTTATACCATCTCATTATTAATATCAATAATTTTAGGGTATTGACTTCAAGGAAACCTTCAATTTAGATTTCAAATCGGTTATAATTTAGATATTTTTTGTTATATTTGTTTTTCAAAATTGATAAATTGATATATTGGTTATAATCCGATTTCAAAAAAATATAATCAGGAACAAAATTGGGATTGCGATCAAATTATGCAAATGTTACGTCATCAAGCGCTCTCTGTCTAATTTATGTAGTGTCATTGAATAATGTTAAACACTAGTTTTTCGAATAAAACACAATTAAAAAATAAAAAAATAATTTTTATTTTTTATTTTATTGGGTCGGACCTGGTTTAATACATTTTGAGCTTTGAACTGGTCCGACCAGAACAGTAGAGTTGGCTACACTATTCACGTGAACAGTGCGTAAAACCAGTGTTTCTAAGCGCGCCATTGTTTCCTGTGTTGTAACACAGTTGAAACAAAAGCAGCGGGAAGCTGCTTTGTGAGACCCTACGTTCCAAACGCAGTAAAAGGTGGGGTCCATGAACAATAAAACCTGTTTTTTTGGTAACCAAACATGCAAGAGCTGCGTTTTGTTAAAAACAAAGTCGCGGCCGCGTAAACAAACAACACCTTAGTGTTTTGGTATTGTGGTAGCTTTTGTGATGTGGTTTGAAAAAAGTTATTTTATAAAAAGTATTTTTGGTTGAGGTTGGTTTGGTATTTATATATATGTTTGGTTAAAATTGTGGTTGAAATTAATGTTAAACAAAAAAGTAGTTTAATGTGTTTGGTTAAAAATATTTTTCAAATTGAGGTTATAAAATAATTTTAAAAAATATATATTTATATTAACGGTTTTTAATTTAAATATTGTAGATTTAATTACTGCTATTACATCATAAAATACATAATACTTTATTTAAAATATTTTTTATTGTTATATTAAACTATCTA
The DNA here is from genome assembly GCF_951802175.1 of Populus nigra. Lineage (NCBI taxonomy): Eukaryota > Viridiplantae > Streptophyta > Magnoliopsida > Malpighiales > Salicaceae > Populus > Populus nigra. The sequence continues at coordinate 5,379,541 of NC_084863.1, read as the reverse complement.
CAACTCCATCACATATGAAGTACATCTGACAAGGACTATAGTTTCCTTGGTTTTTTAAATGCGCAACAATATCAGATAAAATATCATCAGGAATAAAATTGGGATTGCGATCAAATTCTGCAAATACTACGTCATTAGGCGATCTCCGTCTAATTTATGTAGTGTCATTGAATAATGTTAAACACTAATTTTTTTGAATAAAACACAATTCAAAATAAAAGATACTTTTTTTTAATTTTACTGGGTCAGACCCGGTTCAATGCATTTGGCTTTGAACCGGACTAGGTCCGGCCGGAACAGTGAAGGGTGACTGTTCCAATATATTTTCGAACAAAATTGAAAAAAAAAAGTTTATTTCAATGCAATTAAATCAATGTATGGTCATTTCATTATTTTTAACACTTTTTTTATTTTATTTTGTGCAAAAAATTAAAAATATAATAAAATAAGAAAAAAATAAGGAGCAAAATGATGTTTTTAAGAAAAGGGAGGCAAGATAATGGAAGATTAAATAATACAATACAAGATCAAATAAAAAAGAAAAATTCAAATACTCAAAATAAAAAAGTAACATCATTTACAAAATAGAGGTTCAAACAAAATTAAAAAGATTATATTTGATTTAAACTACATGGAAATGTGTAATGAAGATATTTGAAGAATCTCCAATAATGAATCTCATTGAACTCGAGAAGGAAGTGATAGATCTTGCATGGTTAAAGAATGGAGGAGAAATGATCTTTTACAATAAAATTTTCAAGATTTAAGATTTTTATTCAATAAAAAAAATATAAAAAAGATCTTCCAATATTTTATATTAATTTATTGATATTATTTTTCATTTTAAAAGGGTTCTTGACACTATAAATTAAAACTAAACAACCAAAAAAATCAAAAGAAATCCTTTTTGCTCTAAAAAAACTAAAGCTACAATCCATTTCTCTTTTTTTTCTTGCTGGAATTCAACAACACACAACAAACCTATCCTAATACCACCAAACATACCATTGTTACTATCATCCTCACTAATCAACCCACCAATCTCTTATCTCTAATTTAGTCCCTCTCACCTATGCTAAAAAAGATAGCCTCATTTGTTGCCAATCAACACCTAGAATCTTCTTCATTGACTAACACAACCTTCTCTCTCGCCTACCCACTATTATTTATTTTTCTCATGTAAACCATGACAAATACCACCAACAACCACATAACCTCTCACCAGGGGCGGAATCAAGGGGAGGTAAGTAGGGGCCCGGGCCCCTACAAAGAAAAAATATGATGACTGATTTTGTAGGTTAGTTTTTGATTGCTTAGTAATAGTGTGAGAAGATGTGATATTTAAATAGGTGGGCCCTTCTAATAGTAAATATATTTGTTGTACATTGACTTTAAAACTATCTACGTGGAAACAAAAAATATGAAGTTATAAACAACTTTTTTAACTTCATGGATTTTGTCGTTCTCTTGCCGCAACCCTAATATAAAAGGTAAAATACAGAAATAAGAATATAAATAGCAAATAGAAAGATTGAAGCAAAGCGCCACCAATTAATTCTTCTTTCATCAAACAAATCAAGGTAATTGAGCATTGCTAACCCCAAACCTAACATTTATTTTGTCTTGTTTTGGGATGTTTGTTAAGAATTTGATAAAGTTTTTTCATAATTCTATTATTTTTGTTTTTTTTGCTCGGATCTGCTAGTTTTACCAAATTTGCTATGAATTCACAATTGATATGATAATCAATGATTTCTATTCTATGAAAGAACAACGAGCACAATTAAAATAAATATGTAAGAATCATTCTTTATTATTTTTTACTTTATTTCAAAGTTTATCAAACATAAATAATGCTTTGCTTTATCTAATGTTTCTTATATACTTTAGATGTTTATATTTGATAGGTATAAAAACCAACAAAATTAAAGTGATGGATATATTATGAAAGATGAAATTAACTTCATCGCTTTGACTCAATTTGGTATTGCTCAAAACCTTTTACCTTATGCAAATGTCATTATATGTTTGTATTTTTTTTATAACTCATGCACAATAAATTAAAAAAATATTATAATTTATTATATTAATTTTGGTCTCCCTTAACAAATAATCCTAGCTCCGCCCCTGCCTCTCACCAAATCCATCTAATATAGCCTTATCGAATTAATAACACAAGATACAAATCAAAATTTTATTTTCTACATTTTTTTCTTGTAGGTTATGTTGGCTTGTGTAATCTCTAAGTCGTCATCTATACATTTGGTTAACTTGCCAGTGTTTGAATTTCAATTGTCACTACTGCCTAAGCCAGTTTCGACCACGTTTCAAGGTAACAACATCTTTTCATTCCCTTTTTATTTAATTTAACATGTTTTGGCATGATTTTCCATAAATATTTGAAGTGTTAAGATTCACATTGTTATATGGCAACCTAGAGGTATGAAGCCAATGTAGATTTATTTTTTGAGGTGCGGTAAGGTCTGTGATCAATATTCATGTATAGGTTACAAAGAACGAGAATAAAAGACTTATCATAAATATACCAGTTTGGTCTCGGTGTGATGAATATATTTTTGTTTATTTACTTGATGTTGTTTTTCACAATGTTATTAAGGTAATGAGTGTTTTAAAGGTTGTGTTTTAATCATCTTTTTATCTATTAAGTGATCTAGGATGGTAAGACCTCGTTGTCGAGTCTTATCCATTTGGTGTTGCTTTTCGAATAATAAAATATATTAATATTTGAATTATTTTTCATGTCTTCTTATAGTTTAATATGGATGTCTTTTTTAAATAATTTATTCTATTATTGATTTGTATTACTTTGGTAGTGTCAATCAACCTATAAATTTTAAGACTTTAATTATGTCTTTTTTTCTTGAATATTGCATTAAGAATAAATGAGTTGATTCTTTATATAAATTTTGATTGATGTTTGTAATTTATTTGTGTTTTTGCTTTAGGATACTCATCTTTCATACAACAAATTATTTATATTTTTTAGTTGTTTTATTCAAAATTGACCCATGAATTGTAAGGCTATAATTATGTTATTTTCCTTAAATGTCACATCAAGGGGTAAATAGGTCAATTCCATATGTAAATATTCATGATTGATGTGTGTGAATTTATTTTTGTGCTCTAGCTTTTGGATACCTCTCTTGACATGACAAGTGAATTTGGGACAGATCGATGTGATCTCACCAAACCCTTTATAAATAGGTGACAACCTTCAAACCTATTTTTAATATAACAAAAAAAAGATGGGTCAAAGCCCAATTAACCATCATCATCCTTTCAAGTTTAACAATTGTATTTCAAAAGTGAGGATTGAGCCCTGTTATTAGGCCTACATCTCAAATCATTGTCTTAGGTCTTATTAGTCTTTTATCTTAATAATGAATGTATATATACTAGTTTAGGTAAACTCTTAACATGCAAAAGCAATAGATATCTTGTATAATTAAAAAAATATATGAAGAAGCTTACCTATAGGAAGGATGTATATGATGATTGTTATCTTTATTATTACATAACCACCCACTTATCTAAAACCTTTAAAAACTAGTTAAGGTTTTCTAATTATCATAAAACTAGGTGACAATTTTTTTTTCTTCTTATTTAATTCCTATCTATCCTATCATCTTGTTAAGATGTCTCCTAGGAAACTATTAATAAGGTTTTTCAGATCATGCATGCTCCATCCAATGACTATAAGGTTTGTTAGTTTATAAATGCTTGCATGTTCATGGTACATGTCATTTTAGATTATCTTTTGTTGTCTTTTTTTATCGCTTACTGCATAGCTTTGATGCCTCTTCCTAGGTTAGTAATGTTGGTAATGAAAAGTTCATAGGTATTTATGCTATTTATCTTAGTGATAATATTATCTATTAGAAGTATACTAAGCAAAAAACGATTGTTTGATCTTTTATAGATGTTGAATATAAGGTTATTTCTAATCCTATTATTGAGCTACAATTTCTCTTCTCTTTATTATCTGAACTTAGTTATCTATTATCTTCTCATCCTATCCTATAGTGTGACAATCTTAGAGCCAATATGTCACGGCTAATATGGATTTTCATTCATGCATAAAATATGTTGAAATTGAAATTGATTTTGTTCATGAAATGGTTTCAAAAGATAAATTATAGGTTCAATTTATTATCATTGATGGTCAAATAGTGGATGGTCTTACCAAACCATTAAGATCTATCTATTTTGTCATTTTCTATTCCAAGTTGATTGTGTGCTCTTGTTCACAATTAACTTGTAAGGGCTTATGAGAGTCCAACTCTAACAATAAGGCTCAAGAGACTTCTTAATCTTAAAAATGAGATATATTTTCATGTTTTGTATGTTTCCTATTCTAGTTTGAGACATACTTCTTATGCTTATATTTTTCCTATTTGTACTAGGGTTAGCAAATGTACGCGGGCGCGCACGCGCTCTTATAATGCATTAGAAATATATTGAATGTAATACAAAAACTCGCGATAAGGGGTAGAATATTTTCTACCAAATTCACCTTCTTTCATTTCTTCTTCTTTCCATTCACTTGATCTCATAGTTACTAATCCATCAATTTTATTTTTATTGATAACACCAAATTGATTTATGTAATTTTAAGGAAGCTATAGAAGAAAAACTCGATTCTTATTAGTTTTTAATTACTTGTTATGTTTTTAATTTAAAGGCATTTTTGGTACTTAAGATTTAGAATTAATCATTATAAATGGAGTGAGAATAACAATCAATGAAGTGAAGCATGGTCTGTTTCTAATACATTACTTGCAAATACCATAATTAATTCGTTGTTTGATATGATGTTACTAGCTTAAATGTTTCTCTTATTAATTTTGTTTTTCAACCCTTAGAGCACGTCAAATTATTCAAATTCCTTTGAGCTTAAAACTATTTTTAAACATACTAATTTGTCTTAAGGGGTAACTTTAGTATGCTAAAAACCTATTGTACTTTCAAGATTGATATAAAATGGCTAAGAATGTGATACAATTTGCAACAACCACCTTATCCAACTACAAGAACTTTTAAGGATGAACCAAGTAGTTCTAGGTTTCTCGATCAAAAGACTGTATCCTGCCAACATCCCGATGAAGGTTGGATAAAGATGAACTCTAATGCTTTATTTTCCAAAACTATGAAGGACAAGTAATGGTTAGCACTCATAATTTTATTGAGGTCAAGGATTGGTGATTTTTTAGGGAAGCTAGAGCCTTAATTTGTTTACTTTAACTAGCCATCAATTTCAGTTTTTATAATAGGTTGTTTAGTGTTGGAAGAAGGATGAGCGTAGTATAAGATTAAAAACAGTAATGCAAAGTCAAAAACTCAAGAACAAAAAAAAAGATTGAGAGAAAGGTATGTTTTTATTAAGTGTTTCTCTCTAAACTCTCTTAGTTATTCTCAATCTTTTATACTACTTAATAATGTTAAATTATAAACTTTTTTTTTAGAGGCATAAAGTCCTCAATAATTAAGAAATTAAACTAATATAAGAAAATCCTAATATGAACAAGAATTATATTTTTCCTATTGAACTTGTCGACCAATTTATTTAATCCAACCAGTCGATCAGTTCCCAACTAGTTTAATCCAATCAGTAAATCGGTTCCTCTGTTCTTTAGAAAAACCAGAAAATAAGTTTAATTTTCAACACCCCTTTTTAAACTTGTTTCTTCATAACTTCCAGCATATCTCTCATTTTGATAAAAATATCATTTTTGATGGCTTTGTGAAGATATTCGTGACTTGATCTTATGTCTTCACATATTTAACTTCAACTTCCTTATTTGTAATACAATCTCTTAGGTAATGAAATCTTATGTTAATGTGCTTACTTATATCATGAAAAAAGTGGACTTTTAGCTAAAGAAATGGTTGATAAGTTGTCCACATAAATCTCCATAGGCTTCTCTTGTGGCATTCACAATTCTTTCAATAATCTTTGCTATATGGAATGACAAACACATGATGTAGTAGCTACATATTCAGCTTCACATATTGACAAAGTGACTATAGATTGCTTCTTTGAACTCCGTGTGAATGTTGTGTCTCCCATGTAGAAAACAAAACTCGTAGTGTTCTTTCTATCATCCATATCTCTAGCCCAATCATTATCACTATAACCCACAAGTTCAAAGCTATTATTAGAATAACCATAGAACAAGTCAAAATCAATAGTACATTTGATATATGAAATAATTCGCTTCAAACTTTAAAGTGCATCATAGTTGGTGACTTCATAAATTTACTCACAAGTCCTACTCTAAAAAAAATATACACACGAGTGCATGTCAAATATCTCAAACTCCCAACTAAAATTTGAATGTTATAGAGTTTATCTTCTCTCTTTCATCATTTTTCGACATCTTTACTCCACACTCAACCGTAGTATTTTACTCTTGCACAATTCTCCATCTTAAACTTCTTGAGAACTTCCCTTGCAAACTTCCCTTAATTCACAAAGATTCTATTTTCTCCTTGTTTGACCTCAATCACTAAGTAGCAAGACATAAGATCAATATTTGTCATCTCAAACTCCTTAATCATTGCTTTCTTGAAGTCTCCAAATATCTTTGAATTATTTCTTATAAAGATCAAGTCATCTACATACAAACATACAAGTACCACTATTCTCTTTCATCTTTACATAGATAGCATATTCATGGGGGAATTTAACAAATTCATTCTTTAAGAAATATCCATCAATGCGACTATATCAAGCCCTTGTGACTTGCTTTAATCTATACAAGACTTTATTCAACTTTAATACCTTATTTTTATGTCCCTTCACTTCATATCCCACAGGTTACTCAATGTAGACCTCGTTTTCAAGATAACCATTAAGGCTGATTTGACATCTATTTAATAGATTTTCCATTTATGTTAGGCAAAAATGGCAATAATTAATCAAATGGTTTCCAATCAAGCAACCGGAGCAAATATTTCATCATAATCAATCCCATGCTTTTGACTACAGCCTTTAATCACTAACTCTACTTTGTACCTCTCCACCTCTTCTTTAGTATTCTTTTTTTCTTTATAGATCTACTTGAAATCTACTGGCTTTTTTCCATTTGGTCTAGGAATCAATTTTCATATGTCATTCTTCTCAATTGATGCAATCTCTTTATCCATAACAATTCTTCATTTTGCATCTTTTATTGCTTCTTTAATCATTATAAGATCACATCTAGCAACATGACAATATAGTGTTATATCATCAATATGATTAGTTACCTCATACAAGTTATCAAGGCCCTCATCTTTGTTGGTAGACTTAGTGGAATGCCATTAGTTGAGCTTCCACTAGAAAAAGATTTAAAAAAAAAAAAGAGGATAAGGAAGAGAAGTTGAGCTCATTAGTGTTTATAGAGGTGTAACTATAGGTTATTGATGATCTTCATATCTTTCCTCCTCTTCATAAAAAATGAAGAAGAAGTTATATTTCTCATCATTATCTACCTTTTAATCATATATTGCTTCTTCATTGAACTCAACACCACTACTAATCACCATATTTCTTTTATTATGTTTAAAAAGCTTGTATCCTTTGGATTTTTATTGATAGCCCACAAAGATCATATTTTAGCTCTAATCATCTAGCTTGGTTTTTACTTGATCATCTACATGCACATAATCAATGCTCCCAAAAACTTTCAAGTGAGAAACACTTGGCTTTCTTCCACTTCATGCTTCTTATGGAGTCATATCATTCAAGCCTTTAATAGGACACCTACTTGACAAGCAAATAGCATAATTTATAGCTTTGACCTAAAACTCTCTAGGCATCTTCTTAGTTTTGAGCATGTTTCTTGCCATGTTAAGGATGTTTTTATTCTTTCTCTCCACCATGTCATTTTGTTGTGGGGATCTAGACACCGTTATGAGTCTTTTTGTACCATGATCTTCACAAAACTCATTAAAATCATTAGAACAAAATTCACCCCTTATCCATCCTAAGTGATTTTATAAAATAAGAATTTTCCTTTTCAACTAATGTCTTAAACTTCTTAAAACAACTAAACATATTATACTTTTCTTTAAAGAAGTACACCCAAGTTTTTCTACTATAATCATCAATAAAAAATAGAAAATACAGATTTTTACGAAACAAACATGGTTTAATAAAACCACAAACATTGACATGTATTTCTTTTAGGGGTTGACTTACTATTGATGTAGACTCTTTTGGAAAACTCTTGCAAAATTGCTTGCCTATCAAGCATTCTTCATATAACTGATTTAGATATATAATAGATGGTAGAGCCTTCAATATCTCCTTTTATGCTATCATTTTCAAGCTATCAAAGTTTACATAGCCAAATCTCATATGTCAAAGTCAAGTCTCATCCTTCACACGTGTATTTAGGCATTTAAGCATATCCATCTCTATGTGTAGCAAGAACATTCTATTATTTTTCATGGTTACCTTTGCAATCATATCTCATTTAGTGTCAAGTAACATTAAAGTACGATCTTTCATCTTAATCACATACCCCTTCTTCAATAATGATCCTAAGCCCGATATGTTATTTTTCATTGTTGGTATATAATAGACATAACCAATAAATTAATGACTTTTATTTTTTGATCTAATCAAAATCATACCTTTTTCTTTTGATGGCAACCTTTGAATGATCTGCAAATGTGTCATTACCTCTAATTTCTTTATCAAGCTCTATGAACTTGTTTTTTTCTCCACGCATATGGTTGTTGGCTCCATTGTCTAGATACCATATGTTCTTTTTGTTTGACATTCTCTCATCATGTACTAGTAATAAGGTGGCATCATTCTCCTCTTCTGTCACTAGATTTGCATTCTCCTCAACCTTATTGGTTAAACTCTAGCAATCCCAACATAATGACCTACCTTTTGATAATTATAGCATCTAACTTTTGACTTGTCAAACCTAGATTTTGGATTACCACTGTCAATGTAATTGGTAGATCGATTGACCTCTGCCACGATCTCTTTTTTCAAATTTGTCTCTTCCTCCTCTTTCTTTGTTTTATCTACATCCTCTACCCCTTGTGAATATCCAGAACCATCTTGTTCTAAAAAAAGTGTTTGTGCACCTACATCCTCTTGAATCTTATTGACTCTTTTCTCATGGGCTTGTAATTTTCCCATGAAACCCTGGATTGAAAGAACATCTATATTTTATGACTCCTCTATCGCGAACACCACATAATGAAACTTCTTTTACAGTGAGCACATGAGCTTCTCTACCATACGTGTCTCTTTTATCTTCTCCCCATATCTTTTTATTTTGATTGTATATGTTAAATACTTTTGCAAAATATTCTCTGATTCAAGTATATGTAACTTTTCAAAGTCACCACATAGCTTTTATAAATGGTATTTCTCACATTGTCGGCTTCTTGGTTTGATTCTTGCAAAACTTTCTATGCTTATTTGACGGTGGTTGCATTAGCCACTATCTCAAAAGTGGCATCATCCAAACATTGGTGGATGATTGTTAATACTTGTTGATCCTTTCTTTGTGCTTTTTGCACGACCCTGTTTGAGCTGAAGTCAATGTTGCTCCATTTATAGGCTCTTCGAAACCTTTTTAATCATCTTTCATACATCTTAGGAACCTAGCCAAGATTTTACTTGAATACACCATGTTTCATAGTTATCATTTGTCAACCTAGGACATTAAAGTGAGAATTTTGGATTGACCATGTTAAATAATCAAATCTAAACTATGATACCACTTGTTCAAAATCTCATCATTAATTTTAAATTTGATGATTTAGACTAGATGAAAAAAATAAGATAACGAGTTAAATTGTTACTATTTTTATCATACTCTAATTCGATAATGAGTTAACTCTTATAAATGTTAGGGTATATAAAGGAAGAGGAACAGTGTGTTTTAGTATGCAAGGAGAAAACTTGACTCCTTATTACCTAGCTAGTAGATCATTGATATTATGTCTTATCAGCACATGATGGAAACCTTTTAATTCTTTTATAACCATTTCTTTGATATCTTTTTTTTAATCTCATTTGAATAGTCCGTTCCTTGTAATACTTGTTATAATGTCAAATTATTCAATAAGAAGATATATCATGCAATTCTAAATTAAGTACAAAATAATCAAGATTGCTAATATAATTTAAATTTACAGGTATTCAAAACAATATAATTAAATTCAATTATATGGTATAGAATTTTATTTTAAATATAAAAATTATAATAGGATATTAATTGAATTTAATTTCACATGTAATTTAGTTTTAAATATGTTGTAAATTAGGGGTGGAGACAAATTCTTTGCATTTGTTTTGTCATTTCCCGTTTGTTTTATGGTTGAAAAGTTTTTTACGTAAAAAATTTAATTTTTTTCTTCAAATTAATTTTTTAGTGTTTGTAGTTCGTTTTGATGTGCTTAAATCAAAAATAAATTTTAAAAGATAAAAAATATCTATAATTTTGATGCATTTCTAAGAAAAAACACTTTTAAAAGCAATTACTACCACAGTACTAAACAGGCTCTTAATCTATTTTTTTCAGCAATGCAATTTTTTTTCACATCCAAAAATTAGTTAACATGGAGGATGTCCCTCCTTGCTAGAACCTTGCTAGAACTTTAAGAGAGAAGAGTATGTTAATGGAGGATGTCCCTCCTAGTATTCTTTCTTTAGTGTGTACCTCAATAAAATAGCTAGCAATGTTTTCATAAAAAAAATGTAATGAAATCAGAATAACACCATTTTATAATTTTATGAAGTAAAATTTATTATTGTATCCCTTCAAGTGGCATTTGCGGCCCCTTCCAGCATTCAACAATGTCATTCTACTGTGTCGTTGAAAGCACCTATGTGTCCTCTTTCTGTTGGTGGGGGACGTGTCGCTGTTGGTGGTTCAATTTGGTGTTGGTGGGCCTTTCTTTCTTTTTCCTTTTTCTCTCTCTCTTTCCTAAAAAATTACAGGTTGGTCCTTTTAGTTGTTGGCATTTTAACTTGATTCCTTAATCTTTTAAATTCTAATTGTTGGTCTTGGTTTTTTGAAATAAGTTTTATTTGTTTTCAATTTCATCCTTCAATTCTAATTTACTAAATATTATATTCTCCAATGTAGCCCTTATTCTTTGGATTTCTATTTTTTTCCTTGGTCTTTTTATAAAAGTTTTAGTGGTTTCAATTTCATTTTTGAATTCAAAATGATTGTATTATATTTTTCAATTTGGTCCTCGTTGCTTTGATTTCAAATTTTTTTTCTTGATCCTTTTGTAAAAGTTATTATTCTTTTCAATTTCACTCTTTAATTACATATTGTTTTTTATTTTTATGTCAATTTTGGTCCTCATTCTTTTTAATTTTTTTGTCCCTTTACTAAATTGATCTTTTTTCAGTTTCATCCTTTAATGAAATATAAATTTTATTTTAATTTTAATTTTTATCATTATTCTTTGAGTTGCTATTTTTTTAAAATCTTTTTGTATAATTATATATTTTTTTAATTTCATCATTCAATATTTAATTGATTGAGAATTAGACTCCATGGTTTTCCCATATTAGATACTTCAGGTCTAATGACTCGGGTTATAAATTTAAAAAGTTAACATAAGTTTTTTTTATTAAAAAAAAAGTGTTTTATAATCCTTTTTTATTTTTTTCTGGTTATTTGAAACTCATGATCGAAGTCATGGGGTTGTCAGAATATCCCGAGTTGGCTTGACTCTGATTATCAGGGCTACAGGTTTGTCATAACCAATTTTTTCCTATCTTTTTACCTCGTTTCAACACTTTAATTTTATTTTTTACAAAAAAAAAAGCCTAGCCCCATAAGGAAGCGTGGGCACCAAGACTAGTTTAAAGTTATTATAGTAAACTTGCTAATATTACTCATGAATTTTGAATAATTAATCAAATAAAAAAATATATTATTAAGAATTTTTATTTTCATCTGAATAAAAATATTATATTTTTATTTTTTAACATTAATTTTTTTTCATAAATGTATTGATTTAAATATGGATGATTCATAAATTTTGAAAAAAAACTAATTTCAAAATATATTTACATTAAAACAAAAGAAAAAAAAGGACCTTATGAATTAAAGAATCTGCAAGATCGCACAACAAGACTTCAAAATCTAATTTTAATAATAAATTTTTGAATTTTAAAAGTTCTGATAATAATATTACCACAAAAATAAATTTTTAATTTTCCTAAATTCTTCCAAAAAAAAATTTAGAAACCATGCTATTTTTTAGATAAATTTAACATTTAATACTTTTTGGTATTGCAGTAACTTCTACTTTTTAAAATGCTTGTTATATTATTTTTCATCTGAAAAATCCTTAAATTGATTTTTTTTAGGTGTGTTTGGATTATTTTATTGTGGTAATGTTAAAAATAAAATAAAATCTTAAAAAAATATTATTTTAAATTCAAAAATACTTTTAGAAAACAATTTAGATAACTATATCAAACAAATATTTAGGCCGTATTTAAGATTATTGTATGGTTATTTTTCACTTGAAAATGTATTAAAATAAAATTTTATTTTTTAAAATTTATTTTTAACTTTATTACATTAAAACAATAAAAAATATTAAAAAATTAATAGAAGAAAAAAAAATGCATGTCACTGTTAAATTTACCACAAAAACACAGAGGAAGCACAAAACAAATAACTTGAAATGCTACTTAAGACCCATGTTACTGTTGGATTGGACCCTTGTCTGTCATTACAAGGAGAGGGAGAGAGAAGGGTTATTCTTGTCATTTCACGGATTTTCACTCACATTTGTACGTTGTTTTTTTTTTTTTTTGCGTTTAAAAAATGGCAGACCCACAGCAAAATATGATCAGGTACTTCGTTGCAGATCGTTCTCACGTCCGAGTCTCTGACCTCTTTCCAAAAATCGTTAACAACAAACTCCCCTCCTCACCGTACACGTGTTGGGCCAAATCCACCCGCACGTGCATAACGTCCCTGTCCGGCACTATCGTCATCAAAAACAAAAAACGACAAAAACCCAAAACGGTGTTCAGAAACAAACAAAAACCATGCACGAGCTCAGTCAGATACTACAAAAAGCTAAAACAAATAAATAAAGAAAAAGAAAAGGAGCAGTGTACAGTTGTAACTTAACTTGAATAGAATAATAATAATGATAATAAAAAGAAAAAGAAAAAGAAAAAAAGGATGTCTTTATTTCCTTACGTTGTGATGTAATTAAAGAAAAGCCAAAGGAGAGAGTTGTTGTAACAGAAAAGCTGAAAGCTAAGCGAGTGATTTGTTTTCCATCGGGATATATTTAAGACTCTACTGGTGATTTTTTTATAGAATATATTTTTTATTTTAAAAAAATTATTTTTCACGTTAGTATATTGAAACAATTTAAAAATATAAATAAATATTTTTTTATTTTTCAACTTTGCAACGCAATTCTAACTGTTCTTATGCAAAAAACTTTTAGATTTTCATGGCATATATATTTCATAAAAAAGAAGAAGAAGAAGAAGAAGCAGCAGCTTGAACTTGCAAGAGAATCTTCGTATGAATCATGCAAATACTTAGATTTTACTATTAAACTTATGAACATATATAATTTATAATCTTTATTCTCAGGGGTTAAGCTAAATAAAATCAACTATTTGTTGGATTCTTTATGAGTGAGTCTAATAGGTAATCTTTACTAGATAAATTTAGGGTTTTATAAGAACAAGAATATCACGCTGTCCATGGTAGTAGGAATTTATCCAATCCAATACTTGGTAGTTAGACATGCTGCCATGTGTCCTGTGTGATATATTTTTCATTTAGTTTTTTTTTTTAAAGAATAGCATGATTAAAAAAGAAAATAAATTCTTTTATTGAGAAATGAATGAATAAAAATGAAAGAGACATGATATTCAATAGTTTTAATTATTTGATTGACAACCGGATATTTCTTAGTATCTTTACACTATGTTGGAGGAAATTCTAGACATTAAAAAAAAAAAAAGAATGTCTTCATTTTATAATGGTAATGTACATAATGTAGAGTTTTGATATCCAGTATAATGTGTTTTAATAAATGTCAAAGAATTAATTCAACTTAAAAGCTTAATTAAAATGTTAAGTGATGTCTCAAGATATGATTTATATTATTTTCTAACATGCTCCCTTGAGTGAAAGCTCTTCAAGCTTGAAATTTGCACAAACACACATGACTTTATGCTTAATTTTTATCAAATAAATATGAATTGTGAGATTTGAACTTGTGACCGCTTGGTCATTAAGGCTCTGATACTATGTCAAAAAAGTAATTCAACTCAAAAAATTAAACTGTTAGATGAGATCTCAAGATATGATTTATATTATTCTCTAATAATAAAAAGATTGATTTGTTATGCCAAAACAAATTAGGGATAATTAATCAATATTTGAAAGTCTAGCACTAATATATAGTTATTTCTATGTAGTTGTTTTGACCATCAATTTATGAGTAGGGATGTCAATGAATACTAACGGGTTGAATTTTTACTACACTCTTCTCTTACATATTATTTATCAAGAAAAAAAAAAGATATTTATATCTAATATATTAGGTTTTGAATATCCATATTACATGAATAATAAATATTCATGTAATATTTATTATTTAATATAAAATAAAATAGTAATATATATACATATCAATATTTTGATATGTATATATTATATTAAATTTAAAAAATATAAATTTTTTACTTGTGTGTATCTTGAATTAATTTTGGGTTAGGTTTTGAATTGATTTTGATTATATACATACTCTATACAATGTTTATCAATTAATATAACTATTCAAAAACAATCTTACCCATTCAGAGTGTATTGTGATCTATTAAGCTCGAATTAAATTATCATAAGGATAAATTGGGCAATTAACATACAAAATTAAAAAAATATATGAATTAATATAACAACAAAAAGTTTTGATGAAATAACACACTTTTGGATGTCGTGGTTCTGAATAGTGATATTTAATTAAATGTCATGTTTCTAAACTGCGATATCAATTAAATATCGTGGTTGGGAACTACAATAAAATTTTAATTGATATCGTGATTCACAACCGTGACATTAATTAAATTCATGACTAACTGATCAATTGATCATAATGGTCAGTTAAATTAGCTGACTGATGTAGATGGAAGCTAAAGACAACAACAAATAAAGAACACAAAATTTCTGATGAGCGAAAGGGGCTGAAAATGTGAACCCTAAATTCACAAGTTTATTCTCTCTAAAATAATAATAATGAAGTCTGCCTTCTTATGAGGTTTATAAATCCTTTAAATATACCAGAAACCCTACCTTTACTAGGAAACAAAAATAAAAACAAAATAACAAGGAAACAACCATAGAATCTGAAACAATGCATGAAATCCGAAAATAACAAGAAAAATCATAAAACTGTCAAAATTAGAGCCCTGTGACGAGATTTTTAAAATATAAAGATTTAACAATCAGAATAGCGATTCCATATGTTAGATTGAAGGAGCTTGTTTTGTTTTAGTAGTAGAAATTTTTTGTTCATATTAATATGCATCCAATATATGTTAGAAAAACTCTTAAAAAAAACTTTTCATTTGCCTAAATTGGTTAAGTCACAATAAATTCTAAGCAATATTCTTGTTTTAAGTAAAATATTTCAACTCATAATTTATTGATATAAAACAATTCTACAAGATAATCTCAAAGAGTTGGTCACCCAATTAGGGACGATTGATTCCTTTCTTTAAATAACCTATGTTTATATGAAAAAAAAAATAATTTTTAAGATATTTTAATAAAAGATTTAATTTTGGTATTAGAGTTGTTCAATAATATTTTTATTGTTAAGGAAAAAGTTATTGAATGAAAAACTTGACATGATTACAAAAAATAGTTGTCCTAATTTGTTAAAAAAATGTATATCTAGGTAGTGTTTAGTTATTATTTTATGACAGAAAAAATAGAGACAGTCGAGATAACAATATATTTTATTGAAAAGATAAACATAAAAACATAAAAATAAATATATCTCTATAAAAATTTTAGAGTGAGATTTTGTATTTTCAAAATGGGAGATACAAATGGAACATGTCTTTAAAGACAATATTTTTTTTATTTTTTATCCCTAAAATATCCCTATAAAAAACTTTTAATTCCAAAATTATTCAACTAAGACATGTAAGGATAAAAATGGTTATTATCATAGTTTTAAAACCCAATTCGATGGTTGATTAGGGGTAAAGCATGAGTCACGAGTCGGGTTGACCCAAGTCAGCATAAGAATAAAAATGATTATTATCATAGTTTTAAAACTCGATTCGAGGATCGGTCTGGGGCAAGGCTCGGGTCATAAGTGGGGTTGACTATTGACCCAAATCAATATAAGGATAAAAATAGTTATTATTATAGCTTCAAAACTCGACTCGAAAGTTGACCCGAGATAAGGTCCGAGTCACGTGCTAGGAGGGTCAACTTGGGTTGACCCAGGTCAACATTAAATAAAAATTGTTATTATTATAGTTTTATAACTTGATTCAAGTGTCAACTAGGGGCAATGTCAGGATCACAGATCAAGAGAGTTAACCTGAGTTGATGTAAGGATAAAAGTTGTTATTATCATAGTTTTAAAACCTGACTCGGGGGTCGATCGGGGCAAGGCTCGGGTTACAGGCCAAGAGGTTAACACGGGTCGACTCGAGTCAATATATGGATAAAAATGATTATTATCATAGTTTTAAAACTCGATTAGGAAATCGACCCGACCAAGGTTCAAGTCACAGATCGGGAGGGTCAACTCGTCAAGCTGACACTGGTTTTATAACCAGTGTTATTATAATAGTATTAATTTCAACACTCAATATAAACTAAAGTAAAAAATATAAACATCTAATTATTATTACTTTTAAATATGTAAGTTTGACAACAATATATATTAATGGTAAAATAGGTTTTTTTCATATTATATATTGTCTTATCCACTGTAACCAAATAAAATATAGAGACAGTTATTTTATCATGTACATCACTACCAAACATAATTATGTCTCTATTTATTTTTGTTATCTTATCTTTTCAATCTTTATTATTTTCATTTTATTTTTATCCTGAAATGGTAACCAAATATCACTTTGTGCTTAGGAGTATGGTTGTGATCGCTTTTTAAAATGTTTTTCACTCAGAAAAGTATGTCAATAATGTTTTTTTATTTTTTAAAAATTATTTTTGAGATCAGTATATTAAAATGATTTAAAAACATCAAAAACATATAAATTTAAAATAAAAAAAATTAAATTTTTTTTAAAGCACTTTTCAAACGTATTGCAAAAATAGAATTTCTCTCGCAAATTATTTTGTACATGGTAGGTATATACGACGAGATGTACAAAATATCCATTACATGTACGTAAATTATTTTGTGCCATTTTTATTTTTGCTTTTGGTGATCAATTGTGATAAAGGTCTGATGGGGCTGATGAGCCTTGCTAGGCAAGGCATGAGTGGGATATGCGTGCGTGTGCAGAAGAGAATGGGTTGATCGATGATAATCAGTAACAGAAGAGAAAATAAAAGAGGAGCAGAGGCATGAATTATTGAGGAAACAAATGATTTCGCTGTCTCCCAGAAGACCTGCAATGATCCCTTCAACATTCAAACAAGCTATGCTCATCATTGCCTTCGTACAAATATCATAACTCACCAAGTTAAGTTTCCTCTTCTTGTCCATGCCCATTTTATCCTTTAATTTCTCTTATGCCATTTTTTTTATAGAACGAAATTGCCTTTTTGTTTTACAATTAATATTTTTTTTAATTAAAGATTAAGGGCGCGTTTGAAAACGCGGTTGAAACTACCTTTTTTTTAATTTAAATTTTTTTTACTAAAATTAGATCGTTTTCATGTGCTGATTCAAAAATAATTTTTAAAAAATAAAAAAAATTATTTAAAACAGTTCTAAATAAAAAATATTTTGATACCATAATTCTAAACAGAACACTTATTAGAAGAGAGAACGAAGAAGTGTTTATTTTTTTAGTTTAACTTGCTTTCAAAGTTTTCTTCAAATTTCTTTTCAAATTTTTTAAAAAATTGGTTTTTACTTGAAAAAAAATTATACTGATGTTATTTTAAGTATTTTTTTAATTAAAAAATTTGAATGGGTTCATATTAAAAATAAAAAAATAAATATTATGTTAATATATTTTTAATTAAAAAATATTTTGTAAAAGCACTTACTATTTTACCAAACTCCCATTGAAACATCTTCCCTTGTCAATGTGCTTTATGAAAAAGCTTAAAAAGTATTGATTTTCCTGCCTCTCTACAGTTGCTTGCTTTTCCTCCGTACAATTTAAAAGATTTTATTATAGGCGAACACTGTTATAACTTATAGCACAAGTTGTAACGGTCATTCTTTTATTAAAGGAAAGTACCGTGCACGCGGACCGGTTCTGAAATATACTTTTCTAAGAAATACTTAATATTATATATAAATATGTTAAATAAAATAATGAATTAAATTTTATAAATTCCCGTTATATTTATTTTTGTGAAATTACTTACAATGATTATTCATATTTATGTTCATATTCAAAAAACTATTGTTAGTAATTACCTGAAAATTGTTAACCTATAGTGTTAGTAATATTTAGTAATTTAAATATATTACATATTATATAAGTTTGAGAAGTTTTAAAATATTTATTCAAATTAAATCATTAATGGAATAATGTATTTTATTAAAAAGGATAAATGAAAATAATTTCTAAATATTTAAAATTAAAAACTTATTTTTAAAAAAAATTCTAAAAGGTTGTTTAAAAAAATATGTATTTTAGTTGAAGATATATTTTGTTGTGGACAAATAGGACGCAAAAGACTTTATTTAATAAATTAAAACCATTAATGAAAGGATGTATCTTGTTTAAAAAGTATAAATAATACTAATTTCTATTTATTAAAAAATAAACTTTTTTTATTAATAAAAACCTAAAAGGGTTTTTTAAAAAAAAACACATAATTTGGTTGAAAATATACATTTTTGCACAAAAGAAAAACAAAATCCTATTAAGACTATTAATTGAATGATGTGTCGCGTATCGAAGAAGATAAATAAAATTAATACATATTTATTAAAAATAAAAAACCTATATGTTAAGAAAATCCAAAAGAGTTGGTTTTTTTTTATTAAAAAAAACATGTACTTTGGTTGAAATAATATTTTTTATGAAGATGTTATTGAAGACTCTAATCAATGAATTGAGACTATTAATCAAATGATGTGTCTTATTAATTAGAAGTATACATAAAAATAATTTTTATTTATTAAAATTAAACATCTGTTTATTAAAATTTTTTAAAAGAGTTGTTTATAAAAACATGTATTTTGGTTGAAAATGAATATTTAAAAACTTATGTTGTTGAAAAAAAAACCTTTTTATTTGGAGAGAAATAAACAAATAAAATGACTCTAGAGCTTCTATATATATATTGCAAAAAACAAATATTCTCTATTAAAGAAAAAAATATATATTGATAGAAACTTAACATGTTATTAGAGCCTCAAGATCCCTGGCTCTCAGTTCACTAGTTTAAAACATTCATCTAGTTGTTATCCTCCAAGATAGAAGACATTAACAAACATCCAATAAAATATGAAGAATCGACCGTCCATCCTAATACTATTCTCTATGAATTATGTACCATCAAAATATCCTTGTTGAAATTAAGTTGGATGGTTACAGCCATGCTTTAAAATTTAATTAACAGTATAAATTAGCATGAATTTATATAATTTTAAAATAATAAAATATAATATCTTCAGAAATTAAGATCTATTTTAGATTACAGTAAAGATTACAGTTTAAAGTATTTAACATCGTTTTCATCACTCAAATCACATATAATTTCAACTAATTATAACTACGAAAAGTAGTCTATTATTATTTAAAAGAAGCGCAACTATTATTTATCTCTATACATGTAAACATGTATTTATCTACAAGTTTTATCGATAATTTAGTTCCTAATGTATGTGTTCAAGATGATAACTAGACGCCTGGATTCATCAATTTTGTAGGATTCAGAACTTGGTGGGTCCTTGGGGATATAAATATGGAACCTATTACATTCATGGATGACAATTGGCCATTCACCATGTGTTAAATTTACGGCTTTTCTCCATATAAAAGACATCATGTGGGCCAAATGGGTGGAAAAATTGAATAATTTGTAAAAGAAAATTGAAAGGCAATAGAGGGGGACAATCATTTCAACAGTCAAAAAGATTCAAGAGGAAGAATAGAATAATTGTTCATCTTTTGTAGGTTTAGATGACAGAACACTATCAAACAATAAAGTATAAAAAGATCAAAGTAATATAAAATTCAATCAAGAAAGGAGGTTGGACTGACTCCCCCCACTCAAAAGAAAGTTAAAATATTACATTTAATAAAATAAATTGAGTTAGAATACTTCATTATTGAAAACCAGTCAAGCACTCGGTTTTTAATTTGAAATCCAGAGTTCAGATTTTCAATTTTTCATCCATCCATCAATTTTATATCTTATTATTATTATTATTATTATTATTATTTATTTTTATTAGAAGGCCTTCTATTTTTATTCTTTTTGTTCTTTATGCGCATCTATATTTGTAGAGTATATACTAGTATATTGGCTTGGTTTTTGCTGCAAGTCCAATTAATTTTTTTTAAATGCAAAAAAAATATTAAAAGCAAAATTTCTTTAACTATATTATTAAACCTAGTCAAATGGGTTAATTTTAAAATTTCTCAACTCAACTCTTTACCTAATTCAAGTTTTCAATTAAATCGCGTGGGAGCTAACTCGACTTAAATCGATCAATTTCATAGGTCTAAATATAATATTGATGATAAATAAAAACATGACTTAGCTTTTGAAAAAAACTTCAAGCTAATTTTTTTAAAAAAAATATTAAAACAATGACAAATTGGATCGACTGCGGTCCCCTCGCGACCCAAGTCATGGAATTTATTAGGTTTAATAACTTTTTTTATATGATAAAAATATATGTTCACAAAATTGAGTACCAATCTAAAAATTGACACTTATTTGAGACAATTATCCCTATAGAAAGCAAACAAAAATTTATAATGCAGTCTATTTCCCAACCAATCTAATATTAAATGATGAAATCAAAAAAATAAAAGAAAAACAATTAAAAGAAAAAAAACATATTCTATCGGTGGGTAAACTCCTCAAACTTGTGAATCGGGTAAGCCGAGCTAGTACACCAAACCTGTGAACTGGATTATGAACTCCACTGGAATTATAAATTTATTTTTTTCAAAACTAATTTTTATTTAGCTATATGATAACAAAAATAGACTATTGCAAAATCAAACACTAACCCAATATCAAGATATTTTTTTTAGATCGCGATAACCTCATAAAATGAATAACTTTTCTCCGAAATTATTATTTTTTAACTATATAAGAAAAAATAGATGATAAAAAAGTCAAGTTCAATTAAAAAAAAAAGAACTCCACCAAACTCGTAAACCAGGGCAACCCGGGTTATAAAGCTAAATTCTCAACAATCTCAATTTTAAAAGATGAAATCAACAAAAAATATATTTGAAAAAAAATCATAAAAAAATTCAAAAACAAAAAAAAATCAAAACATTATGGATTACTATTGTAATCTACAGTGCTATAGGTGTTAGGTGAATAATGGTTTCTCACATCCTTTAATTTTTATTCCTTTATAAAGTTTAATAACATGTTTTTTCTCTAAAATTATTTTTTATCTATATATGAAAAAATAGACTATAAAAAATCCAATTCCAATTAAAAAAGGATTAAAAAAAAAAGAAACTCCACCAAACTCATAAACTAGGACAATTGGAGCAACTTGAGTTGGCTTGACAAACACGCAAACCACTCTAACCTTATAGAAAGATAAAAGAAAAAGAAAAAGATTTGACAAAAACAATTGTAAAAAAAATCATAACAAAAAGAAAAGAAAAATGAAAAAATAACCATGTTTTTCAAGCAAAAATAAAAAATAAAAAACCAATAGGGGAGACATTATATCAATCCACAATGTTTTGTTAGAAAAGCTACAATAATTTATCCACTTACTTTATAAAATTTAATAACATGATTTTTCTTTAAAATTATGTTTTTAACTATATGAGAAAAAAATAGAGTATGAAGAAGCCAAGTTCAATTAAAAAAAAAACCTACTAAACCCATAAACTAGTGCAACAGGGGTAACTTGAGTTACCTTAATAAACCCGCAAACTACGCTAGCCTCATTGAAAGACAAAATAAAAAGAAAAAGATTTGACAAAAATAATTTTGAAAACAAAATCATAACAAAAAAAAAAGAAAAAGGAAAAGGAAAATAAAATCATGTGTTCAAGCAAAAAAAAAAAAAAAACCAATGGAGGGAGACGCTATCACAATCCATATTGTTTTATGATGAAAGTTACAATATTTTCTTCACATGCTTTAGTTTATGTGAATGGATGAGACTTTGAAAAGTGGAAAGAATTTCAAAATGAAAAATTACTTGTCAACTTTACAAGAAAACAAGTAAAATAAAAATTGGTTTTTAAAATCTATATTATATATAATATAAAGATATTTTAGAATTGGCTTAGTGGAACCATTGGGCCTTTTTTAAAAACAAATTTTAAGGATTTCCTCTTGCTTATTTTAAGAGAACTCTTTAAAAATGATTCTAATATTTCAATTTAAAAATTAAGAGATAGGGTAACTACCTAGCATCCTTCATTTGTAATAAAGAAGGTACTAATGCTTGAGTTTTGAACACTCCCAACCAATTAAAAAGAATTTAAATACCTTAACATGGTCTTTAAAATCCATTTTTAATTGAAGAAACGATAGATTATGAAATTCTTTTGCTAATTATTCATTTTCAAATAAGAACATTAAATAATGGAAGCATTTAATTAAATTAGCATGTGGTTATTTGTATTAGAGTTCAGTTTCAATTTAGAAGACTTCCTAACAAAAACAATAATTTTTTTTTTCAAGTTTTGTATTTTTTTTTCTATTCTAATTTGAGATATAATTTTTATATTATGTATTTTTTTATTTACACAAGGGTTAGAATACACATTTATAATGTATTAGAAGCCATTGAATCTGACATAAAAACTTTTGGCAAAATGACAAAATATTTTTAGCTAACTTCTTTTTATTCTCCTCTTCTTCTTCTTTTTTCTATTATCTTGACTTTATATAGTATCAAAGCCTTTTCTTAACAACATCTATAATTTTTCTCAAATAATCTCTCCTGAACTTTTAGCAATAAAAAATAACAACTTCCTTCCTTTTTCTTTTACAACCAACCAACAAACTATAAAAACATCTCCTTTATTACCACTTCATAATGTTCATAATTATATTTATATAAAACTAACGAATGAAAACTACTTGTTTTAAAAGGCTTAAATTGAACTTTTCTTATTAGGCAAGCTTTTATGATTTCATTGATAGATCAAAATCATGTCCACTAACCCTCCTTACCATAAAAAACACATTTATTATCATACCAAACCTGGAATACTTACATTAGGTTTAACATGATCAAGCACTTTAGTTGTATTTTTGTTTATTGATGTATTATCTCATGTAATTGATTATAAAACCTCTCGCTTTGTTTGGACAACCTTAAAATAATTTTATGCATCGTCATCAATCTTTAAAATTATATCTCTTCACTCAAGTCATTTTGAATTTTGATAGCTCTCTAGAGATCAACTTTGACTTGTATGATATGCGAAAAATCATACGATGATGAATCGACAATAGTTGGTAAACCACTCACTTTCACAAATTTTATCTTGTATCTATTCAAAGGTCTATAGTCAGAGTTTAAGAACTTAGTGACCACTCTAATGGCTCAATCTGAGCTTGTTACCTTCTCAAAGTTGTTGAGTTTATTCTCAATCCATGAATTTTTACACATGATTACTTTCATATGCTCTTCATTAGTTCCATGTTTGTTGATGATGTGGTTATCTCTTCGACCAACGTTGCTAGACTATCCACTTTCACTAATAAAGGCAACAATTTTAACTTTGGTTTCTTCTCTAGTCAAAATGGTCTTTTCAATAAGAAAAATGATAGAAATTTGTAAGGTCACCAAAATAAAAGAAACTTTATCCTAGAGAATGAATGAGGTTATAATCAACCACATTATAGCAATCAAACCTAGTGCTAAATCTATAATAACTATAATCATAATATCTTATCATGTTCCTTTTATTTTTTCAGGTGTTGCTTATCTTTCTAGAGGAAACTCTTTAACCTCTTTATTCTTAGGTCATCCACCTTCTGCCAACACTACTTCAATTTATCACTCCTATTTAAATCATTGTCATTCATGAAATTCTAATACCAGAGCAACACATCATGTTATGCTAGACATCACTGGAATCATTTATATAGAACCTTATGATAACCTTAAACAAATTGAAGTAGGTGTTTTTAAAAAACTTAATGCATCTCACCTTGGTTATGCTTTAATTCATATACCTTAATGTTTCCTAAAACTATTTTTCATTTTATATGTTCCTGCTATCACAAAATCCCTAGTTTTTATACAATAATTTATGTTATATAATGATTTTTTTTAAAATTTCATGATCACTTATTTCTTATCAAAGAATGAGTTTCTAGAGTCATCATTCTGTTTGATATAGTTAAAGATGGTTTATACCAATTTTGGTACCAACCATTTATTGTTAGTCTTTAACTATTATCAATTACAAGAACTACCCTTAAAGTTTAGCATCGATGACTTGGCCATCCATTTTCTTGGATTTTTCTTCAAATTCTCTCTAACAAGGCTCTTCTATTTTCTTCCACCATAAATTATTATTTTAATTATATGGTTTGCTCCTTATACAAGTCTAATCAATCTCATTTAGGTTCGTCAGAGCATGTTAGTTCGTCTATCTTAAACATAGTTTTTAATAATGTTTGAGATCCCTCACAAACCATTTCGATGAATGGATACAAGTGGTATGCTAATTTTGTTTTTAAAATTTTTCTTAATATATCTAGTATTTTTATTTACGAAATAAATCCAAGACTTATGATGTTTTTATTCAATTTTAAAAGTTAGTTGAAAATTAGTTTGGAACTTGTATAAAACAACTTCAAAGTGATTAAGGAGGCGAGTTTAGAAAACTAAATTTCTATTTTAAAACTATAATTATTTCTCATTATATATTTATCCTCATACACACGAGCATAATGAAGCCTGGAATGCCATTGCTGGTATATTGTTGAAATCAACTTTACTTTACTCGGACATGTTTTTTTCTCATAAACTTTTTAGCCTTATGCCTTCAAAACTATTATTTTTCTGATTAACTAAATACCAATACCAATTTTTCAACATCAATCTCTTTTTCAAAAAATTTAAAATGATAACTTGACTATGTATTTTTAAGTATTTTGGTTTCTTCAAAATCTATCCTTTTTATTACAATTTGGATAATTAAGATACCATTGTATGTGTATCTCTACTAGTAAAGTCTATGTCATTCATTTTTCATTGTATGTTCCACCATATATGACCTTTTATCCATGTCAAGCTGAACACCATCTTGTCATGCGTCTTTCCTTATTCAAGGTTGCTTCACCTTCTTTACCCAAACTTACTTATTACATTGAGTTCAAATGACATCTTGAGTGGGAATTTAATGATGGTTATAGAAATTAATGAGTTGGTCTATAATGTCACTTGGTTTTTTTATTTTTCTTATCCTTTTATAAATATTGTTGTTTGTAAGTAAATATACAAGGTTAAATGAAAAACCAATGAGTCCATTGAATGCTATAAAGCTTAATTAATAGCTAAAATGTATCATTAATATAAGGATATTGAATTTGATGAGAGTTCCAATCCAGTTGTCAAACCAACTATAATTATGGCTATGTTTTTCTAAGATTGGTCTATTTATTATATGGTTATTCATAATAAGTTTCTTAATAGTTTTATTTACAATATGTTAACATGCAACATCTTTTAGGTTTCATTGATCCTCGCTTTTCTTCTCATGTATGCAAATTTTACAGGTCTCTCTATAAACTTAAATAGGCACCACATATATGGTTCGATCAAACTTCACCAATTCTTTTTAGATCTCGACTTTCATAAGTGTCAAACTAAAAGTTCTTTTTTTTTATATACATATCCTCAACTATCTACTTCTATATTCTAATTTACGATGATGATATTCATGTCGCAATTATCGATTTTTTTTCTATGAATCAATATATTACTCATCTTGGCCTAAAATCCTCTATTCGAGACTCTTGTTGACTGAGTTAATTCTTGGTATTGAGGCACAATCTGCTTCTTATAGGCTGTTCTTCTTCCAGTATCACTATGCCTATAACTTTGAGCACAAGGGTGGCATGTCCTAATATTAATTAGTTTCTCCATTGATAGTTATTGGTTTTTGTCTTTTCACCACCTCTAATATTAGTTCTAGCTATTTTAACCATACTTTATATCATCAGGTGGTTTGAGCTTTTTAATATCTTACTTTTACATAGCCGCACCCCCCCCCCCCACACACACATATGCTATTAATATGGCTTGACAATTTATGCATGCTTCGTCCAATGACCATTAACTTACAATTAAATGTATCTAACATTAGATTCATAATACGTCTCATTTTATCATATTTTTTACTGCATCTTCTAATCTCCTATTACATGGCTTCAGTGACATTAATTGGGCTAGTAATATCGATGATAAAAAGTCTACGGGTGTTTATATTATCTATTTTAGCCATAACTTTATCTCTTAAAAGTATAGTAAGCAAAAAATGGTTGCTTGATCTTTTATGAAGGCTAAATATAAAGGTATTACCAATGAATCTCCTCCTTATTGTATGAACTTGGTTATCTATCATTTTCTCCTTCTATATTGTGTTGTGATAATCTTGGAGCAACTTACCTTATAGCTAATCTGATTTTCATTTAAGCATAAAAACATGTTGAATTTTTTTTTTCATGATATAGCTATGAAAAAAGGAATTACAAGTTTAGTTTATTTCCATTAATGATTAGATAGTATATGTTCTTATCAAACCATTAAGTTATGTAATCTTACTCTCTTTTTTTCTATCCAAGTTGGTTGTGTGCTCTTTCCTATAATCAACTTACAGGGGTGTATTAAAGCCTAATACAAATGAGAAGACCTATGAGATTTTATAACCACGTAAAAGACATACTTTTGCATTTTTTTTTCATGTTCTAGTTTAAAACATACTTTTTTCGTTTTTATTTTTTATATATCATAGACACACTCCTAGACGCGATTCGTGGGTTTTAAAACATATTTTTATTGTTTTTATTTTTTTATATCATAGACACACTCTTAAACACGACTCATGGGTGGGTGACCACTCTCAAAAGCCAAATCATGAAAAAGAATTATTTTAACTTAAGGTCTCTAGTCGAATACACACTTATATATGGGTTGAGAAATACATGTAGTAGGATTCGAACTAGAAATATCCTTTCCCTTTAATTGACTCCTTATCACTTGACTTTTGCTAGTTGAGCTACTAGCTTTATAATATTTTTTTTTCCTGCATAAATACACTTGTAATTTATCATAAAAACATTGAAAATATAACAAAGGGGCAAAAATACTTTCTACTGATATCTCCATATTCTTTTTTTTATTCTTCTTTCCATTTCATTGATCTTATAATGAGATAGTTGCATTGCAATGACATATAAAAAACTTTTCTTTCTAAGAACAATCGCTTTATCCGTAAAAATGAACTGGGGCTAAAGATAATTCTTTTTTTTTAATCAATAGTGTTGTAAGTAGGCTATTTATACTTTAAATTTTGTATTACAAAAAATAATGTTTTTGACCACCTTTAAAATTTGAGTGTTAGATAATAACATGAAGAGCAAACATACCCACCATTAAAACTAGACTCAGAGCAAGTTGGAAGACTAATGGATAAAAGAATCTAAAATGGAGAAGAATCAAATAACGTAACAAGCAACAGCCATGAAATTTGAAAAAAATAAAGTAACTGAGGAAAGTCTAGGAGCTACACAGATGATAATGGGGGTAGCAACTAGAAAAGGAGCAGCAAGGATGCATTAACGACAGGTGGTGGTGGTGTTAAAGGACTTTGGTCCTTTTAATTTCCGTTTTCCTTTGAAAAAAGCAAAAGCCTTTCAGTAAAAGACAAACAGATTCTGGTTTTCCCCAAACCCCAAGAAAGACCAAGAAAAGAGAGAAAACAAAGGCAAACACCAATACCAACACCAAAAAGCATATGTTTTTGAGGGACACCCCCACCCACCCACACGAGTGCAATACAGAGATAGAGACTATTATTTTTCCCCTATAAACACCATCTGACCATATTGCTGGTGTTGTATATTCACTGTAGAGAGAGATCAGTCTCAAATTGGACCCTTCTCACCTCATAACAAACACATTTATATATTGGAGAGTGAGGAAGAAAGAGTGAGAATCGTGTGGGTTCATCTCTTCTTTTTGGTAATGGTTATTGCTGCCTCTCTCTTTCTCATTCAACAGTGAAACCCCATTTCATTCCCTGTTCCCTTTTCTTATAAATTAGCATCCTCTGTTTCCTCTGATTCTTCCTTGCCTCAAAATATTTAAAACTTGTAGTTTTTTTCTTGCAAAAAAGCAAAGCAAACCCTTTGAAATGGGCAAGAGGGAGAGTAGCTAACATGGAAATGCAATTCACTTTTGAATCTCTCTAGCCAAAATCAAGCGAGAGGGAAAAAAAAAGGAAAGAAAGAAAGCTCCCTTTCTCATATTATTCCTCTTTTTTAGGCATTGTAGAAAGGAATCCATCTGGGTTTTTTTGAAGTTCTGTTAACTTTGATTTTTCTATCTGGGTTTATCTGGTTTAGTTTTGGTCAGAATGAGTCTAGAACACCTAATGAGTGACAAGCATGTTTTCAATGGTTATCAAGACATGAACTTTTTGCCTCCACCTCCTCTTCCAGCTTCTCAACTTTCTCTCTCTCATGCATTTGGTGTTATGGGTCAACCAAGAGAGATAAAAACTAGTAATCCTCAAATGAATTTTCAGATTTTGAGCCATTCAATGGACCAGGACAGTAAACCATGGAGCATTCAACAGTTAGAAATCTGGGGAGCTAAGAGACCTGGTGATGGGAATTTTGGTGTTCAAAAAACGAGCTTGTCATTTAATTCAGGTGAGCAAGAGGAGCCTAAAACCTCTGTTCATGGTAGAAATGGGAATGCGAAGCTTTGTGCTAGAGGCCACTGGAGACCAGCTGAAGATGCTAAGCTCAAAGAGCTCGTGGCCCAATATGGTCCTCAAAATTGGAACTTGATAGCTGAGAATCTTGAAGGAAGATCAGGTAAACCCCTAAAAGTTTTGTTTTGAGCGAAACATGTCCTCAAAGATGCTAGATTGTGCATTGATCACCACCATTGAAGATAATAGAAACGGTGTTTCTTCCCCCGTTTTTTTTTCTTGATTGGCTATTTTTAATAAGTTTGATCAAATTGGTAAAATGGGAAAACAAGTTTTGGAATTCCATTTATTTTTTCAATTTGAAATACCAAATTTGTTAGTGAATTTTTTTTTTGGCTCTATGTTTTGATTTTCAGGTAAGAGTTGTAGATTAAGGTGGTTTAACCAGCTAGATCCGAGAATTAACAGGAGAGCATTTACTGAAGAGGAAGAGGAGAGACTCTTAGCTGCTCATAGACTTTATGGCAACAAATGGGCTATGATTGCAAGGCTATTTCCTGGAAGGACTGATAATGCTGTTAAGAACCATTGGCATGTGATCATGGCTAGAAAACATAGAGAAAATTCCAGCATTTACAGGAGGAGAAAGCCCTCTTCGTCTGCTCAAATCTTCCCTACAGGATCACTAGATGTCACTTTGCAAAACAATGCTTGCAGTGAATCAACAACCATCTCTAGTACCATTGATGAATCTGGCTCAACATGCACTGATCTCTCCCTCACTCCCTCTTCAACCAAAGTACCTCCTAGACTTTTCACCAGGTTCAGTCCTCAAGGTGGCCGAAGGGGTATGTGCTTATTTTCCCCATCCCATCTGTAAAAGATTATTCAATTTTTTAAATTACTTTTTCCTTAATGGGTTCTTACTGGTTATTTAATGTGGTCTTGTTTGTATTAATTATATCTTGCTATGGTTTTTTGGGTTTGCAGGTTCTTCGGTGGATAAGGAAGTGACAATGGAGAATGTGGATTTTGACAGGTTCTATGGAAGTGAAGATGGGTTTTATCAAAATGGGCCTATTGGGGTGGTTAGGGGTGTGGACCAATCTGGCCAGTCTGATTCAAACTCAGAAGATTCTGCAACTGAGTCAGTTGGCACAAACAGGGCCAATCCCTCTCGCTGTGGTGACAATGAAAATAGGAATGAGAAAATCAACATGCCCTTCATAGACTTTCTTGGAGTAGGAGCTGCATCAGATAAGTTTGGTTTTCGGTAAAACTAAAGAAAGAAAAAGAAGAGCTGGTAACAAAGATGAAAAAGGTGGGTAGTCTCAGGTGTCACTGACAATGTTTAAAGAACAGTAAAAAGTTCCCAGGTAGAAAAAGAGAACAACGATGAGGCGGTAAAAAGAACAGGGAAGAAATAGTAGCTAGGAGCTGCAAAACAATAATCCACAGAAAACTTTGTAGTTTTGGAGTTATCCTGCGGCAGCACCTGCAGCCAATGTTATTCCCTCTGATCTGTAGCATTGTGGCAAAATCTTGTATGTGCATGATGAGTGAGAGAGAGGCAAAGCCAAAGTTGGTTGTTTCTCTTCTGACTACTGACTCGTAATGAATGAATCTGCCCATCTTTCATGACTTTTCAGTGCAGTGCGTGTCATTGTTGTTTGGTATGCCTTTGTTGACCATGTTTTTCACGATACTTTCTTGCCATCTTCCTTGTGCCTTGCATAGATTTATGCACAGTGCAATCCCACCTTATGCTTTTAATCAGCGGTTCATGGCTTTGCCAAAATGCTACATCAAGTGGGGTCTACAAATCTTGGATGAGCCTTCATGCTTCTTTCAATTGACAAGTGCATGATTCCGAAAGTTCTTTGTAGTTGATTGTAACTTGTTTGTAACTGACATGCAATCATGATTTTTTTCCCCTTTTTCTCAGAAATTATCTATGAGCATTTATAATAATCCACAATAGAACATGGTTTGCCCGATTTAAAAATAAAATAAAAAATAAAAGGGTTATAACAGGTTTTTTAAAAAATACATAAAAATAATATTTTTATATTTTTTAATTTTTTTGGTATTAAAACATTAAAACTATTAAAAAACACAAAAACAATTAATAAAATCATAAAACGTGATTTCAACATTAAAAACAAATAATTTCATGTATATTCGCAACACCAAACCATTGAGATTCATTCATTTACTTCGAAGTCAAGAGAGTTAAATCGTCACAGAACTAATTTTATCTATTTCTTTACAGAGTGGAGATTTTTAAAAATTTTATTTGAAGAAAAAAAAAATAAAACAATCGTGGGCTTTAGATTTATTAGGCCTTAAGTCATATCTTCATTTAAAGAAGATAAAAACTCTCATATATGATTGTTGTTGTTAGTGGTTATGTCATAAAAAATAAAATAAAAAGAATTTATTTGATAAAATTTTGTAAAATTATTTTTTTATTGAAAAAATGATCATCTACAATAAGTTTTAAGGAATCCTTTTTTAAAATTAATAAAAGAATTTTATTTTTCATTGGAAGGCCAACTAAATCTTACTCCATCCCTTACTATTTGAACTGAAACTATAAGTAAAATTCCTAAACATTAATGGTTTTTTCTTTAAAGAGTTTGTATTTAAATAAAAAAAATGATTTTCTTCAAAAAATACACCGATATAAAGAAAAATGTGTTAGTAATGAAATTCCAATGATGTTTTACTTCATGGTACCATTTATTTATCCATAATTATTTAAATTGATTTAATCCAATGAATTCACCAAAAATTTGATGATTCAAACTTAACTCAAGCCAAATTTAAAATTAGATAAGTTAAGAAATTAATCTAGACAAATTCAAATAATATAATCAAAACTTATTTAATTTATTTAATGAAACTCGATCAAAATCTATCTCAAGTCAAATACTAATTCAAGATTTTAAACTATATTGTATTTTTTAAAAAAAAAAGTAAAATGCCTTTTCAACTCAGTACACTAACACATGTTATACAAATTGGTTTTAATATTATATACAATGTTTTAATAAAATGAAAATGTTAAAGAAACACATGTTAACTTGGGATTTGAACCCTTGACCTTTCATTTTTATACAAACCAATACTAACTAGCTTGTGATATAATAAAATAATTAATATATTTATACATATTTAATATATCATTAAAATTGAGTCACATCTCAATGACCCAAGACCTTGCTGAATCAAGCTCCAGATACAACTATATTTTGATCATGTAGCTCAAATTGAGCTTACATGATCACATGAAATTCATTTTAGATAAAGTTTGAGACTGTGGAAAAATGTTTTTTATTGAGAAATATATAAAAATAATTTTAAAAAAAAACATATAATTAGTTTCTAATAAAAATTATTTAAAGAAAAAAACCACGAATCACGTATTCAACTACAAAAACAAAGAACTCCTTAACATGTGGGCTAGGCTCTCATAGACGCACTCTAATTCTTTAAGATCTGGGCTAGACTCTCAAAGACGCACTCTAATCCTTGATTTCTGTTCTTGTGATTTCTTATTCTACTTTAATCCTTGACGTAGAAACTTTGTAATCTAAATGACGGTGACAATTGAAGAGGTTATTAAAATGCTTAGATAATATATATATATATATATATATATATATATATATATATATATATATATATAAATGAAAAGAAGGGATAAATTTTAATGCGCGGTTAAGTTTACCAATGTTCTGACTTTTAAGATGGAAAACTACGACACCCCTGATGGATTGTGAGTGGTTTTTTTTTTCTTGGGCATGCTTTTTCAATTATTTTTTATTTAAAAAATATTAAATTAATATTTTTTTAAAAAAATTTAAGATAATTTTAATGTATTGATGTTAAAAATAAAAAATAATTATTTTAATATATTTTCAATTAAAACATATTTTGAAAAACATTATTTACTATTTTGGTGGTCAAAAATCAATTCTATTGTTTTTTGCCTAGAAAATTTATTTTTTCACCCTTTTTAACCCAAAAAATACATAGTAAACATCATTAGAATCTAAGAAACAACTTAAACAACTCAAAAATAACAAAAACATGGTTTAAAAACACAAAACAAAATCTTAAATTTATTTTCTCTCTCCACCACAATATGTTCTTTCTAGGCTAGATGAAGGTTAAAAAAAATCCACCATCAAACTTCCCTTATCGAATTAAACTCATTGAAAAATTGAAAATCCAACACCTTCCTCTTCGCTATTCTTTGATGAATTTCTCTCTCCTCTCTTTAACACAAGAATTGAAAAATGAACAAAATAAACTTTGAAATTAAAATAAAAATTATCGTAAATTTATAGTAAGCTATATATTTTCTTCATATTTTACTTTCTAGTCTTGTGATTTTTAATTTAGTATTGTCTCTATAATTTTAAGCCCGATTTCATTTAAGTAGGTCATAGATGAGTTAAATTGAAAGGGATAAAAAATGCTAAAAAAAGATACAATAAAAACAAAATTAGGTAATTTACTATGGTCAAACCAACCTTATTGTTGTTTTAATATTAAGATAACAATACACCTAAGAGGGGGGGTGGGGGGATTAGCTATGCAAGGTAAAACTAGAAATTAAAAACTTTTTACCTAATAATATGCAATTCTAAACACTCAAGCAAAAGTGGAAACAATTAAAAATATAAATGTTGTAATTAAATAGTGAGTTTAAAGAAAGTGCATCAAGTTTTATAGAGGTTCGGCTAACCACCTACTTCTCTTATTGAACTTTCATTCAAAAGTTTCGCTATCACACACCAGTCTTCTTAGAAGGTGAGACTAAACATTTACATGATCTTTTTATGAGTGCAAGATCAAACCCAATCTTTTTGGTTTTGACTCTTTTGTAAAAAATTTATTTATTTTCGATTTCATCCTTAAATCTCAATTTATCAAATATTATATTCTCCAATATGGTCCTCTTTATTTGGATTTCTAATTTTTATTCTTGATTTTTTTGTAAAAGTTTTACTAGTTTTCAATTTTATCCTTCAATTCAAATTGATGGTATTATGTTTTTCAATTTGGTCTTTATAGTTTTGATTTCTATTTTTTTTTCTTGACTCTTTTATAAAATTTATTATTCTTTTGAATTTCACCCTTTAATTATAATTTTTTTATGTCAATTTTGATCCCTATTCTTTTTAATTGTTTTTGTCCGTTTATTTAATTAATTTATTTTTCAATTTCACCATTCAATTAAATATAAAATTTATTTTTTATTTTTATTTTTATCCTTATTCTTTTAATTGCTATTTTTTAATTTCTTAATTTTTTTTTTAATTTTATCCTTGAACATCTAATTGATTGATAATTGAACTTCATGGTTTTTCAGATTAGATGCTTTGAGTCAAATGACTTGAGTCACGAGTTTTTTTTAAAGCTTTATAATCCTTTTTATTTTTTAATCAGGTTATTTGAGTTTCATGATTTGAGCTGCTAGTTTGGAGAGATGTGCAGATTTGGCTCGACCT
This sequence comes from Populus nigra, assembly GCF_951802175.1. Lineage (NCBI taxonomy): Eukaryota > Viridiplantae > Streptophyta > Magnoliopsida > Malpighiales > Salicaceae > Populus > Populus nigra. Next base: position 5,344,738 of record NC_084863.1, on the reverse strand, counting down.
TGATTATTGAAGTTACAGGTTTGTCATGATCTTTTTTATGTTATTTTTTTATGTCATTTTAGTACCTGACCATTTTTTTTTTTGCAAAACAAATAATAATAATCCTACTTCATAATGAAGTGCAAGTACCAAGGCTAGTTCTTTTTTAAAAACCTTACATAATTGTGCTTTTCCTTGCAATTTTAGTTGCATATTAATCATTTTCATTACCCAAAAATCAACCTAGGATAAATAAACTATTACTAGATGTTATCTTTAAATGGATAATAAGACCGCATAATATGTAGTTTTATATTTGTTATGTGCTAAATATTTAAAAGATATAATATTGTTTTCAATGAATTGTTGTGTATTAATTATATTTATATGTAAAAGCAACGTAGAATATATGAATTGTCATTGTAATAAAAGCAATTAATACGTCAATATTTATTAAAAAAAACAAATAAATAAATAATATGTATCTATAAAAGAATAATAATTTTTTTATATTTTTTTTTTGTGAATCTAGACTTGTGGGTTTGAGAGAAATACCTTTTCAAGCTACTATTCTAACTATCTTATCAATTGCTTTAAAGAAGCAGAGTCATCTAAGGTGACAACATTGTTTTTAAATTTATAAAATGTAAATATTTATAAACCCATAATGTTAAATTCCAAGTGTAAATATTATTTGTAAATAATCTTATGTTTTTTTTTAAAAAAAATTGGATTTTCCATATTTATGTTGATGTGCATGAATTTATTTTCATCTTTTTATTTTTGGGATACCCTTCTTGGATACTACAAGCACATTTGAGTTGGATCAATGTGGTTTCATATAAGCCCATTGATTGTATGTGGTGTCTTTTAGGCCAATTTCAATGAACATAATTTTGAATTTATTTATACCTATGAATTACTTACTATTCTCTCGAGTTTAATGGTTGTGTTTCAAATGTGAGGATTGGACCTTGTTGCTGGGCCCAGGTCCCAAATCATTGCCTTAGGTTATGATAGTCTTTTACCTTTAATGCGTGCGCTCTCTCTCTCTCTCTCTCTCTCTCTCTCTCTCTCTCTCTCTCTCTCACACACACACACACACACACACACATATATATATATATATATATATATATATATATATATATATATATAAACTTAGGGAAACTCTTAGCATATAAACACATTTTGTATCTTTATCATTAAAAATAAATACAAAACAGTTTATCTTAGTTAGGATGCATAAGATGATTGCTATTTTTTATATTACATAACTAACCCCTTACCTAGTACCTATGAAAGACCATTATAGTTTCTTAGTTATTATAAAACTAGGAAGCCATTTTTTCTTATATTTTTACCTTTTTTACATATAGTTTTCCTTCATGTACTTTACAACATACAATAGTTGTTACCATCCATGAAATTTATTTTGATGCAATAATTAATTTATATTTGTATTGACACTTTGTCCAATTATGTTTTCATGATTGTTTCAACATTGTTTTAAAGTTAATCAAAACACGTTATCATATGTTGTGAGTTTGATTTTTAAAGCTTATTGCAAGCTTATATTTTATCCATTACAGATTTTTTAAAAATTAATTTTAATCCTTTTTGGGTTCATTTTCACTCATGTATAAATTTTCAAAATAATATTTAGCCCATTTTGGTTTTTATATTCACTTTTCACGTGAGTTTTGGATTGATTTTAACACGTTGTGGGTTTATCCTTACCTATTGTATGTAAGTTTTTAAAATTGATTTTAACTCATTGTTTGTTTACCCTTGTTATATGTAAGTTTTCAAAATAGCTTATAACCCATTTTAGGTGTATTTTCAAAATCAATAGAAACTTGATACATGTTTGTCTCTTAAATTGATTCCCATCTGTTTGTTTCATAATCATTTCTCACATGTTTTGTATTTATTTTCACTATCTTGTTTCAAGGTAACTTATATATTCATTCTTGTCTATTTCAAACTCATTTCCAATTAATTTATCTCAAACCATATTGCAAATTTTCATCTTGATTGTATTTTATTTAAAAGTATATTTGTGTTCAATATAAATATAAAAAAATATAAAAATATTTTTATTGATTATTTATGTGAATTCCATGTATACATAATTATATATAACTATTGTAAAACTCTAAGGGATGGTTGGTTGATGATGATGTTATAGGTGTTTTTAAATCCTAGTTCCATCTGGTTTGGAGTTTTACTATGTACTAATAGGGTGATAACTCAAATATCAAACCGGCTTCAACATTTAAACACCGGAATCTTATTTGCTTATATGCTTATTTACTTATGTGTTTAATTTTCTTGCTCGTGTTCTTAAGTCATGAGGCTAGCATTTTCCTTGTCCGTGTTCTTGAGTTATAAGGCTAACATTTTTTTCAATGATAGTTTTTTCATGAATAACTTACTTGTTTATCAAACATCAATAATGTTTGGTAATTAAATCATGAATAGATATATAGAAAATACATTATATATAGGCGCACACACACATATAAATGATGATCATATATATATATATATATATGTGTGTGTGTGTGTGTGTGTTTTTTTTTTTTTTTTTGACTAGTAGGCAAAGCAACTTATCTTAAATAAAATAATGATATGTTACTGATATCTTATATTAGGATAACTAATCATTTACCCTTAATCTCTGTAAGATCAATCATTAGATTTTTTAGTTACTTTAATACTCTTCTTTTTTTTTTCTATCAAGTTCATTGTTTGAAATCCACAAGGGATTGGAGAAGTAGCTCTTGAGAAAGGAAAACCAAGATATGAACTTGTAAGATTCTCAAGACAAGTAGACTATACTAGATCATTACCCGCGCCGTGTTGTGGGTAAGATCACATATTTTTTTTACATAAAAAAATATCCAAGTGTTTTTAATGTGTTTTGTAGTATAAAAAATTTAATATATATGGTGATTGACCTGATATGATCTTGTCGACTTGGTAAGTTCAAATACAATCTGAACAATCGATAAAAATATAGTTTGACTAAAAAAAATCAAGACAATGATTTTTTTAAAAAATATTAAAATGATAATATATTAGATCAATTCGAATTAGATTGGGTTAACTTGTCAAATCCATTACATAGGTCATGAGACATTGATAACCCTATAGAAACATAAATAATTTTTTTTTATTAAACCTAATTTCAATTAACTCAATATTGAAGGATGTAGTTGAAAACAAAATTCAACTAAAAAAAAATGAGCCAGGTCAACTTAAGTTAACCTGCCAAACCTGAATCATAAGACTTGGATAACCATATAGAAAGCAAATTGAAACAAATTATGAAACTCAATTCCCAATTAATCCAATGTTGAAGGATGAAATTAAAAAAAATCAATTAAAAAAAGGACATAAAAACTACTCGAGACAATCAACAAAACCCGTGACTCAGGTCATGAGATTAAATAACATCATAGAACGCAAATCAAAATAAATTATGAAGTCTAATTCCCAATCAACTCAATATTAAATGATGAAATTGAAAAAAAAAACATCTAAAATAGGACAAAAGAACCCAAGTCAACCGGCCTAACCTACGACTCATGTTATAAGATCATGATAACCCTATATAAAGCAAATAAAAAAATTATGAAGTTCAATTCACAATCAATACAATGTTGAAAGATTAAATTAAAAAAAACAAAAAAAAAACCAAAGTCAACCCAAGTTAACCTACCAAATCCGAATCAGGCGACTAGGATAACTCTATAGAAAGAAAATAAAAAAGATGTAAATTTCTATTTTCAATCAACTCAATGTTGAAAGATAAAATTGAAAAAAATATTCAATTTAAAAAAGGATAGAAAAAGGAGTTAACTTGGCTACATTGCAAACCAAATCAATTTTTTTTAACGTAAAAAAATATCTAGGTATTGCTAACATGATTTCTAATAGGAAAAAAAATTAAACCATGTAAATGTCGATCTGATATTACCATGTCAACTTAACAAGTTTAAAAACAACTCGAATACAAAAAATATCCCGAATCAATATGGTTTAGCTTGTTAAACCTGCAACCTGAGTTATTATAGTGGTATAAACAAACCCATTAAATGATAAATTGAAAAAAAAAAAGGGCACTTGTCTTTCATGTCAAAGAAAATGCAACTTGAAATGTGTGATTTGGAGCCTGTTAGAGCTTTTAAGCGCTATGCTTATCATAGATTGGGCTTAACATAATTCTGGGCCTCTGATTTGTTGTTTTGCCCTTTTAGCTCCCCTCTTTTCACAAGCTCTGAAACAAAGGACTCGCCCAGAACCGAAGGAAGGATAGGAGACCCACAGCTACAGCTTATTACATTCACTATTATGTTTATTTATTTTTTCAACTACTGAGCTGTCCAAGTTCAGAGTTCATATATTTTCCTAAACAAAGGGTTAAAAATAAAATAAATTAGCTCAACATGAAGCTTTTCCATTTGGAAATCTGTCATGAACGTATCCCAATTCGAGCAATTACAATTTCGTGTCCAATTAAATCAGGTGATGATCAAATATTAGTATATATTTCATTTAAATTCTGCCATTAAATAGAAAAATAATACTCCAATCCGTTCAGCTTTTGCAATGAAATGCCCGGAATAAAATGAAAGAGCAAATACAAGTTTCTCTTTCACACCGCTCCTGATGGTGATCAAATATTAAATGAAAATATATTTCGAGCAAATAAAAAAGAAAAAAAAAACGAAGAGAAAATGGTAGCTCCTTGGTTAACCAGAGTTGATTCCACGTAAGGTTCACACTGACCTAGAAAATCCTGCTGGATTTGCGTGGAAAAAGATGAACAGTTTGCATCCTTTCAAATCATGAGCTTGATTCACTATTTTATACAAACTTTGGATTCCTGAACTACTTCCCAGTCAATACAATCCACAACATAAAATCTCCAGGCAAATCTTGAATGCAAGGCATTTTAGAACCAGAAAAAGAATCTAAGGTGAATCAGTTTTTTATTGTTTTTGCCAACCATTAAACCTTTGAAAAACCTTGGATTCACATGGTATTTCTCAGAAAATGTGCCTGATGTTCTCAGAATTCAGTAAAGAAATCTCCAGACAAACATCCGTCTCCTTTGGATTGGCTCTCCTGGCCGGTGTTGAAGCCAACCTGTTTTCATTTTTTATTTTGAAAGCTTTCCAACGGGAATCCATGTATTGGCCATCATGCAGTTTCATCGATCGAGTGCTATGCATATTCATGTTCATTAAAAAGAAGAAGAAGAAGATCTGAGCTAAAAGCTGACTATATGGGTGCTCACTGCCCTCCCAGCTTTACAAAGAAATTAACATCTTTTTCTCAAAAATTATTCAATGGAAAAACTTTATTGAAATTGCTTGTAGAATGGAACCAATAGGAGAAAAGAATGTCTTGAATCAAAAGAAATTCAGCAGATTTTTTGTTTGTGCCTTTTAAAAATATTTTTTTTATTTTAAAATAAAAATTTTATATTAATATATTTTTAAATAAAAATACTTAAAAAAACAACTAATCACATGCAATTATCCTTAAAAAAATAATATATAATAATCACGGGGACATCAATTATTAGTATTATTTTTGGCTTGAAATTAGTGTTCAGAAAGATTTCTTCGTCTTTTTAACATCAGGACGGGACACGTGGTCCCTTTTGATTTCAGATTAGAAACAACTACAAATTAAAGCCGGTGATCTTGAACTATAGCTGCAGTAGGCGACAAGGGACTTTAAAGGACGGTACTTGTGCTTGCTTTCACCTAAATATGCCGCTCGTGTGTCTGGTCTGTGCTCTAATGCTCTTATTAATATTCAAAACTTTTCAACAAAAACAAAAAACACACCCACACGCACACACCAAAAGTTTTCAATCCGCATGGCGGGGTCATAAGGTTGTGTACGGTTCGAGCAATGATGCTAGAAGTAAATATTTTTGAATTTGATTTGGTTTTTTCATAAAAATAAAATCAAACAAAAAAAAAGACTAATATTCTTTATAAACTCAATTCATTCCTTGCTCATCACTTTCAGGACATGATACATTAAGTTTTTATAATTTTCAATCGAATAGTTCAAAACTCTGTTATGTTATTCATACCTCTTATTTGGATTATACTACATAGAAAATTGTTGGTGTATAAGGTTTGATGGAGTCAGAACAACAAATTCAAAGTCTAAAAAACTCATACGACAAAGATATGTCAATCTTTGATAAAGACACTTGAACAATTGATGCTTTAATGAGACCTAGTTGGACCAAATAACTAATACTTAAAAGCCATCTTCTTATTCATCTCTTGTCATGCTCTGAAGCCAATGGTTGGACTTCTGATTTTTTCTATTTTAATAGTTTGTTCAATCATTTCGGCAATCCTCATAGCTTCACAGAAATACTAAGTTAAGCTTCCTATCAAATGCTCATAACAAAAGGATTTAAAGATGTTGACGAACAACATCACCATTTCTATTTCTATTAGTGGAGGTTGGATATGTGTTGCTTTATCTCGTTATCTTTACGCATATGCCTCCATAGAGTCTTGGTTTCTCTTCTCCATGACCATCAAGCTGGTTTTTTTCAAATTAAATTTATACTACTTCAAGAAGGCGCCTACCATATCCTTCCACTTATTTATTTTGGCACTATCTAGTCTCATATACCAACTCTAGGCAGATCATATGAGACTATCCTAAAAGAAATAGATTAATATTTTGTCATTGTAGAAAACTTTAGTCATCTTATTGCAGTATGACCGGAGATGGGTGTTTGGGCAATTTAGTCAGGTATATTTAATGAAGTCCGATACTCTGAACTCTTTTGGCACCACAATGTTTGGTACCAAACAAAATCCAGCTGCTCGTATAGGATCAGACAAATCATTTCATTTAACTACTCTTAATCTTTCTTCTAAAGCAAACTTATTTATCATAGTTCATGGGACCAACAGTTTTATCATTAAAGGGCCTTTCAGGTATCAAATCTATAATAACTAGAGTTTGAGCTGGCTAGACGGGGGCAATAAGGATAAAATGTTGCTTCGTTGTTAAATTTACCCCCAAGTTCTGAGATGTATGAGGGACATGAGCTAACAATACTATTATAGGAGAGTGTGTAGACGTTTCCACTTTTGAAACTCAGCGCTTGTTTGAGCAGATTTGTGAGTCTAACCATTTCATCTTTGATGCTCTCAATTTTCTTTTAATAACGAGCCTATATATGAGCTTTTTCTTTATTTTTCATCTTTCTCCCAGTCAGGTATAATAAACCTTTGGTGGGGGACCTACGTTTCAACCTATGAACATGCATGCTAAATGTATGGGAATGTATTCAAAATGATGAGCTCTCCCTTCAACGGGTTGCACACATTTATAACTCTTGCATGATGAACATGAATTTTGATTCTTGCCCAAATTTTACAACTATAATTTCCCGAGTAATGACCATTGCGTCACTCGTAAGTCTTGAACTTAAGATGCTACATGAGGGGCTTGCCTTGATTAAACACATATAGGGAGCATACACTATAAAGACATGTTCTAATTCTTTTATGTAAGACAGGGGGTAGATTTACTACTTGATCTCTAAAAGAGTCTTAGATATGCCTAGTGACGACCTTTGTAAAGACAATATAGGAGCGTTGAGAGGAATGGTTAAGGCACATATGCCTACCTTTACAAAGTAAGCACTCGGATATGAATTGAATGTTTTATGCATCTGAACTTTGACCAATAGTTATAGGGCAGATCACTAATCCCACACTTAACCTAGAAGTTTATGTGTGTTTTTAAAAAATTAAAACAGGTGATGCATAAGGTATTAGTCCATATCCAATATATAAAAGCATGTGCCATATGTACAAAAGAATGCATATTGATAATAAAAAAAATGAAGAACAAAAAACAATAAAATTTAAAGCATAAAAAAGAAAAAAGTACACACTAATAAAAAAATAATCTTAATCCACGAGTTTTCTAGTGGAGTCGTCATTCTGTTGCACGTATACAACTTCGTAATGATCATCCTCCCAGATAGGATCTTTGATGGTGGTGTCGATTAAAAGAATAAGAAATTATTGTCCTTTATTAACAAAAAAAGAATGGGAGTCGCCACCTAATATTTCAGTCACTATAAACCTTAACTGGTCTAATATAAACTAAGACATTGCTGTGTTTTCTAACCTTGGTCTATTTAGGATATGAGTGAAGTCATCCTCAATAAGAAGGTTCCTATCTAATCAGGTTTTAACCTAACAATTTTAATGCAAAAACATAAAAATAAAATAAAATGATATGTCTTTTTATTTAATATTAAGAACACGTCCTACGTATAAGTTTATAATCTCATATATTAAAAGAAATGTATGCCACGTTCTATTTTTTCACGTTCTATATCCTTTAACTAATTCTTTTATTTTTTCAAAGTATGATAAAAAACTTATTTTTTTTAATAAAAAATAAAATATGCATGAAAATTTTAGACTTTGGCCATGCGCAAGAATTGTTTTTATTTCTTATTATTATTTTATTATTTTTTAGGCTTTGTTTGGCAAAAACCAATTTTTCATTGTAATAAAACTATCAAAACAGGCCTAAGAAAATCTTTTGCCAAACACACCCTTAAACAAAAAATTCCTTTAAAAAAACAATTGCAAGCTAAACAAGATCTTAACCCTTTAACCTAATTTTGACCCAACCAAGTTGATCTGACCAAGTTGACCCAAAAGTTTTTGTTAAACCATAAACTGAACAAAAAATTTTGGTTTTATTTAAAAACAACCCAAAAACAAAACCAAAGATAAAAAATAGATTAGACACCAAAAAACACACAAAAACTCAATAATTCTTGAACAAAACAAATAAAAAAAAGATAATGAAGAACACAAAAAACACTGAAACCCATCCCAGTAACATGAAACCCAAATTAGACTAGATGCGGTCAAAACAAAGATATATACATGTTGAAAATCATGCAAGGATCAATAATTTAGTATCAATCCACTTCGATTATCACTTAAATGTCCTTTTTTGTCAAAATAAATTTCAGTTCAAAACTGAAATTCTAGGATCAAATGCCATCAAAAACTTATTATTGATGCAAATAAACCATAAATTATTTATTAATCAATCATAACAAAGGGTGCTGAGCAAATAAATGGATCTAAATTGATCCAAACCAAAGAGCTAGGATAATGTTCTTTTCAATAATACAAAGAATATTACCTAGAAACCCAGTCACAAACCGAGAAAAAGGCAGCCACTATCAAGCCTATAAAGTGACATTTGTAGCTTCTAAAGTGTGCATTATTTAACCTAATAAGTCACACTACCATACATAAACATGTTTGGATCTAAAATACTAACAAATAACATCAAAATATCAAAATCATGCATGAGGTAATAAATAAAAAAAAACTACCACTTTAAAACAAAATACATGTTCATGTAATATGGATTCAAATTTGATTTTTCTAAACTCAATTTAGTTATGAATAGACGTAACACAACCAAGAAGAACATCATTGCTTAAACATGCATTGCTTAAGTTAAAAAAAAAAAACTAAAACAACACACATACACACACAATAACATTATAATATCAAAAACATCAGAAACAACTTAAAAAAGAACACATTAAATAAAGATCACAACAACAAAGAGGTGAATACAATATCACTTGTTAAGCATTCCAAGCTATTTGTCCATGCCTATAAATATAAATATAAATATAAAGCAAAAACAAATAATATAAAAACATCTCAAGCAATTCTAAGGTAAGTGTTGTAAACCCTTGATAAGAACCCATTTTGAAGCTTTTGTGTATATGAACACACAAAAACAAGGTCAGTTATTGCATAATAATGTTTTAGTCATGACTGACTAAGTTGTAACTCCACATTCAATCTTTTGAAGTTGCCAACTCGATCAGTCAAACTATCAAAAAAGAGGTCAGTTTACTGAATGATGTGTCACTCACATACTTTTTATTAAGTTTGAACGAAGCGTCATTTAGAGTTTTTAATTTGGGATTGACAAATTTCAATTTAGTCCACGTTTTCTCAATTTCTCTTAATTGCACTTATAATTACCTCAAAACTTTTAATTTCATGCAATTTCATCTCTTGTAAATTTAATTGTTAAACCTAAAGTTGATCGCCTTTTTTTTAGTCCTTGGTTCTCAATCTTAAATGTTAACCCTCAATTGACTAACAAACTTCTAATTTCTTCAATTTAGCCCCTAATTTGATCACTTTTGGCTACTACATTTTTGTGCCATTTTCAGTTTTGTTTTTGGTTTTGGATTTCTTCAATCAAGTCTCTAATTGCGTATCAAACTTCAATATTTATGCAATTAAGCCCCTGATTTGACCAAATTAACTCTTAAAAATTTCAATTCAACCCCAGACTTTAATTTCTTTAAATTAAAGCCTGAATTGACATTAAAAATCAATGTTTATTGTAATTAAACCCTTAATACATTCAATTAAACCTTGAAAAATTTCAATTGAGTCCTTAAACATTCAATTTTGATTTTTCCTCCTCAAATTGGATTTTCTTTGCCAAAACGGCCTTCACCAGTCGAAAATACACTGTCAAATTTTTCAATCTTGTATATTTTGATTTTCCTGAACCAGTTTTCAATAATTTCATTGGTTTTCTAGTATATTGTTTTCACTAATATATTATTTATCTTCCAATATTTTTTCAATTTTTTTTGTATTTTTTCTTTTCTTTCTTTCTTTTTTTATTTTTGTTTTGTTTATGTGAGGTCCCAAAATGGCTAACAACAATTGTAATAAACCTCCTATAGTTTACTAATTTTTTCCTTTCTCTTTCTTTTTTCAAATGTCACACCTTAAATCCTCAATCACTCAAAATTTCTAAATTGTATAAAATAACTAAATCACCCTCATATAACAACATTAAAATTAAGATCAAACACCCTAACCTTATAATACCAAGAAGCAAACCCGTATCTTTAAACCACAAAATTCAAGAAACCCTTATCATTAATTAATCTAGTTTTGATCTTTTTTTTATTGATTTTTAAATATGTTTTCTCTTTTTGTTACCAAGAAGCAAACCCATATCTTTAAACCATAAAATTCAAGAAACCCTTATCATTAATTGATCTAGTTTTGATCTTTTTTTTTATTGATTTTTAAATATGTTTTCTCTTTTTGTTCTTGTTTTGTTTGTTTTTAATTTTTATAAGTGGGTTTGATAAATTTTGTGTAAGGTTTTCAGGTCAATAAGAAGAAAGAAGATGGTGCATGTAGCTTTAGGCTTGCGGTGATGGGTGGTAAACAAACCCAAAGCAAACACCGTAAACAACATGATGTGGCTTAGATGATGGTGGTGTGGGTGTTATGGTTTTGGGCTTATATGATGATTTGGTTTGTGTTGTGGTGGCAAAGAGAAATGAATGTGAGCGGTTCTCAATTTGAATTAGGGAGTTCATGCTCAAGATGAGGTGATGTAATGTTGATCAGAAATGGCTTGTTTTAGTTATAATATTTATGGAAAATTTATAATATTTAATATAAGATTTTTTTAGTTATTAATTGAAATATAATAATAACCTTGTAAATAATCTATATATATATATATATATTATTTTATTTTTTAGTAAGGAAATAACGTGTCATGAACTTATAAATTCTAGGTTATAAAGTATATATTTTTATTTTTAAATAAAATACAAAGTAAAAATAAATAAATAAAATACGATATATTTTTATAATTATCCCAAAACTTTGTATATCATTCCAACACGCGCTTGAATAGCTATTCTCTAATTAGAATGGTGGATCCTCCGTTAAATATCAATATTAATTTGATTAACATATTATATGGTCTAGCATCAGTATGTCTTAATATAACTTATATTTTTATCATCATCATCATTGATTGACAATATCAAAATCATATAAATGATAAATAAATTCATAAACATAGATCTTTGAAGTTCAATAACAATGAATTATAATAAAACCCATTTGTTTGCTAAAGGTCAGCACATCAATACTTGAGTTCGATCATTCTATCTTATTATGGAATAATAATTGTTCAAAAAAAAAAAAGTCTCACTTGCACATAAAACCAACCATACATTTATTTTACATCCATTGACTCAAAGATGATCCTCAATTTGTGAATGAAAAAATAGGTACACAAATAGATTAACCATTAGGGTTGGTATTATATAGGGTTGGGAAGGGTTTTTTTTTTATTTTAAATGTAATGCATGTTTCCTTTTAAAGGTAAATTTAAAACTATAGAAGGGTAAATTTGAATTTCCCTTTAATGTTTATGTGATTTTTTAATTTCATGTAAAACTTTTAATTTGTTTTAATCAAACACTATAGCTTTCATATTTGTTCCACTCTTAGTTTCTGTCAAAAACAAAAACAAAATTGGTGTATAAATTTTAATTTTATCCAAAAATATTAATGGAATATATCTGTTAAGATTTAAATATTTTATTTAATGTTTATTGAAAGTTCTAGTCATTGGTGGACCGAGTCTTTAGGAATTTGTTATTTGATTTAGTGGTTGAGAAGGTGTCTTGTTTGTGATGCTATTTTATAGGAGTTGTGGTGACTGCGTTATGATGTAAAGCCTATTTATAGGCATTTCTTTCTTATTTTTCATTTTTAAGAACAGGCTTTCTCTTTCTACACATCTCTTTTGTTATTTTTCTTTATTGAGTAACAGTGGTATTAGAGCCAGATTAGTGAGAAAAAAAACAAGAGAGAAAAAGTTCCCAAACAGCGAGTCTCCAAAATAGCAGTAGCTTTTTCTCCTTCTTATATTTATCTTTTTACAGGAAAATTTTATGCGAGCAGCGATCCTGTGTTTTGATGGTCACTATGACCATTGGAGTATGCTAATGGAGAACTTTCTTCGGTCAATAGAATATTGGCTGATTGTGGCATCTGGAATTGAAGAACCAGCAACAACTGCAATCTTGACAGATGCCCAGAAAACAAAGTTGGAAGGGAGAAAGCTTAAAGATTTGAAGGTAAAAAATTACCTTTTCAAGCAGTTGATTGTCCCATCTTGAAAACAATTCTTAGCAAAGAAACTTCCAAGAATATATGGGATTCTATGAAAAAAAATATCAAGGTTTTACTAGAGTAAAGCATGCATAACTTCAAGCCATGAGATGAGATTTTGAGACCCTACAAATGAAGGTTGGAGAATATGTCACCAACTACCATGCCAAGTTCTGGAGATAAGCAACAAAATGCGATTTCATGATGAAAAGATGGATGATGGTGTCATTGTTGAAAAGAAACTGTGTTCTTTAGCACTAAAATATGATTATGTTGTATGTTCAATTGAAGAATTAAAATACATAGATGCACTATCTCTTGATGAACTGTAGAGCTCTTTGCTAGTCCATGAACAAAAGATGAACCAAAGTTTAAATACAGATGAGCAAGCTTTAAAGGCTTTTACCTTTACTCAATTCTCAAATTCTTGAGGAAGGGGTAGAGGTAGAGTTAGAGAAAGGAGAGGTAGAGGTAATAAAGATGGCAATAGATAATATTTTAAGGTTGTTGATGATCAATGTCAAGGCAGAAGTAGAGGACAGGTTCAACACTTTGACAAATCTAAGGTAGAGTGTTTTAGATGTCATAATTTTGAAAATTATTGTTTTGAATGTTATGCTAGGCTACCTATTAACAAAGCAAAAGGAGAGAAATCGTATTTTACCAAAAAAAAAAGGAAGTAGAAACTTTGTTGATGGCTATTGAAGCTAATAAAAAGTCAGAGTCTGATGTTTGGTATGTGGATACGAGTTGCAGTAATCACATATGTGGATGTAAGTCTTCCTTTTCTTATTTAGATGAAGATTTTCATTCTATAGTAAGTTTTGGGGATTGTTCCACTGTGATTACAATGAGAAAAATGTGATATTAGGATAAGAACCAAGAATGGTTTTGTAGAAACAATTTTTGACGTCCTTTATGTTCCTGACTTGAAAAGTAATTTGTTGAGTGCTGATCAACTGCAAGAAAATGGTTATGTGATAACTATTCAAAATGATGTTTGCGAGATATATGATCCTTTAAAAGGAGCAATTGTTGTTGTTCAGATGAGTTCAAATAGGTTGTTTCCATTGAAGATAAGAACATCTTAACCTTGTTTAATAGCTGAAATAAAAGATCTTTCATGGCTTAGGAAAGTTATGGAGAGCAAAACATATCCTAGAGCTGGTACATTCTGACATTTGTGGACCGATAAATCCATCTTCTAATAGAGGTAAAAAATATTTAATTACCTTCATTGATGATTTTACTCGAAAAACTTGGGTTTATTTTTTACAGCAAAAGTCATAAGCTCTTTATGTATTTAAAAGCTTTAAGGCTCATGTGGAGAATGAAACAGGAAAGACTGTTAAGACCCTTTGAACATATCATGGTGGAGAACATTGTTTAACTGAATTTGAAGTTTTTTGTGCAGATCATGACATTCGAAGAGAACTCACAGCTGCTTATACACCACAACAGAATGGTGTATCAGAGAGAAAAAACAGAACCATCTTCAACATGGTGAGAAGTTTGCTAGCAAGAGGAAACATTCAAAAGGACTTTTAGCTAGAGGCAGTCAATTATAGCATCCGTATGTTAAACAGAAGTCCTACCTTTTCTGTTCAAAACATGACATCTGAGGAAGCTTAGAGTGGGCGGAAACCAGTTATAGCACTTCAAAATTTTTGGTTGCATAGCTTATGCACATATCCTGGATGCGAAAAGAAAGAAGCTTGTTGATAAGGGTGAAAAATTTGTCTTTCTTAGCATAAATAAAGGTTAAATTGTTCAATCCAGTCATAAAGAAGATTGTGACCAACCAAGATATAGCCTTTGATAAGGAAAACACTTAGGATTGGAATAGGCAGCAACCTACACAAGTTGTTTTTAACAATGATTCTGAAAGTGAACCAACTCTAGTAGTTATTATGCCTGACAATTCATCAAAAGCAACTCCAACGGCTGCTGAAATTTTGCTAATAGCAGCAATTGTTACAGCAGCTTGTTCTCTTCCTACCCCAACAGCTGGTGAAATTTTGCCAACAATTGTTCGATCTCTTCCTCGTATTCGAAAAAGGCTCGCATGGATGGAAGACTATAAGGTAACTGGAATTGAAGATCCAATCTCTCATTTTGTTTTAATTTCAGATTGTGATCCTATAACCTTTTAAAGTGCTGTCAAAGAAGAAAAATGAAGGAAGGCAATGGATGATGAAATTGATGCCATTGAAAGAAATGACACTTAGGAGCTGACTAATCTTCTAAAAGGGCGCAAAACCATTGGTGTAAAGTGGGTTTTCAAAACAAAACTAACAAAAAATGATGAAGTTGATAAGTATAAGGCATGTTTGGTAGTTATAGGATATAAGTAAGAATATGGGATTGATTATACAGAAGTTTTTGCTCTCGTAGCAAGACATGACACAATCAAATTGGTGATTGCATTAGCAACGCAGAACTTATGGCCTATTTTCCAGTTGGATGTCAAATCGGTATTGTTGCATGGAAACTTGGAAGAACAAGTATGTGTAGAACAACCTCTTGGTCATATTAAGATCGGAAATGAGCATAAAGTTTATAGATTAAAGAAAGCTCTTTATGGATTAAAACAAGCTCCACAAGCTTGGTATAGTTGTATTGAGACTTATTTTTTTGAAAGAAGGCTTTTACAAATATCCATATGAACACACACTATTTGTTAAAATTAGAGATAAAGGGAAACTGTTTATTGTTGCTTATATGTAGCTGATCTTATATTTACTGGAAATGATGTTGTCATGTTTATGGAATTAAAAAAATCTATGATGATTGAATTTGAAATGTCTGACCTTGGTATGATACATTACTTTTTTGGCATAGAATTAATACAATATGCTAATGGGATCTTTATTTCTCAAAAGAAGTATGTACAAGATATTTTAGACAGGTTTTAGATGAAGGATTGCAATCCTGTTAGCACTCCAACTAAATTTGGCTTGAAGCTAAACAAAGATCATAAAGGGAAGAAGGTGGACAACACACTTTACAAGCAAATTGTTAACAGTTTGATGTATTTAACCACAACAAGACCAGACATAATGTATTCTGTGAGCTTAATCAGTAGGTATATAGAGAATCCAATATAAATGCATTTGTGCAGCCAAAAGGATCCTTCGTTACTTGTAAGGAAATACAGATTTTGGGCTGTTCTACAAGAAGGGTGAAAAGTTGGAGTTGTTTGGGTTTACTGACAGTGATTATGCAAGAAATCAAGATGATAGAAGGAGCACTTCGGGTTATGGTTTTATGTTCGGCACAAGTGTTGTTTCATGGTCTTCTAAGAAGTAACAAATTGTCACCTTATTAACTATAGAAGTTGAATTTATTGCTGCCACAGCTTGTGCTTGTCAAGCTATCTAGTTAAGAAGAATTCTTGAAGAACTACAGTTCTAGCAAATTGAGGCTACTACAGTTTTTGTGATAACAACTTGTCAATTAAACTCTTCACGAATCCAGTACTACGCAGAAAAAGCAAGCATATCAATGTGAAATATTATTTTTTAAGAGATCTCAGCAATGATGGAACAATCAAACTGGTTTATTGTCGAAATGAAGACCAAGTTACAGATATACAGACCAAGCCTCTCAAATTTGCTACATTTGTGAAATTGTATGGTCTACTTGGAGTTTGTTCATGTTCTGCAGTGAACAAGAATTTTACAGAGGGTTGATTTTTCTTTTAAACTGATATCTGCAGATTTCAATTTAAAGGAGGGTGTTAAGATTTAAATGTTTTATTTAATGTTTATTGAAAGTTCTAGTCATTGGTAGACTGAGTCTTTAGGAATTTGTTATTTGATTTAGTGGCCGAGAAAGTATCTTTTTGTGATGTTATTTTATAGGAGTTGTGGTGAGTGCATTCTGATGTAAAGCCTATTTATAGGCCATTCTTTCTTATTTTTCATTGTTAAGAATATAGCTTTATTTTTCAACAAGTCTCTATTGTTATTTTTTTTTATTGAATAACAATATCAATATAACTCAAAATAAGAGAATGAGCCAATTAAAATTGAAAAATTCATTAGAGAAAGACATTTTTACAGTAAAATACATACAGTACAAAATGAGTTTTTCTTTTTCAATTAACATTATCCATCAATTCTTTGATAATACAAAAACAAGATTAAGCTAAAAAAAATATAATGAAAAGAAAATTAACAACAACAACAACCATCACTCCCATCTTCTGCATTCTCTAACTAGTATATCATATCTATACATATACACATTTATCAAATTCTCCATCAAAATTTGCTATGTAATCTTGAACCAAAATTATAAAAAAAATAATTGAATTCTTATATTATTGGAATGGTAGAACGAGGATAGGATAAATTTGACATCGACTAAAGTCAAATTCATTCAAATCTCTCTCTTTTTAATTGTAGTATTGATAAATAAAAATATGATATTGCTACATGAGAATTGTTGTTGGTAGGGTTAAAGTATTTTTTGAGAAACCAACCCTCTTAAGTTTTATTATATTTGTTTTACTAAAAAAAATATATTTTCTAATTTTTTTTGTTAATTATAATTTCTTTATTTTTTGAGTGATATTGAGATATTTCATAAAATTTAGAGGGATAATTTAAATTTACATATTTTTTTATTACCATTAAAAAAAAATGGACGGAGGGAGAATATGAGCATAAATGAAAGATGGATGTGTTGTTTTGATGTGAGCAGTAATGAAAGATATTGGGCTAATTGAAATAAAAGTTTTAGGTGAAATTGAGACAACACATAACTCTTGATGGAGGGGTAAATTAAAATTTACCCAATAGAATTATATTATAAAACATATGAACTAATTAGTAAATCACTATGGATTAGTGGGGGTTATATATACATCATTTGAGAATTTTTTTTGTTGTTGTTTAGAAATCATGTATATAATGTAGAGTTACATTTTTATTATTTTCTAAATCAACTTATATCATGTACTTAAAAATAAATACATCAATTGCATAACTTACATAATATATCACCTAGTATTTGATATAGATATTAAAACAACACTAAGAAACACTAATGTATTTATTAATTTTATATATTCTTAGTTTTTCTTCATCATCATCATCATCTATTCTTAATTACAAAACTAAACATAAATTATAAAGTAAAATAATAAACTATAATGTTTTCAATATAATATTATAATGATAATAATTATATATATTAAAAAATTAGAGAAAATATTTTTTATTATTTATAAAGTAAAATTATGTTAAGAAGTACAGTCTGAATAATTATATTTGTTTTCTAGGGTTTATAACAATTATAGATATGAACAAAATTTTAATTTAAAAATAAAAATACTAGGTTAAATGAATCCTTAATTAGCCAAATGGTCCCAGCCAAAATAAAGCCTGACCCACTTTGATCCATATCATACATGTTAATCATACTGACCCATCGTCAAGCCTTTGTTCATCTTCTTTCTTAGTAGTTAACGATAATTAGGTTGACACCTTCCAAGAGCTCGTTGTGGAGTACTAAATCTCCAAATGACATGAGTTTTTTTGCAAATGAAAGAGGAACATCCCCCTACAACCCTAGTTCTATGAAATTAAATGTTTACATCCCAAATTTTTCATGAAAGTCCCTAACATCTTATCATTGATCAACTAACACTTAATTTTTAAATTTGAGATTAATCATGTTAGTACTTTTGAACGAATGAATTTAGAGCTTTATAACTCCAAATTGAGCAAGAATGGATCCAAATGTAAGGTCTGAAGTTCCTCTATCAAATTCAGGTGGTCTCAAACAAAGATGATATTATAATTGCTTAGACAAAGACTCGATAATAAGTGATTTAGTCAGTCCCGATAGTGCAACTATCATGCAAAAAAAAAAAAGATTTGGTTTTCTTGTGTTCACAAACAAATGATACTCAATGAGTCCTTATCAAGGGTTTACAACACTCCTCTCATGATCAAAATGTCATATATAGATTCAAGACCTCCCAAAACCTTATAAATACCCCCCTTAAGATCAAGAAGGGGCTAAATAGAAAAGAGGAAAAGAAAAAACAAGAAAAAAAAAGAGTAATATCAATAAGAAATATAAAGGTCGAGTAATATCTAGTCTGGATATAAGTTCACGTTGCTGGGTTTTGGTTTCGGGTGTTCTTCATGTTCTTTATTTTTTTTTTGTGTTTGATCCATTTTGTTCAAGAACTTTTGAGTTTTTGTGTTTTTTAAGTATTTAATTTGTTTTTTTTGCTTTCGTTTTGTTTTTGGGTTGTTTTCAGGTTAAACCATAATTTTTTGTTCGGTTTATGGTCGAACTAAAATTTTCTGGTCGACCTAGTCAGATAAAAAAAACAAAATAAAAAAATATTTTCTTTTTTATCTTGCATATAGCTAAAAATCCTAAAGTTATTTAAGAATTTTTTTTAAAAAACCTAAAATACTTTGACATGTTTTTTTTTAAAATATTGTATGAATTTTACAATAAGTTTGTAAAATTTCAAAGGATTTTGGCTTACATTTCAAAAATACCAAAACTTTTTATGTTGTTTCTTTTAATACACGTGATTATGAACTTATAAATAAGACATATTCATGATATTAAATAAAAAGACAATTTATATTTTTGGCATTAGAACATATAGATTTTTAATATGATAAAATAAGGATTTCCTAATGAGCATGACTTTTCTTAAAGTTTAGATGAACTACCGGTTAGAAAAAACAACTTTTTCTTAGTTTATATCAGACAAATAAACAATGTAGTTTATCTTAGATAAGATGTATTAGGGGTGTTAATAGCTTTTATTTACGCAATTAGTCCCTCTTCTTAGATTCTGAGATCAATTAAAGTTTTTAGTGATTAAAATATTAGGTAGCAACTTTCATTTTTTTTTCTATTAATAAATGATAAGAATTCTTTATCTTTTCCATTCACATTGTTCCTCGTTATCTCAATCCAGAAGAATGATCATCGTGACGCTATACACCACAAATGTTTTTTCCTTCTTTAAAAGATTTCGAGTTAGAATCACTTTTATAATTTGAAAAAAATTCATTAAAGCATAGCGAGACATCCGCTTGTTATGCTAAGTCATATTAATCTAGCTCTGATTTCGTGTGCTATATCATTATAAGTAGGAATGTTGCTATAAATCTATCATAGTGAATGTAATAATTAGGTGATAGCCATTCGAGTACTGTTGTTGTATTCCCGACATTTATCTAAACAGCCGGAACTTTTTTCTTTCAAGTGCTTAATTCACTCCTTTGATTTGCCAAAATTCAGCTAGCTGCATGCACTGAACCTTCCCCCTTCATACACACATTTTTTATGCAAACTTTTACTGTCTATTGTCTTCTAAGATTCCCCTGGTGATGATTTATTATCCCTCTTTATACTCAGATAAAGCCATGTTTTTATCTAGGTTCTCAAATATCTTAGAGCTAGACTGCATATTAAATTGCAAGAAGGAAAGAACAATAAATAAATATATATATAATCATAGAAAGGAACATCTGAGCGATTGAAGTTTGGTACATGATTACATCTACTTTGTATCATTAAACTTTCTGCGTTAGAATGTTTTAATGCCATTTGTTAGTATACCTCGAGGAGACGTTGGGAGCGACGTCTTTCTGCGAGCATCTTACTTATACTTATGATTGCGATCCTAAATCTCGCAGAAAGTGGTTTGCGATATTTGTTGGTCCTAACTTAATCCAAAATTTTAATCATATGCTGTGCAATTTTATAGCACTTGGGCCCCAAATTTCTAATCCAAACAAAATGAAGGGATCGTGATTCTAATGTTTGATGGAGAAGCAAATGCTTTCTCCAAAGTCAGCTGGAAGAAGAACTCCATGATTAAGATGAAGAACCTCATATGAAAATACAGTAATTGGGGTGCTCATCAATAGCTGATATTATTGTTAAATCCAGGTTTGGTTTGCAGGATTAGGCAGTGGCATGAAATTGTTCTTGATGATCCTGTGAGAAGGACGACTTGGTTGTGGTCCATCAACAAATCCAAATAGTCCTTGACCATATAAACATGGTTTTGTCCGTCTTTTCTAGTAATAGTTTTTACTTTTTAGCACTCAGTATTGGCTTATTAGCTTCTTCTTTTTTCAATGGTAAAGGTATTTTTGAGACAATTCACATTTCAGTCAAGACTCAGAATTTTCCCATACAATTTTAAAGTTGCACTCTTCATACGTTTGTTTTCAAATGAATTTAATAATTTTTCCAAGATGTTGATCTTAAAATTCGAATTCAAAAGTTATAAAACCAAGAAAACTTTCTTAACCATCAAATCAATCCTTTAAATTTTAGTTTTGATATACAATCTTCAAGCCACACTCTTGATATTGATCTAATACATTCAAGTGAATTTAATATAATTTTCTAAATGTTAATCTTAAAATTCAAACATAATAGTTGAGGAAACAGTAAACTTTCTAAACCACCAAATCAACCCCTTAAATTTTACTAAATTAATAATGATTACTCTAATTTTAATTTCTCGATACAAGTATTGTTGAAGAAGATGTTATATATATATATATATATATAACATAAGAATTTCAATTACGTTTATGTTTCAAACATGATAATTTGGTAAAAGTTTTTCTCTCAATATATAGAGGAAACCCATTTCTATATATTATCTATATGATTTTCAATTGAACAACTCAGAATCCCATTAATTTAATGATTTTATGCAAATTCAATAAAAATGCAATTATTAATAAAGAAAAAAGAGAGTAAGAGTATTCGCGATAGTTACAAGTATATGAAAGGTGCAATTATTAGAATATCTACACGAATCGAAGGTCCATTAAGAGAAGATAGAGGTTCCCATAATCGTCAATAAGACATTGGACTAAATAACGCTTTCTTTCCATATTCCCATATCTTTTGTATCCTTGTTTTTCTAGCTCAATGGAAGACCTTGTAATGGAACTTAACCTCTATACATACAAAGAGTAGCCATCCTCCGTCCCTAAATCCCATGGCACATTTCATTTAATTGGGAATTTAAAGTCTTAATCATGCGTTGGGCGACGCCTTTGAGATATCTTTTGTAGGAAGTGATCTTAAATATAGCTTGGTCTTGGATTAAGGTACTTGACCGAATTTTTTTTTAACAAGTTGTGTATATGTACTATGCTTTTATATATATATACATATAGTTACACGTCCGTAACTGGTCCACAACTTGAGACTGACTGTGTTAATTAGCTCATACCACTCTTTGAGGCAATGACGAACCATATTGTTAATTAATTAACGAGGCTGGAAATTGCATAAATTGGATGACGATAGGACATGAATCCAAAATCTTTACTTGATTATTGACCAAATCGTCACCACTTTTTCTAATTATACAGTATATATAGGTTTTTTACCATTTAAGCTTATTAACTATAGGAAGTGCTGAATTATAGAAACTATGTTGTAAAAATATATATTTACTTGTACTTCCTATGAATAAAGCTTGTTAGCAGCCATTCTCATTTGCTTCAAGTTGTTAAGTGGCGACAGTTTTTTAACTACATAACCTTAAAGATGCATTTAGACGGCAAGAGGTTTTAGTCCTCGGCGAATTGAAATAATTATTGAAGGGAAGTGATTTTGGATCGAAACTCTGCCCCGTAATCATGGGGTTTAACTTAAAATCTTAAACATCACAAGGGGCTCTGGGACTAGTTTCGACAGTTTTCCTCTTCTTTTTTTTTTTTTTTTTTGGCCAGAAAGGAATAGATAAGCTAGGTGTACTGTTTGCTTCAAGCATAAAAGGTATGCCCATCTTTTTCTAATTTCTAATGACCAAACAAAAGCTGACAAAATGTCTTTCTGCTACACGTTTTCTGTAGTTATATTGAGTTTTGGAAGCTTCCTGTGAAACAACAGAAAAAAAGTTCAAAACAAAAAAATAAGTGAAAAGAAGGCAAATAAAGACATGATGATCAAATGCTAATAGTTTCTTCTCTCTCTCGTTTTTTTTTTCCTTCCCAATCGCCCATCATAGTAAAATATTGTTCCTAATACATCCGCTTAGCAAACCAACATGTAGAGGAAGCTCCCACTTCTTGACGCAGCTTTAATACCGATTTAAGTTGATCTTGAAACCTGTAGCAAGAAGCCCAGTATTTTAATGAGTTCTTTGAGGTATGTTTCATGAAGCATCCAAGAAGAAAAGGAATATATAGGAGAGAGATAGCGTAGGGACTCTCATAACGTAATTTTAAATGCATTAATGGACTGCTAAACCTTGGTTAGAAACCCTAATGGCAACCTTAAACTAATACTTCATTGGAATTGCCAACTGTAAACAGTACTACTCAATCTTATGTAATCTTGAACTGATTAAAGAAAAAATAAAATCGTCCCACCAAGAGAGGAGAGAGTTTTTCATGGAATTCCAAAAATTCTCTCCTGCCTAACTTAAGCAAGAAATGGTAAGTGAGGAATTAACTAAATTTGAACATGAGAAAGTGGTAATAATTAAATGACTAGACTAAAAACTGCTCCACAGCAAGCTTCAAAACGAAAGCAATACAAAGGCAAAGACGAAGGAGAAGAGAGAAGCAGAAGACAGGAAAGAAAGATCAGAAGGATAAAAAGATAATCAGAAGTTCAAATTGACTTCGGAAGCCTCTGAAACACACAAGTGGATAGTTATGCTCCAGAGATGATTACCAGGAAATAGCTTTCACCATGATGCAAGCTCTGCATTAGAAACCCAAATTCATTAGTGGGTACTGGCACTCCAGAAGAATGGACCAACACTACATCTTGACCAAACATTGCTTTCATGTCAAGTGGCCCCCTTGGAACTTCTGTGGGAATCCCGTTGATGAAAACTGTGATGAATCCTGAACAACAGCATAGAGATAGTATTTTTAGAAGAAAATCTAGCTCATCATGCACCAACAGCTTTCATTTGCTCCTAGTAATTAGCTGAGCACATGACGATAGTTGATTTTCTGTCTACCCCTTTTTCCAAATCTTAAAATTGAAAACAAAATCGAGCGAATTGAGAATTGAGAAGGAGGGAGAGGGAAATGGAATAACATTATGTACATTCCAAATACAAGAGGAGTTTAGAAAGAAAATTGAATTTCTGCTATAAGTTCCTTAATCTCAATTCTGAGACGGTGAAATTTCAAAATTTTGTAATCGATCTTAGTGCTTCATGATAAAAAAAACTGAAAAGGACACTGGATAATTTTGAGGCCCTCAAAACTTAAAGATTTCATGTGGAATTTTTCTAGGTACTGTAAGTGAATCAGGAAGGGGGGACCATTGTTTTTCACGGACAAGTACAACGAAACTTTCACAGAGTAAAACATACAGCTACAGTCACATCATTAAAAGCTCCTATCTAGTTTATTCCGTAGCACTCTTGTGCTCTTGATCAAGAACAAAAATTAAAAACCATAATTGAAATCTAAATAGGTTGTAGCAAAAGAAATTTCCACTTCTAAACAACTTTTTGAGGGGATAACAGGAGTACATGTTTCTTGATGAAAAATCACACCCATCTTCACAAAGATGGAAGGAAAAGAAAGGAATTGGCCGCTAGAGCTACTTCGGAGATATGGGGTTAGCTCAGGTTCACGGAGGATGAGGGTTCTGATCATAGAGATAATATTTGGGGCAAAATTGTGGCTTCCATTTTGGGAAAATAAGAAATTGAAAAAAAAAAAAAAGAAGAAAGAAAAAGTGACGCAGCCTTGCACTCACCAGCAGTTTGGTAATGCAAATTAGAAGTCTCCGATGGGTATAAAATTGAAGTTACACCAGAGGTTTGCTCCACTTCTTGAAAGGCCATTTGATTAGAGAAAGAATACAGACTCTCTCCACCATGATCTTCATCAACAACTCCATAAGAAGAGGAGGAACCAACAAGATAAGAAGACGGGGATTGAACAAAAGAAGGAGAATTTGCAAACCCAATAGAAGTGTTACAACCTTTATATTGAATTGCACCACCACTAGCTTGTGCCTGTTGATTATTTGTTTGCTCTCCTGCAACCAGACTAGCCTGCATCTGGCGTTGCCGGCGGCGAGATCTTGATCGTCGGTTTTGAAACCAGTAGAAGACATTTGCATCACCAACAGAACCAAATTTTTCTAAAAGTTTCCTTATTCTCACAGTTTCATCCTTTGGTGGGTTTACCATTCCACTGTTAAAGATGGACTCAAGTATCAATATTTGCTCTGGCTTTGGAGTCCACCGTGACCTCACCGGTTCGCTTCTTTCGGTGGCATGGTTGCTTGGACTATTAGGGTCTTGGCCTTGATTATCTTCCATTACTGTGAAATGAAGAAAAACTAGTTTTTTTTCCCCTTAAAAAAAACTAATAATGTAGGAGCAAAACAAAGTGCACAAACACAAGGTAGAATGCTTAGAGAGGTGAAGCTATATATAGGGATGAAAGGAAAATTACTTTGAGAATTTACATAATCATCCTTGGTTTGACAGCACTCCATTGATTGAATTTACAACTTTACCTAATTTATAAATTGTTATGTTAATCTTGCTCTTGCAAGTCAACCTCCCAACACCTGGCCTGCTTAGTTTATTCAAATATACACACACAGAAACACTAGTCAAAGATTACTCCTGAGTCATGTTAGTAACAAGAATTTAGAAGCTAATTATGAACTAATTAATTGATTAAGCAAGTGTGTGTTACCGAGAGAGATGCAGGGTATTTGATTAATTACATCGTTCGTTCAATATATCACATTACAACATATGAATTAGTGAAGAGCTCAAGTAAAATGTGTCAGAGTTTGATCAATAATCAATATTTGATAGACCATCCTGTTTGACAATTTTGCCACCAACATGCAATGATTAAAAATATGGGTAAAAATTCAAATCCTAGAAAAAGCTCCCCACTTGCATGTTGCTTAATTAACTATATTGTGTATATTTCCCTTCATATATGTACTATTTACATATAATTCTGAATTCTACTATGATAGTTAAAAATAAATTTATTTATCTAATCATATCTTTAATTTAAAATTCTTAAAAGTAATAATTTGACCAGTCAATTTCAAGATTGAATTGATTATACACATCGATAATGATCACATCCATAATTTAATAAAACACTAGTTTAAAATAAAAGATCATATTTGATATTCTTATAAAGTCTTACTCAATAGTTTAACTTTGAAATATTTCAACTTGATTTTTTATTCAAAAATTTAATATTAAAAGCTTGTTTGTTTTTAATATTCTTATGGAGCCTTAACTTTGAAATCTTTTAATCTGATTTTTTATTTAAGACTTTAATATTAAGGGCTTGTTTGTTTTTAATATTCTTATCGAGCCTTAACTTTGAAATTTTTTAACTTGATTTTTTATTAAGACTTCAATATTAAAAGCTTGTTTGTTTTTGTATTTAAAAAGTGTTTTTTTAAAAAAATTAAAATGTTTTATATTTTTTAGCTTTAAATTAATTTTTTTATGTTTTCATCTGATTTTAATGTGTTTGTGTCAAAAATAATTTTAAAAAAATAAAAAAAATATTATTTTGATGTATTTTTTAATGAAAACATATTAAAAAAATTTCTTCCAAACTCTAAACACTCTTTAAATTTTGTTGAAGTTATCCTGATATGACTAAGTTGATTTTAAGGATCAAAGGGATCCAGTTAACTTGAGGGGTTAAAGGCAACAAGAATTACGGTTAGAAAAACAAACTTTAACTTAAAATAAATTCAAGTTGACCTTTCTTTTTAATTTTGAGATGATGATAATTGGATTGATTGGAGCTTTGCGACTTAACGGTCAAATCCGCAATCCTAGTGATAGAATTCATTGGGTTGAATTATTTTTATTTAATTAAACAATAACAAAAAAATAAACTCTTTGAAAATCGAGTATAAACCAAGCACAAACTAAATATTGAGATATTTATTTGAGACTATGATAATTTTATAGAAACCAAATTGAAATAACTTATAAAAATAAATTCAAAATAAAAAATATTAAAGGATTAACTTAATTAAAAAAAGAAAATCCACCTTCTTCATTGTTGATATTAACAGTGAAGATGATGTGTGAACCCAAATCTTTTAGAGTTGCAAGGTAATTTGCAAATAATTAGATTATATATCGCTTACTCTTTATTAGTATTAACTAAAAATCGAGGTTGCATGGGAAAAAACTCTCAAAGGAGTGGTCAAAATGGTAATGTGAAAGGTCGACAGGCAAAGTTGGCTAGGGTTTTCCAGCTTTGGCAAGTGCATGTGCAGGCATGCATGGAAAGTTGAGTCTAGAGAATTGTTTAATGCAGAGATGAGAGAAAGAGTCCAAATAGACGGTCCAGAACCGTGCAATAATTTATTAACAATGACGTATAAGGAAACATGGCTCACTGAGTTCTCTACTCTCCTCTCTTGATCTAATCTTTTTTATATTAAACGAGAGGAAGGAAAGGGGCCATAAGGTTGGCTTATACATCGAGCACTTTTTTACGTGTATCTATATATGTCTACAACTTCTAACACTTCATATTCATATTCTATTACTGCGTTTGCATTGCACGAAAACTGCAGGAACCGACTACTTTTCCTGTTTCAGACGAGGTTCCCTCGTTCCCCTTCGTTTACAAGAATTCTGGTATTTATTTGTACCTGATATTATATCTATAGTAATGGGATTGCAAATTACCAAGGGTTACTAGCTTCTTGTAATTAAAATACAAAGTTTCATGTGTTAGCGGTGTAAAATTGATTATTTATGGTAACTAATGAGCAAATATCGGGTATAACACAAACTATATCAAGATATTTGAGTAATCAAGAGATGATTTATCATCTTAGATATGATGTCATCTCATAAAAATACAAAAACCCACAATCAAGTAAGACACTTTACAAGAAAGCTAATATTAGATTTAGAATTGAGTTTGACACAACGATAACCCGTACCAAGACACCAAAACTTATAAGTAACCGAACCTTCACGCAACACCTATAAAGAGACCTGAACAAAAAATATAGAAGATGCCATGGAGCTTGGTTAATTCTTCGATAAGTCGGAGTAGTTCAATAAAGAACAAAAAAGTATGAACAAAACCTCATACACACAACAATAATTGTTGAAATCAAAGTCTTTCCAAAAAACACCTAAAAAAGCAAAATAACTCAATTTATAATGGGTAAAAATATCCTCAACAATGCTAAAAAATAATAAAAGAATTATAAATAAAAAAGAAAAAGAATCATAAATCCACTAGAAAACTAATACAATTCCTACATAATAGTATATGGACCTTATTGCGATCCTTTTTTGATATGTCCTATTGTCCTAAAATTTTAACCTAATATAGAATAAGAAAAATTTCAATTCGATCTAACAGTCGGATAAAATATTATTCTTATTAGAGTAAAACTATGCATTAGAAAAAATATGTCTCTAACTGTTAAAATTAATTAGCCTATAAAGTTGATGGGTCAGACCCCTCTTGTGCATAAATCAAATTGAATAAGATCTAATTTTTATTTGATCATGTTGTCTCCTTGAAATCCACATTAGCCTTTATATTATGAATAAGATCATTGAATGCATATTTGAGCTTATTTATCCTTGATCTTGTTATTGACTCAATTGAAACTTGCAATAGATTTTTTTGGTATGGTCTTAACTGTATCATCCTATTTATTTTAAAAAGGATTCGTTTATGAATTATCATCTACATCAAGTAAAGAGATGTCAAAAACATTGAAAGTAACACTTACATCATACTTACTTGATAGATCTATTTTATATGTATTATAATTAATTCTTTCAAGGAGTTAGAATGGTTTATCTCCTCTTAATATCAACTTAGATCTTCTTTGTGGAGGAAATCTTTCTTTCCGCATACGCATAAAAAATTAACCCTCTTTTACTCTCTATTAGCTTTGAATACACATTGTTCATTCTTTTCTAGTACCTATGTTTTTTTATTGCCTTCAAGACTAACCCTTTCATCAATAAAAAAGAAAATAGATCAGAAGAAGTGAAAAGATTAAATCCATAGATAATTTTAAAAGGAAAATAATCAGTAGTAGAATGCTCGCTCTTACTATACGAAAATTCAATAAATAATGGACATTTTTTTTTAATTCTTAAAATTCTTTTGAATGATAATTCTTACTAATATAGTTATAAGATCCTATTAACTACTTTAATTTGTCCATCTATTTGCAGATGGCAAGTAGTAAAAAATAATAATTTTGTTTCTAATTTTCCATATAAAACCTTTAAAAATAGTTAAGAAATTTAACATCATGGTTAGACAAAATGCTCTTAGGTTCTTATGGAGTTGAACTATCTCTCTAAAGAATAAATTAGATAAGTTAGTTGTATTATTGGTTTTATGATAAAATATGAAATATGTCATCTTAAAAAACCTATCCACAACTACAAAAATGCAATCCCCATCCCTTTTTGGCCTAGGCAAACCTAACATAAAATCCAAAGATATATCAACTCAAGGTTTCACAGGCACTAGTAAAAGAGTATATAAACTATGAGATAAAACTATAGACTTAACTTGTCTACAAGTTATTCATCTATAAAAATTTCTTTACACATTTCTTTTTATCTTAGGCAAATAAATATGCTTATACAAAACATCTAAAGTCTTAGCAATTCCAAAGTGTCTAATTAATTTGCCCCCATGAGCTTTATGAACTAGAAATTTAAGCATAGAACAATTAGGTATACACAATTTCTTTTCTTTAAATAAATATCCAAGAAATATTTTTTTCATGCAAAATTCATAATTTTTCAGATCAACATATAAACATTGTTTTCGCAAAACAACCAATACATTCTTCAAATGTTTAATATGCTCCTCTAAATTATTGTTATCGATCAAAATATCTTCAAAATGAACCATAAAAAATATCAATAAAATTATGCAAAACATGATTCATTAATCTCATGAAGGTATTAGGTGCATTAGTAAGTAAAAAAGCATAATTAACAACTCATACAAATCATATTTAGTTTTAAAGGTATTTTTTCATTCATCTACCCCTTTCATTGTTATCCAATGATATCCACTTTTCAAATCAATTTTAAAAAATATACAAGACGCATGTAATTCATCTTATATATTATCAAATCTAGGAATTAAGTGTCTATACTTTGCTTAAAGATTATTAATAACATGACAATTAACACATATCCTCTAAGTCTCATATTGTTTTGGTACTAATAACACTAGAACTGCACATGAACTCATGTTTTCTCTTATGTACCCTTTTGTCATCAATTATTCCACTTTCATTTGCAGTTTCTTTATCGTCTAAGGATTACTTCTATATGCTTGACGATTAGATATATAGTGCTCTAAGTACAAGATCAATTTGACACTTAATTCCCTTAATATGTGGCAATCTATTAGGAATCTCATTAGGAAATATGTCTTTAAAATCTTATAATAAAGAAACACAAACATTATAAAGACATTGATAAAGGTCATTAGTGTTAAAATATGTATCCTTATATATAAGTAAAATTATAGGCATGTAAAAAAACAGTCATTCTTAATCTTCTCTTTGCATAAAAATTATAATGTTTCTTTACTTTTGTTCACCATTCCTTTCTTCTTTTTTTTTCTCTTGTCTCTCGTCTAAATCCCTATTAATTCTTATTTTCCTGAATATAACATTCTTCTTTCTTGGCTCATTTTATTTCACTCTTTCTAACTTTCCTCACATTGTTGATCTTTTTCTTCAGCTTTGCTTTCTCTTTCTAATTTCATTTGGTCTTTATACACTTGTTTAGGAGACAATGGTATAAGTGGGAATGTTCCATCGTTATCAAGATATTAAATATTATTAAACCCATCATGCTTGACTTTTCTATCAAATTACCTAAGTCTCCATAATAATAAATGAGCAACATACTGTAAGATCTAATATTGATGGGTGAGGAGAATGGTTGCTGGCCTTATTAGAAGTGCTGATGCTAACTTGTCATACGTGTTTTGGGGCGTCAGGCTCAAAAGTTGGCTCATGTCACCAGGAACAAAACCGTGAAGGTGGTAATGCCCAAAGCAAACAATATATGGCAAGTTGGGCCGGGTTGTTACATTTGGTATCAGAGCCAACCTCACTGGCTATCCGATGGTGTCAACAGGATCGTCGAGCTCCTTAGGGGGGTGGATTGTAAGATCCCACATCAACAGATGAGGAGATTGGGTGCTAGCTTTATTAGTAGTGTTGGTGCTGACTTTTCATACGTGTTTTGGGGCGTCAGACTCAGAAGTGAGCTTGCGTCACCAGGAACAAAACTGTGACAGTGGTAAGGCCCAAAGAGAACAATATATAGCAAGTTGGGCCTGGCTGTCACACATACATAAGCATAACATCACATAAATTATCATCCTTATATGTTCCAACTGAAAAAAAAAACTAAAACCTTTTTAGTAAATTTTACTTTTCCACAATCATTCAACCATTGAAGTTTAAAAAGCTTTCCATGTTTAATAGTGTTTAGATTTAATTTTCTAACATGAGTAGTATTAGCAACATTAGTACAACTCTCATTATTAATAAACATACTATATTCCTTATTATTTATATGGCATCGAGTATGAAATATATTCTGAAAAAAGAAACTAAAACCTTCTTAGTAACTCTTACTTCTCCACAATCATTCAACCATTCAAGTGTATAAGGATTTCCATGTTTAATATTTTTTAGATTCAATTTTCTAACAAGTGTAGTATTAGTAACATTAGTGCAACTCTCGTTATCAATAATCATACTAGCTTCTTGTAAATTAACAAGTTTTACTAGCTTCTTGTAATTAAAATATAAAGTTTTATTTGGTTAGCTGTATAAAATCGATTATGCATGTTTTTATATTGCCTTATAAATCTGATGTGATAGTTTGGCAGAATGTGCCAAATGGTAGTTATTCAATGAAATCAAGAAATATAATCATTGAGAATATATATTATCTTAGTGAGTTTTCTTTCTTCTCCATCTTATGGAAGATTATTGCCCATTAAAAATTGATATTTTTTTTCGCTATTAGTTAAAAATAGATTATGTACAAGAAGATTTCTCGTATATAAAAATGTAATTGGTCATGAAAATATAGTTTGTTCTTTTCATATTGTTGAAATGGAAGTGGTTTGTTATCTTTTTCTACATTGTAGACATATTTAGATTATGTGGAACAAGTTTTTGAATTGGCTAGGTATTCAATGGTATATGTTGGAAAGGATTGGTCATATATTAACCCAGTAGAGTGGTATTGTGAAAGAAAAATTTCAAAGTTAAGCCTTTAATGATCAATTGCCAGATTATGATTCAACCTTTGAATTAATTCTCCACCGTCTTGCTCTATGGTTAAAGACTTTTGAATCTAACTTTATGTATACAAGTTTGGATCTTTTTAAAGGTTTAGAGGGAATTTTAGAATGGACCCATAAGTAGAACTATTTTGTTTAGAACATTTTCATTTGTTTTGCTTCATTCTTTTTAATTTTCATGTCGATAATTTTTTTCTTGTTTTCTAGTTTGCCATCTTTTTAATGGCCCTGGAATCCTAATAATATATCTTCGATTACTATACAAAAAAAACCCAAATATGTAATAAGGGTTTTTTATACAACCAATGCCTTTTCTTCTTGGAACAATCATCATATTCATTTTGTGTATTTTAAATGCAGTTATTAGATCATTTGTTAGTATAATGCTAATTTGCATGGAAATTATGGACAAAATTTCTATCATGGTGAGGCATTCTTGTTAGTAAATATTCATTGTAGTCAATCGATTAGTTACACGTAACATTGATTTTATTCAAGTAAAACACATTTACTATTAATAATTTTTTATTTTTAATATTCATTTATATATTATTAATGAATTTAATTTTTGATTAATGAATCTAGAATAAAGGTAAAATTCATGGGACAAAAATGATTTGCAAATAAAATTATAAAGTTGTTATAATTATGAGATTTCTATTGCTTCAAAGCATTGTTCATAAATTCTCTTAGTCAATGTTTTATTGAGACTGAACTTTAAATAGAGTTGTTAAGACTAATACATATTATATTTCTTACTTTATAAAAGGAAATGGTTGCTCTCATAAGCTGAAGTATAAGAGAGATACTTGAAATAATTCACATGAGAATTCCATTGGAGAGATCACTTATGTTTGTGGAAAGATTCATGTGACAACTATGTAAGTGATCCTTAAACTTGAGATCACTAAGTTATCTTATATAAGGAGTGTTATGCTTTTATTTTAACTACATGTTGTCCTAATCAGTGGTAACTAATGAGCAAATATCAGGTATAACACAAACTATATCAAACAATGTCCAAGAAAGCTAAGATTAGATTTAGGATTGAGCTTGAAACAACGATAACCTATACCGAGACTATAAATAATTGAACCTTCATCCAACGCCTATAATGAGACATTAATAAAAAGCATAGAAGACACCATGAAGCTTATTTAATTCTTTGATAAATCAGAGTGGTTTAATAACGAAGAAAAAAATATGAGCAAAACCTCACACACTCAAAAATAATTTTTGAAATCAAAGTCTTTCCCAAAAGAAAAACATAAAAAAAGTTAAATAACTCAATTTATAATAGGTAAAAATATCCTAAAGAATGCTAAAAAATAATAAAAGAGTTCTAAATAAAAAAAAAAAGAAATCTTAAATCCATTAGGAAACTAATACAATTCTCGCACAGTAGCATATAGACCTCATCACAATGCCTTTTTGATGTCCTATTGCCCTAAAACTTTAACATAATATAGAATAAGAAAAAATTCAACTTGATCTAACAATCGAAAAAAATTTATTCTCATTAGAGTTAAACTGTGTATTAGAAAAAATATAAGCCTTTAACTGCCAAAATTAATTAGATCATGAAGTAGATGGATTAACCCCCTTTTGTGCATGAATCAAATTGGATAAGATCTAATCTTCACTTGTTAATGTTGCCTCCTTGAAATCCGTATTGGCCTAAATATTTTGAATAAGACCATTGAATTTATATTTGAGCTTATTTACTTTTGATCTTATTATTGATCTAATTGGAACTTGCAATGGATTTTTTGGTGTAATCTTGATTGTATCATCTTATTTATCCTAAAAAAAGGTTCATTCATGAATAATCACCTACATCAAATAAAAAGATATTAGAAACATTGAAAATAGCAATAACACCATACTCACTTGGTAGATCCATTTTATAGGCATTATAATTAATTATTTCAAGGAGTTAGAATAATTCATCTATTCTCAACATCAATTTAGATCTCATTTGTTAAGAAAATCTCTCTTTTTGCATATGCAGAAAAAATAAGCATCTTTCACTTTTTATTAGCTTTGAATGCACATTGATCATTCTATTTTTGTATTTGTTGCTTTACTTTTCGAGGAGAGCCTCTAGTACTTGTGCTTTTCTATTGCCATCAAGACTAACCCTTTCATCAATAGGTAAATGAAATAAATCCAAAGAAGTAAAATGATTAAATTCATAGATAATTTCAAAAGGAAAATAATTAGTAGTAGAATACACACTCCTACTATAAGCAAATTCAATAAATGATAGATATATTTTTTTAATTCTTCAAATTCTTTTGAATGATAATTCTTAATAATATAGTTAAGGTCATATTAATTACTTCAATTTTTCCATCTATTTGTTGATGACAAGTAGTAGAAAATAAAAATTTTGTTCCTAATTTTCCCTATAAAACCTTTTAAATGTAACTAAGAAATTTAACATCATGGTCAGATACAATACTCCTAGGTACTCTATAGAGTCGATCTATCTCTCTAAAGAATAAAGTCACTATATTAGTTGCATCTTTGGTTTTATGATAAAATATAAAATATATCATTTTAGAAAACCTATCCATAACTAAAAAATACAATCCCAAGGTTTCTTAGGCACTAGTAAAAGAGTATATAAACTATGAGGTAAAACTATAGACATAGCTTGTCTACAAGTTCTGTATCTATAAAAAATTCTCTTCACATCTCTTTTAATCTTAGGCTAATAAAAGTGTTTATACAAAACATCTAAAGTCTAAGCAATTCCAAAGTGTTCCATTGTTTGTCCCCATAAGCTTTATGAACTAGAAATTTAAGCATAGAACAATTAGGTATACAAAATCTCTTTTCTTTAAATAAATATCCAATAAATATTTTTTTGCATGCAAAAGTCATAACTTTTTAGATCAATATATAGACCTTTTTTTTTACAAAAAAACCAATATATTCTTTAAATGTTTAATATGCTCCTCTAAATTACTGCTATCAATCAAAATATCATCAAAATAAATCATAAAAAACTTACCGATAAAATTATGCAAAACATGTTTCATTAGTCTCATGAAGGTATGAGGTGCATTAATAAGTCAAAAAAGTATAATTAACCATTCATACAAGCCATATTTAGTTTTAAAGGTATTTTTCCATTCATCTCCCATTTTTCATTGTTATTTGATGATATCCACTTTTCAAATCAATTTAAAAACAAACATACAAGACCCATGCAATTCATCTTACATATCATTAAATCTATGAATTAAGTGTCTATAAATATTATTAATAACATGACAATCAACACATATCCTCCAAGTCCCATATTGTTTTTTGGTACTAACAACATTAGAACTGCACATGGACTCATACTTTCTTTTATGTACCTTTTTTTCATCAATTATTCCACTTTCCTTTGAAGATTTTTTTCTCTTCTCATGATTACTTCTGTAGGCTAGACGATTAGATATAGTGCTCCAAGTACAAGATCAATTTGGCACTTAATTCCCTTAATATATGGCAGCCTATTAGGATTCTCATTAGGAAAGATGTCTTTTAAAATCCTATAATAAAAAAAAAATGCAAACATTATGAAAACATTGATAAAGGTCATTAGTGTTAAAATATGTATCCTTATACATAAGTAAAATTATAGGCATGTAAAAAAATTCATTCTTAATCTTACTCCTCTTAATATAGACATGTAAATTATGATACTTGAACTTTAAACAAAATATAAGAATATGAATGTCATACTATGATTATGCATTTGAAAGAGTTTTTTGATATAGCTACTTGGAATGAGAAGCATGAAATATCTAATGAATTGTTCAGATGTAAGATGATAGAAAGTTCCTCAATGAAGACCTAAGTTTTGAAAATCATTAACTATATTGAGAAATTGGTTTAATTAGGCTTTATCATGGACATGATAATGAGTTAAGTGTTGACTTGCTCTTGCAGTCATTATCCCAAAGCATTTTTCAATTTATTATGAACTATCACATGAATAAGTTGGATAATATATTGTTGGAATCACTTAAAATGCTTAAAATTGCTAAAGGAGCATTTAAGAAGTGAACAAATTGTGATGTAAATGAAATTGGAAAGAGAAATACAAGGAACAAAAAAGTTAGGAACTAAAATGGAACATTTGTTAAAACTCATCTCTTAAATGCCTTAAATAGACTTCAAAATCACAAATAATGTCATTGTAAACAGTGTGTGAACAATGAAATCAATTTTAGATAATACAAATTTATGAAAGGGCTGTGTTGTTCATTTGAATCATAAAAAGATCAAATATTTAATATTTTTTTTAATAAATATTATATGTGGTACCATTCTTTAGAAGGAGAAAGCATGAGTAATAAAGTGTAATTATTTTCTTCA
The DNA here is from genome assembly GCF_951802175.1 of Populus nigra. NCBI lineage: Eukaryota > Viridiplantae > Streptophyta > Magnoliopsida > Malpighiales > Salicaceae > Populus > Populus nigra. Next base: position 5,307,960 of record NC_084863.1, on the reverse strand, counting down.
ATGACACCAAGCCATGGTTCCTGACCCTCATCCCCTAATTAGTTTATAATATATATTAATTTTTGTTTATTTTTAATATTGGTTTTAAAAAAGTAAATTAAATTTGATTAGTTAATATCTTAAATGGTCTAATAACGAACCAAATCAAATTAGGTTTCAAATCAACCAACCAGGTCAATTAAGATTTGATAATTATGGTTGAAATGCTAACAAAGAAATGATACTTTCACTCCATAATTATTAGTAGCACCCCATTAACTATTGTCATTAAAATCTTAAATGACACTATTGAGTTATAATAATATCAAGTGACATTACCATCATCTAAGCACGTAAGTTTTAGCACAATTGGAGTTATCAATGTAAATTTATTTTTTACTAATAAAAGATATATTTTCATTAAGATAAAATATCACAAATTACAAATTCTATTTCAAAAGTACTTATACAAAACCTTAACATGACAATTACAGTTTCCACCTATAATAAATATTTGACAATAACTAATATAGACAACCTTTCAAATGACAACTTGTATTTTTTATGGTCGTTAGCTAGAGCTTACTAACCATTCTATATAAGTGCTTTCTAGAGGAATAAGCTACACTAACATATGAATTCAAATCTAGTTTTTTATAATACAATTAAGTCACATGTCACTATAACTCAATCGAAGAACTAGTTGCAGTATGAAACCCTATTAGAAGAAGAATCCTAGAAAGATACAATAACCAAACTTTAACACAAAAAAAAAACATGACCTTACGTAGAAAACCTTAATAATAGATACAACCAAATGAAACTGAAATTTTTTTTATCATATATATCTAGATATATGTTTCTTTGGACTATGAAAAATATCAAATATAGTAACAACTAGATTTGGGATTATTCAATAAACAAAAATAACATGAAAGGAGAAGAAAGTAGGGCATCATTGGAAGAAAATCATTAGTGGCAACCATGATTGACTTTTCTTAAAAGTTGTGTTTGTAGAGAGAGAGTACATCAACCAAACTTTGATATTACTTATAAACCAGTCATTGTATCCATGTTTATATTGAAGATTGTAATTTTGTAAAACCTCCTTACACAATTCAAATAAGTAATTTTAGTTTTATTAAGATTTTTGTTCATATATAATCTTGAATATGGTACTTGATTGATTTGACACTTATGATAGTATAGAGTCAATTCTTGCTAAAAAATAACATAAATAACCTTTTACAAACTAAATATATTTTTGTATTACTGAATTAACATATACTTCTTCTTCTTCTTTTTTTAGTGTTCTTCTTAAGAGAAATGATTAGAAGATTTTTTTTAAAAAAAATAAAGAGTATCCTTTCCATGTAAGGAATGTGTAAATATAATTGAAAATTTAAAATCAAATTACTTAAAATTAAAACTAATGTTATTTAAAAACTTTATTAATTATAATTTTATATATGAAGATTAATACACAATCATTAATGTTTTAAGATTTAAAGCCTATAAAATGAAACATATGAATTTGAAGGTGCATTTACTTTTCCATGTTTGAAGTCATTGGCTTGTATCATTATTCAATGCCATCCTTGTCCTTTAAAAGTAATGGCATTTGTTTCTTCTACTCATATTATTTCAATATCTTTAATTTTCTAGTATATGTAAGTTTCTTATATTCATGTTATTCCAATATCCTTAATTTACTAGTATGTGTAAGAATACGAAGTTACAAACACAACTGTTTTTAAGTAAAAAATAATTGAAATTGAATTGGTTCTTCTCCCAGTCCGTATCTTTTTTTCTTTTGAATCACATCTAGTTCTTGATATTTATTTACTCATAGAATTATTTTTAAAAAATCACACTTAACAATAAAAACTCAAAAATTCCATTATAAACTTGTTGTGAACATGAGATGATGCACTTATCATAATTGTTCCATAATATAAGATAAAATGTTAATAGATAATGTGATATATAATACTTATTTTCTTAATAAATTAACAAATATCAAAATTACTTTTGGTATCTTCTAATTTCTTGACTTCGTTTTCCATTTTAGGAAAAGTTTTTATAGAAAGGGAGGGAGAGAGATAAGAAAAAAAAACAAGAAGAAGATTCATTTCCAAGAAATGTTTATGTACATGTTAAAAATCCATATTTTTATAGCATCAAGCTCAATGGCCTTGGTGTTTTGTATGTTTAAAAATGTGATGTGGATTCAAGTTTTGTAGCTTATTTATTGTCATCTTGCTATAATTAAATAATGATTTTATCGTTGTTAGGGCCTCTGTTTCACATGTATGTGTCTCCATTGTTTTGGAGGTACTACATATATCTATCTATCGCTCTTTTCATTTATCTTGATACCACCATTTTGTTTACCACAAGTCACTCATTCTACATTCATAAACTTGACATTGGTAATTTTATTCTTTTACGTGACATCATGATTGTTGTCTTCATGAAATAAATGATAGAATTGTATGTTTTCCATTAGAAAATTAGAATTAGGGTAAGGTAATGTTTTAAGAAAATCTTAATTTTAGGTGAACTCTATGTATGCCTTTAACTAACATCATATTTGTTGAATCTTATCCCATTAGATCTTGAAGTAAGTTATTGAAAAAAATTTCACAATTATATTTTATAGCAGTCAAAATACATTCAATATGTTTTTGGATGAGTTTTGTAAGAAGAGTTTTTTTTTTTTTTTTGTATTCCTTTCTTTGAATAATAGCTTAATGATCTAATATATGTTGTTTTTTTTTCTATAATATAACTTCTTTTTTTGTCTTTCTTTTAATATCTATATGAATGTAATGTTAGAAATTAATGGTTTTAGTAAAAACTATAATAAAATAAATTGATAAATAATAATGAATTTTGAAACTATACATCTCTAACTCACTAATGACAATTCAAATTTTGGATAGTATAACTATTTTATAAAGAAGTATGTTGTTGAGCTACTTGACTTATAGTATTATTTTAACATGTTTATAAAGGATGTGATTGCTAAAGCATGCATAAAGGATTTAGCTTTGTTTTATTATTGGTATGTATAAGTAGCATGTGTGTGTGTGTGTGTGTGTGT